>NC_082652.1:69951668-70559168 GCF_028023285.1 Balaenoptera ricei | reverse complement strand
AGAAAAACAAATACCGTATGCTAATGCATGCATGTGGAATCTAAAAAAAAAAAAAAAGAAAAGGTTCTTCAGAACCTAGAGGCAGGACAGGAATAAAGACGCAGACGTAGAGAATGGACTTGAGGACACAGGGAGGGGGAAGGGTAAGCTGGGGTGAAGTGAGAGAGTGACATGGACATATATACACTACCAAATGTAAAATAGATAGCTAGTGGGAAGCAGTTGCATAGCACGGGGAGATCAGCTCGGTGCTTTGTGTCCACCTAGAGGGGTGGGATAGGGAGGGTGGAAGGGAAATGTAAGAGGGAGGAGATATGGGGATATATGTATATGTATAGCTGATTCACATTGTTATACAGCAGAAACTAACACACCATTGTAAAGCAATTATACTCCAATAAAGATGTTAAAAAAAATAACAACAATGTATTGGGTGATTATAGCTTATGGATAAGTGAAACGAATGACACCAATGTTATAAGGGATGGGAGGGAGCAATTGGAAACATTCTCTTATAAGCTACGTGCACTACCTGTTATAATGTTATTTGAAACTGGACTTCAATTAGTTGCAAATGTATGTTAACAAATTCTAGGGCAATCACTAAAAAAAAAATTTTAAGAAGTATAATTTACAAGCTAAGAGAGAAGAGAAAATTTAATCATATAAAACACTCAAAACCAGATAAGGTAGGAAAAAAGAGAAGATTTTTTTAAAAAAATGAAAGACAAATGTAGCAAATAGAAAACAGTAACAAGTATGGCAGATGTTAATCCAAATATATCAATAATCACTTTAAATGTGAATTGTCTAAATATACCAATTAAAAGATAGAGACTGACAGAGTAGATAAAAAATCAAGACTCAACTATATGTTGTCTACAGAAAACCCACTTTATTATAAAGACAGACAAAAGTAAAGGAGTAGAAAGAGAGATTCCTTGCTAATAATAATCAAAGCAAAGGTGGAGTAGCTATATTAATTTCAGACGAAGCCAACCTCAGAATAAGGAAAATTACTAGAGATAAAGATGGGCATTAATCATTAAGGGGTCAGTTCTCCAAGAAGATATAACAATCCTTAATGTGTATACACCCAACAACAGAGCAGCAAAATACATGAGGCAAAAAGACAGAACTGCAAGGAGAAATAGACAAAGCCAGTATTATAGTTGGAGACTTCAACATCCCTCTCTCAGTAATCAACAGATGCAGCAGGCAGAAAATCAGTAAGGACATAGTTGAGTTGAACAGCACCGTCAATCAACTGGATTTAATTGACATTTATAAAATACTTCATCCAACAACAGCAGACTACACATTCTTCTCAAGCTCACATGGAATAGTCACCAGGATAGACCACATCCCTGGCCATAAATAACACCTTAACAAATTTGTAAAGTAGAAATCATACAAAGTATGTCCTCAGACTAACATGGAATTAAACTAAAAATCAATAACAGAAAGATAGCTGGAAAATCACAAAATATTTGGAAATTAAACAACACACTTCTAAATAACACCTGAGTAAAAAAGGAGTCTCAAGAGAAATTTTGATGAATTTTGAAAGATTCTGAAGGAAGAAAAATAAAAATACAACTTACCAATATTTGTGGGATGCAGTGAAAGCAGTGCTCAGAGGGAAATTTAAAACAATACAGCCACGTTCGGAAACAATTTGTCAGTTAAAAAAAAAACTAAACTAAGAAACTAAGCATGCAGCTACCACGGGATCCAGCAATTGAACTCCTGGGAGTTGCAGTCCCAGATAAATGAAGATTTACGTTCCCATAGTAACCTGTACGTGAATGTTTGTAGCAGCTGAATTCATGAGAACTACAAACTGGAAACAAGGCAGCTGTACTTCAACAGGTGGAACGATTAAGCTAACTATGGTACATCCACACCTGGGAGCACTACTCAGCAATAACAAGGAACAAACTGTTCGGTTTTTTTTTTTAACTTTTATTTTTTTATTTTTGGCTGTGTTGGGTCTTCGTTGCTGCATGCGGGCTTTCTCTAGTTGCAGCGAGTGGGATCTACTCTTCTTTGCGGTGCACGGGCTTCTCATTGTGGTGGCTTCTCTTGTTGCAGAGCACAGGCTCTAGGCACGTGGGCTTCAGTAGTTGCAGCACACGGGCTCAGTAGTTGTGGCTCACGGGCTCTAGAGCGCAGGCTCAGTAGTTGTGGCTCACAGGCTTAGTTGCTCCGTGGCATGGGGGATCTTCCCAGACCAGGGATCGAACCTGTGTCCCCTGCATTGGCAGGTAGATTCTTAACCAGGGAAACTGTTGATATGTGCAACCACCTGGATGAATCTCCAGAGAATTATACTGAGTGAAAACAGCCAGTCTCAAACAGTTTCATACTGTATCGTTTCATTTATATAACATTCTTGAAATGACAAAATTATGGAAATGGAGAACAGATGAGTGGTTGTCAGGGGCTAAGGAGGAGGTAATGGTGGGAGGGGAGTGGGTGTGGCTATGAAGGGGCAGCGTGAGGATTCCTTGTGCTGATGAAAATGTTCTGTGTCTCCACTGTATCAATGTCAATATCCTGGTTCTGATATTGTACAAAAATTGTGCAAGATGTTACTATTGAGGTAAAAAGTATAGGGTACAGGACTCTCTCTGTATTATTTATTACAACTGCATGTGATCCTATAATTATCTCAAAATAAAAAGTTTAAGAAAAAAACAAAAAAATGATACAGGTGTAGTTTACATGGGTATATGCACTGGTCAATATTGATCTGTATCCTTAAGATCTGTGCATTTTACTGTAGGGAAATTTAATCTCAATTTTAAAGAAATGATGTAGCCTCCTAACCACCTAATTTACTACTTTTTAATACAGCAGAGCAAAAGAGTGCTCACAATAAAGAATTTGAGGTACAACTTGCTAAATACCATAATTTCCTTTTTTTTTAAAATAAATTTATTTTATTTTTGGTTGCATTGGGTCTTCGTTGCTGCGTGCAGGCTTTCTTTAGTTGTGGCGAGCAAGGGTCACTCTTCATTGCTGTACTCGGGCTTCTCTTGTTGCGGAGCACAGACTCTAGGCACGGCACGCAGGCTTCAGTAGTTGTGTCTTGCAGACTATAGAGCGCAGGCTCAGTAGTTGTGGCGCACGGGCTTAGTTGCTCCGTGGCATGTGGGATCTTCCCGGATCAGGGCTCGAACCCGTGACCCCTGCATTGGCAGGTGGATCCCCAACCACTGCACCACCACCAGGGAAGCCCATGCCATAATTTCTGATAAATATTTCTCGTGTGTGTTCCTTAGAGAGTTAACCTAACTTGAACAAACTCCAATTGATATTATATTAAATTATTTCTACTTTCTAATCATGCATATAGTCTTGGAACCAGTCTGAGTAATACTGTTGGAAATATATCCAGGAAGAGTCCTCAATATCTTGAGTAACCCTTCTTTTATGCCACTTGTATTAATAGATATATGTATGGAACAATGGCAATCATTTATTAGGAGATGGAATGTTTCATAAAAGAAATAATTTGGGAATTCCCTGGTGGTCCAGTGGTTAGGACTCTGCACTTCCACTGCACTTGGCCTGGGTTCCATCCCTGGTCGGGGAAATAATATCCCACAAGCCACGTGGTGCGGCCAAAAAAAAAAAAAAAATTAGAAAGGGAGAAAACTTAAAAAAAAATTTTAATATTATGAAGCAAAACTGCGTTCTATAACATATAGGTCTATTCACATACCACAGAAGTTTCCTTTATGATCAGGCGTAACATTTATAAATTGTGAAATCTTAAAACTATTTCTAATAAGCAAAACTAATTAGAAAACTAAAGATGTTGGCTGAAAAAATTTTAATATATTTCCTTAGTCAATGGAAGCTTCTTTTTATTATTTAACTAGTAACTTAAAATTTCAGTATTTCTTGAAGCTTAATACTTTACAGATTCTTTGGGTAAAAGATGAGCGTTCCATGTAATTATCAGCAGTTTTTTTTTTTTTTTTTACCATTTTTTATAATCCTGTCAGAGAGAAGGATTTCATCATAAGTATATTTCCCAGAAGTAACTGGGAATATTAGAACCATAGAATATTAAAACTAGAAGGTCCTGAGAGAAATTTTTGTTCAACCATCTCAATATATACAGGAGAAAACTGGAGTCTGGAAAGATGAAATCACTTGCCCATGGCCACAAACTGCCAGTTACTGTGTGTTCAGGAAATGTTTATTTAGCGCCCTCTACTGGCAAGCCCTGTGAAAGCGGCTGAGGACACCACAGTGAATAAAAGGTACAAAAACTCCTAGTGTGGGTAGTTTATATTCTAGTGGGAAGAGAAAGACAAATAAATTGGTAAAATATGTAAACCGTGAGATAGACGTTCGTGCTAGGAAGGAAAATAAAGCAGGTAAGGAGAGAAAGTGTTACAGAGGGAGATGTAAATATAAATGTAAGGTAGTCCAAGAAGCCCTAAGGGATCAAATGACATTTGAGCAGATATAAAAGATGTAAGGGGGAGGGTCACATGGGTGAAGGATGAGGAACTTTCCGGGCAGAGGCAACAGCCAGTGCAAAGGTCTGGGGAGACTCATGCTGGGCCTGTTCCAGAAAGAGCATGGCGGCCAGAGTGGCTGGAACAGAGTTGGGAAATAGAGGAGTAGGAGACGGTACCACTGTGCTGAGGAGGGACCCATGAAGGGCCTCGCGGGCCTTTGTGAGGATTCAGCCTTCGCTCTGTAAGAAATGGGGAGCTATTTAAGGTTTCTGAGTAGCAGAGTGACCTAATCTAACTTTGGTTCATGTGGAGAATAGACAGTAGTAGGGCAAGAATTAACACAGAGACCAGTTAGGAAGCTTTGAATTAATCCAGGGGAGATGTTTGGAACCAGGGTGGTAGCTTGTGAGACGGGGTCAAATTTTTTTTTTTTGAAGAATGGTTATATCATTTATTTATTTATTTATTTATTTATTTATTTATTTATTTATTTTTGGCTGCATTGGGTCTTTGTTGCTGCGCGCAGGCTTCTCATTGCAGTGGCTTCTCTTGTTGCAGAGCACGGGCTCTAGGCACGTGGGCTTCAGTAGTTGCATCACTCAGCCTCAGTAGTTGTGGCTCACGGGCTCTAGAGCACAGGCTCAGTAGTTGTGGCACACGGGCTTAGCTGCTCCGCAGCACATGGGATCTTCCTGGACCAGGGATCAAACCTGTGTCCCCTGCATTGGCAGGCAGATTCTTAACCACTGCACCACCAGGAAAGTCCCTGAGAAGGGGTCAAATTTTTTTTTTTTTTTTTCATTTTGAAACCACTCAAGAATCCAAATTTTTAATTTATTCAAGCAGGACGAAGATTATTCAAAGGAAAATGTCAATATACCTAGAACTGGATCACACCATGTTTCAAAAATATAGAAATAAATGACTGTGAGCTTATCAACTTGACAACATAGATATATGTTCCAGTCAATGTTCTAGATGGGATAACAACTCCAAAGTCCTTCCTTTAATGTTACAAAATAACATTAAAAAAATGAACAAATGACTTAGATTTTAGGATTGGGGTCACTAAAATCAGACTGGTCATCCAAAATTTGTATCCTACTCATAAACTGAATGTAATGATATGCTGACTCATGGTGCTGGCTTTTCTTCATAATAGAAACATGTCATTTTTGAGAATTATCAAAGCTACATTTAAAGAGGAGAGCACAATAGGAATGTGAAAAAAATCTTTTCTTCCTAGAAATGTCTAGGCAATTGGCAAAGAAAGGAGGAAAAAACAGTCTGAATATTAAATTCAGATTGGCCACAAGCGATCAGCTTTCCACATTTGCAAAATACAATACCTGTATCATCTCTACTGAATGTTACTGAAAATGAAAACAGGGTTAAATACAACTGTAGAACACTGCTTAGTTTAGAAAAACTCTTTCAGAGAATCCTATTTGTTAAGTATTTTCACTTAATATAGACCTGATCCATTCATTCACCATTCTCTTAATATAGACTTGATTCATTCACGCCATAGTGTTTGTTTAAATTCTAAAGTAACGAGTCTACTACTTGTAATCACTGCATCTCTCACAGCATCAATACATATGTATACTCTGAGACTAGTCTTTGGATTCCTTTTCTTCCTCTGAGTCCCGTGACCGCTTCCGGATATTCAATGAACCTTCTGTTTGCAATGAACGTGCAGTAGCAACAAGAGCATCTCTAAATCCCTGAGGTGTGATTTGAAATAGTACTGTAGCATCCTTCTGGCTTGGTGATTTGTACAATGTTGCCAACCTTTGCTTCTGGTCCCAATGAAAGATTAGTCGTATTGTAGCAGCATGCCCCCAACTTCCCCCCAGTGCAGGAAACAGCAAGGCCTGATTTTTATCAATCTTTGTTGTCATCTGATTGGTTAAAATTACAGCTCATCTGTGGTTATTTGCAAGGCTGATCATTTGCTGCGCTAAGCCATTTAGTAATCGAGTACAAAGGGATAGGTCATCTAGGTCATGACGAAAAGGAAAAGCAATACCGTCCACTATCACTAATTGAACCTTTGAGTGTTCTGAAAGGAAGTCTGGAAGCAGATAAACTGGTGCCAGTAGCTCTGTGTAGTCACGACAACGAAAATAATAAATATGGGAAAGAATATTTTCAAGAGTGAAATCCTGCAAAGCTTTTGGGTGCTCTTCCACTCCTCCAAAACATTCTGGTATCTGCACATCTACTGCCAACTGCATACTGTCAAGAGAAAGAACATAATTGTGTTTTTCCAATACCTGGTGCACCACAAATTTCTCTTGTTTTGGTTAAGGGTACGCCACCCCCAAGAATATTAGCTAGTGCTGAACAGAAGGTAATTATGAAACTCTGGGTATGCTCCTGCTCAAGAAGTTCCAGTGCTGTGCACTTCTTGGCCTGACTCAGCTGTACCAGAATAACTTGTTTTATTTGTAAGGCATTCTCTTCTTATAATTTGCAGAGTTTCTAAGGCTTCCTCTTTAGATATCCCAACTTCTTTGCTGAGCTCGGAGGGTTTCACCTCTAGGAGTTCCTCAGCAGTCTGGAAACCTGCAGACACCAGCTTCACCCGCACCGATGGGGATAGGGGCAAACTCACTAAATCCTGCTGCATTTCGAAGCCGAACACCAGGGGTCAAATTTTTGAAGGTAGAACCAAGAGAGAGCAAATGGCAGAGGTAGGGCTAGAACTAGGTTTCTGAGGCTTAAGTTTTCTTTTTGATGCACCATGTTGCTGAATTATTTTGTAAAGTTGAAGAGAGTATCCCCAAGAAATAATTTGATTTCTGAGTCACAATTAAGGATTAGAGTTGTAATTTTTCGTATGCAGCTGAGGCACAGCTCACAATCACTCTACCAAGAAAACTTTTGTCATTAGAAGTGCCCACATTTGTCATGTTGACCCATCAGAAGGAAGGGAATTTTAATTACTTGAGCTTTGTGAGTCGCTGCATTGATCCTCGATTTAAAATATGAGTCTGAGGGGGCTTCCCTGGTGGCGCAGTGGTTGAGAATCCGCCTGCCAATGCAGGGGACACGGGTTCGAGCCCTGGTCTGGGAAGATCCCACATGACGTGGAGCAACTAAGCCCGTGCGCCACAACTACTGAGCCTGCGCATCTGGAGCCTGTGCTCCGCAACAAGAGAGGCCGCGATAGTGAAAGGCCCGCGCACCGTGATGAAGAGTGGCCCCCGCTTGCGGCAACTGGAGAAAGCCCTCGCACAGAAATGAACACCCAACACAGCCAAAAATAAATAAATTAATTAATTAATTAAAAGAAAATATGAGTCTGAAATTGCACTACAGTTGTTAAAAAGACAGGCAAGTAGGCTCATCAAGTTAAACCTGCATTAGAAATGAATATCTGTCCATATTCATCACCTGCAGAGCGTACATCCTGCTTAAGCTTATTTGAAAACATGGTTCACTAAAAGTGACACATTTCCCAGATATCAAGCTTTGTACACTGTGCATCATTTCTCAGTGCAGAAGTTAGATGCCCAATACATTGCTTTGTGTGCAAACATAATATTTACATCCAGCATAATTCAAGAAATTTCATCTAACGCATCAAGTTCAAACACCCAGCCTAGGCTCAGTGAGCAGTGCTGGGAAGCACGGATGCAGGAACCTGAAGTTCACAAGTGCCTGAAGGGGCACATGAGCTCATGGCTGATGGCTAACAACCCTTCCTTCCCAGCTTCACATCACCAGCCCGCAAGTTCTGATCTGTGTTTTCATGAAATGTAAGTATCTAATCAGTACATTTGTTTCACAAGTATCCTAAATTTTATTAGGAAAAAAATGTTAACACATAAAATTAGAATAATACAACGAATGCTGTTCTAACCATCGGCTAGATCGAACAATTAACACTTTACCATATCCGCTCTATGTGTGTAAGTATGTATGTATGTATCCAATTATATTGCTTAGCCATTTTAAAGCATATTATTTTATCCCTAAGTAAATACCTCAGATGCATCTGCAGAAAATAAGGATATTCTCCTTCATAACCATGACTATTATCATAACTAAGAAAACGGATACTAGTTCTCTCACAGCATCTAATACACAACCTATATTAAAATTTCTAAAATTGTCTCTCAATCTTGTTTTCAAACGGAATCAAGGTTCATGGTTTATATTTGACTAAGCTCTTAGTCTTTTAATCTAGAACAGGAGCCCTTTATTTTTTTCTGTTATTGACTTGTGTTTAAGAGACCAGCTTACTTATGTTATATCTGGATTTGTCTGATTGCTTCTTCATGATAACATTTAACTTGTTTCTCTCTTCCTTGTGTTTCCTACAAACCAGATGATACAGCTAAACCAAATCATGAGCATTGGAATCAGTGGACTCAGTGAAACAGACTACCCTCCCCTGTGTGGGTGGGCATCCTCCCATCCGTCCACGACGTGAACAGAACAAAAGGTGGAAGAAGGAAGGAGGAATTTGCTCTTTTTTCCTGCCTCACTGCTGAGCTGCAACATCTCGTCTCCTCTGCTCTGGCCTGGCTCCCCTAGTTCTCAGGCCTTCACACTCAGACTGAATCACACCACCAGCTTTCCTGGGCCTCCATAATCCATAAGCTTGCGGACAGCAGACCTGGGGGCCTCTCAGCCTCGATGATCACATGAGCCAATCCCTCATAATGAATCTCCACAGATAGATAGATAGATAGATAGATAGGTAGATAGATAGACAGACAGATAGATAGATAGAATGGATAGATAGATAGACTGAGGAGATAGAAGAGATAGGAGAGAGAGAATTAGATATAGATAGATAGATAGAGATAGAAGAGATAGTCAATAGATAGATGATAGATAGATAGGTAGATAGATATAGATAGATAGCCTTTTGGTTCTGTTTCTCTGGAGAACGCTCACTAAGACATAGATAGACAATTAACCTCCCCAAGTGCGCAAGAGAAACGCCATTAAATTCTTACAATCCAACCACTCATTTTCCATGACCTTACACGTCTTATTTTATCATCTTTTTCATCTCAAAATACTTTTATTATAATTTCATTACAGGTCAGTGTTTACAGACTGACTTACACTGAATGCATTTCAGGTAAGCTGTTCCTTAACCACAGATGGGAAAGCAGAATAACCACGTGGATGGGCTGCCTCCAGATCCAACTTTTGCCTATAGACTGAAATATCATTAGTGGAATTTAGACACTAATGACCTTTAATTCCAAACAGCCTGGATATCCTTGATCTTACCTTCTTGAACTTTGACTTTTATTGTCACATTTGCAACCTTCTTACTGGGGTCAGCAGCGCTGTCACTAAACACAAAAACTAAATATGAACATTTTTATGCCTAGAGCAGAGGCTCACATGGTAGGTGATTAAATATTTACTGTAAGGAAGTAGATTTTAAAATATACATGCTTTATTTATTTTTAAGTTTTATTTTTACAAGAAACAAAGAAAAAGAAAATGAAACGGCTAAAGAAATTATATATAAAGAAATTACATATAAGGAAACTATGGGAATAGCCCCTATACCCTACTGTTGGCTGGTTCAAAAGCTCACAAGGGCCTTATGTTATAACATATCGGGTAAGTCCTCCCCCTCGGACCTCTGATAGCCTCCGGCAGTGTCGTAAAATATTCAGTATCACGTGAAATCTCTTGTCAACTTTCAAAGCTGTGAACTCCTTTATGTCAGCTTCCACTACAAAATAATGGCCTGAAAATAAAGATATTAATGCTAATTTTTATTAGGACAACTTTCAAGATGAGTCTTTAATGTATTACATTATGACTATGAATAGCATTAATCACTTTTTCCTATCATTATCCAACCACAGTGAGAACTGGCATTCTTGCTAAAATAATAATTATTCTTTCAACTGAAGTTGCATAATGTTTACCGTAGCATTTCAGAAATGTAGCCCTGCTTATTATATCACTGGCTATCTGCTGGTATCTTTTGAACAATTCACTTTTCAAGACGCGATATGGTAGTGGTTAACAGAATGAAACCCACAGCTGCTTTATCACTTAACTGAATGACCTTGGACAAGTAACTTAAGCCTTCTTTGCCTACTCTGAAAAACAGGAATAATAATAGTACACAACTCATAAGGATGCTGTGAGGGCTAAAGCCCTTAGTACACTATCTGGCACATAGTAAGTGCTATAGTATAAGCATGAACAACTGTTATCATTACTATTCTAATTCTGAAAATATTGGATATCATTCCATAATAGACTCTAATGCTGTATTTCTCAGCCTCGGCACTACAGACATTTTAGGCTAGATAATTCTTTTTTTGTCAGGGCTGTCTTCTGCATTATAGGGTACTTTAGCAGCATCTCTGGTTTCTACTCACTAGATGCCAGTAGCACCTCCAATCCCAGCTATAACAACCAAAAATGTCTCCAGAGATGGCCAAATGTTCCCTGGTGGGAAAACTGCCCCTGATTGAGAACTACCTCTCTAGAGTTAGAAGTTTCTGGAATTAATCTTGTTTCTCATGTTTAGTTACATTCCAAACAGTTGACATGTACACATATATATACTCTCATTTTACCTTTGGTTTCCTTCGTTTCTTCATCAATAAATCTGTGATAGAGATTTCTGGCCACAGAACTCATAGACTTTTTTGGTTGATGTAAGATCTTATATTTATTAACTACTGCCTTGTTGATTTCTTTAATAACATCATTAATTTGACAATAGGTTAAGCGTGATTTCATGTACCTGTAAAAAAGAAAATGATTAATTTTTCTAAAGAATCATCATACACAACTGTTTTCTTTGCAAAACATTTACATATGATGACTTTATACAGTAGCAAAGCTATTAGTATTCTATATAAAAAATTTTACACCAACTTCCAAATAAACCAGACACATCTCAACCGTTGAAAAATTAGAGACCACGATATATTAGTGCTTATCTTCCCTAGTTATGTCTGGATACATAAGTTCCTATTCTCCACCTACAGAATTAACATTACAATTTAAAATAGGCTTTCAGACTCTGATTCAAATAGACTGATTAATTGCAAATAGAAGTTTATTTAAATATTTTTAAATGTTTGTGAGCAAGGGAAACAAAAATTTTAATAGTAATAAATTATATAACTCATACCACTCTAGTTTCCTGCAAAAATGGATCTGTTCAGAGAGAAAAAGAAAAAGGGAGGAGGAAGAGGGGGAGGAGAAGATGAAGGATGACAAATGTGACAACAAAGATGACAATGCTGATTGAGACGAAGAAGAACTGATGGTGCAGGGGCTGCAAAGGGACGAAAGGGCCCGGAAGTTAAGCTGCACAGCTGGCCGGCAGAGGAGAACTACAGGCAGCCTCGACGGACGGCTCACTATTCATTCTGAACTCAAATGCCCTTAAGCATTGTCTCTTTCACGCTAAAGCCCACTCTTCCAATCCAATCTCCCTCCTGCCCGTCCTCCCAGTCACCAGAGTCTTAGACTATAAGAATAGGAGACCCTTGATTCTGAGTGGTCTGTACAGACCAAAAACAAAATTTTCATCATCTGCTTCAATTTTTCCCTTCAACAAATCATGGATTCATTATGTTAAACTCTGTCCTTTGCCTCTATTCAAAGGGGCAGTTTTCTAATCGAAACTTCCTTAAGATAAAATAATATATAAATATGTTTAAAGGAAAATGTTCTTATTGACCAAAACCCATTCATTTTCATTATTCCCTTCCTTTCTAGATTCATTTTCACCACTCATTTTTCTAACCACAATTTCCACAGTTGATGCCACAGCTCAACACAATGCAATTCCTTTAAATCATGTGAACTATTTCCTAATTTCCTCAAAACAAGTGCCAATGTTTTCCACTTTAATTCCACCTCAGTATTAACTTTTTAAAGATAAATAAAGTCCCATGCTTGGAACACATTCTTCCTTATCCTAATCTTCTAATTTCTCTCATTCGTTAAATAACTCCTTAGTTTAAAAATGAATACTCTACCATGACTATTCTAATATCCTCCCTGCAAGGAAGCATTTTCTGAAGACCCTTCTATTCCAATGTTCTCACAGCCATTTGTTCTTCCCTTTAGCTCAGCCGATGGGCAACAACAATAACAACAACAATCTAAAAAACTGAATAGCATCAAACAGAATTTTAGTGACAATAAAGCTGTCAGTAAAGGAAAGGACCAAGTGACCAAATCAAACAAACAAACAAAAAAACTAAAGAGAACTGTCAGCCTCATTCTTAGTCTCAGAACAGTGAAACTGCCAGATATTTTTCAAGTGGCTTCTATGCATATGAAAAGATGGTCAACATCCTATGTCATCAGGAAACTGAAAAGTAAAACAATGAGGTACATTATACTTACTAGAATAGCTAATAGAAAAAAACTGACAAAACTAAATGCAGGTGAGTATGGGGAACAACAGGAACTCTCATTCTGCTGGGAATGCAAAATGGTACAGCCAC
The DNA here is from genome assembly GCF_028023285.1 of Balaenoptera ricei. Classification (NCBI taxonomy): domain Eukaryota; kingdom Metazoa; phylum Chordata; class Mammalia; order Artiodactyla; family Balaenopteridae; genus Balaenoptera; species Balaenoptera ricei. The sequence goes on along the minus strand of NC_082652.1, from coordinate 70,546,216 downwards.
TATGGGAGACAGTTTGACAGCTTCTTACAAAGCTAGACAGTTTTACCATAGGATCCAGCCATCACACTCCTAGGTGTTGACCCAAGTGAGCTGAAAACATGCCCACACAAAAACCTGCACGTGAATGTTCACAGCAGCTTCAGTCATAATTGCCCCAAACTGGAAGTAACCAAAATGTTGTTCAACAGATGAATGGATAAACAAACTGTGCTACATCTACACGATGGAATATTAGTCAGTGATAAAAAGAAATGCGCTATCAAGCCATGAAAAGACATGAGGGGAACCTTAAATGCATACTACTAAGGCTACAGTGTATGACTCCAACTATATGACACCCAGGAAAAGGGAAACTATAGAGACAGTAAAAAGATCAGTGGCTGTCAGGGGCTCAGGGGGCAGAGATGAAAGGGTGGCATACAGGGTATTTTTAGGGCAGTGAAACTATTCTTATCATGGTGGACACATGACATTATGCATTTGTCAAAATCCATAGACTGTACAACACAAAGAGTGAACCCCAATATAAACTACAGACTTTAGTTAATATCTAGTTAATAGTATCTAGACTGGTTTATCAATGATAACAAATGTACCACACTAATGCAAGATGTTAGTAATAGGGGAAACTGTTTTCAGGTATGAGGACAATGTACTATCTGCTCAATTTTTCTATAAACCTAAAACTGTTCTAACAAATAAAGCATATTAATTAAAAAACAAACAACAAAATCCAGATGGACAACTCTCAGACAAGTAAAATAATCATGCCCTTTGCCCCAGGGATTCTCCTCCTAGGACACTATCTCAAGGGAATAAGGAATTATAAAATAGACTTGTCCAAAAGAAATTTCATTGTACCATTCTTCATAACAATGCAATCAACCCAAATATTTAATATGGTCATGCTTAAATAACTTATAGAGTAGCCACACAATAAAATATTATACAACTATTAAAATCCAAGTTTTCCATGATAGTTAATGATGGAAAAATGCTCATGATAAAAAAAAGTATGTAAACTATATTCACAGAATAACTACATTGTTGTAATGACAATCAGAAACAACTTGTTATGTAGGTGAAATTAAAATATAGAAGGAAATACTCTCTCTTGTCTGAGTGGTGGAATTACAGATGAGTTATCTTCTAACAACAAACATTTTCTAGCAGCGTGCATTATTTGTATAAGAAAGTAACAAGAAATGTAATAATATAAAGCCTAGAAGTTAATAAGTAAAGCCCTGGAATTATGAGAGTTTAAAAACATGGATTTCCATAATTGGTTCCCCATCAATGTCATCTGTGAAGAGCAAAGGTGCCCTCTCTCAGGGGAGGCATCCTGTCTTATTCACCCTGTATTCTTTTCCTCAGTGACCCAGACCCCAGAATAGAGCACAGACTCAAACAAGTGTGTGGCGTAAGTTAATGGACAAATGGAAACCAAACAAACACAGCACTCTCTGTTCTAACTGTCAAACCTCACTTTCCTTAAAATTATAGCAAAACTGAAGCTACTTCTGAAATGTAACTGGATAAATCTGTATCATAAAATGACCCTGAGAGGACTCAGCAACAAACTGATCCATCTCTAGATCTCTCTATGAAAAGGTTTTACAACTAAACAAAAAACATAGTTTTAAACATCTTCAACAAAAGATTTCCTGCATTTTCACAGTACAACGGAAAACTATTTTAGAAAAGATCGATGTTGGAACACAGCATGTTACAATTAATATAATCTAGGCTTATACTTATCAACATGTATGTTGATTATTAAAGAGCTGAATTTATCTTAAAGTTTATCTTAAATACTTACGCAGGAATGCCATTAAACTCATCAGAAGTTATAAATGGCATTTCTTTAACATTTTTTTGTTCTTTGGAGGGCTTCTTTGTGGGTGCAGGTTCCTCAACTTTGACTGGTTCTTCAGGGTCAAGATCTGATCCATTAACACTACAGAATAGAGATGCACAGATGTACAGGTAATCGTCAGAATTCTGCAGCATACCAGAAAGCTTTGCAACTGAAAATGATCAGTATCAAACACATGATTCATCTTGCTATAAGTTTATAGCCAACCTTTTTTTCTATCCCTACTATTAATGCTCATGAAGATCTGAATAGTGAGAATGCTAAAAAATCAAGTCCCTAAACCTTCAGTAATATAATTGTTCTTTACACACTCAAAACATGGTGTAAGCAGAACATGTGCCAAACATCTTCATCAGTTATCCCACTGGCTCCTCAAAGTCAATATGCGTAAAGTTGAATTTAACTTCTACGTGGCTTTTCTTCCTGACTTCCCTATTTCTGGACATGGAAACATCAATCATCTTGTATTTCTTTCTAATTTATCCCATTGGTTGCTAGTACAGTAAGTACCCTACATACAGATGAGTTCCGTTTCAAGAGTGCATTCGTAAGTCCAATTTGTTCCTAAGTCCAACAAGTTAGCCTAGGTACCCAACTAACACAATCAGCTACATAGTACTGTGCTGTAATAGGTTTATATACTTTTTACACAAATAATACCTAAAAAACACACACAAAAAATAAAGAAAACATTTTTAATCTTACAGTACAGTACCTTGAAAAGTACGGTAGTACAGTACAACAGCTGGCGCTTCTTAGCAGTACCAGCTATATCACCGCTGCTTTTACTCTTGTTTCTGGATATCCTGGGCTTGAAATAAAGATACTGTACTACTGTACTCTATACAATACTGTACTGTACCGCAAAGTACACAAAAGCACAACCACTTGTAGAGGATGCACGCATGTGACGATGCACGCATGTGGCAATGTACGCCAGACACGTGAACTAACTTACATGACTGGACATGTGAACGCATGTTCACATCTTTGAAAGTTTGCAACTTGAAGGTTCGTAAGTAAGGACTTACTATATCAATCCTGCCTGCTACAGACTCATTTTAGTTGCCAGCAATGAGCATGGGTTACCCTTGGCTCAGTCCTGCCCGATTTCTGGAGTCAGTGAGAAGCCTAATATAGCTCCTACCCACAAGCAAATAGAGTCTACAAATAGGCTGTATCTTCTAGGTTGTTTAACTGCCAAGGAAGGAATGGACCCCTGTTGCCAGCAGCAAGTCAAGCGATAAATGGAGACGGGATACAGGAAAGAGAAGATCCAACCCAGGAGCAAGGGAAGGGAATCCCAGGAAAGACAGGGAAGTGAGATCCCAAGACGACAGCTGAGTACCAGACACAGAGGGCAACCAGGCCTGACTGAGGCGGTGTGATGAGGATACGGCCACGTGGTGGGTTGTCAAGATGAAGATGCCCGATGTCATGGTAGCATGATCCTTACATGAATCCTAACCTGAGACTCCACGGTAAGCCTGGCTGATTCTTACCTGCACTTGCTTATCTTTAGGCCCTGCTGTGTGTATCAACTGAAAATAACCATTTCTACCTATAGAAAGGTTCTGCTGTGGCCTGGCCCTAAAAGCTGACGCTAGGCCATAGTGAGTTCAGAAGAAAATTCCTCCTATTCCTCGGGCCATATTCCTGCTGGGTAGCCAATGTCCAGCCCAACAACCCTGGCAGATATCCTATGATGATCTCTGTTCCTAGCATTTATTCATGACCTTCTGCCCACTAATTTTCTCTTCTTGGAGTGAAATTCCAAGGTACCCTGACATGCAAGGGACTCTGTTGAGCTTATCTTTTCCTGGAGACCTTCAACTATCAGCAGCAACATGGCTCTTTTCCTACACAGCAAGGTTCATGCCTTCCTTTCAGTTTTCAAACTTAAGCAGTATGTTGTTTGTGGAAACACATATGCAAAACTGTGATTATCATAAACTCCAGGATGATTACCTCTTTGATAGAGGGAGGGTCTGCAATAGAAAATGTGCTGTAGGTACTGGTAGCGTCCTATTTCTTTTCTTTCTTTTTTAAATTTTATTTATTTATTTATGGCTGTGTTGGGTCTTAGTTTCTGTGCGAGGCTTTCTCTAGTTGCGGCAAGTGGGGGCCACTCTTCAGCGCGGTGCACAGGCCTCTCACTATCGTGGCCTCTCTTGTTGTGGAGCACAGGCTCCAGACGCGCAGGCTCAGTAACTGTGGCTCACGGGCTTAGTTATTCCGTGGCATGTGGGATCTTCCCAGACCAGGGTTTGAACCCGTGTCCCCTGCATTGGCAGGCAGATTCTCAACCACTGTGCCACCAGGGAAGCCCCCTATTTCTTAATCTGACTGGTGGATATGCTGATGTTTATCATGCTTCTCTAATTTACACTAATAATACTTTAATTACTTTTCTGTATATATGATACATTCAAAAGTTAAAAAGTTAAGTTAGCCATGGAATGTTTTTATGTACTTGGAGCCCCCTTTTAGAAATACAATTTTGTAAATCAACTATACTTCAATAAAGTTAAAGGAAAAAAGAAATACAATTATGGGCAGAGGACTGGAGAGATGGGAGTGGAGAAATACTGGAAAGACAAAACACAGGAGCTCCCCAATCATGATGACAAAAGATGACAGAAGACCTCATGGAGCCAGACAATGAGAGGGAGGGCAGGGACAGACAAAACCCCACAGAGGCCGAATGGACGGCTGGGGCTATGAGACAGAGAGACAGGTTGAAGATGCCGAGTTCCTGTCTAGGTGACGGGTGGGTAACAAGGAGACAGTTTAGTCTTAGACACGCGAAGCTGGAGGAGAGAACAGCTCATTCATGAGATTCCCAGCAAGCGATTAAAACACAACTAGATGCCAAGTCAAGGCCAGAGTTGGACATTTGAGAGCATTAATAATGGTGTTAAGTAAGCGTGAGTAAAACAGAGCTTTAGGACATACTTGTAATTTAAAAGAGGGCAGAGAAAAAGGAGGCAGCCTAGTCGAAGATGTAGGATGACAACTAAGAAAGCACGGTGGCAGTGCAAATAACAGAATTTCAAAAAGATGGGCAGCAAAATAAAATCTGAAAAGAATCAGGGCTGAAGAGGTATTTTTTACCTCTTTGTGACCTTCAAGCAATCATTTTCATAAGTATGGTAGTAATTAACAGCCAAAGGCTAGGTTTTAGGGGCTTCAGGAAAAGGGCAGGCACGAACATACACTGGCAGTGAACAGACAGAGGTAGGACAGTACTTTGAGGGTAAAAACAGAGCTCAGTTTTTGTTCCTTGAGCTGTTTTTAAGATGGGAAGCTCATTAAGTTTAGTTTTACCCTAAGGCAGTGGTTCTCAAGGGTCAGGGGAAATTCTGCCCCCCAGAAGACATATGGCAATGTCTGGCGACATTTTTCATTGTCACAACTGGGTGGAGGGGTGGAGGTGGGAGGGGATACAGGGGGCTACTGATATTTAGTTGGAAGAGGGCAGGGATGCTACTAAACATGCTATTTTCACAAAAAATAATTATCTGACCTAAAATGCCAATAGAGCCAAGGCTGACAAACTCTGCTCTAAGGGAAAGAAATGAGAAAAAGTAGAAAAAGACAGTCTAGAGGAGACTTACCCTTGGGAAAGAGGGGGGACATTTTTCCCAGAGACTGTGGGATAAGAAAACTGGTAAAGATGGGGGAAAGACTATTTCTTGTATAAGTAACAAAACAAACAAACAAAACCCTGGATAATCACTAACAAAATTGCAAGTATATAGAAAAGCAAAAGGATTTGAAGTGTTTGTTTTAATAGTTTTATAAAACCAGATAGTAAAAATAATTATAAACACACTTACAAGTTCTGGGTTACTGTTACTTGAGGCAAATGGGGAGGAATGTTTTCTTTGAGATGTTCCACATCTTTATAATCTTCTTCAAGACATTCAAAGAGTTCCTAAAATAAAAAAAAAAAAGCTCACAAATAAGCATCTGTCCTGCCTGTGTGTGTTTTAACATGTTAGATAGAACATGAAAGGGGCTTCCCTGGTGGTCCAGTGGTAAAGACTCTGCGCTCCCAATGCAGGGGGCCCAGATTCGATCCCTGGTCAGAGAACTAGATCCCGCACGCTGCAACTAAGAACTCGCATGCCGCAACAAAGATCCTGCATGCGGCAACGAAGATCCTGCATGCTGCAACTAAGACCCAGCGCAGCCTAATTCATTCATTCATTCATTCATTAATGAATGAATGAATGAATTTTTTAAAAAAGAGCATGAAAGACTATGTACCACAATCACAATGATTCTGAGTATTCAAAGAGCAGAGCGGTGAAAAAGCATTGAATACAGCAATATTTAAAAAGAGCCCTTTGGTTTCTCGAGCTGATTTTGGACGGCAATATATTATTTTTCTCCACTGGATTTTTTCAGAGGACAATTGTTAGAATAACATTACAACAGGCAGGGTTGACATTCATGTCTTTCTAAAATACTTTAACCTTGGGAAGCAACTGAAAAGTATATGAAAGATTTATGTTTCTCATTCTGGTAAAGTGCTTTTGTTGACTTAGCAAACATTCCCCAGCACCAGAGTGATAATGCATTCCCGGAATGCAACGATGAGATACTGCTTGGAACGGCTTTCATATATTCCAGCTTAATGAAAATTCCTACTTGATCACAACCACTTTCATTTTGTGTTGTCTTTATTTAACTTTCCCTAGAACTTGAGGTTATGAACTCACGCAAATTTAATAAGAAAAATACTCTGTACCTTCAGATTCCCGTCATCTGATTTTCAATCATAATGTAAACAAAAATTCCAAAGAGTCTTTAATCCTGAGTTGAACATTCTCGAAACCCACACCTAACCCTGGGCATTCTTGGGCAGGGTAGAAGTGAAACCATTATTGGTTTCTGTTTTGAATTTGTATAACATCTTTCTTTTAAACAGATGAATGATGTTCAGAGATACTAATTTCATTTCAACTGATAGTAGCATAGGCACAATCATGCCCAGTCCCAGAGCTGAAAAATCTTTACAGACATTGAGGATTATAAGGCTTAAAAAGGACCATAGAGGCCACCTTGACCATATCAATGGCTCTAAGAGCATGAGGTAATTATGGCACAGATTGAGTATTTTCCCATCCCATCAGAAAGTACACTAGCACTTTGATTAGGTGAAGGCTTATTTAGAATAAAATGTGTGTGTGAATGAGGCTCAAGCTTTTCTTTGCTTGAGAATCCTTATACTATATTCTATAGAAATAGAGAAATGCAGAATAGAAGGGACCCAAGAAATAGTTCAGTATGACCCATTACTTTTCAAATGAGGACGCTGAGACCCCAAGAGGAAAAATGACCTTCTCAGGGTGGCAGAAGGTGCTTCGGGGAGCCAGCGTGAGAATCCACATCTCCAAACCCCAGGGCAGGCATTCCTCCTGCACCGCCCTCCCAGGAGATCATTTATTTAAATTAAACCTACCAAGAATTATTTAGGAGAGACTTCCCTGGTGGCGCAGTGGTTGAGAATCTGCCTGCCAATGCAGGGGACATGGGTTCAATTTCTGGTCTGGGAAGATGCCACATGCCACGGACCAACTAAGCCCATGCACCACAACTACTGAGTCCACGCATCGCAACTACTAAAGTCCGCATGCTCTAGGACCTGCGTGCCGCAACTACTGAGCCCTTGTGCTGCAACTACTGAAGCCCGCACGCCTAGAGCCCGTGCTCCGCAACAAGAGAAGCCACCGCAATGAGAAGCCCGTGCACTGCAACGAAGAGTAGCCCCCGCTTGCCATGACTAGACAACGCCCATGTACCACAACAAAGACTGAACACAGCCAAAAAAAAAAAAGAATTATTTAGGAAATATTCCTTTTTAGTAAATAGATCGGCTACCACCATGCAGGAAGAAACACATCTGGAACTCTGGAGTCCTTTATACTGGGAAAATAAAATGCAAATGGCACTTTTTACCGTTAATAATAACTTACAAAGCTAAGAACATTATAAACTTAAAGAATCCTTAAGAATTCCCTGGTGATTAGGGAGTCTGTATCTATTGCCTTTTTATTTTGTTTTTTTCACTAGAAAACCATTACCTTGAGTGAACTGTTGGTTTGTTCTTGATACTGAATTTCCAATTCCAATTTATTTAGAAGTTCATTTACTACAATGATCTCATCTCCTATTTTATTTAATATAGTCTTCAGGGTAGGTTCTTGCCCTATTAATAAACAAAGATAAAATGGAAAATAAAATGTATAGAAAAGCAAAAAACATACACGTATCCAACTGAACTCTTGGGACAGAGCTCTACCTTAAAGCGACACTGAGGGTTGAGAAAGAACTATTGTTTCAGCCCCTAAGAACTGTCTCTATGGATAATCTTAAGAACTCATTTCTAAGTAATATGAAAAAAAAGGAAGGGAGAGATAATTACACTGTATCCCCTGAATCTTTTGCTTCTGGAGAACTGTTCCACTAATAAAACACCTAGAAATGCTAGATGAAATACACACCCCTTTACATGCATAGTTGAGCTCTTATGAGAAAAAGGTAAATCACCAAGGGCTTCCACATGAAGAGTGAACCACAGACCAGGCAGTACGTGTCAGCCGATGCTGCAGCAGCCCTAATGGTGGTGGGGTGGGGGACGAGGTACAGAGGAATGCTGGAGAGAGGAGGCCGTCACTCTCAGCAACCTAATATATTTGGTTTTAATGGGGATAGGAGCCAAGGCTTTGGGACTTCAAAGCACAGGATGCTGAAAGTGAGAATCCCAAACGAGGCCAGGATCCCTCTTCATGGGCTGTATCTTCAGTGAATGCGTAAACCTGAAAAATTCTAATCACTGGCCAGGAAGATAAGCTTATGTTTTGGACTGGCCTGCAAGTATGGGTGGGAGGCAGTGGAGAGTAGCCTGCTCTCAGATTCCCAGCCCCACCTCCTAGTCCCTCTCTCTAGCTTCCTAGATACGAGGATGGGAAAACCAGAGTCCCCTCCTCCCTAGAAATAAGAGATGTAGTTAAAAAAAAGAATTTTTAAGGGCAGATCAAAAGCACAAAAAGGAAAACTATCCTCACAATCAAACCTTTCCATCTTCACTTCTAGCAACCAAATCATGAAACACACATAACTGAAAACATCATGTGACCACATCTATAGATTACAGATGCAGTAGAGTGAAATGGCTAAAGCCTCCAGGCCTGAAGTCAGAGACACCAGTACCTGCCCTCAGAGGGTTACTGAGAAGTAGGAAAGTACATATAAGATGGGCGAGCACTGTGCTTGGAACCTAGTAAAGCACTCAGTAAAGGCAAACTACTATTAATCGACATAATCTAATAAAGCAATGCAAATTGCATTTGACAGTAGGTTCATAACAACTAAAAGAAATTAACAAGTAAGTCAGAGTATTGATGTCTTTGCTGAGATTAATTACAGGCGGTAAAACAACTAGTTGGATATACTGGTATCACAAATAACTTAGTCACCTAAACTTTAGGGCCTTGTTTGCTGATTTGTAGCAAAATAAATTCACTAAGCAAATTCACTACTTTTGATAGCAGTGATCTAGTAAATTACAGCAGCCAAAGTGGCAAACAAATTACTAGGTTTTCCTAAATAGGCCATGGAACCAAACAGACAAATTGTTCTCCCCACGTACAAATGATGGTTACCCAGTGTGTAGTTATCTAACAGGTCAGACTGCTTCATCCAGGCTTCATGCTTTGATGGGGTCATTTGAATTCAAGGTTTGATCGTTTAACAGATCTCTAAATTATATTTTTCCAATAGTAATCATGCCCTCAGAAAGAGAATCTAAAGAAGACTACTTATTAAAAACCTAAATGTCCTTTTTTCGGATTATTCAATAAAAGTGGCATAGAAGAAGACAAGTACTACACTGGGAATCGAGACACAAAACCTGTAGTTCCAACTGACTACCCATGAGCTGGGGGACTGGGGCAAGTAACCTGACTTCTGAGCCTCAGTTTCCTCATGTGAGAGACCAGGTGGCTTGAGAAGATGAACCCACAGTCCCTTCAGCTTTAACTTTCTACAGAATATGTCAGCCACCAACTGTAAAATGGATGAGGCTCTTTATTAGTGGTTCCCAACAAGAGACATAGAATATCAAAGTCTCAGAAGGACATGGATAATTTGAAAGGACATTCCAACAGTATAATTTCATATTTGAATTTTTTTTAATTATCAATTCATAATACAAACTACAATAAAAGTTCAACAGGATCTTCCCAGAAGATGGAATTCCACCTATCAATACATTTTTAGCTTTCCTAGATATGGCTGGGAAGTACATCATTTTTGTAAACAATATTTTTCCAGACTTCACAAGGATCTCCTACTTCTCTGCACTTCCATTGCATCATCCACTTTCAGCACTTCAAAATATCTTGGAAGATGGTTACAATTTACCAGTTTCTGGATGTTTAAAAAATTGACTTCATTTTCAGTTAATTGTTTCCTAGTGATATATATTGATCAGCTTCCTCCAAAGCAGTCTGTAAGATGCGTTATGGGCTACTTCTATCTCTGTGGATCTTTTCCACTTCTGGTTTTTTCCTTGTCTTTTAGTATCTCTACTTAGCTCTAGAACTAGGAACACTAAATCACCTTTAAATCTTACTGTTCTGCCTTGTGTGTCTCAGAAAAACATAAGTAAATAAATATAATTAATAGCTAGTTCATTGTTCAATGTAACTTACATTTTAGTATCCTCTGCAATATTCAAAATACTGAGGGCAGACTGTTTTAAGAATCACCATTCGAAACTTAAAATTACCTTTCTAAGATACATTCACTTAACCAGGCATAAGATATCAAAGTGGGACAATAATCATAACGCACTTTGTATGTACAAAGTCAGTGGAATCTGTTTTACTTACCACAATTTCTTAATGACAGAGTTTTTTTAATATTGCCAATCTTTTCATTAATATGAGAGCATAACTGTTCCAGATCTGAGGAGGCCATCCTTTAAGCCTCTGAAGAAAAAGATATACATTTATAAAAAAAGAGAAGCCAGACAAATTTATATTCACTTTCAATATCCAAGAATGGTAAATACCCAGTAAGTCACATCTCCCTGAAAAGAAAGTACAAAAACTCAAGAGCAATATCTTTCAATTCTACAAAATTCAGTTTCTGTCCAAAGTCCAGTACTGACTTGTCTTAGAGCTTTCTGTAGTTAATGCATCCCAAACCAGGGTACAGGGGATAAGCCTGTGTCATTTCCTTATAGATTTAAGGGGACAAATGCCTTTACTTACACATAAAGACAACATTGGTATTTTCTTTGAAAACTCAAAGACCCAAGAATTTTAAGGAAAAACACAGTAAGTTCAAAGAAACGGGTCCAGGTAAGCATTTCTCCCATGCTGTTGGGTTTGGGCCTTTACTATTTGGGGTCGGTAAGAAGGTGGAGGGAAGGGAGGAAAGAAATCAGGTACTATTCACTCCGAGGGTTAATGAGGTCTAAAGCATCCACCCCGGCTAACCCGGCGAAGCAAGGTCAAGCCCTCTCTTCCGCCCCCCGCGGCACCGCCCCGAGCCCCCCACCCCGCCCAAGCAATGCCTTCCGCCCGCTTCCGAAGGCGGGATCCTCAACACCAGACTCCAACCTCGTGCGGGTCCGGGAGCAAAGGGCCCACTCAGTGCGGTCGCGAGGCGGGAAGACCCCTCCAGTCTCCACCGGAAGCTCAGGATGGCGAGACCCAACTCCGGGAGCGAAATTCAAACTGCCCGCCGGGTCTTGGTACCGCGCAAGCGCACATCAGCGCTCCCGGAACACGGCTTAGCGGCCTCCTGCGTTTCCAGGTTTACCCAGGGCCACAGCGGAGCGGGGCCGGGGGCGGGGCAGTGGTGTGGGGCCGGGCCGGGGAAAAGGCGGGGCTGGGTTGGCTCGGGCGCGAAAGGCTGCCGGGACAAGTGCCCCTCCTACTCCGTGCCGTAACGGGTGATTTCAGTTGGTCACCCAATCCTGACCGTCCAGCAGCCTGGGCCAAGCGCTCGGGGGATCAAATCGTGAGCTTAAACTGGGTCTCCAAATAGGCTGCACATTAGAATCACCAGGGCAGCTTTTACAAATTCCAGGGTCTAAGCCGTACCCCAAATCAGTGAATTCAGACACTCTGTAAGTGGATCCCAAACCTTAATATTTTTAAAAACACCAGCCACTTCCAAAAAGCAGCCAAGTGTGTGAGCTGTAAGACTGAGACACCCTGTCTTCGTGGAATTTAGTGTCTGTAAGGGCAAATGCAAATTAAAAAAAAAAAAATTCCCTGTTGGTCCAGTGGTTATGACTCTGTGCTTTCACTGCCGTGGGCAGGGTTTGATCCCTGGTCGGGGAACTGAGATTCCCCCAAGCCGCCTGGCACCGCAAAAAAGAAAAAAGGGGGAAAAAAGTTTAATTCCCCTTGTTGAAGAAAAGGGGGGAAAGCATCCCAGGGCTGGTGTGGTTGCTCCACAGTCATCAAGGATCCACATTCGTTCCATCTTTTTGGTGCCACCGTCCATGGCATCATGCATTCTGGAGTTAAGGTTGCCTGTGGTGCAAGACAACTGCCATTTCCTTTCTCATTTCTTTGAGAAAGACTTAGCTGAAACAGCACTTTTTATTAAAGAGTTTTCCTGGAAATCACCCCTAATGGCTTCTATTTGCTTTCCACTGGTCACTCACATCTGCAAAGGAGACTAGAAAAAAAAATCATTAAAATTTTTTTGATCTGGACAGTTACATTGCATCCTCAACAATATAGGGTTGCTTTTTGTAAGGGAGAATGAGGTTCTGGGTCAGTGAATACCTGCCTTGGCCATTTCTACTTATTACTTTTAAAAACCTTTTATTATGGAAAATTTCAAACATATAAAATTAGAAAGAAGAGTACAATGAACCCCATGCTCAACCCATCATCCAGCTTCAACCGTCATTAATTTATTGCAAATGTTGTTTCATCCGTACCTCCTCTCTTTCCCCGCCTTGCCTCCTGGAATATTTTGAAGCAAATCTCAAACATTGTATCTTTTCATCCAAAAACATTTCCATATTTACCTCCTAAAGATAGAAACTTTAAAAAAAATGTTTATTTTAAAAACTGTTGATTTGGGCTTCCCTGGTGGCCCAGTGGTTAAGAATCCGCCTGCCAATTGAGGGAACATGGGTTCGAGCCCTGATCCGGGAAGATCCCACATGCCACGGAGCAACTAAGCCCGTGCGCCACAACTACTGAACCTGCGCTCCAGAGCCCGCGAGCCGCAACTACTGAGCCCTTGAGCCTAGAGCCCGTGCTCCACAACAAGAGAAGCCACCACAATGAGAAGCCCACACACTGCAATGAAGAGTAGCCCCTGCTCCCACAACTATAGAAAACCCGTGGGCAGCAGTGAAGATCCAACGCAGCCAAAATAAATTAAATAAATTAAACAAACAAACAAACAAACAAAAAACTGTTGATTTGTTTGAATTAGAATCCAAACAATATTTACACATTGTTATTTGGTTGATACATTTCTTAAATCTCTTTTAATTGCAACAGGCCTACTTATTTAGAGCTAAATTCCTTTAGCAGGAACAAAGCCTTTCATTGTAGGACTAAATGTAAGGCTTAAAATAACATTCTATGAAAAATAACATAATAACAGAAATTCACCCTGCAGCATCAAGGACAAACATTATCAGATTACTTCCCATGAGAAAATAAACAAGAAGAGAGCATAAAGGCACTGAATACAAGACGAGAGGGGGGAAATGTGGAAAAAATATAGAAATGAGCAGTTGGATCACACTGCCTACTTCTTATTTCTTTCTGGGACTGGTTTACTTGGCAGGACTCCTTCAGTTGCAATGACAGAAACTCTATCCAAACTGACTTAAGCAAGGAAAAAGACTTAATATGGCTTATAAAACTGTAAAGTGTGTGTGTGTGTGTGTGTGTGTGTGTGTGTGTGTGTGTGTTCAGTTACAGCTGAACCCAGGTACTCAAGCATACTATTAGGAAGCCATCTCCATCTCTCAGTTATGCGTTCCTCCCTGTTGGTTCCATTCTCAGGTGGCCTTTTCCCTATGGTGACCTCTGGTACCTCCAGACTTATATATACCTCAATGGGTTAGCAGTTCTTGCTTTCCTAAGAGATCTAGCAAAAACCCCAGGATGGAATCTCATCAGCCTGACTTGGGTCATCTGCCCACTCTGAATCAATCAGTCTAATTTGGAGGGGTGAAATGGTCTGATTCGCTAGGTAGCCTGGAGCTGGAAGCCAGGACAGCCCTACCCAAAACACAAAGTCTGAGAGTAGGACACAGGTAGTTTCTCAGGAAAATCTAGCTGCTTTTATGAGACAATGGGGACAGGGAGAAGTAAAAACAAAACAAAAACCTGTCTTCTTCAGGGTTATGAGTCATTCAAGGTGAAAGAGACAACTTGCCTCACAGAAATTATGTTACAGGGAATTAAAATTTATTGGTATCCCATCTCTTTCCACAGAGAAGCTATGTTCCATTGTCATCCCCAAATTACAAGTAGGAAAGAGAGCTATTCTGCATTGGAATGATTGTATTGCTGATATAATTCCTTGGAAAAATTCCAGAACCATTGCTACAATTCATTATTCACTTCCATAGTGTTCTGAGAAGGATTTTACTTATGATACTGATATTGTCAAGTTCTGAATCCTTTATATATTCATCCATTCTCATCTCCATCTCTTTCACTATGTCAAGAAGATTTTTTTTTCATTCTTTTTCAAGCTGAGATGGTTGGTTGAGAGAAAGTTATTTGTGTTTGGAATCTCAATAATTTATTTCTTCCAGGATAGCAACGTCCTGACCTGCACCTATCTTCCCGTTCCTGTTGAAGTACCTCTGGACAGTCATATGACAAGAGGAAAAAAAACAAAAAGAGCAAGATGTAAGAAATTGCTGGACTGTTTCTTGCAAGAAATATGAGCAAAAGTAATGTGAACTCTAGTCTTCAGAGAAAAATAGTAATAACAATAACATCAGTTAACATTTATTGGGTACTTATTCTAATTCAGGCATTTTACATAAATTATCCTGTTTAACCTTTGTAATAAATTTATGAATACTTAAATTATGATCTGCACTTAACAGATGAGGAAACTGAGGCTTATAATTAAGTAACTTAATTACTTAATTATAAGCCCAATCAATAAATGGCAAAGTGGGTCCCTGACCTCAGAACTGTCCTCTTTACCATGATGCTCTGCTGCCTCCCCAGGAGAAAGGGGTCATTTGCTCCCATGTTTTGTGCTTCTGAACCTATAACTTCCATCATCATTTAATTCCCTCATGACATATCACCATATGAGCAATTTTAGATTACCTATAAACTTGAAGTTTTTGATACCCAATTGACTTTGTCAGACTTTATTCGTACTTTTTGTACTTCTCTTTGTCTTTCTCTTGCAGCTAAATGTCGAGCTTAACCTCTGGATGTCCCTAAACTGTCACTGTAGACTAAAGATCAAAGATCTCGTTAAGCAACAGGCCTCTGCATTTCTAGGCAACTTGGGAAATATTTATTCCTCTGGTTTTGACCGATGGCTAGTGACCAGTGGGTCCAATAAGTTTTGGGGCAGGTTCATAGCTCTCTAGTGCTGATGGGACTTCCTTTCCGAGATGCCGCACTGATCACGCAGGATAAGTCTGACCTTTTAGGGAGTTATAACATCCAGACAGATTATGTTTTTACATTTACCTATTAAAATACTCTCCTTTAGCTTGTTTAATTAATTAATTCATTCATTTATTTATTTATTTATTTATTTCTGCCCTGCGTGGCTTGCAGGATCCTAGTTCCCCAACCAAGGATTGAACCCAGGCCACGGCAATGAAAGCACCAAGTCCAAACCTCTGGACCACCAGGGAATTCCCTTTTGGCTTGTTTTTAAAAGCCATTTTCTAGATGACAAAATTAAAATCCAAAGCATGCACTTGTAATACAGATCCCACAGGGACTATTTCTCAATTCTCATTAGCTGTCACAGCAGCTGAGGTCATCCCAGAAAATCAAAACTTGTCACTTTTACAATGTTTCATACCCTAAAATGATTTATAGGGGAGTTTTTTTAAACCAGAGAGGAGAGGAAAAAGAAAAAAGCTTACACTTTGCCCCAGTGGTCTTTCTTAACTTTATTGAGTCTTTATCTTATGTATAATTTTTTAGTTTTATAGTCAAGCCACAATTTCTGTGCCAGCAGGCTGCTCTTAACAAAGGCCCAGAGGTATGTAATATGATTAGAGGCAGGAAAGGAAAGTCCCCAGCATGAAAACTTCCCTCTCTCTCTCTCATCTAAAAATTCCACCCAATAGTAAGACAGTGGAAGAGGCAAAACAAAACCATCAGGAGACCTTTTCATAGTCCCAGCTCAGTCATTAACTGGCTCTGTGAACTTGAGAAATGAACCACTTCTGAGATCACATCCAGTTCAAAGCATCAGATATTTTTTTCTTCAAAAAAAGTTTCTCTCTTCCTGTAACTTGCTTTTTAAATATAAATATGACTAGGTAAGGATAATAGACTTTTAAGTTAGAAAAGAGAACTAAGATTGTCCCATGGATTTTCCTTTCCTTACTTCTTAACAAATGTACCTCAAATAAGTTTTTTTTTTTAAAAAAAACCACCCTTTCCAAAAAACCACTAATAACTGTCGACAAAGAAAGAGAGAGAATGTAAGGTAATAAACATTTAAAACTGATGTCAAGGAGGGAGACAAGATTCTGGGCAGAGAGGAGAAGCAGAGCATGGCCTGGCTCCTAACGACACCACCACCCCGGAAATCATATTGGAGAACCTACATGTCTGAGAATTGAAGGAAATCTGAAGATTAGCACCTGAGGGATAGTCTTTCTTTTTTCCCTCTTCTCGGCCATGGCTCTCTCTCTAACTGAGTCTAATTTCCCATTGGAAAATGATCCAAAGTTTGAGCTATTCCCCAAAGCAATGGACTATTACTTGAAATTGTGAAAAGCAGAACATTGGTTTAGGGTGTCTAACAATGAAAGAAAAAAGGGAGAGAGGAAGGCAAGGAAGGAAGAAACCATGCAAAGACTGATAAAGAAAATGACCTACAGGAATACATATTTAAAGGAATGGAAGAAATTTTATATCCGTATGAATTGTATATATATTAATTAATTAAAAATAAGACCTCATAGAAAAGAGAATAAACAGAAACAAAAGAAAAAGATGTGGGCTTCCCTCGTGGCGCAGTGGTTGAGAATCTGCCTGCCAATGCAGGGGACACAGGTTTGAGCCCTGGTCTGGGAAGATCCCACATGCCACGGAGCAACTAGGCCCGTGAGCCACAATTACTGAGCCTGCGCGTCTGGAGCCTGTGCTACGCAACAAGAGAGGCCGCGATAGTGAGAGGCCCGTGCACCGCGATGAAGAGTGGCCCCCGCTTGCCGCAACTGGAGAAAGCCCTCACACAGAAACTAAGACCCAACACAGCCATAAATAAATAAGTAAATAAATAAAAAATAAAATAAAAAATAAAAAGATGTAAGGAGAGCATTAGACTTAAAAATATAAATTGAGGGTCCAAACAACACCATTACAGAACTAGTATACTGAAGTACCAATAGCAAGAAATAGAAAAGACACCATTGAAAATCAAGTTAGAAGAGAAGTTTAAGATGATTACAGTACATGCAGTTGAAAAAGAAAAGAAAGTAAAGTAAATAGAGAGAAGCCCACAGAAACAGAAGATAGAAATGATCCAACATGACGATAACTGGTGTCCGAAATGTAAAGTACACCAAAAATCGGGCAGAAGAATCCAAAAGATGTAATAAAGGTGATTACCTAGCGGGGGGAAAACGTTGAGCCTCTAGATTGCATTCCAGGAAAATTTACTAAGAGACACTCTACAACTAGAAATATTCAAGTTAAGTTATTCAACTTTAAAGATAAAGAGTTCTTTAAGCATTAAGGTAAAAAGCAAATTGGCTACAAGAAGGGAAAATATCAGGGTGCCTCAGATAACTGCACTTAACTTTTTATTTTGAAAAATTTCAAACAAACATACATAAAAATCAAAACAGTTGAGCAACAAACACTCATATATCCTTCACTTAACTTCTTCAAATGTTAATATTTTGCCATATTGTGATATATATGTACTTCAGAAATATTATTGTATATTGCAAAATCTAGGGAAACCACTTGTATTTGGCCAGACTGCTCAGCTTGTGGGACCTTAGTTCCCCAACTAGGGATTGAATCTGCACCATGGCAGCGAACGTGCCAAGTCCTAACCATTGGACCACCAGGGAATTCCCCAAAATTTTTTAAAAGAAGAATAATTGTTTACTAATAAAGAATGCTCAACTAAAAGCAGAGAAGTTAGGAAAATAAGCCTCTGGTGACAAATAGAAAATAGTTACAAACATTGTTGATATTAATCCAAATATACCAATAATCACTTTAAATGTGAATGGGTCTAATTACACCAATTAAAAGATAGAGATTGTCAGACTGGATTCAGAAAAAAAAGAAACACACACAGGGCCCAACTATATGTTGTCTATAAGAAACCCACTTAATATATAAAGAATCTAATAGATTAAAAGTAAAGAGAGAGGTAAAGATATACCATGATAACACTAATCAAAAGAAAACTGAAATAGCTATATTAATTTTGGACAAAGTAGACTTCAGAACAAGAAAAATTATCAGAGATAAACAGAGACACTACATAATAATAGAGGGGTCATTTTCCAAAAAGACATACATTCCTAAACATGTATGCACCTAACAACAGAGCATCAAAATACATGAGGCAAAAACTGATAGAAATGAAAGGCAAAATAGACAAATCCACTCTCACAGTTGGAGACTTCAAAACCCTCTGTCAAATAACCAATAGATCAAGCAGGCAGAAAACATTAAGGATATAGTTTAACTGAACAACACTATCAATTTGATCTAATTAGCATTTATAGAATACTCCAAACAACAGCAGAATACACATCCTTTTCAAGCTTGAATGGACCATTCACCAAGAGAGACCACATTCTGGGCCATAAAATATACCATAAAATGGCCATAAAATATACCTTATCTAATTTAAAAGAATAGAAATAAGACATAGTATGTTTTCAGACAACAATGGAATTAAATTGGAAATCAATAATAAAAAGATAGCTGGAAAATCCTCAAATATTTCAAAATTAAACAAAAAACTTCTCAGCAACACATGGGTGAAAAGAGGAGTCTCAAGTGAAATTAGAAAATATGTGAGGGTTTCACTCCTGGGATGGCAATGTGGGGAGCCCCTAGGACCTGCTCCCCAACAGAACAAACATAACTAGTGTAGACTATGAAGGGAAAAAAAGCCATTTAAAATGTCTGGAAGTTGTCTGAAGGGCATACAGAAAATTAAGGAATATTTATTCATAAAGGCTACTAAAACTTAGTTAAGACCAGTGCAAGTCTGTGGGCCTTGAGCCAGCACCTCCTTCCTGTCTTTCCAACTCCAGCTCAGCTTGATGGAAGCTCTACTCCAGGCAGTTGTGGCCACGAAGACAGTGGGGATCGCTCTCCCCTCGGGTTTCTATCAGGGAACACAGTATCTCACCAGCAGGGCAAGCCACCAGTATTGCTCATTCCCTCCAACTCTGAGTTGAAAAGGCTGAATTTCTGGTGAGAGCGACCAAAAAGTCGGGAGATCCCCTTCCTCTACGCAGCCCCTCCCTACGAAGAGGCTCCACCCCAGGCTTGGCAGGCTGAGACTACTAGGGCCCCAGTGGCCCTCGCTCCAGCTCATTCACAGGGAAGAGGGTCCATGCTGGGAGGGGCCAGCCGCGAAGACCCCACCCAGCACCCAGAGTAGTGGTTCAGAGACTTTGCCCTTTGTGTAACATTTTAATTTTCACTTTTGCCTTTTGATGTACTCTTTAAATCTTTATATGTAAGCATCTGTCATTTGAATGAAAAAGTAAACCAGTATGGGCTTTCTTTAAACGGGGTGAGGTGAGGGTGGGGTCTGGACTGGAAGCAAATATGTCAAGTAGGCTAGCAGTGGTTATATCCACTGTTACTGCTGTGATAGGATTTTTGTCCCTGCATTTTCAATACACATAAATAAAACACGCACGGTCTTAGCTTGAGCTTCTTTAACAAAATTCATAGTCTCGGTGTCTTAAACAACAGACATTTACTTCTCACAGTTCTGGAGGCTGGGAAGTCCAAGATCAAGGTGCCAGCTGATTCGCTTCCTGATGAGAACCCACTTCCTGGCTTGTAGACAACCACCTTCTCTCTGTGTCCTCCCGTGGCAGGAGTGGTTGGGTTGGGGTAGGGCGGGGATGGGGAGAGAGGAAGAGAGAGAGAGACATCTTGTCCTCTTCTTATAAAGGCCACCAATCCTATCGAATTAAGCTCCCCAATCTTATGATTTCATTTAACCTTAATTGACTCCTAAAAGTCATATCTCCAAATAGTCACAATGTTGGGTTAGGGCTTCAATATATGAATTTTCAGGGGACACAAGGTTGGCAGTCTCCAACTGAGACTGAGAGGCTAATCTTTTACATCTCTGGCTTCTAGAGTCTAGCATTTTTAAAATTATTATTATTATCTTATTTTTGGCCACTCCCTGCGGCATGCGGGATCTTGGTTCCCAGACCAGGGATCGAACCCGCGCCCCCTGCAGTGGAAGCGCAGTCTTAACCACTGGACCGCCAGGGAAATCCCTAGATTCTAGCATTTTAATGTGACAGAATGTGTATATGTAATAATAGGATAAGATGAGAGGATCAGCTGCCTACTGAGCGGAAGGGACAAGGACACAAATGAAAGAAATTACTTAATAATTTTTCAATAATAAGAAAATCCATCCTCTTTCTCATTCACATATTCTAGAGGATGGTTGCTGCATACAGGGGTATAAAATGTCCAACGCAAACACTAGCAATGTATGAATAATCCCTTGAATCCTGGCAGGCTGTGGGTGACCTGACCTCAAGAGAGACTCAGAGCTGCCTGGAAATCAGAGCATTGGTTTCTATCAATACTTAAAAGGAAGAAGCGAGAAATATTAATAGAGCACATTTGTAGTACACAATTTCTCTGGTTTTTCACAATTAGAGGTTGTGTTTTAGCACTTTCTTGGGCATATGCTTAGTTCACACAGAGGAAGAGAATAACCACATTGTATCGTTCAATACCTTGGCAAGAATCAGACTGAAAACTCAAACGGGATAATTGGAGGGGAATTGAATTAAAAAGCTACCCACAATGTGTAGGCAGAGATTACAGAAGGTAACAAGTGATGGCAAGCTTCCCTGGCATTCACAAACTCAAGGACCAGTTATTAGCTCTAAGCACGAAGACTAATGGTCACGTGAGCCTGGGGAGACAGTTCTATGGAGGTGCCACCAGGCAGGAGCTGTGGCCTCTGGTTAGGTTCAGAGCACACCTGTCAGGAACGTAGCAGGAAGGAAGCTGGGAGAGTAAGTACCTGCCTCTACTGTCCTCCCACCTGTGCATCTTCCCAGTCCCATTGGCTACATCCATCCTGAAGTCAGAAAGCAAAGGAAATTCTTGAAGTAGTCTGTATAGGTCAGGCCCCGTGGGTCCAGGGCTGGATGGAAGACCATGGAGAGTGGTTACTGAGGGGCAAGCGGAAGGCAGCCAGGACATACAGTTAGATTACGGCATTCACATATTGACATACTTTGTGAATTTGGTAAAATATTTCTTAGAACAGGCATCAATATTTATATATAAATATTTGAAATTGGGTACTATAATAAGTTACATAACTGTATCTTTTATTTGATAGACACTTTTCCCAAAGCACTTAAAGGATATTATTATATTGATATTTACAAAGTGGGCAGTTGTCCAATTCTTGAGATAGAGAAGAGTAAATCTTGCCACATTTTCCAGAATCAATTAATTGTGGAAATAGCTGCCGATCAGATCTCTAATAACAGGGCACAGGAAAGCCAGAAAAGACTGTTTGGGTATCATTTTTATCAGTGTGTTCATTTTGCTGAATATGTTCTAATTTCCTGGAACTAAGGTGTTTTTCTTGCTTACCTTCTGAAAGTTCTTCTCCTTAAGAAAAACTTAGCAATGAAAAGGAAAACTCAGTTAGAATTTCATTTTATTAACTGTCATTTTGATGTCCAAGTCTGTATGATGAGGTAATTTCCATGTTTTGGAAAACTTCTGTCTGGGTGGATGCAACCAAACATACTGAAGTACATTCTGTATAACAGGTACATTTACAAATCTTGTGTAAGCCTTATTTAAATCTAAATTAATAATAACTCATGCATTTCAAAGGTGCTTATAATAAATTGCAAGATTTTGAATCTTTGCCTCAAAGATTTATCAGAAATCATCAGAGCACTCTTAGGATTTACTATATCCCCCAAACCTCCAGATAAACTTCCTGGATAATCTAGAAAATGGTCAAATTACACCAGGAATCTCTCACCATGTGTTGTAATACTATTGAAGGAGAGGCAACAAACCCAAGCACAGCACATTTACCCTCCCAGTTGCTATTGATGTTTGAGAGACAAGGTCACTCAGGAGTCTGAACTGCAGATGAGGGCTCCCGGCCGCACTCACAGCAAGCAGCACCATCACGCCAACCCACGTGTGCCTGCGCCATGCCAGTGCCTGGAGCAGCAAAGCTCGGCCCTCCAGAGCTTGGCAGTTGTACACATTCAGCAGTTGAGTGGCTCTACTCCCCTTCACCACATCCCAATGAAGCTGCTCCCAGGACCTTCACTAGCCCAGACTTTCCCCTCTGCCTTTTCCCTTGTACCCAGCATGGGTCCTTATACCAAGTCTTTAACCTCAATGCCTGGACCCAGCTGTTCACCTCCCTTCTCCCCCCCCACACAATGCATTTCTGCACAATCCACCCCATTGTTTGTCTGGGTCCAGATCTCCCCACCATCCATTATGCTCCATGAGTCTTGCCCAGCTGTTGTCCTGCCCCTTCCGTCTGCCCTGACTCACTGCCATCCATGGCATCTTTGGATGTGGTAACGGCATTCTTCTTCGTATCTTTTGACTCACACTTGTTATGGTTTACAAGAGTAGAATCAGAACTGTGATTCAGCTGACAGGAGGGCAGCCAAATCGGGGAGGCAAGGACGGGATGGTCAGGCGTGAGCGCAGTGATCATGGTGGGTCTCAAGGCTCCCTTTCTGAAATGCTGAAATTGATGCACAAGTCCACCCTCGACCTGGGCCCTGCCTGCCTCCTCAGCTTCATCTCCCAGTACCTCTTGTTTGTAGGAATACACCCGTGCCCGTGTGCATGAGCCCTGCCAAGACACACGCAGACCCTGCCAGCCCATCCGTGTTATTCGTCCCCTCTGTGTCTTTGCTCACGATGTTCTTGGCTATGTCCCTCTTTATTTTCTACCTCAAGCATTTCCATTCATTTTTCAAAATTCAGCAAATAAATCCGCTTCTATCCAAAGCCTTCCTGAATCCCTTCATTTGGGTTAGGTTTCCTTGCAAATTTCCTCCAGCAATTCTGATTCAATTGATCTACGGGTAGGGCTCATGATTAGAATTTTTAAAAAATTCCTCAGATAATTTTAATGTGCATTAGGGTTAAACACTATTGAGGGGGAAGAAAAGGAAGATGGGAAGAACCAAGGAGCTGAGGATTTGAGGTACCAACATGAGGCTAACTGGTCTCCTTCTGAAATGTAACACTGGGAGGTATTATGGGTTGAATTGTGTACCCCACCCCTCAAATTCATATGTTGAAGTCCTAACCCCACTACCTCAGAATGTGACCTACTTGGAGACAGGGTCTTTCAGAGGTAATCAAGTTAACTGAGGTCATTAAGTGGGCACAAATCCAATATGACTGATTTCTGTATTAAAAGGGGGAGATCTGGACACAGATCCCTTTAAAGGGAAGATGAAGTGAAGAGACACAGGAAGAAGATGGCCAGCCACAAGCTAAGGAGAGAAGCATGGAAGGAATCCTTTCCTCACAGACCTCGGAAGGAAGCAAACCTGCCAACACTTTGATTTTAGACTTCCAGCCTCCAGAACTGTGAGACAACAGATCTCTGTTGTTTAAGCCACCCAGCCTGGCACTTTGTTATGGCAGTTCTAGCAAACCAACACAGGGCGTAACTGTAAGAAACTGCTACAAACATGCCCTGGATTTACTGATTAGCTACAACTAAGCCTGGGTTCTTCCTGATGATGGAGCTATGTATCATTTCAAAAGACCATGAACTCCAGAGAATAGGTTGTTGTGTCCAATATATTCAGTTTAAGAATTGAGTGAGAATGTTCATTTAATTTTTATGTAGTAATGTAGAGTTAAGCTTTCAGTGGAAAACTGTATTCCCAGATGATGCAAAAAAGATGAGATATTATCAAGAAACAGAATACTTTATCTGTGTTTGGTATCACTAAGCCTTCAACCAAATCAAAGTTTTACCTAGAACACAGTATATTTGTTGTCTTCTTCAAACTTGATAAAGCAGACTTTGGCTTTACCGGAATGCTGGTTGGAAGGCTCTCTTGCCACATGGTCACTAGATGGCAGGGCACACCATTCTTTTGAGGGCACCAGCAAAACAAAATGCAAACTTAGGGAATCATGGCCACAGATGGGCAGTCAACCTGCTCTAAAAGTTTATGAAATTAAACTTCACTATCTTCCTTTTTAGCACTCGCTTTTTCTACTATAAAAGGAGCACATGTTTTTAATTGAAAATTTGAACAACACAGAAGAGTATAAAGAATAAAATGAAAACTCTCATTATTCCACCTGTCAGAAACAAACTTAGGGTCCACGTGCTTACTCCTAGGATAAAATGCGTAAATGTGGACCGTTTCCTGCATACTCTGTAAACACCCTCTGCTCATGGTTTCCTCTTCTCTCACTTATTATGACTTATACCCAAACCTAACCATAATCCCAACTCTGATCCAACCTTACCTAAACCATAATCTCCCTTTTAAATGTATAATGGTTATTTTTTGAAATTTTTTGGCACTGTGGGTGAAAGGATACAGTCACCATTCATAGTACTCACCATGGATACCAAATCTTGTGACAACAGCAGCAGTAGGTACCAAACGAAAAATTTTTTAAAATTTTAAAACAGTCATTTTAAAATACAGGTGAAACACTGACACCTGAGGAGATGTCACAGAGAAATTCAACTTTGGTGAAATGTTTGTTCAAATCTATTGCCTGTGTTTTAAGATTGGGTTGTTTAGGTTTTCTTACTTTTGAGTTTTGAAAGTTCCCTATACGTTTTAGATGTCTTTTGTTGGATATGTGTTTTTAAAATATATTCTCCCAGCCCTTCTTATGTTTTCATCCTCTGAACAATGTCATTCACAGAGCAAAAGTTTTGAGTTTTGATGAAGTTCAGTTTATCTATTTTTTTATTTAATGGATCTTAATTTGATGTCATGTCTAAGTACTCTTTGCATAACTCCAGGTCATAAAGATTCTCTCCTATGTTTCCTTCTAGATGTTTTCTAGTTTCATGTTTTACATTTAGTTGTATGGTACATTTACAGTAACTTTTTGCATAAGATGTGAGGTTTGGGCTGAGGTTCTTCTTTTTTTGCAGGTGGATGTCCAATTGTTCCAACATCATTTGTTGAAAAATACTATCTTTTCTCCATTGAATTGCCTTTGTATCTTTGCAAAAAATCAATTGGCTGTATTTGAGTGAGTCTATTTCTGGACTTTCTATTCTGTTGCATTGATGTATATGTCTATCCCTTCACTAATACCATCCTGTCTTGATTACTATAGTGTCACGTCTTAAAATGAAGTCGTGTGAACCCACCAAATTTCTTCTTTTAAAAATTGTTTTGGGGCTTCCCTGGTGGCGCAGTGGTTGAGAGTCAGCCTGCCAATGCAGGGGACACTGGTTCGAGCCCTAGTCCAGGAGGATCCCACATGCAGCGGAGCAGCTGGGCCCAAGCGCCACAGCTGCTGAGCCAGCGTGCCACAACTACTTAAGCCCGAGCACCTAGAGCCCGTGCTCTGCAGTGAGGGAGGCCACCACAGTGGGAAGCCTGCACACCACGCAGCAACAAAGACCCAATGCAACCAAAAATAAATAAATTTAAAAAAATTGTTTTGGCTATTCTAGTTCCTTTGTTTCCATAAAATTTAAAAATAAATTTGTGTATATATACACCAAAACTTCTGCTGATATTTTGACTGGAATTGTGTTAAATCTGTTGCTCAACTTGGGAATGACTGACATATTAAATATATTGAATTATCTAACCCACGTACCTGACATGTTTCTCCATTTAATTACATCTTCTTTTATTTTTCTCATTAGCACTTTGTAGATTTCAGCATACAGATACAGCACATATTTTGTTAGATTTATACTACGTGTTTCATTATTTTGGAGTTATTTAAATGGTATTATTTAAATTTTTTTGCTTTCAAGTTGGTATGATGTTCATATGGTCACACAATTAATTTTGTTTGTTGACCCTTTATCTTGTAGTGTTACTAAACTACTTACAAGTTATGGAAGCCTTTTTTAAAAGATTTTTTTGGATTTTCTATGTAGAAAATCATGTTGTTTGAGAATAGGGGAAGTTTTATTTCTTTCTTTCCAATCTGTATGCCTTTTACTTCTTTTTATTTTCTCATTTTACTGACTAGGCTGTAAGTATGATGTGTAACAGGAATGGTAAGAGCAGATGTTGAGCAAGTGACACCTGTTGCCTAGCAGCAACAATCCCAGGGTGTCAACCCTTCATGGTTTGCAAATGTCAGGGTAGCAGAGAAAGACATGACTCACATAGGCGCCGGATGGAACAATGCTTTCCTCACGTAGAGAAGAGACAGAGCAAGATCAGCTTCAATAGTAAGTGTCTGTCCCTCATGGCCAGCAGGGCTTGCCCAGAAGCTGACACAAGGAAATAGTCTGCATGCACCCCTCTTGTGCTACAGGTAAAGGACCCCATTACCTCCCCTCCAAGAACAGATATAGCAATGGGGTTGGCCAGGTGTTATAGGACACACACCCATAAGCAGAACAAAGATGTACGCGTTAAGCCTGGAACAGGGAAAGATATTGCCAAGCAAAGAGATATGCCTAGCTTGGGCTGTGAGGGCTCTTTATGTCTTTGCTAGGAAATGTTCCAGGTCAAAGGCCTCTCTTATACAACTGTGCAAGGGGCAAGAAGCTGCACGTGACTGCGTTTCCCAACAGCAGACATCCTTGCGTTGTTCCCAGTCTTAAGGAAAAAGCATTCAGTCTTTCACTATTTAAGTGTGGTGTTAGCTATAGATTTTTTTTTTTTATGGATGCACTCTATCAGGTTAAAAAGTTGATCCTGTACCTTGTACTTTGCAACTTTGCTTAATTTGTTTATTAGATCTCATAGTTTATTTTTTGTGCATTCTTTGGTATTTTATATATATAACATTATGTCATCAAAGAATAGAGATGGTTTTACTTCTTCCTTTCTAATCTAGATGGTTTTTTTTTTTTTTTTTTTTAACATTTTTTTTTTTAAGAAATTCACGTTCTTTTATTTATTTATTTATTTATTTATGACTGTGTTGCGTCTTCGTTTCTGTGCGAGGGCTTTCTCCAGTTGCGGCGAGCGGGGGCCACTCTTCATCGCGGTGCGCAGGCCTCTCATTATCGCGGCCTCTCTTGTTGCGGAGCACAAGCTCCAGACACGCAGGCTCAGTAATTGTGGCTCACGGGCCCAGTTGCTCCGTGGCATGTGGGATCTTCCCAGACCAGGGCTCGAACCCGTGTCCCCTGCATTGGCAGGCAGATTCTCAACCACTGCGCCACCAGGGAAGCCCTCTAGATGGTTTTTTTTCTTGTCTAATAACTCTGAAATTCCGGTAGAATGTTGAAAACAATGGTAAGAGTCGCCATTTCTTGTCTTCTTCTTGATCTTAGGTGGAAAGCTTTCAGTCTTTCACCATTTAGTATGATACTAGCTGTGGATTTTTTCAAAGCAATGCCCTTTATCATGTTGAGGAAGTTTCCTTCTATTCCTAGTTTTCTGGGTGTTTTTACCATGAAAAAGTGTTAGATTTTGTCAAATGTTTTTCTTCATCAATTGAGATGACCATTTTTTTCCCTTCATTCTATTAATGTGGCATATTACATTTGTTGGTTTTCTTTTGTTGAACCACCCTTGCATTCCTGGAGTAAGTCCCACTAGATCATGGTGTATAATTCTTTTAATATGCTGTTTAATTTAGTTTGCTAGTATTTTGTTGAGGATTTTTTGCATCTATATTTTTAAGGGATATTGGTATGTAGTTTTCTTGTGATGTCTTTTTCTGTTATACTTTGGTATCAGGACTGCTGGCCTCATAAAATGAGTTATGAAGTTGCTATAGACTGAATGTGTCCCTCCTAATGCTCATATCCTGAAACTTAATCCCCAATGTAACAATATTTGGAGATGAAGCCTTTGGGAGGTGATTAGATCAAGAGGTGGTGCCCGCACGAATGGGATTAGTGCCCTTAGGCTCCAGAGAGTGCCATTGCTCCTTCCACCATGTAAGGACATGGCGTGGTGGCTGTCACCTATGAACAAGGAAGCAGGCTTTCACCAGACACAGAATCTCCTGGTGCCTTGATCTTGGACTTCTCAGTCTCCAGAACTGTAAGAAATAAATTTCTGTTGTTTATAAGCCACCTAGTCTATGGTATTCTGCTGTAGCAGCAAAAATAACTAAGACAGTGTTCCCTCTTCTATTTTTTGGAAGAGTTAGAGAACAATTAGTGTTAATTCTTCTTTTAAGTTTGGTAAAATGCACCAGTGAAATCGTGTGGTCCTGGACTTTTCTTTGTTGGGAGACTTTTAAAAAAGAATTTTCTGGCTTCCCTGGTGGCGCAGTGGTTGAGAGTCTGCCTGCCAATGCAGGGGACACGGGTTCGAACCCTGGTCTGGGAAGATCCCACATGTCGCAGAGCAGCTGGGCCCGTGAGCCACAGTTACTGAGCCTGCACGTCTGGAGCATGTGCTCCGCAACAAGAGAGGCCGCGATAGTGAGAGGCCCGTGTACCGCGATGAAGAGTGGCCCACGCTTGCCGCAACTAGAGATAGCCCTCGCACAGAAACAAAGACCCAACACAGCTATAAATAAATTAATTAATTAATTTAAAAAAAAAGAATTTTCACATTTTCTTTGTGTGGTAAAATATGCATAACATAAAATTTACCATTTTAACCATTTTTAAATATATAGTTCAGTGGCATTAAGTACATTCACATTATTCTGTGACAATTACCACCATCATCTCCAGAGCTTTTTCATCTTCCCAAACTGAAACTCTGCATCCATGAAGCAAAAACTCACCATTCCCCTCTTCCCCAGCTGCTGGCAACTACCTGGGAGATTTTTTAATTATTCATTCCATTTCTTTAATTATTATAGTTCTTTTTAGATTTTCTATTTCTTCTTGAGATATTTTAGTAATTTTTGTGTTTGTAGATATTTGTCTAGTTCATATAGATTATCTAATTTGTTGGTGTAAATTTGTTCATAGTATTTTCTGACAACCCTTTTTATTTCTGCAAGATTAGAGGTAAGGTCCCCACTTTCATTTCCAATTTAGTTATTTGTGTTTTCTCTCTCTCACACACACACACTCTACCTAAATTTTGTTAATTTTGTTCATCCTTCCTCAGAACTAACTTTTATTTTTGTTGATTTTCTCTATTATTTTTCTATTCTATATTTCATTTATCTCCACTCTGCAAGCCAGAAGGGAGTGGCAGGACATATTTAAAGTGATGAAAGAGAAAAACCTACAACCAAGATTATTCTATCCAGCCAGGATCTCATTCAGATTCGACAGAGAAATTAAAATATTTACAGACAAGCGAAAGCTAAGAGAATTCAGCACCACCGAACCAGCTTTACAACAAATGCTAAAGGAACTTTTCTAGGCAGAAAACACAAGAGAAGGAAAAGACCTACAATAACAAACCCAAAACAATTAAGAAAATGGTAATAGGAACATACATATCGATAATTACCTTGAATGTAAATGGATTAAATGCCCCAACCAAAAGACATAGACGGGCTGAATGGATACAAAAACAAGACCCGTATATATGCCGTCTACAAAAGACCCACTTCAGACCTAGGGACACATACAGACTGAAAGTGAGGGGATGGTTAAAGATATTCCATGCAAAAGGAAATCAAAAGAAAGCTGGAGTAGCAATTCTCATTATCAGACAAAATCGACTTTAAAATAAAGACTATTACAAGAGACAAAGAAGGACACTACATAATGATCAAGGTATCAATCCAAGTAGACGATATAACAATTGTAAATATTTATGGATCCAACATAGGAGCACCTCAATACATAAGGCAAATGTTAACAGCCATAAAATGGGAAATTGACAGTAACACAATCATAGTAGGGGACTTTAACAGCCCACTTTCACCAATGGACGGATCATCCAAAATGAAAATAAAAAAGGAAACACAAGCTTTAAATGATACATTAAACAAGATGGACTTACTTGATATTTACAGGACATTCCATCCAAAAACAACAGAATACACTTTCTTCTCAAGTGCTCAGGGAACATTCTCCAGGATAGATCATATCTTGGGTCACAAATCAAGCCTTGGTAAATTTAAGAAAACTGAAATTGTATCAAGTATCTTTTCCGACCACAGTGCTATAAGAATAGACATCAATTACAGGGAAAAAAAACCTGTAAAAAATACAAACACATGGAGGCTAAACAATACACTACTAAATAACCAACAGATCACTGAAGAAATCAAAGAGGAAATAAAAAAATACCTAGAAACAAATGACAATGAAAACACGACTACCCAAAACCTATGGGATGCAGCAAAAACAGTTCTAAGAGGGAAGTTTATAGCAATACAATCTTACCTCAAGAAACAAGAAACATCTCAAATAAACAACCTTACTTTACACCTTAAGCTATTAGAGAAAGAAGAACAAAAAAACCCCAAAGTTAGCAGAAGGAAAGAAATCATAAAGATCAGATCAGAAATAAATGAAAAAGAAATGAAGGAAACAATAGCAAAGATCAATAAAACTAAAAGCTGGTTCTTTGAGAAGATAAACAAAATTGATAAACTATCAGCCAGACTCAAAAAAAAAAAGGGAAAAGACTCAAATCAATAGAATTAGAAATGAAAAAGGAGAAGTCACAACTGACACTGCAGAAATACAAAGGATCATGAGAGATTACTACAAGCAACTATATGCCAATAAAATGGACAACCTGGAAGAAATGGACAAATTCTTAGAAAAGCACAACCTTCCAAGACTGAACAAGGAAGAAATACAAAATATAAACAAACCAATCACAAGCACTGAAATCGAGACTGTGATTAAAAATCTTCCAACAAACAAAAGCCCAGGACTAGATGGCTTCACAGGCAAATTCTATCAAACATTTAGAGAAGAGCTAATACCTATCCTTCTCAAACTCTTCCAAAATATAGCAGAGGGAGGAACACTCCCAAACTCATTCTACAAGGCCACCATCACCCTGATACCAAAATCAGACAAAGATGTCACAAAGAAAGAAAACTACAGGCCAATATCACTGATGAACATAGATGCAAAAATCCTCAACAAAATACTAGCAAACAGAATCCAACAGCATATTAAAAGGATCATACACCATGATCAAGTGGGATTTATCCCAGGAATGCAAAGATTCTTCAATATACTCAAATCAATCAATGTGATACACCATATTAACAAATTGAAGGAGAAAAACCATATGATCATCTCAATAGATGCAAAAAAAAAAATTGAGAAAATTCAACACCAATTTATGATAAAAATCCTCCAGAAAGTAGGCATAGAGGGAACTTACCTCAACATAATAAAGGCCATATATGACAAACCCACAGCCAACATCGTTCTCAATGGTGAAAAACTGAAACCATTTCCTCTAAGATCAGGAACAAGACAAAGATGTCCACTCTCACCACTATTATTCAACATAGTTTTGGAAGTTTTAGCCACAGCAATCAGAGAAGAAAAAGAAATAAAAGGATTCCAAATCGGAAAGAAGAAGTAAAGCTGTCACTGTTTGCAGATGACATGATACTATACATAGAGAATCCTAAAGATGTTACCAGAAAACTACTAGAGCTAATCAATGAATTTGGTGAAGTAGCAGGATACAAAATTAATGCACAGAAATCTTTTGCTTTCCTATACATTAATGATGAAAAATCCTAAAGAGAAATTAAGGAAACACTCCCATTTACCACTGCAACAAAAAGAATAAAATACCTAGGAATAAACTTACCTAAGGAGACTTACCTAAGTCCATTATTCCTCTCCCTTGAATTTGAAAAACAAACAAAAACAAAGCAAAACAAAAAACCAAACAAACAAAAACCCAGCTCAGATCAATTAATCAGCCAATCAATAAATCATTCTATACAACTAAATATCCCAGCCTTTAATCATTTTGCTTTTAGCATTGTTTTCCATGAACATTTTTCCCAGTGCATGCTTTAGACCCTCAATAAAGCCTCTTGGTGAATTTTCTAACAACACTACCTGCAGCTGGGGGAATATGTCCCTCAGTGGGATCAGGGGAGTGCAATACAGGATCCACTATCCCTGTACATGCTATTGCTAAGCTATTTATCATCCAAAACGGAATGTCTGGATTATCTGGCCCATGATCTATTGTGCTGTTCTGGCCTTGCCCAGCTCCTGGAGGTCCTGCCCTTTCATCTGGCCTGACGCATAGATGTTCATGACAAATTTGGAATTGACAACAATATCCTCATCACACTCAGATTTGTTATTCATTAGAAAAACAGGGTCAGGGACTTCTCTGGTGGCGCAGTGGTTAAGAATCTGCCTGCCAATGCAGGGGACACGGGTTTGAGCCCTTGTCCAGGAAGATCTCACATGCCGCGGAGCAACTAAGCCCCTGCGCCACAACTACTGAGCCTGCGCTCACGAGCCACAACTACTGAAGCCCGTGCGCCTAGAGACCCTGCTCCGTAACAAGAGAAGCCACTGCAATGAGAAGCCTGCGCACTGCAAGGAAGAGTAGCCCCTGCTCGCCGCAACTGGAGAAAGCCCTCAGGCAGCAACGAAGACCCAACGCAGCCAAAAATAAATAAAATAAATTTTTTTAAAAAGTAAAAACAAAGAAAAACAGGGTCAGAATTGGAGTTCAGCTGACAGGAGGGGAACCAGATCAGGA
This sequence comes from Balaenoptera ricei, assembly GCF_028023285.1. NCBI lineage: Eukaryota > Metazoa > Chordata > Mammalia > Artiodactyla > Balaenopteridae > Balaenoptera > Balaenoptera ricei. The sequence continues at coordinate 70,513,088 of NC_082652.1, read as the reverse complement.
ATGTCTGATACACAATGGTCATGGGTGAGTACGGTGATTGTGGCAGGACTCACCTTTTTTTTTCCCCCCTGAAAAAAGTGCCTTCATGGCTCTCTGTCAATCATCTTCAAAGGAAAGCCCAGGTTCCTTGGCATGACATACCGGTTGCCCTGGCTCCTGCCTACCTCAGCAACCAGCCTCTCTAGCGAAGCAGTTAATCCCACCCAAACAGCTGTTTCTGGAGGTTGCCACTTCTGTGTGCCTCCAACCGCACCCTACCAGTACAAGCATGCTCTTTGACACCTCTGAGTTTCTGTTCATCACGTTCTCCTGTCCAGAATATCCTTTGGCCCCCAAAATCTTTTTATCCTCTGTGAATAATTCGAATCATCTTTCAAAATTTAGGTCAATAATTACCTCTGCAGGGAATCTTCCTTGATCCGTTTAGACTAGGTCATATTTTTCTGAAATTTGCATTCCTTTATTATTGATGGGCTTTTAACAATTTAATGAAAGTGTTTGATTTTATATCGTCTCTCCAACTACATCGTGAGTTTCTCATGGGAAAGGACTGTTATGGTAGTTACCATAATCGATTTCCTTAGCGTCTGCTCCTTTCCATCAGAACCTGAGAGCAGGGGAGCAACGGAGCCTATGGGCGTGACCAATGGTGAGGTGAGAACTGCGCAGACTCAGCCATTCAACCCCCATAGGAAGTCGCGAGTCCTGGAGTCTTTGGTTCCCATGGAGACAGAGCCCGCTTCCGGTCTCTTACTTGGAAAGTATCCCCTCTGAGCGCAGGGCGCTCATAGGCGTCCTGCAGCGGGAGGTGTAAGGCCCCACTCCCGATGGTTATCATGGTAAAACTCGGGAGTTGGAGGGAGTGTGCGAGACTCTTAGATTTCTCCGGCTTTCCCCATCCTTAGGCCCAACCTAGCGCACCCAACTGGATCGCAGTCAGGGCTCCAGTTAAGAGGGGACTGTGCTCTGGTTTACTAGGGCGGTTTGGCAGGTGAGTTCACAACGTACCCTACTCCTAAGAAATATACCCCACTAGTCAGATTCAACATATAAATTATGTCTCTGGAAAATCATCATTTGAGGTCCTGAATGTCCTTCAGTCTCCAAGATACATCGGGGAGGGGGGTCGGGGATGCTGTCCACTTGTGATAGGTTATGTCCCAAGAGACACACAGGGCTGAGAGGCAGGAGATCTGGGCTCTGAGCTGGCTGTTAACCAGCTTGAGATATGGAGCTAGTTCTGCATCTCTTGGAGTGTGGTCTGTGGTATGTGATGGAGCTGTGGATTTCATGCCTATGTCCCTCAGCCTTCTATGACTGCTTTATGTGACCAGTTCTACCCTGAGAGATGCTTGGCGGAACTGACCCTGCAGACCTGGAAACTGGAGGAAGGACGGGCGGCTGGAAGGACTATGATTGTGGAAGAGACCAAGGGAATGCTGCTTGCCATAGAATATTGATAATTTCTGCATAGCACTGTAGAATTGTTGGTATAAGCACCCAAATTCCTTTGTTTCTGCCTAACCAGTACAACACTCTAGTAACCCCTCCATTTGCATTTATGCAATTACAGACATACTGATTTAGCCCCACATTGATTCTGCAATGTGTACAGTATGATGGAAGACCTAGGAGGTCACAATTATCCCATGCATTGCTGGTGGGAATGTAAAATGATGCAGCCACTTTGGAAAACAGCCTTTCAGTTCATCAGATGATTAAAGATAAAGATGATTTATTAGATCATACCATATGATCCAGCAATTCCATTCCCAGGTATATACCCCAGAGTAATGAAAACATATGTCTATGAAAAACTTGTACACAAATGTTCATAGCAGCAGAGTTCATAACTGCTAAAAAAGTGGAAACAACCCAAACACCCATCAACGAATGAGTGGTAAAATGTGGTATATCCAAATAATGGAATATTATTTGGCTATAAAAAGGAATGAAGTACTAATACATGCTACCACATGAATGAACCTTGAAATTTTGGTAAGAAACCAGTCACAAAAGTCTACATATTGTATGATTCCGTTAATATGAAATGTCCAGTCTAACCAAATCTATAGAAACAAAAAGTAAATTAGTGATTGCTTAGGGATGGAGAGGTTGAAGGGAAGTGGGGAATGTCTGTTAATGGGTACAGAGTTTCTTTTTTGAGGTGATGAAAATGTTCTAAATTGATTTTGGTTATCGTTGTACTACTGTGAATATACGAAAAAACATTGAATTGTACACTGTAAACAGGTAAATTTTATGACATGTGAATTATATCTCAATAAAGATGTTTTCAAAAAAACAATGAGATAAATAAAATACATTGCTCATGAGACTGGTACAGCCACTCTGGAAAAGTTGGCAGTTTTAAAAAACTTACCGAATCACCCTACAATCCCAAGTAGGTATTTACTCAAGAAAAATGAAAATTTATGTTCACGTAAAAAATTGTATGCAAATATTTATAGCAAGTTTATTCATAACCACCAAAACCTGAAAACAACCTAAATGCCTTTCAGTAGATAGATAAAATATGGTACATTCATACAAAGAATACTAACACAATTAAAAAGAAGGAAATATTGATACATGCAACAACTTGGATGGATTTCAAAAGTATTAATCCAAGTGAAAGAGGCCCATGTAAAAAGTTTTCTTTTATATGACATTTTGGTAAAGGTGAAATTATAAATAGTATAATTATTAACATGTTGCAACAAAGGGGTTCCAAACGCCCTAAAAGGAAGGGTCTGGCCCAAAGATTCTTCCTGATGGATTGAAGAAGTTGCTTGTACAATGCTGAGATTAAAAACAGTTACCTTATCAAGGAAGAGTTGTAACTAATCGTAAAACACTATAATGGTAGAAAAAAAGTCAGTGACTTCCCTCCTCTCCCGTTTTTGTCAGATCAAAGGAAAATAGTTATGAAATGAAAACAGTAACCTTTGTATTTGCCATTCTTCTTTGTAGTATTATAAATGATTTTTCAAAAAATCCTTTATATAATGAGCAAATATAAGTACATATATTGTAAATTCATAAAGATTACATAGTACATTTAAGAACAAACAATACAATGTTTTATAGCTACATTTGTTTTTTGAAATGCAAACAAAAACACTATCCATATTAAGATAAAACACTAAAAACTGTTCCAAACTATTTCAAAGAAATTACACAAGAATTTTTTTTTTGACTCTTTGATTTGTTTTCACACAATTCCCTGTTATGCTTGAGATCAAAAGAATGTTGGGACAATCACACTTTTTAAAACAGCGCAAAGCAGAGACATAACATGGTAGCCTACCATAAACATTCCGAAACTTGCAAACATTTGTTTTATCTTCCTAAATCATCAAGAGAAGAAAAGGGTCAGTCGGGGACACAGGAGGGACACAAAGTAATATCACAATACTAGAAAAAAAAGACAATCTGGCAAGTGGTGATAGTAACTTTTAATTCAGTTGTGGTGTGAAAGGTGGTGCCTGGGAGAGAATAACAATTATCACACAGCGGCCTCCAGCAGCTCTCCCACTGCTGATGGGATTCCTCTTTCTATCCTAGTACTCATGGCCCACAGAAGGTAGGGAGGATGGAGGCTGACAAATGCAGTCAGATACCCAAGGAAGCAGCCTCAAGTCCCCTGTCCAGGTGACACCTATCCCTGATGGGCTGCAAACTCCAGCCAGCCAGTGATGCAGGTTTTCTGACTCCTGCTTCTCCTTGTGTCACGGTCCCCAGGGACCCGTGATGCACTTCCTGGCTTACTGAAGTCAACCCAGCTCCCAAGCCACATGCTCTTCATGCCATCTGTCCCCGGATCTGAACTGGTTGGGCCAGGGCTCTGTGATCTGGCTCTCCCTAGGCAGCAGCAGAGGGGTGAGTCCTTGAGGGGGATGAGAGTGGCTTGATCATGGGCTTCCGTCTTATGCCACTGTCTTGTGACTTTGTTAAATTAACATTTGTTAAGTGAAGCATAGGGTGCAGGTTGGTGACAACAGGAACACAAGAATAATTAAAATAGAGAAGTTTATTACTCACAGGTCCTGGAGAAAGTACACTTCATCTCTACAGCAGCTGTCAGGTCAAGGCAGAGTGCAAGAGGGCAGGACATGGGGCCACATGCCCTTGCTAGGGTCCCTGGGTGGAGTGCTTTGGGCTTCCCAGGCTAGGACCCGGTAGGTCAATTCAAACCAGAATTTTGGTAAGCCGCAGGAGTTCTATCTAAGGGGTGCATGAGGCATACAGGCGCTGGGAAGCTGCGGAGACTGTTGATCAAAAGAGCTGTTGGGGAAGGCATACCAGGAACTTCTGTTTGCCTGTGACTCTGTGGCTGCCGTGGGGGGTGTGCGCTTGCATGAGGGGGCTAGTGTCAGTTTAAGGTCCCTGCAAGCCACTTGGCCAAACAAAATGGATGAGGAGGCAGCAATACCCAGGAGTAGTAGCTCAGTTAAACTCTCCGTATGTCGACATGGGTTTCTCCGTAAGAGTGAAGGGCGCCCGGCGGCCGGCTGCAGACCCAGCCAGGAAGACGCCGGGCCCCCACCCCGTCCCCGGGGCTCGGCTGAGAGCCACCCTGCCGGTGGGTAGTGTCTGGAGGAGTCTCCCCAGGAGAGTGCCGGGCTCGGGCACAGCCCCGGCCTCCTGTCGCTGAGCCGAGGCCCCTCCAGCTCCAGGTACGCGCTGATCGCCGGGGGATGCAGGATTTCCAATGTGAAGACCCATCCTCCCAGGAGCGGTTTCAGATGTGGGACAAACTTGCAGAGGGCGGACGGATCTCACGCGGGACTCGACTTCCGGGGCTCCTTGGCGGGTTGCGGGGCTATTGGAGTGCCCGGGGTCTCCGGTTGGGGCCCCTCCCGCCGATGCCAAAGCCGAGGCACCCGCAGGCAGCGGAGGGGACCCGGCGGGGGGCGGAGCCGCGGCTGCTGTGGGAGGCGGGGAAGGGATACCTTGACCGCTACCACGATCTTCGCTCTCCTCCGCCTGATCCGGGAGGGGGCACTCCTGCCCGCCCACCCCCATGTTAAGCCAGTACAATAAAAAACAAAATAACACAAATCTTCCCGACGTGCTAAGAAAGCCCGAACTGCGCACTCCTGGTACCAGGTGAGATCTAACCAAACCTTTATACCTATTATAAGATACAATTAGTTGTATAAATTGGAGTTGTATTTAGACCTTCGACTTTGCCAAGGGGAAAGACGTACTAGAACATGGTTTGCCTTCCGGGCAGAACCCCGAAAATATCCAGAGAGGTGGAGGAGAGAATCTCGAAGCCTCGAGCCAACAGGAAGTAGCTGGTCTCGGCGTTCTAGGTTCCCATGGTCACGCTGCCCACTTCCGGCCAGAGGCAGACACAGCGCCACACACCTTCCTCTTGGAGCTGGTAGCCCGGGGCAACCAGGACGCCGAACCTTGAAGCACTCCTCACTGGTCGCTGCAATTCGTGACATCCTGCCAGTGCGGCGGCGGCTGACGGTACCAGGGGCTCTGAAAATGTAAAGACAACTTTTTGGCTTTCTGGGGCACAGGGAGGTGAAAGTCCTGACACTCCCTACTTGGCGACCCTGGCAATTGAGGAGTTGGAGGGCAGGGAGCTGGACATGGGAAGGGAAAGGGGAAAGAAGGGAGTTAATGACCTGGGCCCTAGACCCTAGAAAGCTGTCCAGCTGCCTCCAATTCCTGGGCCCAGACTAGCCCAGCTGGACCTGCAGTCAGGGCTCGTGTTAAGAGGAAAGAATGACATCCCATGTTTCTGGATGGAAAAACTTAATATTGTTCCTATGATAGTACTGCCCCAAATTGATCTACAGATTCAACACAACCCCTGTCAAAATCCCAGCTCACTTCTTTGAAAAATTAAACAAGCTGATCATAAAATTTGTATGGAAATTTAAGGAACTCAGAATAGCCAAAACAATATTTTAAAAGAATAACAAGTTGGCAGAGTCACACTTCCTGCTTTCAAAACTGTCAGAGGCAAATAATCAATAAACAATCTATAATAGTGAGACCATCACTTCAAATAAAACAGTTGATGGCATTTGTTGCCAATGATAAAATTAGAGCTTTCATATGCATGATCATTGTCAACAATACCCACAACTGCTCACATTCAGGCAGCATAGCCAACTGGTAAAGGAAGCACAAGATCTGAGTCCTCACCCACACCTTGCTCTTATGTGCCACGGTTAAATTCCAGTAGCCCAGTTTCCCAGAGGTAAGCATGGAAAGTAAAAGAAGAGTGAGGAGGGTTAATAATGTAGTTTGGGTCTCTTAGAGCCAGCTTGGGTCTTTTATTCCCCTACCCAACCATGAGGCTGAGCATTCTATCAAATTGGAGGCGTGCTTCCTAGAATTTCCACATTACTGCCTATCTTATTGTGTGCTTTACTGGAAACTGAGTTTTGATTGCCCACTTATTTAGTTTTTCTTTTTAGAGTCCATTACATTCAAATCAACAATGTAGCTTTTCAGGTTAAAATAAATAGAACAAGGAAAGCAAATTAAACCCATAGCAATCAGAAGGAAGGATAATAAAGATTAAAGTGTAAGTTAATAAAGATGCAAAAAACAAAGAGCTAGGTCTTTGAAAAGATTTGTTTTGTTTTGTTTTTTCACCACACGGCTTGTGGGATCTTAGTTCCCCAACCAGGGATTGAACCCAAGCCCTTGGCAGTGAGAGCGTAGAGTCCTAACCACTGGACTGCCAGGGAATTCCCATGGAAAGATTTTTTTAATGACAAATTAACTAGAATGACCAAGAGAAAAAAAAGGAGAAAAGTGATTCAAATTACTAAAATCAGAAACGAAATAGCAACTTTACAGAAGTAAATGATTATTTTAAAAAATAGTATAAATCATTGCCAATAAATTAGATAACTTAGTTGAAATGGACAAATTCCTAGAAAGACACAAACTACCAAAAATGACTATAACAGAAATAGAAAATCTGAGTAGACCTATAACAAGCAAAGAGACTCAGTAATTTTAAAACTTCTCACAAAGAGTAGCCCAGCCCACATGACTCCACTGGTGAATTCTACCAAATGTTTAAGGATTAAGTAATGTCAATTCTTCACAAACTCTTCAAAAAAAAAAATAGAGGAGGAGGTAACAGTTCCAACTCATCAAAAGAGGCTAGTATTACTCTGGTACCAAAACCAGAAAAAAATATCGCAAGAAAATAAAGCTACAGATCAAGATTTCTTATGAATATAAAACACAATATCCTCAATAAATTACTGGCAAGTCAAATCCAGCAACATATAAAAATGATCATACACAATGATCAAGTGGGTTGTATCTCAGGAATGCAAGCATGGCTTAACATAAAAAATCAATCTTTATAAATCAATATTTATAGAATATTAATCTTCTCAATAGACACAGAAAAGCATTTGACAAAATTCAACAGCCTTTCATGATTCAAAAACAAAACACTCAACACATTAGGAATAGTAGGGAACTTCCTCAACCTCATAAAAGGCATCTACAAAAAACCCCACGGCTAACATCATACTTAATAGGAAAAGACTGAATACTTTCCCTCAAGACTGGAAACAAAACAAAGATGTTTACTTTATGTCTCTATAGATTTGCCTATTCTGGCCATTTCATATAAATGGAATCATACAATATGTGACCATTTGTGTTTGCTTCTTTTATTTAGCAATGTTTTCAAGGTTCTTGCATGTTGTATTGATAGCATAGTGTATGAGTACTTCATTCTTTTATGTAATGGTATACTACTACATTGTATAGCTATAATACATTTTGTTTATCTATTCAGCAGTTGATGGACATTTCGATTGTTCCCACTTTTTGGTTATTTGTTGCTATGAACATTCATCTACAAGTTTTTATATGGACATATGTTTTTAATTATCTTGGCTGTATATCTATGAGTGGAATTGCTGAATCAAATGGTAGTTCTACACTGAACTTTTGAAGGAACTGCCAAAATCTTTTCCAAAGCAGCTGCACCATTTTACACTCCCACCAATGTATGAGGGTTCCAATGAATTCTTGGGCCAAATGGTATGGCTAGAGTTGGCTGATTAGACTGGAATCTCACTGTAAGCTGAAAAGTGTCGGGAGTGGTGGGTCATCCTTGGTATCCCTAAAAGTGGGTCAAGAGTTCTATGTATTCAATCTATCAGGAGCAGATGAGGCCAAAGTCTTTCTCTTTGTGCCCATCCCAGATGGTGCATGCACTGCAATGTCTGGTGGTGATCTGAGCAGTGCAGTTTGATCAGCAGCTTGATTACAGTCAGTCTCATCAGAGAATAATCCCTTACTGTGAGCATCTACATGAGTACCAGATGGTCTGATTAGCAGCTGCAGTTTGTTCATAGTCCCAGAGAAGAGTGTCTTACTCTGCCAGTCTGTATTCTTAAGTGACAGACCAAACAGCCCAAGAATCAGTAAACAAAGCAAAACAAAACGGGTTCCTGAAGGGAAGTACTGGTTGCAGCTATGAAAATGCCTTTTGAGTTCTTCCCATGGAACACAGTGACGACATCTGCTTTTGATTCTACATAGCTGACAGGTTTAACAGCAGCTGTAGCATAGTTGCCACATTTTCATGCAAAAATGAGACTTTCTTGACACTGAGACTTCGATTTGCCAAACAACAGGTTATCGTCTATTAAGAGAAAGCTTTGAATCGGATAGAAGCACTTGTGCTATATCCTGACCTTGCACTGGTGCCAATGGTAGGGGAATTTGTCCCATAATACTTCTCTACCTGTAGCTCTACCCCAAAGGGGAGAATGTTTCCTGGAAGTTTATGAGCATTTATAGTTCAAGCATATAACACATCAATTTTATTATATATTTGGCAGAGGAAGCTATAGCAACAGTAGATTAATTGGCCTAGAGCCCTCACCTATATGGTAACTTTAATTTTTTTCTCTTTTCCACTGTAAGTTTTGCCCAAATTCTATCAGGAGATCATGTTACATTCTGGCTGAGAGCCTGAGGATTGCTGAAGGATGGTGGAGGCTAGGCGGTAGAGGTTGGCTGGAGCAACTGGGGAGCCTTTTTTATCCTTTGGCCCCTTGCCCACTGGATGCATCCTCCACCCCTGTGTATCTCCCAGTGTCTGGAGAGCACCTGGGTTCCGAGGCTTGCTCTTTCTTCCTCCTCGCATGCGACAGCTTAGTCCTGCAGGCCTTGGTACAATCAGCTATCCCTGTGCCTCAACCACCACCCACCCCCATCCACCATGGTAGGATGATGACTTGGGCACCTGTATCCAACAAATCCAACTCAGTAAAAATTTGAGTCCTTCCTCTACCCGGAATTCCCCAGTTTACTTGACATTTTTCCTTTTAAAGCAGCTAAGGTCAGAGTAAAGCAGAGATCAGGGAGGGAGAGAGTAGCTCAGCACCAGTAAACAAGGCTTTGCATATACTTGAAGCTTCTTGCAGCTGCCCACTCATGCTAAGCATACAAACTCATAACATTTTTAGTCTACCCAAAGCTCTATATCCTCATTGCTGACATTAACTTCAGTTTTTCAATCCCCTAATTCACTACCCATAGCCTACATTGCCTTTTGACCTAGGCAGCAGGGTCTGCTGTCCCACTATCCTGATGACATTGCTTTCTTCTCTTGCACTGGAGGTGAGTGAACAACCACCAAAGCACCAGTCAGGTGGCTTCTTTCAATTCTACTTCTTGCTGCCCAGTCTGTAAACATTCATTAACAGGTTGGACAATGGGGGAGATTTAATCCCCCATCACCCACCACTTAGGCAAGAGCATTTGTTACTGGATCCCAGGGAGTCTTAGTGTTCACTGCCCCAAACTGTCAAGTGGACACGCGTTCCTTAAGCAGTAGTGTGGTGGTTAATAAGGGTACATGAATCACTACTATAGTTGTTCAGTTGCTTACCATGCTTCCATAGATTCAGTTGGTTAGGAGACAACAAGCCCAAATACATTCAGACAGTTCATTGCAGTTAGCAAAAGCACAATCATCATGATATCAATTTCCTGCAGCCCTAGTCCCATGGAAAACGCTAAAACAGAGGAGCCATATAATGGGTAATTAGAATGGTGGTCATCCTTTCACTGAAGAGTCAGCTCTAACCTTCAGCCAAGTGCTTCTATAACCTGCAGCCATATCCAAAGAGGAGGTGAAATGAAGTCTTGAAGTCAACTGCAACTGAGAAGGTGGATGACAAATGGTCTTTTGGCTATTTCTGTTAAGGCTGCTTGTCTCCCTTGGTTTGGGAAAAATGCAGGGCATTCTACCAAGACTCATTTACACTGCAATTAAGCTTTGCTTACTTGGCCTGTATGGAGATGTATAAGGTAAACAGGGTGCCGTGGTGTAACTATTCCCCCAAAAGACTTCAAATCTTAAACCAATCTTGCATTCCTGGGATCATTCATGGCATAAATACAGTTGCTCATGGTGTGTTATCATTTTTATAAATTGCTGGATTCAATTTTCTTATATTTTGTTAATGACTTTTTCATCTATGTAGTAAAGAATTTAACCTTGCCCAAAAAGCGGTCTGCCCTTTGCCCTCCTTGGTTTCAGGTGGTAATATCTAACTAAGCCTGTCAGTGTTATTCCTCACAGGACTGTCTTTGTTTGCCTGGGGATCTTTAGTCACTTGACAGTCAATGTGATTTATGGTTGTGGCTGGCCATAAGTCTAACAGTGTGATTTAGGGTGAGGACTTTGGGTCACATGGTATCAGCTTGACCTCCTGAGGGGCTAAAAACTGAGATCAGGCACATGGGCAGTCAACAGTGCCTATGTAATGGAACCCCAATAAAGATTCTGGACACCAAGGTTCAGGTGAGCTTCCCTGGTTGACAGTTCTCCATGCATATTGTCATACATCGTCCCTGGGAGCAGCTAACCCTGTCCATGATTCCTCAGGGAGAGGAAAACTGGAAGTTCTGCATTTGGAACCCTCCTGGACTCTGTCCTATGACTGATTTTAATCTGTATCTTCTTCCTGTGGTAACTGTGGATATAACAACTTTCAGTGAGTTCTGTAAGTCCTTCTAGCAAATTAGTTGGGGAACCCCAGACTTGCAATTGGAGTCAGAAGTAAGCATGGTCTTGGAGGCCCTTAAACTCTGCCATGATATGAGAAGTAAAGATGGTCTCTTGGAGACTGTTCCTCAAATTTTGCAGCATCTATATTCATGGGGTATATTGGTCTATCATTTTCTTTTCTTGTAATGTCTTTGTCTAGTTTGGTATTAGGGAAATGATTCCTAAAAGGAATTGGGGAGTATTCCTTCCTCCTCTATTTTCTGAAAGACTTTATTTAGGATTGCTATGTTTTTTCCTCCTTAAATATTTGACAGAATTTACTAGTGAAGTAATCTGGACTTGGAGTTTTCTTTGTGGGATGGTTTTTAACCAGAAACTCAAATAATTTTATATCTATATGGCTACTCAAAGTTTCTGTTTCCTCATGTGTTATTTTGGTAAATTGTCTTACTAAAGACAAGGAATTTGTCCATTTTATCTAAGCTGTCAAATATATTACATTAAGTTGGTATAAATGTGTGAATAATATTCTCTAGTCAATATCTGTAGGATCTGTACTGATGGCTCTTTTTCATTCATGATTTGGGTAATTTATGTTTTGTCACTGTTTTTTCTTAATTAAATAAATCATATATAATTTAATAAATTATATTTCAAAAATATAGTAATTGACTATAAATTTAGTTAACTCAGTGTAATTAATTACATAATAAAATTTTAGTTTAATGAATTAAGGTGAATTTGAATTAAAATTTAAATATGTAAAATTAAATGGAATGAACTAAATTAAACCATATGAAATAAAATGTAATATACTAAATTAAACCAAAATTAAATTGAAATTAAAAAATACACAAGACATTGAATTTAATACATTAAATTAATATTAAATTGTTTTAAACCAAATTAAATTTAGTAAATCCAAATTCAATTATGTTAAATTAAATTTAATTTGAGTAATTAAATTTCAGTTAAACTTGAACTATATTCCCTTAAACTTATTTTCCTACATCAAACTGTAATTAAGTTAAAATTGAATTATATAAAATTCATTAATTGATGGCAGTAAAATAAATTTATCTAAGTACCTTACCAACACATATTCAACTATATTAAAGTTAATTTAATACATTAAATGAAAAACTAAATTAAAAATTAAATTATGTTAATTAAAATAAGTTACAATCCAATTAAGATTAATTCTACATTAATAAATAAAAATGAGGTAAGTCTTATGCTGGATCTGAAGGTTTCTGTTTAGTGGGTTAAAAACCCCTTTGGGGAGGAGGTCACAGAACCCGTGTTGTAGCCCCTGTGTCTTGGTGTCTGTGATAGTGTGGAAGAGACCATGAGTAAAAATGTTTAGGAAAGGTGAAAAAAAAATCAAATCTAAAACACGAATAGCAAAGAAGATGCTACTATGTCCAGAGCCAAGAAAGCCAGAAAAACTCTCAGCCAAGGGTGAAAAATCTCATTTTCCCCAGACCCTTCTCCTCAACCTGAAAGAAAGTCATTTTGACTTTGAACGTGGACATGTGGACATTTATAATGACCACAACTTCCGTATCCAGTGTGTGTGTGGAGGGGGGCAGGTGTACTGACGTTTTGTACCCCATTTGATTTTCATGGTTGCCCAGGTTAGATCATTACCCTGAAGAGATGTCTAGCTCTCTGATCTGTACAGATTTTTGATTATACGTGACATAATTTTTTTTTAATTAGATCTTTTCCACTCCAAATTTATTAAGGAATTCTCTCATGTTTCTTTCTAGAAGTTTGTAGTTTCTTTTTTTTTTTAATTAATTAATTTATTTATTTTTGGCTGTGTTGGGTCTTCGTTTCTGTGTGTAACATAATTTTTTAAAAAAAATTTAAAATTAACTTTATAGGAGAGAATACTAAATACGTATGAAACAAGAGAACCAAAGTGGACATCACCAGGAATTGAGGAAACTACACTCCGGTAGTGGTGGGTGTCAGCTAGGCAGCAGTAGGGATGAGATGGGGTTAAACCAAAGTGTGCTTTGTTTTGCAGAAACTAGCCATTAATTTGCAGAAAGCTGCAGACACCAGATGTTCCAAAAATGTTACAGTGCATTCCAGTCAACAAGATACCACAGTGAGAACAAGTTACCAAGCACCTACTTACTTGCAGTTTTGGGCATCCTAGAGTAACCTTTGCCTCATTATAATGATCATGCCTACCCTAGGCTTAAAACTCCCCGGGGAAAAAGTGCTTTTTTTTTTTTGCCACACCGCGTGGCATGTGGGATCCTAGTTCCCCCACCAGGGATCGAACCCATGGCCCCTGCATTTGAAGCGCAGAGTCTTACCAGCAGGGAAGTCCCTTTTTTTTTTTTTGACACAGTGCTTTGAGAGCTATCTGTCTCCTTACTTGTCGCTAGTAATAAACAAGTAATAAATGCTTCTGCTTTAATTGAAAGTTCTTGGTGTGTTCATTGGCTAAGCACCCCAAGTGACAGACCCATTGTGTGTGGTCAGAGGAAGACTTGGTGAAGCTGGTGGTCCCTGATTTCAAAGTCTACTTTTGTCCAGCCATTCTCACCAGAGATGGTCAGGTCACCATCATTTACGGCCATCGATTGTTGCTCTGGACTAATTCTGATGGATGAATGCTGCTGTAGAGGCCCAGAGGCTGAATCATCTTGCGAGGCCTGGCTAAGGAACTGCTGGGAGGAGTGACAGCTGGAAAGAGTAGTGGGAGGTAGCAACACAGATAATCAATAAACAATCTATATTAAAGAATAGAAGAGAGTTTTATTTGCACCAAGCTGAGGACTGGCGCAGGAGTGCAGCCTCCACCAAGGAAGAAAACACTCCAGAGAAGCATGGTTTTCAGCAGTTTTGTATCATGTCAGAACAAAGAACATATGTCAGACATTGACTTCAAGGTTTCAACAGAGATATATAGTTACAAATTATCAGATACACAGTGCGTGAGCATGACCTTGGCATCTGGGACGGGAACTTTATCTTCCAAGGAATGCTAGCATCGGTGTCATAGGAAGGGAAGCATTTCTCCCTGTTGTCAGAGTGGGCATGCTTTACTGTAATGGTTAAAACAAATGTACAACATATATTTGACAGACCATAAGTCAGGCTGTTCCAGTTTACATGAAGTTCAGGCCACATCAGGTATGAGCCTGACTGGCTTCCCCAGCCCCCAATATACACAAATTTCTTCAATCAGAGGTAATGTGGGAGGCATATGACAAAGGGACTGCTTTCCTTCCCAGCGTAAGGCACACAGTATGCCGGCGCCGATTGGTACACGCAGAAGGGAAAAATGATTTTACGGTGATATGAGACCCACTTAATCCAGGTAGTGTTCCTAAAGCGAGCCCCTTTCCCTGTGAACATCTAGGCAGTACCAGCTGCTGGCGCCGGAATCGACCGCCAAGATGGCGGCGCCCTCTCGGAAGCCGATTAGGACGCTGCCATGTGTTGCCAGTGAACGTACGGACTACGCCATCTTACGGAATCAGACTCCAAGATGGAGGCCTCCAGAAATATAAAGGCATGGCCATGTTTCCTGAGAATATATGGACTCGCCGCCGTACGGTCTCAGTAGTCAAGATGGCGGCGCCTGAGAGACTGTCGGACCTCTAAGCGGGCGACCGACTTGTGTGTCGCGGAGCCGACGCACTGGGCCTGCGCAATAGGAGTACGGCGACTGGGAGGAGCGTCGAAAAGCGGAAGTGCTTATAGGCGCCTTTGCAACGGCCGGGGACGCCGCGGAGGGGGTCTGTGTAGGTTCGCGGGTCGCTGAAGGGGTTCGTGAAGGGGTGCGCTGGGAGCGGAGAGATGGTGAGTACGAGGTCCCAGGAGGGAGTCGGCGGTAGAGGTCAGTGGGGTAGGAAATGGGGGTGTCCATCGGCAGACGCATGGGGGTTTGTGGTGAACCATAACGGGAGTCAGTGGGCAGAATGGGGCGGGGGGCTGTTTCGAGCTTTAGAATGATAGGGGGTCTGACGGTCAGGTTTTTTTACTCGTGTGTGAACCATCTGGGAGTTACGTGATGAGCCATTATGGGGGTCCGTAATGGAAGTTTAGTGGTAGTTCCTTGGGGGTCCGAATGGGGGATTCTTTGTGCCGAGTGGTGAGGGGTTTGCGAAGAGTTGTACTGGGCAGTGTGGAGTGAGCCGTGATGAGTGTATCGGGGGATCTAGGGGGGCGGGGCTGTCTGTGAGGTTAGTAACGGAGGATCTGAGGGGAAGCGTGCTGTCTGTGCGGGCCGGTGATGGGGGTCTGTGAGGAGCCATGACGGGGGCGTGATGCGGTGTTTGTAACGAGCAGAAACTAGCTCAGTGGGTGAATAGAGTGACGGGGTGTCCGGGGGGTAAGCGATTGGAAGGTCTGAGGCAGAGTGACGGGGGTTTATAAGCAGGGTAAGGGGGTGTCAGCGGTGAGTGATGGGGGGGGGGGTCTGTGCGGACTATGATGGAGAGATGTAGGAGGAGCCGTGGTGGGAAGTCCGTTGGCGGACTGTTGAGGTCTGTGGCGAGCCGTGATGGAGCTGTACTGGAGGGGTGAGGCGTCATGATGGGGGTCCTCTAAGGAGCCATGATGGGGGCTCCCACAGGAGGCGGAGGCGTCGGACCCAGAGCCTCCAGATGCCGGGGAGGACAGCAAGTCAGAGAACGGGGAAAACGCGCCCATCTACTGCATCTGCCGCAAACCAGACATCAACTGCTTCATGATGTGAGCCGGGGAGCGGTGGGCGGGATGGACAGCCGGCCGGGTGGGGAGAGGCCGATGGGTCCGGCCCCTCACATCTCCCTCACTCGCCCCACCCTCCGCAGCGGCTGTGACAACTGCAATGAGTGGTTTCATGGGGACTGCATCCGGATCACTGAGAAGATGGCCAAGGCCATCCGGGAGTGGTACTGCCGGGAGTGCCGAGGTGAGGGGCCGGAGTGGAGCGGGCAGGCAGCTGGGGCTTCCGAGGAGGAGGAGGCGGAGGCGCCTTCATGGGAGGGCGGCCCACGGGGAGCAGTGATCTGCGTCTGTGGGCAGAGTGATTGCTGGTCAGTGCTAAGCCGGAATGGAGGCTCCGTCGTGAGCTGTGGTAGAAAGTTCCACCGGAAGGGACAGCTCTGCCCTGCAGCAGGGAGACAGGGCAGGCGGGCGGGACCGAAGAGGAGAGACGAGGAAGAAAGTGTTCTGGGGCCATCCACGTCCCCCGGTGCCAACCCACGCTGGCTCCACCCTCTACCCCGCAGAGAAGGACCCCAAGCTGGAGATCCGCTATCGGCACAAGAAGTCACGGGAGCGGGACAGCACTGAGCGAGACGGCAGTGAGCCCCGGGATGAGGGTGGAGGGCGCAGGAGGCCTGCCCCGGATCTGGACCTGCAGCGCCGGGCGGGGTCAGGGACAGGGGTTGGGGCCATGCTTGCTCGGGGCTCTGCTTCGCCCCACAAATCCTCTCCACAGCCCCTGGTGGCCACGCCCAGCCAGGTGAGTGGCCGCGGTGGCTGGGCTAGGGGAGGTGATGCCGTCTCAGGCCCTGCGCGGTTCCTGAGCTCTGTTGCGGGCGCCTCTCGCTAGCATCACCAGCAGCAGCAGCAGATCAAACGGTCAGCCCGTATGTGTGGCGAGTGTGAGGCCTGCCGGCGCACCGAGGACTGTGGCCACTGTGACTTCTGCCGAGACATGAAGAAGTTTGGGGGCCCCAACAAGATCCGGCAGAAGTGCCGGCTGCGTCAGTGCCAGCTTCGGGCCCGGGTGAGCATGGGCAGAGCTGGGCGGGGTCGGGGGGCGGCCAGGATGTCTGGGAAGAGCTGATTGAGGCTAGGATGGGTGGGCCGGGTGGGGTGGAACCTAATCGCATACGGACAGGTGGGGAGGGACCTGGCTGGTTAGGACGAGCGGGGCGTGACCAGATGTGCTGGGCTAGCGGGGGAGCCCCCAACCCCAGATGCGCAGGGTAGGGCCAGGCGTCTCTAGGTGGTCAGACACATCAGCGCAGCTGGGGCAGGGCCGAGCATGTCCTGGCGATGGGGGGCGGGGGGCGCTGGTGTGTCTAGGGAGGCGAGGCGGGGCTCGTTGGTGGAGTCGGGCACTTGTGGGAAGGGCTAGGGCAGGGCCCCCTCCATCCACCTGGGGCTGACCTGGGCCTTCCTCCTGCCGGCACAGGAATCGTACAAGTACTTCCCTTCCTCGGTGAGTCCAGCCCCCCAGGGCGGGCGGGGCCTGCGGGCAGGGCGGTCAGGGCCAGTCCTGAGATTCTGCCCCGCAGCTCTCGCCGGTGACGCCCTCAGAGTCCCTGCCAAGGCCTCGCCGGCCACTGCCCACACAGCAGCAGCCACAGCCATCGCAGAAGCTGGGGCGCATCCGCGAGGACGAGGGGGCAGTGGCATCAGCAGCAGTCAAGGAGCCGCCTGAGGCTACGGCTACACCCGAGCCGCTCTCCGACGAGGACCTCCCACTGGACCCTGACCTGTACCAGGACTTCTGTGCAGGGGCCTTTGATGACCATGGCCTGGTGAGCGGACAGAGCGTCCCATGGTGGAAGGGTAGAGGTTACAGAAGCAGAGAGTGTCCCTAATGAGGAGGGAGGAGGCAGAGGGTATGGAAGTCTGACGTGGGGACCGAGCAGGTGGTGGGGAAGTCACGAGTGGAGCAGGCGAATCAGCGTATGCCTCACTCGCAGCCCTGGATGAGTGACACGGAGGAGTCCCCGTTCCTGGACCCTGCGCTGCGGAAGAGGGCGGTGAAAGTGAAGCACGTGAAGCGTCGGGAGAAGAAGTCTGAGAAGAAGGTGACCGAGAGGGTGCAGTGGATGTGGGGAGGGAGGGCAAAGGTCAGGGGCTGAAGGGCTGGGGTGCAGGGGGAAACAGGGGTCCGGGGCTGACTTCAGCTGCGCCCTGCCCTGGCCCGTCTTGTCCCACAGAAGGAAGAAAGATACAAGCGGCATCGGCAGAAGCAGAAGCACAAGGACAAATGGAAACACCCGGAGCGCGCTGACGCCAAGGACCCTGCGTCGCTGCCGCAGTGCCTGGGCCCTGGCTGTGTGCGCGCTGCCCAGCCCGGCTCCAAGTATTGCTCAGACGACTGCGGCATGAAGCTGGCAGCCAAGTGAGTCATTGCTGGAAGGTTCAGGGGAGTCAGGGGGTACAGGGTGGGGCAGGACCAGAGCCCTCTGTGTGTCTGCCAGTCAGTCACCATTCGGTCAACCAGGCACCCACCGGGCCATCCACCTGCTCCCCCGTCCGTCCGTCTGTCCGCCCAGCCATCTGCCCTTCAGTCACCTGGTTACTTATCCTTTCACCATTGAGTCACCCATCTGCTCTGCGCCCTTGGATCACACCGCTCATCTTACTGCCTTGCCTCCTTCTCTGCTCACCCAATTCACTGCCTCCTTGCAGCCGCATCTATGAGATCCTCCCCCAGCGCATCCAGCAGTGGCAGCAGAGCCCCTGCATTGCTGAGGAGCACGGCAAGAAGCTGCTCGAACGCATCCGCCGGGAGCAGCAGAGCGCCCGCACCCGCCTTCAGGAAATGGAGCGCCGATTCCACGAGCTCGAGGCCATTATCCTGCGGGCCAAACAGCAGGCTGTGCGCGAGGACGAGGAGGTGAGCGGGCGCGGGCGCGGCGGCGGCGCAGGGCCCAGTACCTGCTCCCGCCTGGCCTCATCGTCCCCCCCACCCCTTGCAGAGCAATGAGGGTGACAGCGATGACACGGACCTGCAGATCTTCTGCGTCTCCTGCGGGCACCCCATCAACCCACGTGTTGCCTTGCGCCACATGGAGCGCTGCTACGCCAAGGTCAGGGTGTCGGCCTGAGGGGGCGGACGGTGTGGGGACATCAGTGGGTCCCTGGGGGCGGGGGTGCCGTCTCGCGAGGGCATGCGGCGCACATCCACAGTCCCTCCGTTTGTGCTCACCCCTCCAGTACGAAAGCCAGACGTCCTTTGGGTCCATGTACCCGACCCGCATCGAGGGGTGAGTGTGGGCGCTGCGGGGGTTAGCGGGGCCGGGCCTGGGCGCCACCCTCCGCTTCCTCTGCTACCTTCTCTGCTCCACACCCCCCAGGGCCACACGACTCTTCTGCGACGTCTACAATCCTCAGAGCAAGACATACTGCAAGCGGCTCCAGGTGCTGTGCCCCGAGCACTCACGGGACCCCAAAGTAAGCTTTTCCCTCAGCTCTCCCCATTCTGTCCCCCTCCCTTCCCCCCGGGCCACATTTCTCCGTTCCTCCCTCTCCCGCTTCCGTTTCCTGCTGGCCCACTTCCACAGCTCCCACTTGCCCTGCCTCCTCGCCCTTCATGCCTCTTCTTTTTCCTGTTGCATCACCGCCTACTCCTCCCTCCCCCCACCTTCCTCCTCTCCTCCTCCCCCTCCATTCCTTCCCAGTCCCCCCCCCCCCCCAGTTCCTGTCCTCCTTCCTGCCTCACCACCCCGCACTCACGGCCACCCCCGGTCTCCCTGCAGGTGCCAGCTGACGAGGTATGCGGGTGCCCCCTTGTACGTGACGTCTTTGAGCTCACGGGTGACTTCTGCCGCCTGCCCAAGCGCCAGTGCAACCGCCACTACTGCTGGGAGAAGCTGCGGCGTGCCGAGGTGGACCTGGAGCGCGTGCGCGTGGTAGGTCTCGGCGGCGGATGCGGCGGGGCGGCGGGGCGGCGAGCTCCGGGAGCCCCTTCTCACGGCTCCTCCTGGCCCGCCCCCCCCCCCCACCCCGGCAGTGGTACAAGCTGGACGAGCTGTTTGAGCAGGAGCGCAACGTCCGCACCGCCATGACCAACCGGGCGGGCTTACTGGCCCTGATGCTGCATCAAACCATCCAGCACGACCCGCTCACAACCGACCTGCGCTCCAGTGCCGACCGCTGAGCCCCAGCGGTCCAGACGCCCTCCCGCCCTGCGCCACGGGCGGGAGCGGCCCCGGAGCCCACATTTGTCTGGTCTGCCATTCATGTTCCTCCCACGGCCCCTGAGTTTCGTCCTGTGCCCGTCCACCGTTTGACCGCCTGTTTGCCCTTACCATAGGGCCTGGGAACTTCCTCACGTCCTTGTCTGTTTCTCTGCCTCTCCGTTCTCTGTGCCTGGGAGGGGCTGCGGAGTCTGCGCACCCTTGCCTCCCCCACTCTGGTTTTGTTAATAAAATTTTGATGAAGCAAGAAAGCTAACTATGGACGGTCTCCAAACTTTTTTCCGTTGCAACTGCGTTCCCGCGCCCCTAGAGTGGCACACCTGTACCCCGGGGAGGCTGCAGTACAGGTGTAGGCTGCACACATCCAGTCGGCGCCCACTCTGTGCTCTGCAGGCTCCGCCTTGGTCTGTGGGGATATGAGGCGCTGAGGGAGAGTCCAGGGACCTACACTGTCAGCCTGTGCTCTCATTGTGTGACAGTGGGTATACAGTCAGTGCTCAGTGCGTGTATGGCTGATTCATCATTCCTGTGTGAGCAGGAATTTTCTTGTTTACTCTTATTGATGGTGTCCAGACCAGAGTTGTATGAAATGATGGACACAAGGCCCTCCTCTTTCCCCAGAAACCCCTCTCTCGGGACGCGTGTACAGCAGGAGCCCACTGGGTTTGTGTCGGGAACACCAGCCTGTTCTCTCGTTGTCAGGTGCAGTCAGCCACACAACACTACCTTTCCAGCATGGACCCGCCCTCACGGGCCTCCTGTTTACCTGCAGAGCAGCACCAGCCCTCCCCTAGTGGAAGAAGCTCTGGCCATCGCCAGGCATGACTTGTCCCTAGGCGCTCTAGTGACTCCAGCGGGGAAGAGAGAACAGGACACAATAGCCCTGGGGGAGAGCTTATGTTTTAAGGCAGGATAAGAAAATTTAAGCATAACATGCTCCCTACCCGTATTGGGCCCTCCCCAATGGGCAATGTGCATGTGCATTATACATTAACCAGACCTCCTCAAAGGCAGGAATGTCTGCTCAACCATAAAGATCAATTTTTTCCTTCTCGACGCCAGCAATGTAACTCCTTAGACGATAAAATTCTTAATTCTTTCCTAATTTTATAAGGGGTCATGGTGACCTGGTGCTGCTTCCTATGTGCAGATCTGGACTATGTATCTTTGGTGAACTTTATGTAAGATGTCAGTGTGTCATTTTAATGTATGACCCTTTGTCTCAAAAATGTATATAACTTCTAACAGGCAGAATAGTTCTCAGAGTTTTCTGAACAACTCTTTCTGTGGTTCTAATCCTCAGGTTGGCTCGAATAGAATTCTCTATTTCTCCTTTAGATTGACTGTTGATTAATTTTTCATCAACATAGGTCTTATTCTGGTCAGCACCTCTAGTTGAAGTGGATATTGTTGAATATTAGGCAGAGGCTTGGAGTTGTCAACAGTCATTTAAATAGAAGTGGCTGACACAGAGGTATATAGTGACAGGGAAACATTTTATAGGCTATACATGTTATCAATCATATTGACTTGTTGCACAAACATTGTACGTGTACTTTTAGCCGTAGAATTTAAGCAAGCAGTGATACACGCCATGCGTAGCTTGATAGCCAGGAAAAGGATAATAATACATACAGTGAAAATAATAATCATCTGTAAAACAGAGCAAAAAAAATTACCTAATCCTGAAGAGAGCCAACTAAACAGATCATTAAAAGGGTCTTTTTTTTTTTTTTAATGTCATAACCATTTTGCCTTTTAAAAATTTTATCTAGGAGCATCTCTACTTCTGCAGAGGTATTGCTATAGGTGCATCAAGTAGTGTGAGCAATAGCTCAACTCCTTGTTTAGCCAGTAGAAAATCAAAGGTAGGGAATTCCCTGGCGGTCCAGTAGTCAGGACTCCGTGCTTCCACTGCAGGGGGCACGGGTTCGATCCCTGGTCAGGGAACTAAGATCCTGCAAGTGGTGAGGCCAAACAAACAAAAAAAAAGATTAGAAAAAGAAAAGAATATCGAAGGTAACTATTATCCAATACTACTTAGGTTAAGGAATTGAGGGATGTCTCTTGTGCTGCAATGCTTTTTGTAGTCTCTTCGGCTGTTTGACCAGCGGGTGGCTGATAGATTTATGACCATATCTCTCTTTACATATACTCCTTCACTAGGAATCAAGATTCTCAAAAGACTTTGCTACCAGGTATCTTGGTATCCTAATAACATTGATCTCTTCTGTAATGGAGAGAGAAAGGAGTTTTATCTGTCTCTTTTATATAGACAGTGGGATAACATAACATCCCAATAAGCATAAACCTTCTACCTGTCAGCTCTTAACATATTTATGTGCCCATTCTTGGGAAGGTGGGTCAATTCCAATGCCATATATGAAGACAAAACCTGAGGATGCAAGTGATCCAAAGTTGCAAGTCCAACAATCGGTTAAATGGCCCCCAGTAGCTATACTCTGTGACAACTTTACTAAAGAATTTTCTTTCCATCCTAAACACTGGGTCAAAAGTATAGCCAGAAGCAAAACAATAACTCTCAATGTTGACAGAGAGACAGGCAGTCGGTAAACAGTACAACTGAACTAGTAGGATGGGTCTTTCAGGGCTGGTCTGGACTCTTGGGTTAGCTGTCTGCTACTGTTGTCGACTTCTTCTCATCCCAGCTTGGTGAAGCTTGTCTTAGTCGAAGTCAGATGTCAGAAACAGGGGTCGTGGTCCATTTAGGAGCAGAAGCCTTTTTTTTAAATGAGAGATAGGAACACAGGAATTTACTCCTCTGAGCTTTGTAGCACAGGGGTTAGTTAATAATACCTGATATGGCCCTTTCCAACGCAGCTGCAAAGCATCTTGTACTTATGCCTTTTCCAATGGACAAACTCTCCAGGTTGCAGTCCATAATCCATAAGGTCTTCATCTCCTGGGAGCTCACGGTGAAAGGAATGTTACCAGCTTTTCATTTTCTTTAAGTGCCTTAACGAGTCCCTGACAATAATGCAACATATCACACCCTTATGCAATGCTGGTTCATACATGCCTTCATCTGGGCACATAGGTCGTCCAGCGGTTATTTCAAAAGGAGACAGTTGATGCTTACCAAAAGGAGTGGACCTAAGGCTGAGAAGCACCAATGAGAGAGCTTCTGGCCATGAAAGATTAAAAGCCCCTGAGAGTTTAGTCAGTTGAGGTTTTTTTTTTGTTTTTTTTTTTTTTATTTCCTTGAAAGGTACACATTTATTTATTTATTTATTTATTTATTTTTGGCTGTGTTGGGTCTTCGTTTCTGTGCGAGGGCTTTCTCCAGTTGCAGCGAGCGGGGGCCACTCTTCATCACGGTGCGCGGGCCTCTCACTATCGCGACCTCTCTTGTTGTGGAGCACAGGCTCCAGACGCGCAGGCTCAGTAGTTGTGGCTCACGGGCCCAGTTGCTCCGCGGCATGTGGGATCTTCCCATACCAGGGCTCGAACCCGTGTCCCCTGCATTGGCAGGCTGACTCCCAACCACTGCGCCACCAGGGAAGCCCTCAGTTGAGTTTTGATAGTGTGTTAATTCTTTCTAACAATCCTGAAGATTGGAGGGGGGTGATAAGTGCATTAAAGATGCTGCATTATTGGCTAAATGTCATAAATAGATTTAATTATTTGTCTGGCAAAGTGAGTCCCTGGTCACTATGTAACTCAGAAGGAATTCCCCAAACAGGAATTATTATTTCCAATAGTGATTTACCTACTGTTATACCCATTGCTCTCCTGCAGGGAAAAGTTTCAACCCAGTGTGAAAACATACAGATCATCACCAAGATTATTTATATCCTCGAGGTGGTGGCATTTGGACAAAGTCCAATTGCCATACCTCAAAGGGTCCCTTAGGAAGAAGAATGTGGCCTTGTGCGCCATGAAGTGGTTTTCTGGGATTATATTTAGGACACAGAGTACAGTGAGTACATACTTTATGAGCCACCATGGGAGAATGTTTCCAAAATTATAGTTTTCCCCATAAAACCATCTTTCGGGTGCCTAATGAGTTAAAGAATATACATGCTGGAGTAACAGCCATTGTGCTCTAACAGACACTATAAGTTTTTAAAATCAGGTCCAAAGCATATTTGTGTGATGGGTTCAAAAATTCCCCCTTTTTGTAGCCACATCTGTTTATCTTCTTTAGTGGCGATTTCTTGAGCCTATGGAAGGAAATCTTTTACTGGGTTAGCAGGGTTCACAGAGAGCAATGGAAGTTCTCAAAGCTGAACAGGATGAATTTTTTTTTTTAATTATTAGCACCTTTAATTGTTATTTATTTATTTATTTTTATTTTTGGCTGTGTTGGGTCTTCGTTTCTGTGCGAGTGTTTCCTCTAGCTGCGGCAAGCGGGGGCCACTCTTCATCGCGGTGCGCGGGCCTCTCACTATCGTGGCCTCTCTTGTTGCGGAGCACAGGCTCCAGACGCGCAGGCTCAGTAGCTGTGGCTCATGGGCCTAGTTGCTCCGCGGCACGTGGGATCTTCCCATACCAGGGCTCGAACCCGTGTCCCCTGCATTAGCAGGCAGATTCTCAACCACTGCGCCACCAGGGAAGCCCAGAATGAATTTTCAAAGTTTTCTGTTTGTCTGCAGCGTCAGCAAGCTAATTTCCTTTAGGTTCCTTAATGTTAGATTTGGGATGCCCCAGTGCTTTAATACTTGTCAACTGTTTTGGCAGTTGTATAGAACTACAACCTGCAGTTAAGAACTCTGCAACCTGTTTCCATTTTTCATAGGCTGCCCTGAAGTGGTTAAAAAACCCTTGTTTCCATAGCATTCCAAAGTCGTGTGCCACACCAAAGGCATAACAACTGCCAGTATATATATATGTACTATCCGGGCTTTGCCTAGTTGACAAGCTCGGGTTGAGGCGATTCATTAGGCTTGCTGTGCGGACTTTGTTTCTTGTAAATAAGAGCTTTCTCTTATGTCCACTGTGGATGTTTTTGCATATCCAGCTCAGTAATGTCCCTGTTCATCCCTTAAACAGGGTCCTTCTGTGAACCTAATTAAATCAACATTATCAATAGAAATTTCTTATAAATCATACCTGGAACAAGAAGATAATCTGTTAGTAAAATGCAGTCGTGGTTGTTTTCTTCCGGTGGTGCTGGAAGCAAAGTTGCAGCGTTAAGATTATTACATTGCGGTTCATGCCCACCCAGGGACACTAAAAAAAAAAAAAAAAGATTATTACATTTAACTAAGGTAATGTTAGGTACAGAAAGCAACAATACTTCATAAGAAGCTAGTCACCTTACAGAATAGTGCTGAGTGTGGTGAGAGTTTAGAAAAAACTCGACTGAGTGTGGGACATAAATCATTAAAGGAGACCCCCATTATTATTTCTCCAATAGCCTTACATAAGAAAGCCTTTGCTGAAATAGCCCTCATACAAGGCGGAAGTCCTTTTCCTACTGAGTCTAATTGCTGACTGTAATATCCTATGGGTCGCTGTTTATCACCATGCTCTTGAGTAATACACCTAAGCAGTTCCTTTAACTTCAAGTACAAAGAGAAAAAAGAGCAAGTTATAATTAGTGTGACCCAAAGCCAGTGCCTGAGTTAAGATGGATTTTAAGGTGTTTATGGCCTCTTTTCCTTTTGGCACCCACTCAATCAGATCAAGCTGGTCAGACTTAAGTAATGCATATAAAGGTTGAGAAATAAGTGGAAAATTAGGTACCCAATGGCTACAATATTCAGTCAGACCCAGAAGTCGTCCCCTCAATTGTTTCTTTTTTCGGAGAAGTGAGAAAGCTAAAATCTCTTTAATTCTTTCAGAGTTGATTCATAGTCCTTCCTTAGATATAAAGCGGCCCAAATGTTTTACAACAGGTCAGCAAATTGGAGTTTATCTTTAGGCAACTTGTGTCCCTTAGAAGCTAGTTGTTGTAACAGATGGATGGTGTCTTTTTGAGAATCCAATTCATTTCTAGAACATAAAAGCAGGGGCTTCCCTGGTGGCACAGTGATTAAGAATCCACCTGCCAATGTAGGGGACACAGTTTCGAGCCCTGGTCCGGGAAGATCCCACATGCCGCGGAACAACTAAGCCTGTGCGCCACAACTACTGAAGCCCACGCACCTAGAGCCCATGCTCCGCCACAAGAGAAGCCACCGCGATGAGAAGCCCGCGCACCGCAAAGAAGAGCAGCCCCCGCTTGCCACAACTAGAGAAAGCCCGCGTGCAGCAACGAAAACCCAACGCAGCCAAAAATAAATAAATAAAATGAATAAATTTATTTTAAAAAAAAGAACATGAAAGCAAATCATCTACACATTGAATTAAAATGGAACCACCAGGAAAATTTACATCAGCTAAATCAGTTTTGAGCATTTGAGAAAAGTAAGTGGGGTTCTCACTATAGCCCTGTGGCATGGCAGTCCAGGTATATTGATGATTTTCCCATGTGAAGACAAAAACGTACTGACTGTCCTTCTTTACTAGGATACTAAGGAAGGCATAAATCAATTAGTGAAAAATAGCAGCTATCGGCTGGAATGACTGATAGCAGAGTGTGTGGATTCGGGACCAAAGCACAACGAGGAATCACAATGTTATTTATAGCTTTCAGATCTTGAACAAATCTCCAACCTTTCCCATTGGCCTTTCTCACAGGTAAGATAGGTGTGTGTGACAAGGACTGGTACAAGGAATTATAAGTCCCTTCTTAAGAAATTCCTGAATAACAGGGTTTATTCCATTTAATGTCTCTGGTTTAAGTGATATTGTCAAATATTAGGTAGAGCCTTGGAGTTGTCAACAGTCCCCTTAATAGGAGTAACCAATTTAATTTTTTCAGTATCTGAAGAAGATGATGACCATAATTCTTTAGGCACTGGAGATAACAGGTCATTCATTTTTTCTTGATCTGTGTGAACCACTGATTTTACAACCATCTATTTTTCAGTAACTAGATTTTCCTCAGCATTAAATTTTCTAAACCTAGAAGCATTTCACCTTTTTGTGAAAAGGCAATATGAGCGTTGCTGGCTTCTGAATGGTCTCTTCCTATCAGATGAATTGGGGCACATTTTACTACAAGAAACACAAGTTTCCCTGTGATAGTTGCTAACTGAAAGGTTAGCGACTCTGATTTTAAAATTTGCAAAGGTAAATTAGAAACCCCTACTATTTGAATTGACCTTATACTCCCAGGGAGAGGGCAATGAATAAGGGTAGGGTAAAGACCAGAGATTGTAGCCCCAGTATCTACAATGGCCTTTGAAGTTTCCCCTCTGATTGTTGTCTCAGTTGCCCCTAAGGTATTGGTGAGGAGCTGGGGGAAATGCCCTTTCATAATTGTCAGAGCACTCCTATTCCTTTTTAGTTTTGCCATGTTCCAAATTCCATTTAAATGTATGGCACTCTCATTTGAAGAGACCATGGCTTTTGCGCTAAAAACAAGTGCAGGCATTTCGTTTTGGGCCAGGGTTAGAAGAAAAGTGTTTTAATAGGGTCTCTAAGTTGCTGTAGTTGTACATTCATGACTTTAGTGACTCTTTCTTCTTCTTTCTTTGGAAGGTTTTAGAGAGCTTCTCTGCAATAGTGACAAGCATGTTAGAATGTATTATGGCCCAGTCCAATTCATGTCTTTTAATTAGCTTTGCTATTTTTTCATCTAATCCCTCTTAAAGATTGAATTTAGAATTGGATCATTTTGATGATTTTGCAAACTTTCAGGGGCCATTCCAGGGTGCTATTTGAAGGTTTTCTCAAACCTCTCAAAAAAAAAAAAAAAAAGTTTCTCTGCGCTTTTGCTTGCATTGGTGGATTATTGTCCACTCTATTTTCTCAGGAAAAATTTTGGGGATGGCTTGGTACAAGTTACGAGCAAGTTCTCAACACCTGTGAACATCTGCATGTTCATGCTTATGAAAATCTTCCATAGGTGTCTCCCATTCTCCCTTTTGTAGCCATACTTGGCTTTACTTTTGGATACCAGCAATTGCTCAAGCTATTACAAATCTGAGTATCCTGGCTCACGTATCCTTACACAATGAATTCTCTAAAAACCCCTAAAGGATATTGTAAAGGGCCTGGAAAATCCTTAGTTAAATTTTTAAGTTCAGCTCTAGTCCAGGGAGTATATATTAGTTCAGGCTCACCTCTTCCAGTAGGTTTCTCTTTAAAGGGACCTGCAATGATTTTAGGGCTCTCGTTTATTCCCTGGGGTCCAGTTAATTTTTCCTTTGGAGGTGGAGGAGGAGGTAGAACAGACAAATTGAGATATGGACGTTCAGAAAGGAGAAGGTATAAAGTTCAGAAAGGAGGGGAAGGAGGAGGAGAAAGGGATAGGGTAGCTTCTGAGCTTTTCTCCAATTTAGCAACAGTTTCTAATAATTTTCAGTTAGTTTCCTGTAAAGGTGTCATTTTATCATTACCATGCTTCAAAGCTTCTAAGTACCAATTGAAATATGCTTCCCATCCTGTCTATGTAATTTTATAGCCAGCATTTTCCAATTTTGCACGCAAGTAAACTAATTTTGGTAAGTCGAATGTTCCCCGTTTTGGCCATTTAAGAGTTAAGTTAGAGCCTCCCATTTTACCAAGTTCTTGCAAGTATCGGCTCCATACATACTGTACATGAAGCCAGCCGAAGTTCCAATGGGTGGTTATCCATCTGGGAACTGGTCAGCTTTAGAAGCACGATTTCCCATTTTCCTTTTGTTTAATTTGTATTATGAGGTCACAATTCCTAAGGGCGCTGCAGGGTCAGAAGTGTGCTGCTTGTGAGCTTAGCTCCTCAAGGTGTCACCCTTGAGTCGGTTCAGATATTCTGTGTCAGTTTCTCCTGTAAGCTGTCTAAAGCCACCATGGGGGCTTGGAGCACCGTAAATTACCTAAAGTGTTAAAAGGGCGTTTCCTATGGGACTCCTACTCATTATAAGGATGAATCCTCAGACACTTCCTCTAGGTTCTCAGTCACCAGAGAAGGCCTTGTGGCTGGAAGGAGCAAACGTCCGTTTTCTTCAGAGCTGAATAGGTTCAGTCTCTTGTTCTGCTGTCAAACAGTTTGTTCAAACCATTTATACACAATCTTTCCAACTTGAGCCAAATTAAAAAGACCAGCCAACCCAGTTCACTCCAGAGTTCCTTCTTGGCTTTCCCCTTCTAGGAACCTCCATCTAGCGCATTGCCTAGGAAATTCCCCCTCGGTCCCTTTCACCTGGAAATGTACCGGTACCCTGTTAAGACTATAAATCCTAAAATTTTAACAGATTGGATAAAATTCAGGATCATCATGCAAAGCAATGAGGTCCAGATATCAGGAGAACTCACCAAAGCAACTGAGGAATACCAAAAAGCCGGTGGGGCTCAAAGGGCCAGTGCTGGTACTGAGCGCTGGTTTAGAGTAGGCTCCAGGTGTCCTCTGATGGGTGTCTCTGATATCCTGCTAACTACACCAAGCAAATATCAACAGAAAAGTAATCAATATTGATCTAAAGTAGAAATAGAGAATTTTACTTGAGCCAACCTGAGGATTATAACCCAGGAGACAGTCTTTCAGAAAACACTGAGGATTGTTCCGCCTGTTAGAAGTCGAAGGCACAATTATATACATTTTAAGACAAAGGATCATACGTTAAAATGACACACTGACATTTTATATAAGGTTCACCAAAGATACATAGAGCAGATCTACACATACAAGGCAAGCAGTCACCATGACCCCTAACAGGATTAGGAAAGGAAAAATTAATCTTCTCTGCAGGTACACTACTGGTGTCAGAAGAAGGAAAGAATGATCTTTACAGTTGAGCAGACATTCCTGCCTTTGAGGAACGCTGGTTAATATATAATACAGATGCACGTTGCCCATTAGGAAGGGCCCAACATGGACAGGGTGTATGCTACACTTAAATTTTCTTGTCCTACCTCAAAACATAAATTTTATTCCATCACCTGTTATTCAGGAATTTCTTTTAAAAAGGCTTATAGTTTCCTGTACTAGTCCTTGTAACATGTCTATCCTGCCAGTAAGAAAGCTGAATGGAAAAGACTGGAAATTTGTCCAAGATCTGAGAGCAATAAATAATATTGCAATTCCTCGGCATCTTTTGGTCCCAAATCCACACACCTTACTCTCAGTCATTCCAACTAAAAGCTGTTATTTTTCAGTGATAGACTTATGCAGTGTCTCCTTTAGCATCCCAGTAGAGAAGGACAATCATACCTTTTTGCCTTCACATGGGAAAATCATCAATATACCTGGATGGCCATGCCACAGGGCTATAGTGAGAACCCCACTTACTTTCCTCAAATACTTAAAGCTGATTTAGCTGATGTAGACATTCCTGATGGTTCTACTTTAATTCAATATATAGATGATTTGATTTTATGTTCTAAAATTGAACTGGATTCTCAAAAAGATACCATCCATCTGTTACAACAACTAGCTTCTAAGGGACACAAGTTGCCTAAAGATAAACTCCAAGTTTGCTTACCTATTGTAAAACGTTTGGGCTACTTAATATCTCAAGAAGGACTATTGATTGACACCGAAAGAATTAAAGGAATTTTAGCTTTCTCACCATCCCCCCCAAAAAAAACAATTGAGGGGATTTCCGGGTCTGACTGATGTTGTAGGAACTGGGTACCTAATTTTTAATTTATTGCCCAACCTTTATATGCACTGCTTAAGTCCAATGGACACGACCAAATTGAATGAACAACAGAAGGAGAAAAAGCCATAGAAGTTTTAAAGTCCACATTAACCCAAGCTGTGGCATTAGGCCATCCTAATTACTATTTGCCATTTTTCCCCTCTTTACATGAAGAGAAAGGTAATGCCTTAAGGCTG
Organism: Balaenoptera ricei; assembly: GCF_028023285.1. NCBI lineage: Eukaryota > Metazoa > Chordata > Mammalia > Artiodactyla > Balaenopteridae > Balaenoptera > Balaenoptera ricei. The sequence goes on along the minus strand of NC_082652.1, from coordinate 70,482,325 downwards.
TTTACAGAGGCATGGTGATCAACATCTACCGGGAGGATACTATAAGTCATCAGTTAGATTCAGTAGTGAGAGTCCTCTCACCCTGTATGAGAGCTATGTCAGCGACAGCTCTCCTAGGCAAGGGACTGAAGATATAGTGATGGGATCTCTCCTTTGACTATCCATGGTCTGCACTCAACTGAGTCTCTTTTGAATTCTCGTCATACTCAATGCCATTCTGTGAGTCAGTTGTCCTCTTATCAGGTATTGCTGCTTTCTTCACCTAATATTACTTTGGCTCGGTGTAATAATCTTAACCCTACAACTTTGCCTCCAGCACCCCAAGACGACAACAATCATGATTACATTTTACTAACTATTTCCTTGCTCCTAGCAATGACTTACAAGAAAAGTCTATTAGTAATGTTGATTCAGTTTGGTTTACAGATGGATCCTACTTAAAGGAAGAGCAGGAAGATTATTGAGCTGGGTATGCAATAACATTAACTGTAGATGTAATTGAGAGCTCTTATTTACCAGAAGCAAAGTCAGCACACCAAGCTGAACTAATTGTACTGATCAGAGATTGTCAACTAGCTAAGGACCAAACAGCAAAGATTTACAATGATAGCTGCTGTGCTTTCAGAGTGGCTCATGATTTGGAATGCTCTGGAACCAGAGAAGGTTTTATGTTGTCAGGAAAACCCATAAAGAATGGGAAACTAGACTCAGAATTATTAGACTCTATTCAACTGCCTAAAAATTGGCCGGTATTGAAATACCTGGACATTCCAAATCTGATTCAATAGAGTCTGAAGGGAATCAATTCCCTGAGGCAGCAGCCAAACAGTCTGCTTTTAGTTCTACTTCTACCCAGTTCTGAGAATGCCCACTGCTCAATCCTACCCCTGATGACACTGTCAAGAAACTTCTTTTACAGGCTCAAGAATTAGCCTCAGAAGGTGAGAAGCAAATACAGAAGAAGAAAGGAGGATTTCTTAACCCCACCTCACAAATATGGTTTGGGCCAAAAAATAGACTTATAGTGCCTATAAAGGCTCAATTACCTTTACTCCAGCACGTGCATTCCCAGACCCATTGGGTTCCTGAAAAAAAGGATTTTGTGGGGAAAACAGCATCTTTGGAAATCCTCCCCTACAGTAGCCCACAAGGCATATGCCAATGAATTATTTACCCAAGATAAAATTCCAGAAAACTGTTTCATGAGTCTCAAGATCACTTTCCCCTTCTTAGGGGACCCTCTGAGGTATGGCAGTTGGATTTTGTCCAAATATACCTTGGTATTATCTTCCACACTGGGTGAAAGCAGTTCTTTGTAGGAGAGCAACAACTTTAACAGTAGGTAAATCACTACTGGAAATAATAATTCCTGTCTGGGGAATTCCTTCTGAGTTGCACAGTGATGAGGGAACTCACTTTGCCAGAGAAATTATTAAATCAATTTGTGATATCTGGCCAATAACAACATTTTCACTGGGCTTATTACCCTCAATATTCAGGACTGGTAGAAAGAACTAACAGCACTATCAAAACTCAACTGACAGGGCTTCCCTGGTGACGCAGTGGTTAAGAATCCGCCTGCCAATGCAGGGGACACGGGTTCGAGCCCTGGTCCGGGAAGATCCCATGCGCCACAACTACTGAGCCCACGTGCCACAACCACTGAAGCCTGTGCACCTAGAGCCCGTGCTCCGTAAGAAGAGAAGCCACCGCAGTGAGAAGCCCGCGCACCGCAACGAAGAGTAGCCCCCGCTGACCGCAACTAGAGAAAGCCCGCACGCAGCAATGAAGACCCAACACAGCCAAAAAAATAAATAAACAAAACAAAACAAAAAAAACCTCAACTGACAAAACTCTCAGGGGCTTTTAATCTTTCATGGCCAGAAGCTCTCCCATTGGTGTTTCTCAACCTTAGGTCCACTCCTTTTGGTAAGCATCAACTGTCTCCTTTTGAAATAACCGCTGGACGACCTATGTGCCCAGATGAAGGCATGTATGAACCAGCATTGCATAAGGGTGTGATATGTTGCATTATCATCAGGGACTCGTTAAGGCACTTAAAGAAAATGAAAAGCTGGTAACATTCCTTTCACCGTGAGCTCCCAGGAGATGAAGACCTTATGGATCATGGACTGCAACCTGGAGACTTTGTCCATTGGAAAAGGCGTAAGTACAAGATGCTTTGCAGCTGCGTTGGAAAGGGCCATATCAGGTATTATTAACTAACCCCTGTGCTGCAAAGCTCAGAGGAGTAAACTCCTAAGTTCCTATCTCTCAGTTTTCAAAAAGGCTTCTGCTCGTGAATGGACTGTGACCCCTGTTTCTGACACCTGACTTCGACTAAGACAAGCTTCACCAAGCTGGGATGAGAAGTCAACAGCAGTAAAAGACAGCTAACACAAGAGTCCAGACCAGCCCTGGAAGATCCATCCTACTAGTTCAATTGTGCTGTTTACCAGCTGTCTGTCTCTCTGTCAACATTGAGAGTTATTGTTTTACTTCTGGCTATACTTTTGCCCCAGTGTTTAGGAGGGAAAGAAAATTCTTTAGAAAAGTTGTTACAGAGTATAGCTACTGGGGGTCATTTAACTGATTGTTGGATTTGTCATCAAATTCCTTGGTCAATATAAGACTGATATAGGCCCCTCATAATTCCTGTTACCGATTTTCAGATGTTCCTACTGTTACCACTTACTTAGACCAACCTCCTTCTGGCCTAACATTTCAGGTTCCAATTCCCCAGCATATTAATGTGTCCATCCCCTGTCTGATACTATCCTTGGTCCTTAGAGACTGAACACAACTTACCCTAGGACCCCTTTGCTCCATCTCTTACTTAACAAATGTCTTTTACATATATATATATATATATATATATATATATATATATTTATTTATTTATTTATTTATTTATTTATTTATTTATTTATAGCTGCATTGGGTCTTCGTTGCTGCGCATGGGCTTCCTCTACCTGCGGCAAGTGGGGGCTACTCTTCGTTGCGGTGCATGGGCTTCTCATTGTGGTGGCTTCTCTTGTTGCACAGCATGGCTCTAGGCACACGGGCTTCAGTAGTTGTGGCATGTGGCCTCAGTAGTTGTGGCTCGCAGGCTCTAGAGCTCAGGCTCAATAGTTGTGGCACATGGGCTTAGTTGCTCCACGGTATGTGGGATCTTCCTGGACCAGAGCTCGAACCAGTGTCCCCTGCATCAGCAGGCAGATTCCTAACCACTGCACCACCAGGGAAGTCCCTAACAAATGTCTTGAAGAGGAAAAGACAAGTTGTACCAGCAACTCCTTTATGTCAAATACCATATAGATGGCTCTTGGAAAGCCTGCAAGAGAAGTGACCATGTTTAATACCATGTTAGCAAAATTTCCAATTGATGAGGCTATCAATGAGAGCTCTCTTGGAAGGATCACTTGCACTTCCTCAGGTTCTGTCTTCATATGTGGTATTGGAATTGACCCACCTTCCCAAGAATGGACACATAAATATCTTAATAGCTGGCAGGTAGGTGTATACTTATTGGGATGTTATGTCACCCCATTGTCTATATAAAAGAGACAGATGGACCTCCTTTCTCTCTCCATTACAGAATCAAGAGATCCATGTTATTAGGATACCAAGATACCTGGTAGCAAAGTCTTTTGAGAATCTTGATTCCTAGTGCAAGAGTACATGTAAAGAGAGATATGGTCAGAAATCTATCAGCCACCATTGGTCAAATACCTGGAGTGACTGCAAAATGCATTGCAGCACAACAGACATCCCTCAATTCCTTACCCCAAGTAGTATTGGATAATTAGAGTCACCTTCGATTTTCTACTGGCTAGCCAAGGAGTTGTTTGTGCTATTGCTCACACTACTTGTTGCACTTATATCAATACCTCTGCAGAAGTAGAAATGCTCCTGGATAAAATTTCCAAGAGGCAAAATGGTTGTAAGACTGAAAAAAAAACCCTTAAAAAATCTGTTTTGGTCACTCCCTACAGGACTAGGTAATTTTTAATATTTTTCCCTCTGTTTTACAGATGATTATTATTTTCATTGTATGTATGATTATCTTTTCATAGCTATCAAGTTACTCATGGCATGTATCATTGCTCACTTAAATTCTATTGCTAAAAGTACACGTACCATGTTTGTGCAACAAGTCAATATGATTAATAACATGTATAGCCTATAAAATGTTTCCCTGTTAGCATATATCTCTGTGTTGTTCACTACATTCAATTAACTAATTTCTCCTTTAATTTGCTTAATTCTGAAGTTTTTATGATAAGGAAATCAGTATTGCCAAACCAAATGGGTCTTGACATTTTAATTGCTTGGCAAGGAAGAATGTGAGCTATAATCCAGACTGAATGTTGTGTTTTCATGCCAGATCTGTCCTCTAATATAACTCATCTAATGAATCACATTAAAAATGAAATCTCTGCATTAGGGGATCCCCTTCCTAGTCTAGGTTACATCTTGGGTAAATGGTTCAGCTCTGGGGGTTCATGGTTTAAATCTCTGCTTATGACTTTATTATTGTTGTTGGCTATATTGATTGTGTTCTGTATCGTTTATAGAGTAATAATCTATTGTGCTTTTTGCTGCATATACAAACCTGCAAGTAAAATAATGATGTCTACAAGACTTGAAACTATTGATCATATGTATAGCTTTATATAAAATACTGGACATGCACAATGCACATAGGAGGATGATTGGACAATAATTGACATGAGTTCTATTGAAAAGCATGAGATTAGCTATGAGTCCTTGCCTGGTACTTTACTGACACATAAACCCCTGAAAGATAGAAGAAACTGGCCTATTGGGACCTGGTATTGCAGGACCGGATAGATCCAGGGCAGGTAAGACACCACCTTGGTGTCGAGGGACCAAGTATTTAGTAACCTAATACTTTCTATCGAAAGATTAATGATCGAAAGTGGGAAATGATGGAATAAAATTTATGTTTTGAGGCAGGACAAGAAAATTAAAGAGTAACATATTCCCTGCCTATATTGGTCCCTCCCTAATGGGCAATGTGTATCTGCATTATACATTAACCAGATCTCCTGAAAGGCAAGAATGTCTGCTCAACCATAAAGATAATTTTTTCCTTCTTCTCACACCAGAAATGTAACTCCTTAGAAGATTAATCTTTCTTTTCCTAATCCTGTAAGGGGTCATGATGACTTACCAATCTGGGAGCATTTGCAGCTGCACTCTGTGCTGCTAAAAGGAGTACAGGGGCATTTAACAGGGCCAAAGCTAAAGACAGAATCTGAATACTAAGTGAGAAACACATCCACATAACGGGAACTGGTGTTTTCCCTCCCCCTGGGGTTCTCGTGACCGTCATTCCTCATGGACCATTAACCATCTGTGTCAGCAAACAGACAAATAAACAAACAAACTAAACAACTTTCTTTCAGTTTTCATATAAGATGAAGGCAAAGGTAAAAGTTGACAGGGAACTTATCTGGCTTGGGCACATTCCTTGTGAGTAGGCTAAAGCTCAGTCACACGGAAAGGGGAGGGGATAGGACTGCAGGCCTAAGATGGAGCTGAGAAAAATGGAGTCAGTGTGGTTCAGCCACACATTTCACCCCCAACATCTATATGGCCTGCACAATCTTATCTGCCATTCTTCCTTGAATACCCTAGGGCCAGATATTGGGAGGTAACCTGCATGCCTGACCCACAACAGTAATATACACAACAGCAAGCACAAAGAATCCCTGCTAGACAAGGAAGGATGCCTAACAGGGCCATGCCCCATATGCCAGGTAAGGAGGTCAACCAACGGATGAAGTTGTCTGCAAAAGAAATGCTCCCTACATGGTTCATAGCCTTTTTCATATGAGACGATAAATCAGTGATGTTAGATTCATAAGAGGGGCTGTAAGTGCAGCATTGTTGTTGAATTAGGACATGTTTCCCCTTGTGCCTCTGTCAGCATGTCCAGAGTCGTATGGTTTTGTAAAACTACTTTCCTCATTTGTGCAGTTTCCTGATTTAGTAGAAAAATGCTTTATCTAGAATTATTTAATACAGAAGCAGTGAACTTGGCTAGGGCTTGTATTTCTAATTCAGCATGAATGCCTACATATTGAGGGAGAAAGATAGAGACCAGCGATTCACATCAGGAGAGACTTCGGTTCCACCTAGTTTTGAGAGCCAGCAAGTTTGAGAGTGTCTGGCTATGAGGAAGAGATCTTTCTTGACAAAGAGGGAAAAGCAAGGGTATAGTGGCCAGTCCACCCATATGGGAGACAAGGCCAAAGATTGGTGCCACGTATCAAGATGCCACCTTTGGGTGATAAGAAAGCCCCTGCCTTAAGAGTCTTATTTTCTTGACCTGTCCATTCAGTTTGTAAAACCAGGTGGACAAAAGAACAAGAGGTTGGTGGTAGCCACTCGATATGTTTATGTCTGGCCAACCAGGTGTGATTTTGTCCCCCTTTACAAAAAGGAGCAGTATGTCCCAGTTGACTGTGTTTAGCACATAACCTCCCCAGACCATCCCAGACATGATAAGCAGTGTCAAGTTTAGAGGAGTTGGGTTCAAGAATAAGCCAAGGAGAAAATACTTTTTACTATCATTACAGTCAAAGGGGGAAATGTGAGCCATGGTGACATCTAGTGTCCCCAAGAGGAGTTTACCTGCCATGCCCACCCATTGTCCCCATGCCGTGAGGTTGAAAGGCAGAATGACCCATGCATTCCTTCAGTGCTAGACATTGGCAGCAATCTGTACACCCAACAGTCAGAGCAGTTACGGACTTCAGCATAGGTGGTGGCCCAGGACAGAAACACATTGTTGGAGGTAAGTGGCATGAATCCCAGAAGGAAAAGGCTAAGAATGATAAGTGTTTGAAAGGTGCCAAGAAAGGCAAATGTTCATTCAGAAACAACACCATAGAAGTTTGGTCTCCATGTACCAGGATCACCCCAGACTTTGGCACTTTTCCCAGAGGACAATACCAGGCATTTTTTCCCTTTATGTCAGAAGTGGGCAGGGAGATATTATATGTGGGACTTTTGGTAGAGCCCATAAGAGGAGCCCTACTTCAGTCCCCCATCTAATTTCAAGGAGGAGATCACCTTGTTTATAGGTGGGCCTTCTCTTAGAAAGGTTGGGAAAATACCATACCAGGGGCTACCCCTTTCCACAAAGATATAAGGATGCCAAGCCACCTGGGAATGGGATACCATTTAAGTCTCCAAGGTGGGAGGTCCTGTGGCACTCTTAGGACAATATCTGTATCCTGCTAGATGGGTCGCAGTCCTCCTTCCAAGACTTGTACTTTTAAGGCCCTAACTGATAGAGCAGGTGCAGTCAGTTTCTCATAAACAGGTGTATAGCCTGCTGTGGATTGCAGTGTTTAATAGCTGGATGGCCTCTAACAGTCGTGAAGACCATCCTCTTAAAGTCCTGTCCAGAGAAATCTTCTTCAGTGTCTCTTTCAGTAACCCATTAACTCTTTCTACCCACCTTGCTGCCATTGGGTTATACAGCAGATGGAAGGTTCATAAAATCTCACAGGCTTCTGCCCATTCTTGTACATCATGTCCAGTGAAATGGGTCCCTTGGATGCTAACTATGTGAGTGGGGTCTCTTATACACTTTCCAACTTGATCAAACCCCTTAACCTGTCCATTCAGTTTGTAAAACCAGGTGGACAAAGAACAAGAGGATGGTGGTAGCCACACCATATGTTTATGTCTGGCCAACCAGGTGTGATTTTTGTCCCTCTTTACAAAAAGGAGCAGTATGTCCCAGTTGATTATGTTTAGCACATAACCATCCCAGATTTGCTCTTTTACTAGCAAAGGATTGCATCAGACCAGAGGCAGTAATGTGTGTTTGTGTCTCTCTGATAAGGGTAGCAGGTCGATATAGTGCACTTTCCATCAGGTCACTGGGTCAGTGGCTTGTCCACTGTGACCAGGGGTATGTCTCAGGGGTTGTTGCTGCAGGTTTCAGTGGGGGCAGTCCCAATCCCATTTTTGTCCCTTTTTAACTAGAGAGTATAGAGGTTGTATTATTAGTGCCAAATGAGGTATGAAAAGATGTCAATAACCTAGTAAGCCCCCCCCAAAGATTGTAATTCCTTGACCAACTGTGGAGTGGTCAAGGCTTGGATTTTATCAATAACTTCAGCCAGCATAACTTTTGTCTTACCCAACCAGACAATTCTGAAGAACTTTACTGATTGCTCAGGTCCCTGGATCTTGTCAGCGTTTATTTCCCATCCTTGGTTTTGGTTTGTGTAAATGTGTCTGTAAAGTGGCAGCAGCTTAGGAGAGGAGAGACAAGTCATCACAGGTTAACATAATGTCATCAATATAAAATAATTCCAACTCAGAGTGGGGCTTTTGCCAGATTTCCAGGTCCTGGGAGTCCAGACCATGACAAATGGTGGGACTATGTAAACAACCCTGAGGCAAGACCTGAAAGGTCCATTGCCTCCTGTCCCAGGTGAAGGCAAATTGATCTTGAGGGCTAGCATCCAAAGGAATGCTGAAAAACGCATTAGACAGGCCAAGCATACAATAAAACATTTTCATCACAGAGATATTCTAAAATAGTAGCATTATTGGGAACTGCCATATGGATGGGAGGGACCACCTTATTTAATTGGCTATCATTAACAGTCATCCTCCAAGTCCTGTTGGGCTTCTTTAGCAGCCACACTGGGCTATTATAATTGCTATGGGAGTGTCTGATAACTCTCACCCTTTCTAGTTCTTTCTAGTTCTAGTACAGTAGCAGTAATCTCTTCATAGCCCCTAGGCAGCCTATACTGTTTGACATTAACAATACAGTGGGGTGTGGGTAAACGGACATGCATGGCCTACCAACATTGGTGTCACCATTCTGGTGTGAAGGTGACACTCTCCAGTGGTGGTGGTCAAATCTAGGTCTTGTAAAACATCAACACCTAGGATATATTCTGGTACCAGGGAAATATATATGTGGAACAGTCAGGTTGGCAAACAGACAATTTGGAAATATAATCTGATTTGTCTTATTTGAATAGCTTGACCCCCATGTCTGTCTGTAGCCCATATTTCTCCCTGAAATTTAGAGGGTTTGGCATACAGCAATGTACACTCAGCTCCAGTATCTACCAATGCTAAGACTGTTTGTTTATGTGGGACCAATAAACTGTCAATTCTACATGAAGCTTCCAGTCACTCCCACACTGCATGCACTACAGGGCAACGTTGGCCCTACACCTAGTTCCTCAGCAAGAGGAGAATCCACCCCTGGGATTCTACTTTTAGCGGGGGACACTGGGATGCATTGCCACATGTTTACTGTCAGTAGAAAGAGGAGTAATTTGTTTGTCTTCTGCTAGGGACTTCCACAAAGATAACAGGACTGAATTAGGTTTTCTGTTCTTTGGTTTTGCTGTTGTTGCTGTTGTTGTCATTGTTTTATCAGTTTTCCTTTGGAGTCCCTGCTAACACTAAATCCTGCCAAAGTTGTTTATGTGATACCTGGGTTGGTCCTTTCCCTGCTTATTCTCCACCCTTTGTTTGTTTCCCTTTTATCTCTTTATTTTTGTCTACTTTTCTATTTCCTCCATGGAGGACTCTTTCTGTTTCACTGAGATCTGCTATAATGGCAGCTACCAGAGCTATCACTTTACTGAATATAGGTGCCAGAACTGATACTAAGGTGTCATACCAAACTCCAGGAGCAGACTGTAAGATGCAGCCCTTCATACCTGAGATAAATTATTCTTCATCTGGCCCCATAAAGTTGTCTGTATATATAGCATGTCTCATTCCCAGTTCTGTAATGATGTCTTGTAGTTCTTCCATGGAGTTCCAGTGTAATGGAGGAGATGGGACATCTCCTTTGTTAGGCCAGGTCAGCTTTACCCCAGCCCTAATCCAAGTAACCAAATCAGCCACCATCCTCAGTTCCCTCCCATTCCAGCAGCATATAACCTTTGTCTCAGGGCTGGTTGTGCTGTCACCAAATCCAGTTTAGACATCTCCAGGCCATTTAGCATGATACTATCTGTTCCTCTGTCCCACAGGCAGAGTAACCATGCAGTAACTCTTTCCCTGGTCTTTTGTTTGAACCTGGCTGTCAACTCAACTATGTCTGCAGAAGAATACTCCCTCATAGTTATCTTTTGGCTAGTTGGTATCACTTCTTGGTCATCTCTGGGCTCACGGGTTGCCTGAGTCTTTGTTTGAATGAGGGGGCAAGCCCTTAGGTCATCTTCCCCTTCAACAACTATATTTCCCTTCTCAGAGAAATCATTGCACCATAGATCCCATCATTTGGGATTCCAATTTTCCTGTAAGATGATGGTCCTCACCTTGTTGGATGGTGCCACCCTTGCATTTTTGCCACTTTGCATACCATGACCTCCAGGTGTTCCTCTTGTTGTTGTACCTCTTTGGCTAGTAGGTCTGAATTAGAGAAACAAACACTCTTAGATCCTTTTCTAATGCCAGGGCCTCTTTAGTTTTCCCCTAGTTCCTGCCTGAGTCAGAGTTCTTTTTCTGCACTCAGTCACAGGGCCCAAAGCAGCAGTCATACTACTGTGGCTATAACATGTTCAATTTCCTACCTTAGTTTCTCTTTACCTACTGCTTTGGTTAGAATCTCCAGCAACCCTTATAGCGTTTTGGGGGTGTCCCTGTACTCACACACCAGTCTGAAGCATTCCAAAAACTTGGCTAAGTCTACCCACATGGAAGAGGCTGGCCATCCTGGGATTTCCCCCACTGACAACAGGCTGTCTCCCAACATGGTCCCTTTACCCATGCCTATTTCATTTTTGCTCTCCTGGCTGGCTCGCCAATTCTTTGAAGGCAGGGATATTGAATAAATCCCCTGAACTGAGAAGAAACTTTGAGACTGAAAAACAAAGCAGGCAACTCCATAAAGTACAATTATGAAGTTTATTGTGGGTAAGTTACATACAGGTAAGATCGGGCAGATTTCAATCCGGAATCATTCACAGCTGCACTATACACCGCCGAATGTGGTACAGGATTATTTAAAGGGGCCAAAGCTAAGGATAGACTCTGACTACTGTTACCAAGCCAGATTCATTTGCCTGTATGCAGCAAGCCAAACGCTGAGATGCCAAGCTTTGTAGTAGAGAAAAGCTTTACTCACAAGGCAGCCAAATGAGGAGATGAATCTCAAATCCACCTCCCAAAGATAGGTTTTAGGAATATTTATGGGATAAAGAGGCAGGATGGTCTGAGGCATGGGGAAAGGTTATTGGAAATAAGAAAAGCGAGGTAATCAGTGATCTGTGCAAGTGTAGTCAAGTTTCATGGTTCTTCATAGGACACATGTTCAAAAACTGGCAGTGTCAGCATGTTCTGAGGGTGGAGTTTTTGGCCCTCTGACGTTAAAAGGTCATCATGCAGGTCCAGTTAGATGGTCGGTAGTCTCAACCGGTCTGAATTGGGCAAGAACTAGCTCCAAGTTCCTGAAAAACAACTTAAGCAACCGTTACTACAGTGATCCTTATGTCAGGGGTGTTATATATAAGGAAGCTAGTGGGAGTTTAGTTTAAAATCAACTAAAAGCAAACTAAAAGCAAGTGAGGCAGGTTAAATTTGGTGGGCCTACTCAGGTTAGCCCTCCGTTTCACTACTAAGGGAGAAGCACGTCCATGCCAACGGGAACCAGGGTTTTTTCTCTCCCCAGGGGTCTCATGACTATTATTCCTCACAAGTCATTAACCATCTACGTCAGCAAAAGGCATTCTTCGAATTTTCATATCAGATTAAGGCAAGGGTAAAAGTTGATAGAGAACTTCTCTGGTGCCAGTGCATTCCTTCTGAGTAGGCTAAAGCTCCGTCACAGAGAAAGGGGAGTGGGGTAGGACTGTGGGCCTATGATGGAACTGAAAAAATGGAGTCAGTGTGGTTCAGCCACACAGCATCTTTGGCTAACTTAATGTAAAATGTCAGTGCCATTTTGATGTTTGATCCTTTGTCTCAAAGATGTACATAACCGTGGCTTCCATTTCTAATAGATGGAACAGTCCTCAGAGTTTTCCAAAACACTGTCTTTCAGATTATAATCCTTAAATCGGCTCAAATAAAATTTCCTATTTCTTCTTTAGATCGACTATTGATTACTTTTTCCTTGACAGGAGGAACGGTAGAGCACAGGCGCGACCAAGGTAACAGGTGCGAGAAGAGTGTTCTCGCACGACCCCAGCCTTCTCCGCTCCTCCCTCCCAGTTACTCCTTGTGGAGATCGCCAACCAAACAGAGACCAGGACCAGCCCCAATCCCCCTCCTCCCCTTAGGTTGGGACTGGAGAGCGCAGGCGAGAACGAGATGGGCGGAGGGGCGCGAAGCGAGCTGCGCAGGCGCTACAAGTCTCCGATGAGGCGCGAGCCTGAGTGGGACGTCGGCGCGCAAGCGCAGCAGGTCCCCTCAAAAGGGGCACGCTCCTGCACCGGACTCAACACGCAGGCGTGGAGTCTTCCCCGCTAAGGGCTTGCGCAGGCGGGGTATTAGCGCGCAGGCGTCCCGCCAGGGGGCGGAGCCCGAGAGTTGGGCGGCGGATATCCGGTTCCTGGAGCAACGAACGGCGGCGGCGGTGGCGGAGACAGCTACGGTTTCGGAGGAAGCGGCTGCGGAGGAGGAAGAAGAGGAGCTGGGCAAGGCGAGAGCCACAGGCGGGACCCTCGCCATGGGTCAGCGGACCTAGAGCGGTGGAAGGTACCGGCCGGGAGCCGAGCTGGTGAGACAGTCGTGGGGGTGGAAATGGAGACCGCTCAGGCGGAGAATGGGGAAGAATTGAGGCTCAGAACGCTGACGGAGAGCAGTGAAGGGCCCTCAGACCGATGAGTGGGAGGAATGGCGGCGTCGGAATATTGAAGGGGAGTAATGGGGGAATTTAGGGGGAGGACGGGGAGGAATGGGCTCAGAAGACTGACAGGTGGAAGTGTCGGGATCTTGGACGAGGACGGAGAGGAATAGGGGAGGATCCGAACGCTGAGGGCAGATAGCGGGGTCTCTCAGGTTAAGGAGAGAGAAATGGGGGTTCAGAACGCTCAAGGGGAGAAATTAGGGGCTCTCAGGCTGATGACGGGGAGGAATGCGTTGGAATGCTGAAAGGGAGGCACGGGGGTCTCATATGGAGGACGATGAAAAATAGGGGGTCAGAGCGCTGACAGTTAGGGATGGCATGATCCTGGCCCAAGAGGAGAGGAATGGGATGGGGGGGGGGGTTCAAACGCAGAAGGGAGAAATCAGGGTGTCTCAAGCTGATGGGAGGATGAGGACGCTGAAGGGAACTTTTTAGCTGCAGAAGAGCGGAATAGGGAGGTTTGGGGGCTTGGGAAGAAATTGTGGCTTAGAGCACCGACAGATGGAAAATAAGGTGGGCGAGGCTGTCAAGGATATGGAGGAGCTGGGGGCTCTGTGGCAGAGGACACAGAGGAAGTCGAGGCAATAATACTGAGGTAGCAGGATAAGAGGACAGCAGGCAGGGAAGGAATGGGAGAGTTAAAAGGCTGAAAGAGAGAAATTAGTGACTCCTGGGTCAAGGAAAGGGAATGAATGGGAGGTTAGGATACTGAGGGAGAGTTTGGGACCTGGGTCTGATGAGGAGTCGTATGGGGGCCTCTTGCGCTGAGGATGGGAGGACTGAGGTCTCTCAAGCTGAGGCTGAGGAGGAATCGGGGATTAGGATGCTGAGAGTGAGGAATGCATTGAGGATGGGGACCCTTAGGTTGAGGATGGGGCTACCAGGTCAAGAAGCGGGGGGGAATGACAAGCTCCTGGGCCCGAGACAGGGAAGAATGGAGTGGGGATGGGGGTTTTCTCTTCCTTGTATTGGCCAGTTGCTTGTGGCAGGTCCTAGATCTTAAACAAGGATTAATAGATCCGTGGGTGTGTGTGGCCTGGGGCACAACATGTTCCTCCCTAGAGCCTCAGTTTCTCCCACTGCCCCCTCCATGTTGCAGGCCGCTGCTCCTTCTTGTGGCCCCATGGCTGAGGACTGGCTGGACTGCCCGGCCTTGGGCCCTGGCTGGAAGCGCCGTGAGGTCTTTCGCAAGTCAGGTGCCACCTGTGGACGCTCAGACACCTATTACCAGAGGTACTGGGTGGGTTTTGGACAGAGGCAGGGGTTAGGGCTGAGCTTGGTTAGGCAGGGTGAAATCAGGGGGTGGGGTTAAATTATGCATATACAGTTGATCCTTATTATTTGCAGATTCCATGTTTGCAAATTTGCTTTTACTAAAATTTGTTTGTACCCCCAAAGTCATACTCAACTGTGCTTTCACGGTCATTTGTGGATATGCACAGAGCAGCAAAAAATAAGTCACCTGATGCATGTGTTCCCAGCCGAGGTTGTACTAGGCTTTCTTATTTTAGCTTTTGTACTGTAAACAAGTATCCTTTTTGAGGTCTACTTAGTGTTCTGTTTTTTGCATTTTTGTACTTTTTAATGGTGATTTTGCTGTTTGTAGTTGCCCCCAAGTGTAGTGTTGAAGTGCTGTCCAGTGTTCTAAGTGCAAGAAGTCGGTGATGTGCAATATGCAGAAAATACATATTAAATAAGCTTTGTTCAGGCATGAGTTGCAGTGCTGTTGGCTGTGAGTTCAATGTTAATAAATCAAAAAGGCAGTATATCTAGAAAAAGAAGAGGAAGTTTGCCAATTAGTACATGAGGCTGCTCCAGAAAGTGCTAAAGTAACATCTATAGTATCTGATGAAGCTAAGGAAAAGGTGGAAAAGTGGCTAAGTTTGCGAAACCATGAGATGATGATTAAAGTGTAGTGGACAGCGTTGTGAGGCTGAAAGCAAAGGACATTGACAGTCATGTTACCCAGGGTTATGAAAATGTTAAGCCTGTCTCAGCTAGTGCTGGCTGGCTCACACGTTTCAGAAGGTGATACATCGTGAAAAGTGTTAAATTTGCAGGTGAGGCAGGTTCTGCAGATAAGAGACTGTGGAAGAATTTAAAAAACACCTGATAAGTGTTATACAGGAAAAGGGTTATGTAGAAGAGTAGGTTTTCAGTGCTGATGAGACTGGCTTATTTTACATCAACAAAGGAACCTATGTAACACAGATGGCTTCCAAAGCTCCTGGCTTTAAATCATTCAAAGACCATGCAGTTAATTATTTGTAAGAGGACTGTATTAAGCAGGGTGTCTTTAAACAGAAACACACATAAAACAATGTTACATACTGATCAGTTGACAAAATGTGACCAGAGGCTTACAGGAACCTAACCTGTAGTTCCATTAGGAGCAGTGGTTCTGTACTCACTAATTCAGTGTTCAGGGTGACTTTAGAGAACAGATTACTGTGAATAATGAGAATTGACTGTAAATAAATGAAAATACATTTTTATAAACAAGTTACATTTAAGGATTTAAGGTCTTTTAGAATATGTTAGTGATATAGTTATTAAATTTTCTAAACTTTTTTTGTATGTAAGTTGTTTGCTTGGAGGAATATAGTAAAATTGTACCTACAGTTACATTTATTTGTATGTTTATAAATAAACATATGGTGTTTTTTAAATGTCTATGTTTATTTATATCAGTTGTACATTTATCCACATATTTACAATTTTTATAAAACTTTCAAAATTTATAAATACAAGTGCAATGATCAAGAACTGAAAAGGCCAGAGATTTTACCCTAATTAAGGCAAGATAGCAAGTGAATGTGTCGCAGTTTTGTGGATGCTAGTAGGAGATATGAGGCTTCTGGTTCAGAGATGAAAGACAGTTTATTACTCACAGCATTAGCAGTATCCAGTATGTCATCGTTATTGCGCCGGTTCCCCAAATGGCAGTTCCCACAGGGTGACAGGAAGAGGGTAATTAATTAGCACCTACACATGCACTGGGTTGTGTTGTAGGAAAGGAACCTTGCGCTTAAGGAATCCAGTCTTTTATAATGTTAGGACAGTAAGGATGCCTTCCCTTTGCTCTGGAAGGACACCCTATCTCTTATCTTCCAAGGCTGATGCTGTACACACATCCTTGAAAAGATAGTTCATGACGAAGGATAGTCAGTGCTGCTCTTGAACGACATGTAGAAATGTGAGAGACCTGTGGAACATTGTCTCCCAACATCAGTTACTTATACTTTGTTTTGTATGTAGTTGCATTTATTTGTTTACGTATGTATTTGTATGTATATCTATATGTACACTTATTTATGTGTGTACAGTTGACCCTTGAACAATGTAGGGATTAGGGGTGCCAATCCCCTGTGCAGTCGAAAATCCACATATAACTTTTGATTCCTTAAAAACTTAACTACTGGGGACTTCCCTGGCGGTCCAGTGGTTAAGACTCTGCACTTCCACTGCAGGGGCATGGGTTCGATCCCTGGTGGGGGAACTAAGATCCTGAGTGCCATGTGGCACGGCAAAAACAAACAAACAAAAAAATTAACTACTAATAGCCTACTGTTGACTGGAAGCCTTACCGATAACATAAATAGTTACGTATTTTGTATGATATATTATATACTATATTCTTACAGTAAAATAAGCTAGAGAAGTGATTAAGAAAATCATAAGGGAGTTCCCTGGTGGCCTAGTGGTTAGGATTCTGGGCTTTCACTGCTGTGGCCTGGGTTCAGTCCCCGGTCGGGGAACTGAGATCCTGCAAGCCGTGCGGCGCAGCCAAAAACAAAAAATCATAAGGAAGAAAAAGTTCATTTACAGTACTGTACTGTATTTATCAATACCATAAGTTTACATCATCTGTTTACAAGATGAATTGCTTGTCTGTCAGTACCTACATCAATATTGTCTTATATGATACAAAACATTGTAGATATTATACATATTACTAATACCAGACATCAAAAATGAAAAGATAATTGAAAAATTTACGTTTATTTACAGGTATAACAATTCATGCATTGATAACTAAGAAGGAGCAATATGATTGCTTTATGGTAGGGTTCTATAATTGATACGATTGCTTCATGGATTGCTTCATGGTAGCCTCACCTGTACACTAATGAATGAATTGTAAAATTTTTATGGCATACAGTATTATAATCATATTCATAATACAGTATTGGGAACATTGTTACATTTTTAAAAACCACTTACCTGTGATGATAGGCAGTTTCCCTGATTACCAGAGAGAGAGGCATACCGTATGGTAATGTAATTCTTTGAAAGCAAACTTATAAAACAGTAAGAAAACTAACACGTTATTAAGTTGATATTAAATATCACTCACCTTATGCCTGTGTAAGTATAGGCAATCCACTTCAAGTCTCGCACAGGTGAATACTTGGGCGATGATGATGATGACACGGAAATGTCTCATACAGTTCTTGCCGTACAGTTGTTAGGTTTTCACACAAAGATACTCACGCACAAACACGATAGGTAAGTATTAACTGTACAGCCTGTTGATTATTTACTGTTCGTTAAGTGGAAGTGGATCATCATAAAGGTCTTCATCTTTGTCATCTTCATGTTGAGTAGGCTGAGGAGGAAGAGAAAGAGGAGGGGTTTGGTCTTGCTGAGGAGGGTGGCAGAGGCAGAAGAAGGAGAAGGTGGAAGGGAAGGCAGGAGGGCCAGAACACTTGGTGTAACTTTACAGAAGTACATTGTAATTTCTGTCTGACTTTTTTGCTTTTTCACTTTTCCAAAAATGTTTCTACACAGTACCAATCTTTCTTCCACTGTTTGCTTTAGTTTCAGTGTCCATATCATAGAAGGGTCCGTGTTGTAAAATAAGTCAAAGTAGTCTTGAATATCGGAACCCTTCTGCTAGATTGTCTAATGTCAGTTTTTTTCTGGCACTCCTTTTTCTTCGTCTTCTTCCTCATCATCTGGCACTGGTTTGGCAGCATTCATCTCCATCAAGTCGTCTTGTGTTAATTCCTCTGGTGTGGTGTCTGATAGCTCTTGAATCCAAGATCCATGTCTTGAAACCCTTCACCCCCTCCCCCCTTTTTGCCGTATCCACAATCTCTTTCATGATATCCTTGATTGACTTGGTCGTAAATTCTGGGAAGTCATGCACAACATCTGGACACAGTTTTCTCCAGCAGCAGTTATTGTTTTGGGCTTGATGACTTTCACAGCCTTTTCTATAACGATGGCATCTTCAGTGGTGTAATCTTTCCAGACTTTCATGATGTTCTGTCTATGAAGGTTCTCTTCCATAGTGTTGACAGTCTTTTCTATAAAGTACTGTGTGTAATGAGCCTTAAAGGTCCTTATGACCCCCTGATCTAGAGGCTGCATTAGAGACATTGTGTTTGGGGGCAGGTAGACCACTTCGCCGCCTTTGGTGTTGAATTCATGGGGTTCTGGGTGGGCAGGGGCGTGGTCCAATATCAAAAGAACTTTAAAGGCTGTCCCTTACTGGCAGGGTACTTCCTGACTTCAGGGACAGAGCATCAATGGAACCAATTAAAAAAAGGGTCCTCGCTGTCCAGGCCTTCTTGTACAACCAAAAGACTGGCAGCTGGGGTCTGTCTTTTCCCTTCAAGGCTCTAGGGTTAGCAACTTTATAGATAAGGGCAGTCCTGATCATAAACCTGACTGCGTTTGCACAAAACAGTAGGGTTAGCCTGTCCCTTCCAGCCTTAAATCGTGTTGCTCACTTCTCTTTCTTACTAATAAATGTCGTTTCTGGCATATTTTTTTTGCAGAATAGGGCACTTTCATCTGCATTAAAAACTTGTTCAGGCAGGTATCCTTTCTTCTCAGTGATTTTCTTAATGGCGTCTGGGAACTTGTCTGCTGCCTCTTGGTTGGCAGAACCCGCTTCTCCTGTTATCTTGACATTTTTAAAGCCAAACCTCTTTCTACAATTATCAAACCATCCTTTGCTGGCATTAGATTCTCCGGCTTTAGAGCCTTCACCTTCCTTTTGCTTTAAGCTGTCATTACGATGACTTCATTTTTTCTTGAATTATATTGGAATTTATAGGTATGGCTTTCTTATAGCAATTCTGCATCCATATAAGAGCTGCATTTTCAGTGCGAGATAAAAAGGTATTCTGCAAAAAGTACAAGGTTTTTGAGCTGCTGGCGTAGCTGCAGCGACGGCTTCATGAATTTCCTTTTTTTTTTTTTTTTTTTTAACAATAGTCCTTACAACTGGATTCATTAATCTTGAATTGGAGGGCAACCACAGCTGCAGATCTCAATCTACGGTACACGTCAAGCAATTCGGCTTTTTCTTGTAATGTTATGAGTTTTCTCTGCTTCTTGGGAGCACTTCCAGCATCACTAGTTACACTTTGTTATGGGTCCCATGGTGTTATTCAGGGTTTACGGTATTGCGCTAAACGCGATGAAAATGACATGAGAACCACCGCAAGGGGTCACTTTCTACTCTGATGTGCAATTTACTGGAGAAACAGACTGCTCGCTCGGAGCTGATTAGCCTTCCATGGCATTTTAAGCAGGTACTTGCAACACTTGAGCTCACTGCAGTAGCAACAGGAGGTGGCTGTGAGATGATTATAGTAGTACAATATGTACTACAGTTAATTTTATGCAGTTATGGTATAATACTGCATCTTTATGTTTGTTTACATTTCTCTTGACTGCGAATGGTACCACATATGGTCTTTAAGTGTTTGAGTGATGAATAAGTTTTGATAAGCTTAAACTTTTTGTAATAGACTTATGTATATTTTACAGTGATAAAAGATAAAATAGACTAGTATCTACATATATTTTATGCATTCATGACACACCTAACTTTCTCTTAATTTTTTCAATATTTCTAGGCTACATGGTTCATTGAGTTTTTTTAAATAGTCACAAATCTCCAAAAAATTTTCCAGTATATTTATTGAAAAAAATCTATGTATAAGTGGACCTGCACAGTTTAAACCTGTGTTGTTCAAGGGCCAGCTATATTTGAAACATTTGTTTGTGTCTTATATAAGTTTTCTTTATTTGTCTGTGTATTTAATATGTAGTGCTAACACAGTTACATTATTTAATGTATTTGTGTTCCAATTTGTGTTTATTTTCACTTACATAGAATACCACTAGTAGCACACATTATAAATACATGCATATCTGTTTACAATTGTATGACTTATTGCTGTTTGTGTACTTGCTGGTATTTATACGCCTTTTATCTTCCTGCTGTTCAGGGTTATTTGGGGTAGTTACTTGGTCGGGGCTCATAGGCTGATCCCAGGCTGCCTCCTGTATCCCACCAGCTCTGCAGGCCTATTCACCGGCCCAGTGGGAGGGTGGTGTGGGTGGAGTGGCAGTGGCTCCGCCTAGGTACCAACCCATCCTGTCCCACCCCCAGCCCCACAGGAGATAGGATCCGAAGCAAAGTTGAGCTGACCCGATACCTGGGCCCTGCGTGCGATCTCACCCTCTTCGACTTCAAACAAGGCATCCTGTGTTATCCAGCCCCCAAGGTACTATACAGTGTGCGATACCCAGGCAGGAGTGGCTGAGCCACCTAACACCCACCCGCTGACTTACATCTTCCTGCCCTTGCTCTTATCTCCAGGCCCATTCCTTGGCCATCCCCAGCAGGAAGCGGAAGAAGCCTTCAAGGCCAGCCAAGGCTCAGAAACGTCAGGTTGGACCTCCGAAGAGCGAAGTCAGGAAGGAGGCCCCAAGGGATGAGACCAAGGCTGATGCTGACACAGCCCCAGCTTCGCTTCCTGCGCCTGGGTGAGTGTCGGCCTCAAGGGAGCCAGGTCCACGAGGGCTGTGGTTGGGGTTGCACTCGGCCCCACGCCCATGTTTCCCGTCCCAGGTGCTGTGAGAACTGTGGAATCAGCTTTTCAGGGGATGGAACCCGACGGCAGCGGCTCAAGACTCTGTGCAAGGACTGCCGAGGTGAGTGGCCCCTGGGGCACTGGGAGGTAGAGCCGGAGCAGGCTTGGCGTCAGGCTAGGACACAGGTGTCTGGCTGGAGATTGAATGGTAGGTGTCAGGGCGGAGGCAGTCATGAGGTCAGGTATCTGATGCTCCCTTTACATTTCTCTTCTACTCTCTCCCTCCCTGCAGCACAGAGAATTGCTTTCAACCGGGAGCAGAGGATGTTTAAGGTAAGCACGACCTGCTTCCTCCTCACAAGTGTGCGGTGGGAGCAGGATGTGATAGGGGCTGGTGAGAGTCCGAAGGAACAGTGATGGATCCACAGGGTGTCAAGAGTCATTTTGTAGGGAGCTAGCTACAGTCAGCCGACAGTAATGGGAGTTAATCAGTAGACACAGTGACGAGGTTCACAGGGGAACAGTAGACATCGTTACGGCCTCAGTGATGGTGGCTAATCAGTAGTCATCAGACAGTGATGAGACAAACGGGGGATGAGCAGACGTGATGATGGGGGCCAGTGTGGGGTCAGCAGACACACAAGGGGCAGTGCTCCTGGAGCCACTCTACCTGGACCTGTGACCTTGCCCCGCCCATTCCTGGCAGCGTGTGGGCTGCGGGGAGTGTGCGGCCTGCCAGGTGACGGAAGACTGCGGGGCCTGCTCCACCTGCCTTCTGCAGTTGCCCCACGATGTGGCCTCGGGGCTGTTCTGCAAGTGTGAGCGGAGACGGTGCCTCCGGATTGTGGAAAGGGTGAGTCGGGCAGGTGGGGTGGGCCCGAGGCTCACCTGCACTCCTGACCCTCATAGTCCTGGCCCCATGCGTCACACCTCCGGCCCCCCACAGAGCCGAGGGTGTGGAGTGTGCCGGGGCTGTCAGACCCGAGAGGACTGTGGCCGTTGTCGAGTCTGCCTTCGCCCTCCCCGCCCTGGTCTCAGGCGCCAGTGGAGGTGCGTCCAGCGGCGTTGCCTGCGGGTGAGTCAGGCTGGAGGGGCCGGCGCTGGTGGGCCACGGCAGAGCTCATTCTACTGTTACAGCTGCCGCTGCTTCCTCCCAGCCTGGCCTTGCCCACCTCATGTCTTCTTTTCTCCCCCGTCCCGTGCTCACCTCCTCGGCCCCGCCTGCCCCTGTCTGCCAGCACCTTGCACACCGCCTCCGCCGCCACCATCAGCGATGTCAACGACGCCCTCCCCTAGCTGTGGCTCCCCCTGCTGTGAGTGCCCCGGCCCACCCTCTGCCTGCCTGTCCCACATGCATGCTTTCTGCACACCTCGGGGGAGGCAGGTGGTCCTGTGTCTGCCTGGTGCCACCAAGCCTAAACTGTCCTTCTGTTTTTCTCTCAGGGTAAACACGGCCGCCGCAGGGGAGGCTGCGACTCCAAGGTGGCTCCCCGGCGGCGCCCCCCCCGCACCCAGCCACCGCCTGCACTTCCGCCCTCGCAGCCTCCAGAGTCTCCAGAGCTGGTGAGGCCCTGGTGGGCAGGGGGAAGGCACAACCGTAACCTCACCCACTACCTGCCCTGACCCCACCCCATTTGCCTCTGCAGCACCCCAGAGCCCTGGCCCCCTCGCCACCTGCTGAATTCATCTATTACTGTGTAGACGAGGACGAGCTAGTGAGTGGCCTCACCCTACCTGGACAAGCCTAGACTCTCCCAGGGCACTTGGTTAACCCCAAAGAAGCACGTGCTGCCATGGGCCTAATAAGGGAATAGTAAGGCACAGTGATGGGTGCTAGTGTGGGATGAGCAGACAGTGGGGTAGGCACTAATATGGGATCAACAGGTGCAGTGACAGTACCTAATGTCGGATGAACCAGCACTCTGGTGGGACTAATAGAGGAAAAGCTGGCACGGTGACTGAAGTTCACGCAGGATGAGCAGATGTTGCAGGTGCAGTGATGGGAGCTGAAGGAGTGTCAGCAAAATCCTGCTGGAGGCGGGGGTCCAAGACATTGTCTTGGTAGCTAGTGGGGGACTAGCAGATAGAGCGATGGATACCGTGCTGGAGCAGCCACAGTCCTCATGGTATCACGGGCCGTCCGGTACAGTGATGCTGCCTGGTGCCGGACTAGCACACACTGAGGTGTGACCAGTGGGGAGTCAGGCTAAGACCAGTGTCCAGCCAGTTCCCTCCAGTGGGGCTAGTGGAGGAGTAACAGGGGCAGCATTGTGATCGTCCTAGTGACAGCGTCCCCCGTCCCTCTGCTCCCCAGCAGCCTTACACGAACCGTCGGCAGAACCGCAAGTGTGGGGCCTGTGCAGCCTGCCTGCGGCGGATGGACTGTGGCCACTGCGACTTCTGCTGTGATAAGCCCAAATTCGGGGGCAGCAACCAGAAGCGCCAGAAGTGTCGTTGGCGCCAGTGCCTGCAGTTTGCTATGGTGGGTGCGGCAGGATGGGTCAGGTGGGCGGGACGAACAGTGTCAGGCCCCCCCCCCCCACCCCGGTGCCTGAGAGGGATGGGCCGGCCTGGTAGGTGGGTGGGGACCGGCCAGATGGGTCCTGCCGCCTCGGAGCGTTGGGTGGGGCAAGGGGTTCGGCCAGCAATTAGCAGACATTGTGCTGGGATAAATGAGGAATCTGGGTGGCACTGGCATTGCCAACAGGAGACTAGCAGGCTCGGTGATGAGGGGCTCATACCTAAGGAGACTGTGCTGGGATTAACGGGGGCGGGGGAAGCGGAGTCACAGGCACATTGATCAGGGCAGGGTAGTGTGGTTGGCCATTGTACCCAGCGGCCATAACACCCCATCTCTCCTCACAGAAGCGGCTGCTGCCAAGTGTCTGGGCAGGGTCTGAGGATGGCGCCGGGCCACCCGCACCTTACCCGCGTCGAAAGAGGCCTGGCTCTGCTCGAAGGCCCCGTCTGGGTCAGACCCCGAAGCCTCCCTTGGCCACGCCCATGGCCCAACCAGACCGTGCCCGGTCTCCAGTGAAGCAGGAAGCAGGCAGTGGCTTTGTGCTGCCCCCGCCTGGCACCGACCTCGTGTTCTTACGGGAGGGTGCAAGCAGTCCTGTGCAGGTGCCTGGCCCAGCTCCAGCTTCCACAGCAGCTCTGTTACAGGTGAGGGTCCCACCTTATCCTGCCCTTCCCGACCCCACCCAGCCTCGTGTGGGGAAGCTGGGACCAAGTCTGCTGCCATCCTCCTTCACGCAGGAGGCCCAGTGCCCTGGCCTGAGTTGGGTCGTGGCCTTACCCCAGGTGAAGCAAGAGAAGGCGGATGCCCAGGAAGACTGGACACCGGGCACAGCCATCCTGACTTCTCCTGTATTGCCGCCTGGCTGCCCCAGCAAGGTGGGGGTCAGTGATGGGTGGTCTGTGAGCAGAGTGATGGTGAGCCATGATGGTGGTTCTCTGAGCAAAGTGACAGGTGTGCTGATTACAGCCTCTCACAGAATTATCCCGCCTGTCTGACAGGTGCCCCACCC
This sequence comes from Balaenoptera ricei, assembly GCF_028023285.1. Taxonomy (NCBI): domain Eukaryota; kingdom Metazoa; phylum Chordata; class Mammalia; order Artiodactyla; family Balaenopteridae; genus Balaenoptera; species Balaenoptera ricei. The sequence goes on along the minus strand of NC_082652.1, from coordinate 70,458,083 downwards.
TCCCCAGGCAGCTAGTTTTGCCTGCTTTGCTGCCCAGCTAACAGAAGAATGGAAATGTGTGAGGAATGGGAAAGGTTTGTAGGCAGAGAGATGGTTTTTCTGTGCTCAAGTATGACAGAAGTGGGATTGTCAGCACAGTGACAGGTTGGCTGATAGAGACACTTTCCTCAGGCCAGCCCTACCCTTCTGACAACTGCCTGTTTTCCACCTCTCCCAGGCAGTAGACCCAGGCCTGCCACCTGTGAAGCAAGAGCCACCTGACCCTGAGGAGGACAAGGAGGAGGAGAACAAGGATGACTCCACCTCTGACTTGGCCCCAGAGGAGGAGGCAGGAGGGGCTGGCACGCCCGTGGTCAGTGCTGGGGACACCTCACTCTTTCTGACCCTGCTTTAGCCCCACCAGCCATGTTGACCCTGATGTTAATTCTTCCCCAGATCACGGAGATTTTCAGCCTGGGTGGAACCCGCCTCCGGGACACAGCAGTCTGGTTGCCAAGGTGTGCCCCGCACAGGGAGGGGTGGGGGTGGGATGGGGTGGGGTGCCGGTCAGATGTGGGCCCTGAGTCTTGAAAGTACACTCAGCGTTTTGGCATGGTGTAGTGGGAGGTAAAGGCCCCACACCACTGCTCTGGTCACAGTCAGTGACGGGGTATGTACAGGACCTTAGAGATTTCTCCTGAGGTCCAGGTCAGGGCTGTTCTTGAGGAGGGTTACGGGAGGTGATGGGGAGAGAGGATTTGGTGACCTGTGATGAGATTTGAAAGAAAAAGAAAAGGAAAGCCTTGTCCCCGTATCCCTAAGAAAATCCACAGAGGTCAGGCTTAATATATAAATTCTTATTCAGAAAATCATCATTCGGGGTCTTGAAGGCCTGTGGAGTCTCCAAAAGATGAATGGGTGGGCTGGGCAATGGTGGGTGGGCAGGAGATCTGGGTCCTAAGATGGCTTTGTGATCTGGGTCCGCATAAAACTGGAGTATCCTCTGTGGAAGGGGTTAGGCTGTGTTTTTTGAGCCTTTCCAGAGCCCGTTGAGGTCATTTACTGTTTCAGCTGCTGCACAGGACTGTCCCTGCAGGCGTGGCAGTAGAAGGCAGGATAGGTGCCTGTAAGGACTGGGACGGTGGGAGGAGGACAGGGGCATGCTGCCTCCTGCAGAACTGCTGACAGCCCTGAACAGAGCCCCAGACACAGGCAACATAAACCTGTTGGCCTAAACTCCTGGATTCCTTTGTTCCTGCAAACTAGTGTCTGCAGGCGAGAGACTCCTCCACCTGCACCTGGGCAAGTACTGAGGTACTGATTGCAGCCCTTCTGGGTACACTGCAGTGTGGCAGATACAGCGGTGAATCAATGACCCTGGAAGGCTTATCCTTCAGGAGACACAGGATTTCTGCCTTCAGGGAGCTTACAATCCAACTGGGGAGACTTACTTCCCCTATGCATGAAGTCATTACATATTACCAGAGAAGGTAATGATGTGCTTGATGTGCTACATTGTCTGTAATGGAAGATTTTAGAAGAGAGAAGGGAAAATTAAGGGGAAATGGAAGAGTAGGGAATGGTTTGTGATGCTCCATTTTGCACATAGGGAACCTCATTCAACATACAGACCTGCTCCCTCTTCTCTAGGTCCAAGGACCTTAAAAAACCTGGAGCTAGAAAGCAGTAGACTGGAGGCTTCTGCAGACTGTAGGACTCAAGGTGATATTTACAGACCGACTTTATGAGAGACAACACTGATCTGCTCAGAGGCTGGACCATAGATGGATTGCCAGGGCTTGTGTGGGAGTCAGTAGGAACTGGGAAAACCTACCACCAAACCAGAGGAGCAGGCCTGTTCAGTACTTTGAGCTTATAGAGGAAGTAAGCAGAAAAGGAAGGAAAAGAGTAGAAAGTTGGTGCATCTGCTCCAACCGGTGCAAATCCCAAGAGCCTGAGTGTGATAAGAAGTGTGGATATTAAGGATGGGGGAGTTGGGATGGGAGAGCGGATGTAATTAAAGCCACCTTCAGCCTAAACAAGCCGTCATCATAATAATTTTAAATGCATTTGGATGAGACCTGGCCGTGTCTCTAAACATTTCCTCGGGGAGACAGCAGTTGGGAATGTAATGTGAATAAATGAGGAAAGGAACTGCTATTTGGTGAGTTCCTCCCATGGACCTAGTTTAGTCCTCAGAAACATCTTTCTAGAAAGGCATTGGTTTTGCCCATTTTTGCAGACGGGAAAACTGAGATGCAGAGAAACTACATAACTTGTCCAGTGTCGAACAGCTAATATTGATAGAGCCTAGAATCAGACCCAGGTTGTAAAAGCCTTGTCCTAAGTTAAGCCACTAAACTGTAAACTATAACCTATATCCAATAGTGTGTAATAATGTTATATTAACGGAAGTTTCCAGTGACCTTGAAGACAAGGTGGATTACTCTAAGCTTTATAACAAACCCCTTAACACTGCTGCCCTTAGGGTGGTTTAGGGAGCACCAAGGCATTGTGGATGGTGCCACCTTATCAGAGCACCCGTGCCTCCTGAGACTGGGTTCTTCCCAGGCCTTGGGTGCTGCATAGATAGGATCCCTCAAACCCAAAAGGGCATCTTTCCCTATTGGCGCTGCTTGTTACCGTCACTCCCCGTCCTCGGCCAAAGCAGTCTTCAGAAGTAAAGCTCCTGGCCTGGCTCATCATTCCTCACAACTCGAATCGCCTGTCCCTTGGTGACCTTTGTGCTTGGTTTCTGCTCTCAGCCCCTATCTACTAGGAGTCTGAGTTCCTGCTTCAAGTCCTGCCTAAGGGCCAGTCTTGGCTCAGCCCTGCCTCACTTTCCAATTCTGCATAAAGTGCCAAGAAGATTAGACCTGTGATTCATTACTTAGTTAGCTTTACAGTGCCAGGACTGAGTGCATGCCTCCCTCAGATTTTGTAGCCTATGTGCTTCGCTTGCCTTACTCTAGTCCCAGCCCTGCAGGTTTAGATAATTCAGATGTAGATTAAAGTTTTCTCTAGTTTAACTCATTATATAGCCCTCTGCCACCCTCCTCTGCTCCTTCCTTTGCCTCACCCTGCCTACTTCAGCCAGAGGCAAGACTGGATAATTTTCTTGATACTGTTTTGCTCCCCCCTCCCCCCGCCAGGATCCAACCACTCAACCCTAGTATTCTAGTGGTATTTTGACAGTGATGTCCTAAGTGAAATTTATTTGAATAGCATTCTGATTCATGAGATAAGAGTCTGGTTATTGTGTGTATGAGGATACAGTCAGAAAAGCAGCACCACTAATATAAAGATTTTATGTATATATGTACATATAAATATGTATATTATGTTAAAAGATTTATTGTAGGGATTTGACCTTATGCAGTTGTGGGAGCTGGTTGAACAGTCTCTGTAAGGCTGTTGTTTTTACATCTAATGCTGGAGCTTGAAGTCTGCAGGGCAGGCAATCGGGAAGGGAAGATGGATGTAAAGAGTGGGAGACCGAGGAGACACTGGCGCCACCGAGCACGAGCTGGAAACCACGCGGATGGCCCGGCACCCATGTCAGCCTCCCAGCACCTCCAGCCTCGATGATGTGGGTTTCCTGCAGAAGAAGCTGGGGCCCTGCGTCACAGACTTAAATACGCATCTGGGCCAGGAATCAGAGAAGCCGAAGGAAGATCCTGGGGAAGGTGGAGCAGCTGCAGGCCTGGCTGCGGGCCTGACTGCTGCCCCATACCAACGAGGTGAGCCAGCAGATAAATGACGTGTGTGAACTGCAACAGTGCCTGGTGCCCCTGCACCAACCTCCCGAGTGTGCTGCTGCTTCACTTCTGCCCTCCAGTTATCACGCAAAATGTCTCTTGTGGCCCATCCTAACCGGAAGCGTACGGGGAAGGGAGTACTGGGAAACGTAGCCTAGTCAAGGTGACACGTTACAAAGCCACCCTGCCATGAATCAGCTCCCAAGGGTCTCACTACTCAACTGAGGATAAAGGATAACTTGATAAAGCTGCGTTGCTGAAAATGCAAAGCTGAAGACCATGGATTTCATGGTGACCCCAGCAAGTACAGAAATTCTGTCAAGCCCACCCAGAAAAAACTTGCTGGTCTCGGCTATTTTTGTGTCATTCAAGTATTGAGAACCTGGCCCATGGTAGACACTGTACTTAATACTGGGATTCAGGAATGAAAAAGATATAGTCCATGCAGTTTTATTAAATACATCAATATGTATTTACAAATGGTGAATGGATTTCCAACTTTATCGTGGAATTTAATGGTGAAAATGCAGAATTCAGGAAACTTGGAAGGACAGCCCTTGCGTGAACCTTGTTGGGGCACAATAGGCATTGGAAATAATATAAATAGTTTCTATCTCTATGCTGTTCTATTTTAAAATTATTTTTAAATGATTTTTATTGTCCCGTTTACTGATTTATACACTTAGTGTTTCTTTTGGGAGTGTCTTTGATGGTCCTTAAGTGTTGATTGACTGCCTCTGAGAAAGTGGTATAGCGGGTGGCAAGATCAAGGTCAGGTTCTGTCCATGGACCTTGGGTGAATCACTTCTCTTAGGCTTCCCAGGAGGTTGAGACTTGGTTGAAAGCCTTGTCTCACTGGGCTTGGCGCCTGGCCCGGCCCCTCCACCCACTGAATAGGCCCGCCACGGGGCTCCGGCGCCCAGGCCGTGGTCCTCCCACCAGGGCTCGGGAGACGCTGCCCCTCACCCGCCTGCCTGGGCGGCCCTGGGGCGTGGCCTCCGCTGGGTCCAGGCTTCTGTTCCCAAGCAGAGCCGGCACGGTGGGAAGCCGAATCCCCTCTACACAAAGTGGCTCAACAGGTAAAACCGAAGCGGAATTAAATTACGGGACACGCCCAGGGTGAGGGCGCGGCAAGATGAGCTCAGGACCAACGCTGGGATGTTCAGGGCAGCCGGGTATCGCCAAGGGTCCGCTTCCCCTGTCTGTCACTGAAAACTCCAGGCTGTAGACCTCGGAGGTTACCGACGGGCGCCCAAGGATCTCAGTGGCTTTTACCAAACCCCGCTTCTAGGCCGAGGGGTTTTCGTCGCCTCTCTTGCCCAAGGGTGTGGTGTCAGGGTGCTTCCACCCAGACCAGCCGGCGGGCCAGGCACCCGTGGGAATCGAAGATCAAGGAACTGGCCCTCAGGACCCCGTCCAGGGAACGGAGACGACCATCTAATTTCTTTCTTTTTTGTTTGTTTCAGGCTACGTAAACTCTTAGCAGTAAATGAAAAAGAGTATTTTACCGAACTGCAATTGAAAGAAGAAGCTTTATAGGAGATAAAAGACAAAATGAGAGAATTACTAAAAGAAATTTTGAAAGAGAAGAGAGACACTGTTTTGTGGCTGAAAGCCTGAACCAGCAATTCAGGAAATGGAGTCCAAACCTAGAAACATACCGCCTACAAAATCTGAAGTGGGCAGATTACAAATGATTAAGCAATGCTAATTTACCGTAAATTGCGGTCTTAAGATGGGATGCACAGTACTAGTTGTACTTTGGTTATTACACGTCAGTGACCGGCTAGGCGCTGATTTTTTTTGTGTTGTAATGATAGTTCTATGTTCACCCCCACTATAGAAAGAGTTCCAAAGTGTTACTTGGCTTTTAGGTATTAACTACCACCTTGCTCTTGACCGGAAGTACAGCTGTGGTCTCCACCTGTGCTGAGGGCCCCTTCTAGGTTTCCTGACCTGTGTTGTTTTCCTGCCTGGGATCCGGAATCTCAGAGCCGGATCACCTGCAGTTCTAATCCACGTCCTAGCCCTGGCCCTGGTTTTTATTGTGCCCAGCCAGGTCGTGTCACTGCCGTACCAGCCCATCTGATTGCCCCCCATCCTAGGGTACCTCAAGTCTAAGCCCTGGTTTCCTGATTTTATTAACAAGTTTGTCATTACTGGTTGAGTTGGCTGACAAAACAGGCTCTCTCAGCTTTAATTGTTTTAGCTGTAAAATGAGGGTAATACCCGCTGTTCCATCAGTCTTATAAGATACTTGTGAGGTTCAGAGGTTTTATGTGTGAAAATACGTTGTGAATTCCTGTAAAGAACTACGCGAATAAGGTTGTCTTGTGATGATATGTGATGAAGATTACTTAGAGATGGCCTCAAAATTTAACCTACCAACAAAATGCCCACTAACCTTTCTCATGCTTTTAGACCGATTACAAGATATAAATAGAAAAGTCAATTGGAATGTAGTTAGATCTTCGACTTCACTTCGGGTTAAGGAGGCTCTTTTTCTGCTATTTGATGAACCCTAGAAGAAGGGAGCGAGGTCGGCGGGAGGCCTGGCCAAGGGCGGGGTGAGGACTGCGCAGACTCAGCTTTTCCACTCCCAGAGGAAGTCGCGAGTGCCGGCGTCTATGGTCACCATGGTGACGGGACCAACTTCCGCCCCACTCACCTGCCCAGAGCCCCGCGAGGCGCACCATGGCAACCGGACCTCTGCGTCGCGGAATCTGGTCCCTCAGGTCGCTGTGGCTGGGGAATCGCGGCGGGCGCCGCCCCCAACCCGAGGGGACTCGAAAATGTACAGCCAGCGATTTGGCATCGTACAGCGGGAGGTTAAGGGCCCCACTCCCAAAGTGGTGATCGTGGTAAGCACGGGGTGTGTGTGAGGGACCCTACCGCTTTCTGCATCTCCCCCAACTCAGCACCAGCGCAGCCCACCCTGGCCCCCAGCAGGGGCTCTCTCGAGGGAAGCAGGTGCTTGATGCAGCAGCTTGAATTTTGAAAGAGGGAAGGATAAGGTCTCTTGCCTAGCTCTCGTACTCCGTCCCTCCCTACCCCCCAAACCCCCGCGTCGTATAATATTTACTTTCTGTATTTGGAGAAACACCACTTGAGATCTTAGGGTTTTCAGTCTTCCGAGACTGCTGAAAGAGGTCGTCCCCTTGCAATGCGGAGTGTGTGTCAAGGAAACGGTGCTGGGTCAGGCGGCAGGAAATCGGGGGTCTGGGCTGGCAGTGATTCAGCTGTACGGTCTTGGGCTAGTTCTACACGCCTAGGAAAATCGTCTGTTGAAGGAGTATTGGGCTGTGAGAGGTTGTGAGTGGTTATAGAGCCCTTCCTTTGCTGACTCAACCATAACAGAAGCGTCCCTGCAGGCCTGGGAATAGGAGGTTGGTTGCCTTTAAGGCAGGGGAGGTGGTAGGAGGCTGGGGGAATGTTGCGTGCTGCAGAGTTGAATAGGTCCTGCTCAGAACCCCAGACACTTGGTCCATGCACCTGCATTCCTTTGTTTCTACACACTGGTTTCTACAGGCTAGAAAACCACGTGTAGGTAGGCAATTATAGAGGTATTACTTGAGCCCCTGCTGTGTGCACAGCTCTGTGGAAAATACAGGGGTGAATACAGTAACCCTGGGAGGTTTACCCTTCTTTAGAAGTCTGATCCCTGCCTTCACGTTGCTTATCATCTAACTGCAGAAACAACTTGCTCATGCACAAAACCGTCAAAGGTTAACACAGGTTAATGATGTGCTATATTGTCTGTGTTGGAACATCGTGGAAGAAAGATCAGAGATGATGAGGGGTACAGTTTTATTATGCTCCATAGTGCACATAGCAGTTCTCAGTCAATTTATAGACCTGCTCACTCTTGTTTAGGTCCAGGGACTGTAGGATCTGGCTTTGGAAATCAGTAGAGTGGAGTCTTTTACAGTCTGTACGGTTCAAGGTGATCATTATAGACAGACTTTATGAGGGACAGAAATTGATGTACTTTGGGTTCTGTATGCAAACACTGAGCTCAGGGGCTGGGCCATTGGTCAGGTGATATTACTTGTGTTGGGAACCAATAAGGGTTTCTGTTCCACCAAATTACCACCAAACCAGAGAAGCAGGCCTATTGAATACTTTAAGTTTATAGAAGAATAAAGAAGAAAAGGAAGAGGTCAGAGCTGGTGTATCTCAGATGTCAGAGTGTGATAAGAAGTGTGGATGTTAGAGGTTGCAGAGTTGTGGTGGGAGAAGAATTAAAGCCACCAGAGGTGAGACGTGGATGCTAAACAATTCCTCCAGGAGAAGGTGGTGAAAGATGAAATGTCTGAAGTAATGGAGAAGCAAAAGGAGCAGCTATTTGGTGAGTGCCTCCTAGGGACCCAGTTATTTACTTCTTGAAATAATTTTTTAGGAGGACGTTTATTTTGCTCATTTTGACAGGTGAGAAAACTGAGACTTAAAAAGATTAAGTAACTTGCTCAAGATCACACAATTAGTAATCAGTAGAGGCCAGAATCAAACCTAGGCTGTAAGACATCATTCTTTAAGACATTAAACTGTAAACTGTAATAGTAGAAACTAATTTGAGATGTTGCAGTAACAAAAGCCTTCAGGGACCTTGAAAGTACAGAGTAGTTATTAAGCCCTTTGTTCTGAATTTAGCATGGTTTAAGAGTTGCAGTGTCCATTATGGTGGCCACTAGCCACAAATGGCTTTTGAGCACTTGAACTATGCGTAGAGACACATGTTGAAATGATAATATTTTGGATATATTGGTTAAATAAAAATATATTATTAAAATTAATTTCCCCTGTTTCTTTTTACTTTTTAAAGTACAGCTACTAGAAAATGTTATTAAATTACATATCTGGTTTATATTATATTTCTGTTAAACAGGACAGGTTTTGATTACATAATGCTAAGACTCTGCATGGATTGGCACCACCTTGTTGTTAGAGAACTCCAGATCATACCTGTTCGTCCAGAGATAGGGTCCTTCCTGACCACAAAGTCCTACACAAGATGCCCAAGCCTTAAAGGGCTTCCTAATCCCCAGCTACTGCTCAGGCTGTTTCTCACCACCCTTCACCCCCATCCCCCTCTTCAGTCAAAATGTACCTCAGAACCTGGTTCTTGCCCTGACAATTTGACAATTGATTCCTGATGACCTTGTTGCTTGGTTCCTGTTCTCAGCCCATCTGTCTACTGGGAGCGTGAGTTCCTATGTATATCCTGCCCTGGGTGCAGTCTTGACCCAGCTCTGCTTTGTTGTAACTGAATCCGCATTCATAAAATGTTTTATATATTAGAGAACAGTAGTTTGTTAACTAAATCTAGGCTCTAAATAATTTGGATATGGATTAGCTACTTCCCATGTTGTAACCCTCAACATCGTCTTTTGTCTCCAACCTACCTCAGCTTTGTATTATCTTGTTCAACTAATCTAGGTACATATATATATACCCTGAGCCCTGAATCTTTTCATGAAGCTATCTTCAAATGTTGGTTTTCTTTCCCTAGGAGATTCCCTTACCAAGTCCCAGTGCCAGTATTCTGGTAATCCTGACAGTGCTGTTCTAAGTGTAAATGATCAGATTGACTCTGCCACATGAGTTAAAGGTTTTGTTACTGTGAATCAGCACACCAGAGTCTCACTACCCACCTAAGGATGATTTGATAAAACTGGCTGAAAATACAAAGCTCAAGACCATGGATTTCATGGTGGCCCAGGAGAAGCAGGAATCACATCAAGCCCACCCATAAACATTGTTTCATTCATTCATCTTTCCCATTCATATTGAGAACCTGATGCTGGTAGGCGTGTTCATTGCTAGGAATACAGAAATGAAAAAGATATAGTCCATATGATTTTATTAAATGTGTCAATATGTATTCACAATGATGTATGCATTTCCAACTTTCTGGTGGAAGTTTGTATAAAATGAACATATTTACAGAAATTCAATTTACCCCAAAATGTCAGGAGCACAGCTCTTACATTAAACTTCTGGGCACAATAGAAATAGGAAAAAAGTTCTACCACTAGGGTTTTTTTGTTTTTGTTTCCCTTTTCTTTTCCTTCTTTCCCTCCCTCCCTTTCTATCTTCCTTACTTCCTTCTTAGTAAAGGGTTTTTCATTGTCACAACTCGTTATATATTGATATATCCTTATACTTAGATAGTAGTCTCTTAATTGAAAGAATTTTTCTGTTGGTAACTATGTTGTCCACCCCTGAGAAACAATGTGGGATAGTTGGTGGCAAGATCAAGGTCAGGAGTTAGAAGACCTCTAATTCCTGTTCTATCCAGGTCTGCCCTAACTATTTAAAGCACTTTGAGCAAATAACTTATCTATTGTTGAGTTATAACTTATCTAGATAATCCAGAGATTATCTAGTCAATTATCTGTTGACTAGATAATCTCTGGAGCCCTGTTCAAACGTTTAACTTTATAATTCCATGAACTTTTACTCAAATGGCATTTGAGAAATATTTGAGACTGATTTGATGACATCTTAGGTATAGGTTCAAAGAATCAAACAAGTTACATCTTAGGCACCTAAGTTGTTTGCAGTTGTAGCAGGATGTATTAGTTTTATATACCAAGTTTTGATTAATATGAGTTTTGGTGGAGGTCATGATTAATTGAAAATACGCAATTGATTTTGGGTCTATCATAAGTGGTAGTTGCTATTTGTTTTCAGAGAGCCAAGCCTCCCAAAGGCCAAGGGGCTGAGCATCATCTGGAAAGAATCCGACGCAGCCATCAGAAGCATCATGCTATTTTGGCTTCCATTAAGTCAAACGAGCGGGATCGCTTGAAAGCTGAGTGGGACCAGCACAATGACCGCAAGTTTGTGGACAGTCTTGTGAAAGCAAGAGTCCAGGATGCCATGCAAGGGTTTATCATCAATACTGAACAAAGACGAAATAAGTAAGGCTCGTAAACCAGCTGATCCAGACTCTGAAACATTCCTAAAACCACAGTTTGAGATTGATCAATCAAAAATCAAGTGAATTTTTACATTAAGGATCATGGCTGAGCTATGCATATTCCTACCAAACCAATAGCTATTGCTTGTTTCTGTTTTCACTGTGATAACCTATGTTTGATAGAAAGCAAAAGAACATATTGTTTCAAATTTCTTTATTTTTAATTAAAATCTGCTCATTTTGCTTTTTTGTTGAAGATACACATTACGTATCTCATCTGTATGTGATCAAATAAAACATGGCATAGATTAGTATCTTTATTGCTTTAAATGGCAACTAGTCTTATTTTATGGAATGCTGTAATGATCTTTCCTTCTTACAAAATTTATGACTGAACGTGTACTTCTGAAATCAGATTTAACAAAATAAAAATCAGTTAGTGAAATGGTACATGTGGCATGATAGTTTTAATTTCCTTTTCTGTTGTCATTTTGTTTTGTGAACTTAGGTTACGTGAACTTTTAGCATCAGAAGAAAATGAATATTTCATTGAAATGCAATTGAAAGAAGAAACAATTGAGGAGAAAAAAGATAGAATGAGAGATAAAGTCAGATTATTAAGAGAGAAGAAAGAAAAAGAGAGACAGGATTTTGTGGCTGAAAAGCTAGACCAGCAATTCAGGTAATAATATCAGAAAAACACACAGAATCTGAAGTTGGTATATTAAAAATTATTTAGGAAAGCTAACTACAGTAAAATGTAGCCTAAAGAGGGTATACACAGTAGTTGTACCTTTAAGTCTTGTTAATTATATATACATCATTGCATAATGCAGATACTGAGGAGTTTTGTTTGTTTTGTGGTGAGAATGCATAAGATTCACTCTCTTAGCATATTTCAAGTATATAATACGGTATTATTGCCTGTAATCACCATACTGTACATTAGATCCCCAAAACTTATTCATTCATCTTATAACTGAAAATTTATATCCTTTGACCAATATGTTCAGATTTCTCCCACCCCATAACCCCTGAGAACCAGCATTCTACTCTCTGTTTCTATATGTTCAACTTTTTTTTCTTAGATTCCACATTTAGTGAGATCATACAGTACTTGTCTTTCTCTGTCCGGCTTATTTCACTTAGTATTATATCCTCCAGTTTCATCCATGTTGTCTCAAATGGCAGAATTTTCTTTTTTATGCTGAATAATATTCCATTTCATACTTTCTTTATCCATTCATACGTCAGTGGTCACTTAGTTTGTTTCCATATGGTAGTTCTGGTTTTAATTTTTTGAGGGATCTCCATACTGTTTTTCAGAACGGCGATACCAATTTATATTCCCACCAACAGCGTACAAAGGTGTCCTTTTCTCTACCTCCTTGCCGACACTTGTCACCTCTTGTCGTTTTTATAATAGCTATCCGAGCAGGTGTGAGGTGATATCTCATTGTGGTTCTGATTTGCATTTTTCTGGTGATTAGTGATGTTTTCACATACTTGTTGGCTATTTGTATGTCTTCTTGGAAAAATGTCTATTCAGGACTTTTGCTCATTTTTTCAGTCAGATTATTTGATTTTTTTTTTTTTTTTTTGCTATTGAGTTAAATGAGTTTCTTATGTATTTTAGATATTAACCCTTTAACAGATATATGGTTTGAAAATATTCTCTCCCATTCTGTAGGTTGCCTTTTTATTTTGTTGATTGTTTCCATTGCTGTGCAGAAGCTTTTAAATTGGATATAGTCCTACTGGTTTATTTTTCATTTTGTTGCCTTTGTTTTCAGTGTCATATCTGAAAAATCATTGTCAAGACCAATGTCAAGGAACTTTTTCCCTATGTTTTCTTCTATGTGTTTTACAGTTTCAGGTCTTATGTTTAAGTTTTTAATCCATTTTGAGTTAATTTTTTTGAATGGTGTATATAGGGATGCAATTTCATTCTTTTGCATGTAGATATCCAGTTTTACCAAGACTGTTTATTGAAGAGTCTATCCTTTCCTCATTGTGTGTTCTTGGCCTCCTTGTAAAAGATTGGTTGACTATATATGCCTGGGTTTATTTCTGGGCCCTCTATTCTGTTCCACTGGTCTATGCATCTGTATTTATGCAGCTACCGTACTGTTTTGATTATGATAGCTTTGTAATATAGTTGGAAATCAAGTGTGTGATGCTTCCAGCTTCGTTCTTCTTTCTCAAGATTGCTTTGGCTGTTCAGGGTCTTTTGTAATTCAGTTGGAATTTTGGGAGTTTTCTTTTTCTGTTTCTGTGAAAATGCCATTGGAATTTGGATAGGGATTGCATTGAACCTGTAGATCACTTTGCGTAGTATGGACATTTTTTTAAAATTAATTAATTAATTAATTAATTTTATTTATTTTATTTATTTATTTTTGGCTGCGTTGGGTCTTCGTTGCTGCGTGCGGGCTTTCTCTAGTTGCGAAGAGCGGGGGCTACTCTTCATTGTGGTGCGCAGGCTTCTCATTGTGGTGGCTTCTCTTGTTGCGGAGCACGGGCTCTAGGGTGGACAGGCTTCAGTAATTGTGGCTCATGGGCTTAGTTGCTCCGCGGCATGTGGGATCTTCCCAGACCAGGGCTCGAACCCGTGTCTCCTGCATTGGCAGGCAGATTCTTAACCACTGCGCCACCAGGGAAGCCCCAGTATGGACATTTTAAAAATATTAATTCTTCCAACCCAAGGGACAAAGGATATCTTTCCATTTATTTGAGTCTTCAATTCCTTTCATCAGTGTCATAATTTTCAGTGTACAGATTTTTATCCTCCTTGGTTAAATTTATTCTTTCATATTTTATTGCTTTTGAAGCTATTGCAAAAGAGATTGTTTTCTTAATTTCTCTTTCAGATAGTTCATTTTTAGTGTAAAAAATGCAACTGATTTTGTTTGTTGATTTCAAATCCTATAGCTTTACTGAATTCATTGATTAGTTCTAACAGTTTTTGATGGAGTCTTTAGGGTTTTCTATATGCAAGATCATGGCATCTGCAAACAGGTAATTTTACTTCTTCCTTTTCATTTTGGATGTCTTTTATTTCTTTTTCTTGCCTAATTGCTCTGGCTAGGATTTCCAGTACTATGTTGAATACAAGTGGCAAGAGTGGGCACCCTTGTCTTATCCCTGATTTTAGAGGAAAAGCCTTCAGTTTTCTACTTTTGAGCATGATGTTAGCTGTGCACTTGTTATATATGACCTTTATTGTGTTGAGCTACAGTCCTTCTATATATAATTTGTTGAGAGTTTTTTTTTTTATCATGAATTTGTCAAACCTTTTTCTGTATTAAGATGATCATATAATTTTTATCCTTCATTCTGTTAATGTGGTATATCACATTTATTGATTTGCATGTGCTGAACCATCCTTGCATCCCAAGGATAAATTCCACTTGATCATGGTATCTGATTCTTTTAATGTGCTGTTAAATTTGCCATGCTAGTATTGTATTGAGGATTTTTGCATCTGTGTTCTTCAGGGATATTGGAAGTGTTTTCTCTTCTTCAATTTTTTTGGAGGATTTGAGAAAGATGGGTATTAATTCTTCTTTAAATATTTGGTAGAAATCACCAGTGAAAGCATCTGGTCCTGGACTTTTGTTTATTGGAAGATTTTTGATTACTGGTTCAATCTCCTTACTCATTATTGGTCTTTTCAGATTTTCTATTTTGTCATGATTCAGCCTTGGTAGGTTATATGTGTCTAGGAATTTATCCATTTTCTAGATTATCTAATTTGTTTGCATATAATTGTTCATAATAGTCTCTCATGATCCCTTGTATTACTGTAGTATCAGTTGTAATGTTTCCTCTTTCATTTCTGATTTTATTTATTCAAGTCTTCTCTCTTTTTTCCTTAGCTAGTCCAGCTAAAGGTTGTCAATTTTGTTTATCTTTTCAAAAAACCAGCTCTTAGTTTCATTGATATGTTTTATCATTTTTCTAGTCTCTGTTTCATTTCTTTCTGCCCTGATCTTTGTTATTTTCTTCCTTCTGCTTACTTTGGGCTTAGTTTGTTCTTTTTATAGTTCCTTGAGGTTTAAAGTCAGGTTGTTTATTTGAGATCTTTCTTTTCTCGTAATATAGGTGTTTATTGCTATAAACTTCCCTCTTAAAGCTGCTTTTGTTGCATCCCATAAGTTTGGGTATGTTGTATTTCTATTTTCATTTAAGATTTTTTTTTAAATTTATTTATTTATTTATTTATGGCTGTGTTGGGTCTTCGTTTCTGTGCGAGGGCTTTCTCTAGTTGTGGCAAGCGGGGGCCACTCTTCATCGCGGTGTGCAGGCCTCTCACTATTGCGGCCTCTCTTGTTGCGGAGCACAGGCTCCAGACGCACAGGCGCAGTAATTGTGGCTCACGGGCCTAGTTGCTCTGCGGCATGTGGGATCTTCCCAGACTAGGGCTCGAACCCGTGTCCCCTGCATTGACAGGCAGATTCTCAACCACTGCGCCACCAGGGAAGCCCATTTAAGATATTTTTTGATTTCCCTTTTCATTTCTTCTTTGACCCATTGGTTATTCAGGAGTGTGTTGTTTAATTTCCACATATTTGTTAATTTTCCAGGTTTCTTCTGGTGTTTGGTTTCTAGTTTTATGCCATTGTGGTCAGAAAAGATACTTATATGATTTTAATCTTTTTAAATCTGTTAAGACTTTTTTGTGACCTAGCATGTGATCTATCCTGGAGAATGTTCCATGTGTACTTGAGAAGAATGTGTATTCTGCTGCTATTAGATGGAATGTTCTCTGTATGTCTGTTAGGTGCATTTCATCTAAAGTATGGTTCAATGCAGTGTTTCCTTACTGATTTTCTGTCTGGATGATCTATGCACTGTTGAAAGTGGAGTATTGAAGTCCCCTACTATTACTGCACTGCTGTCTGTTTCTCCTTTGATATCTGTTAATATTTGCTTAACATATTTGAGTGCTCTCATGTTGGGTGCATATACAGCTGACCCCTTGAACAACACAGGTTTGAACTCTGCAGGTCCACTTAAACGTGGTCTTTTCAATAAATGCAGTACTACATGATCCGGGATTAGTTGAATTCGCAGATGTGGAACCAGGGATGTGGAGGGCTGACTACAAGACTTGAGCATCTGTGGGTTTTGGTATCTGTAGCAGGTCCTCAAACAAATCCCCTGCAGATACCAAAGGATGAGTCTATATTTATAATTGTTATTTCCTCTTGATGAATTGACCCTTTTATCATTGTATAATGACGTTCTTTGTCTCTTATTACAGCTTTTGAGTTAAAGTGTGTTTTATCTAACATAAGTGTAGCTACCTCTGCTCTCTTGGTTTTTACTTGCATGAAATATCTTCTTCCATCCCTTCACTTTAAAGATATGTGTATCCTTAAAGCTGAAGCAAGTCTCTTGTAAGCAGCATATTGTTGGGTCTTGTTTTTTATCCATTCAGACACTCTGACTAGATAATTTCAAATTACCTGTCTTTGAGTTCTCAGATTTTTTCCCTCTGTTTTGTTTGTTCATGCCTGATGTTGATGCTGTCTCTTGGATTTTTCATTTCATTCATTGTATTCTTCAGCTCCGGAATTTCTGTTTGGTTCTTTTTGATGATTTCTATCTCTGTTGAATTTCTCATTTTGTTCCTGTGTTGTTTTCCTGATTTTGTTGCATTGTCTATCTGTGTTCTCTTGTAGCTTACCAACCTTCCTTATAACAGTTGTTTGGAATTCTTCATCAGGTAATTCATAGAGCTTTCTTTCTTTAGGATTGGTTATTAGAAAATCATTGTGTTCCTTTGTTGGTGTATGTTTCCTTGATTTTTTGTATGCTTTGAAGTCTTGTGTTCCTGTCTTTGCATTTAAAGAAGTATTTACCCCCTCCAGTTTTTACTAGCCGGCCTCAGGACAGAAATACCATCACCAATCAGCCCAGCTAGGGATTCTGAGAGCTTTCTCAGACCTTTTCTATGGATGCACCTGCTCTACACTTCTTGTTCTCTCGAGTGCATGTAAAGCATAGCCTCACATCCTGTCTTTGGCAGGATCTGGATTCTCCCTACTGTCTGCTAGAGGAGAAGATGCTGTAAGGGGCAGAGGGGACACTGGGAAGTGAATTTCAATGGACCATTAATATATTTTCCACTCTCTAGTAAATGTCTTTTGACACAGTAATAAAAATGAAGTTTCATAAGTGGTTTGTGCTCTTAAAATACATATTAATTTGGTAACAATTTTCACAGATTTCATAGAGAGATCTTATATAACTAAGTATACAACTTCAAGTTGTATAACTTGCTAGTTAGATGAATTATTAGAATTTTTGAAGAAACAGTTATATCCTGCAACAATATACAGTAGCCCCCCTTATCCATCCCCAGTAAATGTCTGAAACTGGGACGAGTACCAAACTCTTTATATACTATGTTTTTTCCAATACATACAGACCTGTTTAATTTATAAATTAGGCACAGTCAAAGATTAACGACAATAATGAAATGGAACAGTTATAACAATATACTGTAATAAGATTCGTGAATGTGGTCTATCTCTCTGTCTCAAAATATCTTATTGTATTGTACTCACCCTTCTTCTTGTGATGATGTGAGATGATAAAATGTCTATGTGATAAGTAAGATGAAGTGAAGTGAATGATGTAGACGTTGTGATGTAGCATTAGGCTGCTGGCCTTCTGACCACCTGTCAGAAGGAGGATCACCTGCTTCGGGTGATCCTGGATCATTGATCCATGAAGATGTTGATGGTTGATGTCAGGAGCAGAAAATGTTGATGGTTGGAGATCCCAAGTGGGTGCAAAATTTCATTACGCTACTTAGAACAGAGTGCAATTGAAAAACTTATGAATTGTTTATTTCTGGAGTTTTCCATTTAATGTTTTCAGACCACAGTTGATCGTGGGTAATAGAAACTGTAGAAAGTGAAATGGTGGATAAGGGAGACTACCGTAATTCATTTGAAATCCAACTGTTTTCAGTGTTTTTAATGTAATACTGCCAACTCTTTAATACAGAGCAGCAAATATAGTTTTAATTCATTATAAGAGTGAAGGGGCAGTTTTAAATTTTGATCGAGGATGCTAAATCAGGCCCCATTACTGAAAATGTAATTGAGGCTTTAATGTATACATAAAGTGAGATGAAATTTTTCCTCTTCCTCTCCTTTCCCCTCCTCTTCCTTTTAGTATTCCATTGTGTGAATATACCACAATTTATTCATCTTCCAGGTTATAGGCATTTCAGTTATTTCCAGTTTATTCTTATAAATAAAGCTGCTGTGGACATTCTTGTACATGCCTTCTGGTGGACAAGCACATTCATTTCTTTTAGCTATATTCAGTGGCATACCTAGAATATTTGATACCCTAGAATGGGTCATTTTTATTGCTCCAAGTCTTCTAAACAGCAAAATTATTTTCAGTAATAATAATGAAATGAAATGAAATGAATAACAATGACAAGGTAACCAGTGATTTAAAATTTTTTTATTTTTAAATAATTATATATTCACAGCAATTGCAAAGATAGTACAAAAATCTCATGTATTCTTACAGTCCCAGTTTTCCCCAATGGTTATATCTTATGTAACTATAACATAGTATCCTACAAGGAAATTGACATTGGTATAATGTATGTATATAATTCTGTGCCATTTTATCACACGTGTAGATCCATCTAATCCCCCACCACAATCAAGATACAGAACTGTTCCATCACCACAAAGGTCTCCCTTGTGCTCCCCTTTATAGTCACAACCACCACTGTCACCCCCATCATTCCTAACCTCAGGCAACTTCTAATCCCTTTTCCATCTCCATAATTTCATCATTTCAAGAATTTTATATAAATGAAATCATACAATATGTGATCTTCTGAAATTGGCTTTTTTCAGTCAATGAATTGCCTTTGAGGTTCATCCAAATTGCATATCAATAGTTTGTCCTTTTTATTGCTGAGTATTATTCCATTGCATGGATGTGCTTAAGTTTCTATAAACCATTCACTTATTGTAGTACATTTTGATTGTTTCTAACTTTTAACTATTATGAATGAATCTGATATGAACATTTGTGTACAGATATCCTTTCTCTAGGATAATTGCCATATTCTGGGTCTTATATGTATGCTTTATTTTGTAAGAAACTGACAAATTGTTTTCCAGTGTGGCTGTACGATTTTATATTTCTACCAGTAAGGTGTAAAAGATTAAGTTTTTCCATGTCTTTGCCAGCTTTTCATACTGTCACTATTAGAACAGAGGTGTGTAATGATATCTCATTGCCACCTTTACTGGCATTTCCCTAATGGATGGTGTTGTTGAACAACTTTTCATATGCTTATTTGCCATGTGTATATTCAATTTGGTGAAGTGTCTCTTCATATTTTTTCCCATTTTCTAATTGGTTTAGCTGTTAAGTTTTGAAAATTCTTTGTATATTCCAGATGTGAGTCCTTTGTAGGATATGTGGTTTAGAAATATTTTTTCCTAGTCTGTAGCTTGTTTTTATTTTCCTCTTAGTGGTGTCTTTCACAGAGAAAAAGTTGGTACATCATGAAAAAAACGCTTTTAATCCCCTACCCCCGTATTGCCTTTCCCCCCTTCCCTCTCCCTACTGGTAACCACTAGTTTGTTCTCTATATCTGTGAGTCGGCTTCTTTTTTGTTATATGCATTAGTTTCCTGTATTTTTTTGGATTCCATATGTAAGTGATATCATACGGTATTTGTATTTCTCTGTTTGACTTATTTCACTTAGCATAATGCCCTCCAAACCCATCCATGTTGCTGCAAATGGCAAAATTTCATTCTTTTTTATGGCTGAGTAGTATTCCATTGTATATATATGCCATATCTTCTTTATCCATTCATCTGTTAATGGACACTTAGTTTGCTTCCATATCTTGACAATTATAAATAATGCTACTATGAACATTGGGGGTGCGTGTGTCTTTTTGAATTAGTGTTTATCTTTTTTTTTTTTTTTGGATATGTACCCAGGAGCAGAATTGCTGGGTCATATGGTAGTTCTGTTTTTAGTTTTTAGAGAAACCTTCATGCTGTTTTCCATAGTGGCTGCACTAATCTACATCGCTACCAATAGTGTAACATCCTTGCCAACATTCTTACTTATGTTCTTTTTGATGATAGCCATTCTTTTTTTTTTTTAACATCTTTATTGGAGTATAATTGCTTTACAATGTTGTGTTAGTTTCTGCTGTATAACAAAGTGAATCAGCTATACATATACAGATATCCCTATATCCCCCTCCCTCTTGCATCTCCCTCCCACCCTCCCTATCCCACCCCTCTAGGTGGTCACAAAGCACTGAGCTAATCTCCCTGTACTATGCAGCTGCTTCTCACTAGCTATCTATTTTACATTTGGTAGTGTATATATATCCCTGCCACTCTCTTACTTCATCCAAGCTTACCCTTCCCCCTCCCCATGTCCTCAAGTCCATTCTCTACATCTCCGCCTTTATTACTGTCCTGCCACTAGTTTCTTCAGAACGTTTTTTTTTTTTTTTAGATTCTATATATATGTGTTAGCATACGGTATTTGTTTTTCTCTTTCTGACTTACTTCATTCTGTATGACAGACTCTAGGTCCATCCACCTCACTACAAATAACTCAATTTCATTTCTTTTTATGGCTAATATTCCATTGTATATATGTGCCACATCTTCTTTATCCATTCATCTGTCGATGGACACTTAGGTTGCTTCCATGTCCTGGCTATTGTAAACAGTGCTGCATTGAACATCGTGGTATATGACTCTTTTGAATTATGGTTTTCTCGGGGTATATGCCCAGTAGTGGGATTGCTGGGTCGTATGGTAGTTCTATTTTTCGTTTTTTAAGGAACCTCCATACTGTTCTCCATAGTGGCTGTATCAATTTACATTCCCACCAACAGTGCAAGAGGGTTCCCTTTCCTCCACACCCTCTCCAGCATTTATTGTTTGTAGATTTTTTGATGATGGCCATTCTGACTGGTGTGAGGTGCTACCTCATTGTAGTTGTGATTTGCATTTCTCTAATGATTAGTGATGTTGAGCAACCTTTCATGTGTTTGCTGGCAATCTGTATATCTTCTTTGGAGAAATGTCTATTTAGGTCTTCTGCCCATTTTTGGATTGGGTTGTTTGTTTTTTTGATATTGAGCTGCATGAGCTGCTTGTAAATTTTGGAGATTAATCCTTTGTCAGTTGCTTCATTTGCACATATTTTCTCCCATTCTGAGGGTTGTCTTTTCATCTTGATTATGTTTTCCTTTGCTGTGCAAAAGCTTTGAAGTTTCATTAGGTCCCATTTGTTTATTTTTGTTTTTATTTCCATTCCTCTAGGAGGTGGGTCAAAAAAGATCTTGCTGTGATTTATGTCATAGAGTGTTCTGCCTATGTTTTCCTCTAAGAGTTTTATAGTGTCTGGCCTTACATTTAGGTCTTTAATCCATTTTGAGTTTATTTTTGTGTATGGTGTTAGGAAGTGTTCTAATTTCATTCTTTTACATGTAGCTGTCTAGTTTTCCCAGCACCACTTATTGAAGAGGCTGTGTTTTCTCCATTGTATATTCTTGCTTCCTTTATGAAAAATAAGGTGACCATATGTGCGTGGGTTTATCTCTGGGCTTTCTATCCTGTTCCATTGATCTATATTTCTGTTTCTGTGCCAGTACCATACTGTCTTGATTACTGTAGCTTTGTAGTATCATCTGATGTCCGGGAGCCTGATTCCTCCAGCTCCATTTTTCTTTCTCAAGATTGCTTTGGCTATTCGGGGTCTTTTGTGTTTCCATACAAATTGTGAAATTTTTTGTTTTAGTTCTGTGAAAAATGCCATTGGTAGTTTGATAGGGGTTGCATTGAATCTGTAGATTGCTTTGGGTAGTATGGTCATTTTCACAATATTGATTCTTCCAATCCAAGAACATGGTATATCTCTCCAACTGTTTCTATCATTGTTAATTTCTTTCAGCAGTGTCTTATAGTTTTCTGCATATAGGTCTTTTGTCTCCTTAGGTGGGTTTATTCCTAGGTATTTTATTCTTTTTGTTGCAGTGGTAAATGGGAGTGTTTCCTTAATTTCTCTTTAGGATTTTTCATCATTAGTATATAGGAATGCAAGAGATTTCTGTGCATTAATTTTGTATCCTGCTACTTTACCAAATTCATTGATTAGCTCTAGTAGTTTTCTGGTGGCATCTTTAGGATTCTCTATATACAGTATCATGTCATCTGCAAACAGTGACAGCTTTACTTCTTTTCCAATTTGGATTCCTTTTATTTGTTTTTCTTCTCTGATTCCTGTGGCTAAAACTTCCAAAACTATATTGAATAATAATGGTGAGAGTGGACAACCTTGTCTTGTTCCTGATCTTAGAGGAAATGGTTTCCGTTTTTCACCATTGAGAATGATGTTGGCTGTGGGTGTGTCATACATGGCCTTTATTATGTTGAGGTAAGTTTCCTCTATGCCTACTTTCTGGAGGGTTTTTATCATAAATGGGTGTTGAATTTTGTTGAAAGCTTTCTCTGCATCTATTGAGATGAGCGTATGGTTTTTCTCCTTCAATTTGTTAATATGCTGTATCACGTTGATTGATTTGCGTATATTGAAGAATCCTTGCATTCCTGGGATAAACCCCACTTGATCATGGTGTATGATCCTTTTAATGTGCTGTTGGATTCTGTTTGCTAGTATTTTGTTGAGGATTTTTGCATCTATGTTCATCAGTGATATTGGCCTGTAGTTTTCTTTCTTGGTGACATCTTTGTCTGGTTTTGGTATCAGGGTGATGGTGGCCTCGTAGAATGAGTTTGGGAGTGTTCCTCCCTCTGCTATATTTTGGAAGAGTTTGAGAAGGATAGGTGTTAGCTCTTCTCTAAATGTTTGATAGAATTCGCCTGTGAAGCCATCTGGTCCTGGGCTTTTGCTTGTTGGAAGATTTTTAATCACAGTTTCAATTTCAGTGCTTGTGATTGGTCTGTTCATATTTTGTATTTCTTCCTTGTTTAGTCTCGGAAGGTTGTGCATTTCTAAGAATTTGTCCATTTCTTCCAGGTTGTCCATTTTTTTGGCATATAGCTGCTTGTAGTAATCTCTCATGATCCTTTGTATTTCTGCAGTGTCAGTTGTTACTTCTCCTTTTTCATTTCTAATTCTATTGATTTGAGTCTTCTCCCTTTTTTTCTTGATAAGTCTGGCTAATGGTTTATCAATTTTGTTTATCTTCTCAAAGACCAGCTTTTTTTTTTTTAGTTTTATTGATCTTTGCTATCGTTTGCTTCATTTCTTTTTTGTTTATTTCTGATCTGATCTTTATGTTTTCTTTCCTTCTGCTAACTCTGGTTTTTTTTGTTCTTCTTTCTCTAATTGCTTTAAGTGTAAGGTTAGGTTGTTTATTTGAGATGTTTCTTGTTTCTTAAGGTAGGATTGTATTGCTATACACTTCCCTCTTAGAACTGCTTTTGCTGCATCCCATAGGCTTTGGGTCATCGTGTTTTCATTGTCATTTGTTTCTAGGTATTTTTTGATTTCCTCTTTGATTTCTTCAGTGATCTGTTGGTTATTTAGTAGTGTATTGTTTAGCCTCCATGTGTTTGTATTTTTTACAGATTTTTTCCTGTAATTGATATCTAGTCTCATAGCGTTGTGGTCAGAAATGATACTTGATACAATTTCAATTTTCTTAAATTTACCAAGGCTTGATTTGTGACCCAAGATATGATCTATCCTGGGAATGTTCCATGAGCACTTGAGAAGAATGTGTATTCTGTTGTTTTTGGATGGAATGTCCTATAAATATCAATTAAGTCCATCTTGTTTAATGTATCATTTAAAACTTGTGTTTCCTTATTTATTTTCATTTTGGATGATCTGTCCATTGGTGAAAGTGGGCTGTTAAAGTCTCCTACTATGATTGTGTTACTGTCGATTTCCCCTTTTATGGCTGTTAACATTTGCCTTATGTATTGAGGTGCTCGTATGTTGGGTGCATAAATATTTACAATTGTTATATCTTCTTCTTGGATTGATCCCTTGATCATTATGTAGTGTCCTTCTTTGTCTCTTGTAATAGTCTTTATTTTAAAGTCTATTTTGTCTGATATGAGAATTGCTACTCCAGGTTTCTTTTGATTTCCTTTTGTATGGAATATCTTTTTCCATCCCCTCACTTTCAGTCTGTATGTGTCCCTAGGTCTTAAGTGGGTCTCTTGCATACAACATACATATGGGTCTTTTTTTTGTATCCATTCAGCCAGTCTATTTCTTTTGGTTGGAGCATTTAATCCATTTACATTCAAGGTAATTATCAATATGTATGTTCCTGTTACCATTTTCTTAATTGTTTTGGGTTTGTTATTGTAGGTCTTTTCCTTCTCTTGTGTTTCCTGCCTAGAGAAGTTCCTTTAGCATTTGTTGTAAAACTGGTTTGATGGTGCTGAATTCTCTTGGTGTTTGCTTGTCTGTTAAGGTTTTAATTTCTCCATCGAATCTGAATGAAATCCTGGCTGGATAGAGTAATCTTAGTTGTAGGTTCTTCCCCTTCTTCACTTTAAATATGTCCTGCCAGTCCCTTCTGGCTTGCAGAGTTTCTGCTGAAAGATCAGCTGTTAACCTTATGGGGATTCCCTTGTATGTTATTTGTTGCTTTTCCCTTGCTGCTTTTAATGTTTTTTCTTTGTATTTAATTTTTGATAGTTTGATTAATATGTGTCTTGGCATGTTTCTCCTTGGAATTATCCTGTATGGGACTCTCTGCACTTCCTGGACTTGACTATTTCCTTTCCCATATTAGGGAAGTTTTCAACTATATTCTCTTCAAATATTTTCTCAGTCCCTTTCTTTTTCTCTTCTTCTTCTGGGACCCCTATAATTTGAATGTTGGTGCATTTTATATTGTCCCAGAGGTCTCTGAGACTGTCCTCAATTCTTTTCATTCTTTTATCTTTAGTCTGCTCTGCGGTAGTTATTTCCACTACTTTATCTTCGAGGTCACTTATCCGTTCTTCTGCCTCAGTTATTCTGCTATTGATTCCTTCTAGAGAATTTTTTATTTCATTTATTGTGTTGTTCATCATTGTTTGTTTGCTCTTTAGCTCTTCCAGCTCCTTGTTAAACGTTTCTTGTATTTTCTCCTTCTATTTCCAAGATTTTGCATCATCTTTATTTTCATTACTCTGAATTCTTTTTCAGGTGAACTGCCCATTTTCTCTTCATTTGTTTGGTCTGGTGGGTTTTTACCTTGCTCCTTCCTCTGCTGTGTGTTTCTCTGTCTTCTCATTTTGCTTAACTTACTGTGTTTGGGGGGTCTCCTTTTCGCAGGCTGCAGGTTCGTAGTTCCTGTTGTTTTTGTTGTCTGCCCCCAGTGGCTAAGGTTGGTTCAGTCGGTTGTGTAGGCTTCGTGGTGGAGGGGACTAGTGCCTGTGTTCTGGTGGATGAGGCTGGATCTTGTCTTTTTCTGGTGGGCAGGACTGCATCCGGTGGTGTGTTTTGGGTCGTCTGTGAACTTAGTATGATTTTAGGCAGCCTCTCTGGTAATGGGTGGGATTGTGTTCCTGTCTTGCTAGTTGTTTGGCATAGGGTGTCCAGCACTTGTGGTTGCTGGTCATTGAGTGGAGCTGGGTCTTAGTGCTGAGATGGAGATCTCTGGGAGAGCTTTTGCTGTTTGATATTACATGAAGCCAGGAGGTCTCTGGTGGACCAACATCTGAACTCGGCTTTCCTACCTCAGAGGCACAGGCCTGACACCTGGCCAGAGCACCAAGACCCTGTCAACCACATGGCTCAGAAGAAAAGTGAGAAAAAAAGGAAGAAGTAAAGAAAAAAATAAAATAAAATAAAGTTATTAAAATAAAAAATTTAAATTATTATTAACAAATAAAAACTAAAAAGTAATTTTAAAAAAAGAAAGAAAGAAAGAAGAGAGCAACCAAACCAAAAAACAAATCCACCAATGATAAAAAGCGCTAAAAACTATACTAAAAAAAAAAAAAAAAAAGGAGAGACAGAACCCTAGGACAAATGGTAAAAGCAAAGCTATACAGACAGAATCACACAAAGAAGCATACACATACACACTCACTAAAAGAGAACAAGGAAAAAAAAAAAAAATATATATATATATAAAAAACAAAGGAAGTGAGCAACCATATCAATAAACAAACCTACCAATGATAATAAACTCTAAATACTAAACTAAGAAAAACATAAAACCAAAAACAAATTACATGCAGGAAGGAAACCCCAAGTCTGCAGTTGCTCCCAAAGTCCACCGCCTCAATTTTGGGATGGTTTGTTGTCTATTTAAGTATTCCACAGATGCAGGGTACATCAAGTTGATTGTGGAGATTTAATCTGCTGCTCCTGAGGCTGCTGGGAGAGATTTCCCTTTCTCTTCTTTGTTCGCACAGCTCCTGGGGTTCAGCTTTGGATTTGGCCCTGCCTCTGCGTGTAGGTGGTCTGAGGGCGCCTGTTCTTCACCCAGACAGGACGGGGTTAAAGGAGCAGCTGATTCGGGGGCTCTTGCTCACTGAGGCCGGGGGGAGGGAGGGGTATGGAATGCGGGGCGAGCCTGCGGCGGCAGAGGCTGGCGTGATGTTGCACCAGCCTGAGGCGTGCCATGTGTTCTCCCGGGGAAGTTGTCCCTGGATCACGGGACCCTGGCAGTGGTGGGCTGCACAGGATCCCGGGATGGGAGGTGTGGCTAGTGGCCTGTGCTTACACACAGGCTTCTTGGTGGCTGCAGCAGCAGCCTTAGCAGTTTATGCCCGTCTCTGGGGTCCGCACTGATAGCCACGGCTCGCGCCCGTCTCTGGAACTCATTTAGGCGGTGCTCTGAATCCCCGCTCCTCACGCACCCCAAAACAATGGTCTCTTGCCTCTTAGGCAGTTCCAGACTTTTTCCCCGACCCCCCGCCCCCGTCTAGCTGTGGCTCACTAGCCCCTTCAGGCTGTGTTCACGCAGCCAACCCCAGTCCTCTCCCTGTGATCCTACCTCCGAAGCCCGAGCCTCAGCTCCCAGCCCGCACCCACCCTGGTGGGTGAGCAGACAAGCCTCTCTGGCTGGTGAGTGCTGGCCAGCACCGATCCTCTGTGTGGGAATCTCTCCGCTTTGGCCTCTGCACCCCTGTTACTGTGCTCTCCTCTGTGGCTCCGAAGCTTCCCCGCTCTGCCACCCCTCTCTGCCAGTGAAGGGGCTTCCTACTGTGTGGAAACTTTTCCCCCTTCACAGCTCCCTTCCAGAGGTGCAGGTCCTGTCCCTATTCTTTTGTCTGTTTTTCTTTCTTTCTTTTGCCCTACCCAGGTACGTGGGGAGTTTCTTGCCTTTGGGGAGGTCTGAGGTCTTCTGCCAGTGTTCAGTAGGAGTTGTTCCACATGTAGATGTACTTGTGGGGAGTAAGGTGATCTCCACGTCTTATTCCTCTGCCATCTTGGAGCTCTCCCCCGACGATAGCCATTCTGACAGGTGCAAGGTGATATCTCATTGTGGTTCTGTTTCTTTCTTCTTCTTCTTCTTTTTTTTTTTTTTTGGCTGCGCCTCGCACCTCATGGGATCTTAGTTCTCCGACCAGGGATTGAACCTGGGCCCCTGGCAGTGAAAGCATGGAGTGCTAACCACTGGACCACCAGGGAATCCCCTCATTTGTGGTTTTGATTTGCATTTCCCTGATGATTAGCCATGTTGAGCATCTTTTCATGTGCTTTTTGGCCACTTGCATACCCTCTTTGGAGAAATGTCTTCAGTTCTTCTGCCCATTTTTTAATCGGGTTTTTTTTTCCTTTTCTTTTGATGTTGAGTTGTATGAACTGTTTATATATGTTGGATATTAACCCCTTATCAGTCATATCATTTGCAAATATTTTCTCCCATTCAGTAGGTTGTCTTTTCATTTTGTCGATGGTTTATTTTGCTGTGCAAAAGCTTTTAAGTTTAGTTAGGTCCCATTTGTTTATTTTTGCTTTTATTTCCCTTGTTTTAGGAGACAGATGCAAAAAAATATTGCTATGGTTTATGTCAAAGAGTCTTCTGTCTATGTTTTACTCTAGGAGTTTTATGGTATCTGATCTTACATTTAGATCTTTAATCCACTTTGAGCTTACTTTTATATATGATGTTAGAGAATGTTCTGATTTCATTATTCTACATGTAGCTGTCCAGTTTTCCCAGCACTTATTGAAGAGACTGTATTTTCTCCATTGTATATTCTTGCCTCCTTTGTCATAGATTAATTGACCATAAGTTCATGGGTTTATTTCTGGGCTCTCTATTCTGTTCCATTGATCTGTGTGTCTGTTTTTGTGCCAGTACCATACTGTTGTGATTACTGTAGCTTTGTGGTATAGTCTGAAGTCAGGGAGCATGGTTTCTCCAGCTGTATTCTTCTTTCTCAAGATTGCTTTAGCTGTTTGGGGTCCTCTGTGTTTCCATACAGATTTTAAAATTATTTGTTCTATTTCTGTGAACGATGCCATTGGTATTTTGACAGGGGTTGCATTGAATCTGTAGATTGCCTTGGGTGTGGTATGATCCTTTTTAACAATATTAATTCTTCCAATCCAAGAACACAATGTATCTTTCCATTTAATTGTGTCATCTTCAATTCCATTCATTAGAGTCTTTTAGTGTTCCAAGTACAGATCTTTTACCTCCTTAGGTAGGTTTATTCCTATGTATTTTATTCTTTTTGATGCGATGGTAAATGGGATTGTTTCCTTAATTTCTCTTTCTGATAATTTGTTGTTAGTGTATAGAAATGCAACATATTTCTGTATATTAATTTTGTATCCTGAAACTTTACCAAATTCACCAATGAGCTCTAGTAGTTTTCTGGTGGTGTCTGTAGGATTTTTCTATGTATAGTATCATGTCATCTGCAAACAGTTTTAGTTCTTTGTTTCCAATTAGAATTCCTTTTATTTCTTTTTCTTCTCTGATTGCTGTGCCTAGGACTTCCAAACTGTTAAATAAAAGTGGTGAGAGTGGGCATTCTTGTCTTATTCCTGAGCTTAGTGGAAATGCTTTCAGTTCTTCACTGTTGAGTATGATGTTAGCTGTGGGTTTGTCATGCATGGCCTTTATTTTGTTGAGGTATGTTCCCTCTGTGCCCCAAATTTCTTTTTAAATGTCCTATATTTGTACACAGTGATTGGACCCCAGATTAAGGAAGGAATTTTTTTGGCTTTTTATTATTTTATGGTGTTTTTATTAAATGAATATCCTAGGATGTGTGGTTAGAACACTTGATGATATAATGAAGTACCAAGGAACTCCAGGACCAGACTGCCAGGTCTTCAGTCCCTGCTCTACTACATATTGAATGTATGAAATTACGTAAGATACTTAACAGCTCCGTGCCTTCATTTCCTCATCTATAAACTGGGGATAAAATAATAATAATAATTAGCTTACAATAGTGTTTGTTGCAACACTGGTTGTTATGAAGATCATAAGAGAGTTCAAACATGTAAAGTGCTTAGAACAGTGCCTGGCAAATAGTAAGCACTTAATAACTGTTGCTAATAATATTACTACTCCTGGTTCTGTGGCTTGGAAAGATACTTAGGCTCCCTGAGTTTCTGTTTCTTTCTTTCTTTTCTTTTTTTTAATTATTTTTAAAAATTTTATTTAGTTATTTATTTTTGGCTGTTGGGTCTTCGTTGCTGTGCGCGGGCTTTCTCTAGTTGCGGTGAGCGAGGGCTACTCTTCATTGCAGTGCGCGTGCTTCTCATTGCAGTGGCTTCTCTTGTGACAGAGCATGGGCTCTAGGTCCGCAGGCTTCAATAGTTATGGCACACGGGCTCAGTAGTTGTGGCTCAAGGCTCTAGAGTGCAGGCTCAATAGTTGTGGCACATGGGCTTAGTTGCTCCGCAGCATGTAGGATCTTCCCAGACAAGGGCTCAAACCCATGTCCCTTGCACTGGCAGGCGGATTCTTAACCACTGCACCACCAGGGAAGTCCCTCTTTTTTTTTTTTTAATATTTATTTATTTATTTGGCTGTGCCGGGTCTTAGTTGTGGCATTTGGTATCTTCATTGCCGCATGCAAGATCTTTAGTTGCAGCATGCAAGATCTTTTAGTTGCGGCATGTGGGATCTAGTTCCCTGACCAGGGATTGAACCCGGATCCCCTGCATTGGGAGCGTGGAGTCTTAACCCCTGGACCACCAGGGAAGTGCCAGGTTTTGATTTCTTAAACTCTAAAATGGGGATAATACTTGCTGCCCCATCTAAGTTATAAGGCACTTAAGAGGATGAAATAAGATTTTATGTGTCAAAGTACGATGTGAAGCACTGACAAAAAGTTTTCCTCTTATCAATGATTATTATCATTCAAATAGATAGATATTCTATTTGATGTTTTTTAGCTCATCTATTTTAATTTTAATTTTTGCATATAAATAATTTATATGATATAGTTACATATTAATAACCTCATATAATTTATAAACAATGTTGTGGGTGCTTAGAATTTTTTTTACTGAAAGACATACATAATCAAAAAAGCTTGAAGACCTACTGATCTAAAGAAATGTTTATGATATGAACTCATTCATGCAGTGTTAACACATTATTGACTGGGGGATTTTTGCATAAACTAACGCCTGTGGCCGAAGATTTGTTTTGTAAGTGAATATTGAAACACCCACGTTTGAGTAAATATCAACAACTTTTTTTGCACTTAATGTATTTATTTGAAACTTCGTACGTGTCTTACTAAAGCATTCTAATATTTCGTTAGAGTGTGATAAGCCCTAGCAGGCACCTCTGTGCAGGGGAACAGAACATCTATTACAAATATACCATGTTTCACTGTGCTTTCCCCTGGAAGAGCAGACTCTACACTTTCTGGTGGCTTTTTTTTTTTTTTAGTCCTGTGGATATTATTTCCTCTAGAATACGTTATTTTATTTTACTTGATAGTTGACAAGGTGGATCTTTGCGGGGGGCTCTTTTAGAAACGCCACAAGAAGGACCAGGTGCGGGACTACCGCTACATTCACCAGAATGGTCAGTTACCCATTCTCTAGCTACTGCTAACAAAAATTGCTTGTAAGTCATTTTATTCTGTGCATTAAAGCTACAATAAATTTTAAACGCATTGAATAAACCACAGTTACTCAAATAGAAACCCACTTTCTTATACCATTTCTGAGTTTTCCAGAGGATATTGAAGTTTTCCAGATATTGATCGGATCAATCAACTCCTTTCATATATTTATTATACTCTACTAGACAAGTGGGCTTCGTTATCTGATGGCCACTCCTCCTGTCATCCTTTCCTGTAGATGCTACGGAGGCGTCATGAATAGCTGTCACCATGCGGACTAACCTCTTGTCTTTCCATATAAGATGAATCACTTCTCCCTTCCATAAGAATGTCATTTCTCCCCTCTGTAGATTTTTAGATCTCTCCTTTAATTGATTTGGTAGACCACGATTATCTCTTATAGTCCCACAAACTCTGGTTTTATTTTTCAACAATATTTCAGATGTGGACACACTGTTGTAATAATTGTCTTGGTAAATATGGTGCCATGAACTAAGATAAGGCTATAGGACTGAAACTGTTTCCTGAAGTTTCTTTTCTTCACCCGTGTAAATCTCAAGGTTGCGTATATATCCAGTTTCACTTTTGCTAACCATCCTGACCAAAATTCCATATTTTGTACGTTTTCCAGGATTATAGGTTTTGAATCTGAGTCGTCCTTTCCACTTTATCATTGCCTCATCAAGTGATAGCTCTTGTTTGAGTCTATAGATCAATTGAAATTTTGGTAGAAAATAATCCAAAAGAGGTTTAACTTTTGAAATTCTGTCTGCAGGAAGTGGAGTTTCCAAGTTATCGTTAAAGTGAAGAAATGTCATTATTTGTTCGAACCTTATTCTTGTCATGATCTTTGGAAAGATAGGTTTCAAGTAAGGGATCAGCCAACTGTTCTTTCCAGTGTGACTTTCTTATTTGTCCCATCAAAATTATTAATCAAAGAAACTTCTCCATGTCACTATTGGTTATATCAGTCCATTTTAAAGCCTTATCATACTTTTTATATGATTTTTCATTCTGTTGGTGATACAAGTTTGTTTGAGAAGCGACCAACTCGAAAAAGTCATTACCAAAAATTAATTCTGTTATTTTGCTAATACTATGTGGGTTATTACATTCAATAGTTATACCTGACACACCTCTGAAGTCTTCAAATTTTCGTGAAATGTTGTTCTCAGTCCGCTCTTCTGTAGAAGCAAAGGAGCATTCTCCAGCACCATGAGTTTCATTTTCACTTTCTGTATCAGAATCAATCACTAAGGTTTTTTGTCTTTTTCTTGGTCTAATATTCACATCATCTGAATCAGAACTGTATTCTGAAGAACTATCATCTTCTGAGACACTAGCATATATGTCGCCCGGACAATCAGAGAAAGTATCTGCATAAAATTCACTGAAAAATTCTTCTTCACTCAAAATTTCGTGATGCGTCATTTTTGAAAATTTTATGGTAATAAACTTGCATTTATAATATACACAGGGTTGGAACAAAAACCTAACTGGGCAAAATGTGAATAATAATGGCAATCATAAGTTGTGATCAATTTTAAGCTCTAACAACTTCGCATGGTGATGTTAATTGTATCACTCTCTAAAACCGTATTGATACGTCTCTGGTCAATAACGTCCGGGTAACAAAGGACCTATTAATACATCTCTGGTCAATAATGTGTTAATTCTGGCATTCTTGGCAGCATGCATCATCAACTGCCTTAAGAATGTTTTTGTACTCTTAGATTTCATATTAAGGAGGGAATTACCTTAAGAAAATCATTAGCAATAAACAGAAAGAGCTACAGAAACAATGTTCATTGCAACATTGTAATAAAAGTTAGACATAACCTATATGTTCATCAAATAGGGGAATGTTTAAGTAAACTGTGATATATTTACAGGCTGTAGCCTCTGCTATGCAGCTTAGTAAACTATAATAAAGTTCTAAGGTTAGGAAGAAGGTTTTAAAGAATATTTCATGAGGAAGCATTCCCAGTATAATGGTAGGTGGAAAAATTAAGATACAAGGAGATATAGTTATGCAGAATAACTCCAGTTCTAGTAAAAATGCACATATATAAGACTGGAAAGAAATATATTAACATGCTAATAGTGATTATCTCCTGATAGTAGGATTATGTGTTATTTTTACTGTCTTCATACCTTTCTATATTTTCTAGTTTTTCTGCAATGAACATGTATTAGTTTTACACTTAGGAAGAAAGAGTTGATTTTAAATAAAAATTTAAAAATATAAGCCATACTTATTATCCTTAGGCTTTAGATTTCCATCAATTGAATACCTTTGTTAGAGTATGAATCATAGGATTGGGAAGGACTTTAATAAGTTATCATGGCCAATTCTGAGAATTTCACTGATGAATTTCAGACAGATGAATTAGTTTTTTTAAATGTTAAAGTGTATTTTGGGGGTTTCATTTTGTGTGATATTGACCACTCTTGCAATAAGAGTTTAGACCACATCCTTTCTTTCAGTCTTAACAACTCGAATTTCTTTAAAAGTTCTTTATTGAGCCCATTCTCCAAACTTTAGCTTCTTGGTGTAGAATTTGATTTAGAAACCAGGAGGACTTGATGTTTATAAAAAACATTGCCTTCCATCACAGGTTCTCAAACTTGGCTATATGTCAGAACCATCTGAGGAGCTCTTAAAAAATACAGATGTGTTAAATATTCTGATTTAACAAATCTGGTCTGGGAGGGGGTAGGGAGGAAGGGGAGAGTAGGGTTTTGAAAATATTGCTAAATAATTTCACAGCACTTAAATTAAAAGTGGGGTCAATCAAGAACATTTGAAGAAATTTAAATTACTGAGGCTGAAAGAAAGGATGAGGTCCAAACACTTACTGAAATAGCATTTCTTCTTGAATGATGACACAAGCCTGGTTGTGAAAAGGCAACAATAGGGCTGTTTCCTCAACTCTGGCAGAAACCCCTTCAGTGGATGTGTGCCCTGCCAGGAATCCAGATACAATGGGGAAACATCACCACGGTATGCTAACTCTATCCTTGGATCTTTTCTTGGATGTACATGCAGGGTCTCTTTCTACCAAAGCCTTAATCTACTTGTAATGTTGCAGGGACTCGTCCCTCTTCTATTTCCTCTATAGTAATAATAGTAGGTACCATTTACTGAGTTCCTGTTACCTACCAGGTATTTATATCCATCTATCTGATCCTTACCAAACCTTGAAAGACAGTTCTTTTACAGATATAGCAACAGGCTCAGATAGATAGAGTTTTTGATCTAAGGTCACATAGGAAATATCAAAACCAGATTTCAAAGCCTGCTCTGCTTGACTCCAGTGCCTGTGCTTTGTGGCATCATGTGCCTGCCTCCTCGCTGCCCCCTCATGTGTTTCCGGTGCTCAGATGGCCTACATCCAGGTCTTTAACTTTCTTACTTCAGTTGTCTGACTGTGCAGATTTGTGCCTAAAGAGAGCAATGTCTTATGAAAGGCTGGGTTTCTTCTTTAAATTGTCCTTTCAGGGAACGCTGTGAGGAGCTCCGTGTTGAGTTGTGCTGTATCCATCAGAAGGCAGTGAGCAAGGAGCGGAAAGCACAGATAGCATTTAATGAGGAGCTGAAAAGGCAGAAGCTGGTGGAAGAGCAGATGTTCTCAAAGCTGTGGGAGGAAGACCGACTGGCCAAAGAGAAGCGAGAAGCCGAAGAGGCGAGGAGACAGAGAGAGCTGATGGAGAACACACGGCTGGGGCTGAATGCCCAGATCACCAGCATCCAGGCGCAAAGGCAGGCAGCGCGGTGGCTGAAGGAGGAGGAGGCGCGCCTTGTGGTGGGTCTTTTGAAATGCTTGTGATAGGACGATGAACTCAGTGGCTAGAATACACAGTTCGCTGGCCTGGTACTGTAGTTTGCCTGATGGCCAGGGCTCGTTCACAGGGCAACAGATCATGGTCAGAGCCTTGGATTTCAAGGCCCAGCTGACAGTGCCATCTCATTGTATAGGGCAAGTTACTTCACTACTGTGATTCAGTTTCCTCATCTACAAAATGAGGCAAAGGGCACTTGTCTTTATTGTGAGGGTGAAATGGGATAATCATCGGCAGTGCCAATGAAGCCTAGTGGCAATTTGGCAACATCCCCCCATTCTTTGATATGGGTAATTGACAGTTTCCAAATCCTATATAAAGTGCTTATACAACAGCTACAGTGACCCCCCCAGACCACCAGCATCAATAATTTTGTTCCTACAAGATCACTGCCCCTCGTATATACAAATTAGAGTTGTCAATGGAAATGTGTGCAAGCACTCAAAAAGGTAGCAATTTTATATGTATATAACGCTTTCAACATCTGACACTTTAATACCACTAAATTTAGGAAGATGGTAATATTTTCCTGGGAAATCCCAAGTATTGAAATATGAAACCATAAGAAACATCAAAGGTAAGGTACATGCAAAGCCCAGAAATCTTCTCTGGGTTTAAGATTGTTTTATTTTGAAGAGTTTAGTAGAAGATCTCTAGGAAAATCAAAATAGTGATCCCCAAATGGCCTTATATATACCCCCTCCTCTGGTGTAAGATACTTAGTGAGCCATTTTTACTCACAACACTTCTGACACCAAATGTGTGGGTTTTTTTCTCACATCATACAGTACTCTGATGCCCTGCAGACACTGATTAGGTGTACTACAATTTGATTCAGTTCTGATACTATCTGGAATTAGTGTCAGACTCCATAAGTTGAAGGGCTTATGGAGTCCCACAAGACTGCCCTCACTTCAGATACCCATCACAAGTAGTGGGTCCCTAGGTTACCCACATTTCTGTCCAGCTTGGCTACAAAGTCCAAGGTTCTCATGACTCCCCCTCAGTTTCAGTAATTCACTAAAACAACTCATAGAACTTAGGAAAGTGCTTTACTTACCCTTACCAGCTTATTGTAAGGTATACAACTCAGAGATGGTCAAATGGAAGAGATGCATAGGGGAAGGTATGTGGGGTGGTACACAGAGCTTCCATGCCCCCACCACCTTGATGTGTTCAATCCAGAAGCTCTCTGGACCTCGTCATTTGGGGGTTTTATGGAGGTTTCATCACATGGGCGTGATTGATTAATTCAATCGCTGTTGGTGATTGAACTCAATCTCTGGCCCCTCTTCCCTCCCTGGAGGTCAAGGGGTGGAGCTAAAGTTCCAACCCTCTGATCACATGGTTTGGTCTTTCTAGTTATCATCTCCCATCCTGAAGCCATCTAGGGGGTCCAGCCACTGGTCATCTCATTAGGCTACAAAAGATAATCGTATCACTTTGGAGATTCCAAGGGTGTTAGGAGCTATGTGCCAGGAACCAGGGGCAAAGACAAAATATTTATTTTTTGTAACACACCCAGCTATCTCTATTTCTACCTTACTTTAAAAAGAATTTTTTTTTGGAAATAACTTTAACAAGGAGTTGCCAAAAATATTAGAGTTTCTGTGTACCTTTACATAACCAAATATTATATATATAGACTTATAAAGACTTACACTGGTATAATACTTTCAACTAAAGTTACTCCCTTATTTAACTAAACTAAAAAACCCTTCTTTGGATTTCACCAGCTTTTACAAGCACTCTTTGGAGGAAGGGGTATAGTTCTATGAAATTTTACCATATGTAACCACTACTGAAATCAGGATACCGAATTGTTCCATCATTCAAAGAAACTCCTTCCAGCTACTCCTTTATTGTTATAACCTCTGTCAAAGAAAATTCAATTAACAATCAAATTAAGAAGAAAAAGAGAATTTTATTCAAGCCAAACTAAGGATTATAATACAAGAGACAGACTCTCAGAAGCTCTGAGAATTGTTCCACCTGTTAGTAGTCGAAGGCACAGTCATATACATTTTCAAGACAGAGGATCATATATCAAAATGACACACTGACATTTTACATAAGTTCACCAAAGATATATAGTCCGGGTAAGCACGTACAAAGCAAGCAGTAAGTCACCATGACCCCTTACAGAGTTGGGAAAGAATATTAATCTTCTATAAAGTTCTATTGCTGGCGTCAGAAGAAAGAAAAAAAAATTGATCTTTGCCGTGAAGTAGGCATTCCCATCTTTGAGGAGGTCTGGTTAATGTATAATGAAGATGCACATTGCACTCTAAAGGGGGAGGGAGGAGGCCCAAACAGACAGACAGAGAGAGAGAGAATTTTAGGTTTACATTTTCATCTTGCCTTAAAATATAAATTTTATTTCATCGCCACCCTCAACCCTAACCCCTGGCAGCCACTGATGGGTTCTTTATCTCTATTATTTTGTAATTTCAAGAATGTTATTCCACCCTTTTTAATGTTTTAATTATAACATTTGTTATAACAGTAATGTTATATTAAATAATAATATGAACATTTTCAAATGCACAGAAGTGGAGAGTACAATGATCATACTCATGTACTGATCTCCCAGTTTCAGCAGCTGTTGCATTTTGACATGTTGATTTCCTATATTCTACCCCCCTTCCATTTTTGTTTTAAAATATGTCCCAGGGACTTCCCTGGTGGTCCAGTGGTAAAGAATCCGCCTTACAATGCAGGGGACGCAGGTTCAATCCCTGGTCAGGGAACTAAGATCCTACATGCCGCAGGGCAACTAAGCCCGCATGCCACAACTACTGAGCTCGCGTGCCTCAGCTAGAGCCCATGTGCCACAAACTACAGAGCCCACGTGCTCTGGAACCCAAGCAGCACAACTAGAGAAGAGAAAACCCGCACGCCACAACTAGAGAGAAGCCCGCGTACCACAACGAAGAGCCCGCATGCTGCAACGAAAGATCCCACGTGCCTCAGCAAAGATCCTGTGGGCCACAACTAAGACCGGACGCAGCCAAAATATATATATATATATGTGTGTGTGTGTGTATATGTGTGTATATGTGTGTGTATATATATATATATATATATATATATATATATATATATATATATATATATCCCAGACATGTCATTTCTCCCTTAAATACATCTCAAGTATGCATCTCAACAACATGATTAAGGACATTTTCTTATACAATGCCAATATCAAACCTAAAAAAATTAATAATAATTCATTGTTATCATCTAAAATCAGCATCAAATTTCCATCACTGTCTAAGTTATTTGACATTTAAATCAGGATCCAAACATTGTTGTCCTCTTATAAGTCTCTTTTAGAATGAGTCACTGTTTATTATTCAAATCTGGTCACATTTGAGATTGAAAGGGGTGCATTTAATTCAGTACATAAGCGCAACAGTGTAAAATCAGAACTATCCTGGGGAAACCAAGACATAGTAAACTGCTTTTAGGTCTCTTAATTTTGAGCAGTTCTCCCCCCATACCATCTTTACCTGCTTCATAGTCTGATTTGGCTGATTGCTGCCTCCTGGTATGGTCAACCTTACTTTTTAAAAAGTGTGGCCTGGAACTTCCCTGGTGGTCCAGTGGCTAAGACTGTGCACTCCCACTGCAGGGACCCCAGGTTTGATCCCAGGTTGGGGAACTAGATCCCACATGCCACAAGTAAAAGTTTGCATGCCACAACTGGAGATCCCGCATGCCACAACGAATGTCCTGCACGCGGCAACTAAGACCCGGTGCAGCCAAATAAATAAATGAATGAAAAATAAATAAATAAAAAGTGTGGCCTGCTATCCCACTGGCTTTCATGTTTGATATCCATCATTTTTCCTTAAATATTGCAGAGCATTTTTACTTTTATTGTCTCATTTGACCCTCACAATTCAGTGTGGATTTACTCTCATGACATTAACGGAAAAGTCTAGCATGTAACTTCCCTCTCACAAGCCAGAAATCGTGGCAATCATGGCTGTTGTGAGTCTCAATTAGATCAAGTCAATGGGGGATTGTATCCCTCCTCACTATAAATGTGTCATCTCCTGTCCCCGCTGGGCAAGGACTTATCCCTCCAGGAGAGTGCAAATGCCTTTGACAGGAGGATTAATGCCTCAGTTTATACCAAACTCACAGCACCCAACAGCAGTGGTACCCCAGTTAGAACTGCTTGATTAGTCAGGCAGTTAAGCTAGCCAGGGGGGTCAGATAGATAAGAAAATGAGAGGAATGGGGGAGAGCTTTTAAAGAATAAAAAGCTTAATTTACTTTTGTATATTTAGCTGATGTGGACATCTCCATTTCTGGACTCTTATTGCTGGTTAATAATGTATCCAAATCTAGATGTGCAGATGTGCACAGAAGACTAAAGTCTGGAAGGTCAATACACCAAAACATTGAGAATGGTAGTGGGTGAATGGGTATTAAGAATAAAAGTGATTTATCCTTATACTTTTCTGCATTTTGAACTCCACAACTATTTATTACTTTATAATCACACACAGACAGCAATTTCACAAAGCCGTATTGCTGATTCAGCAATGAAAAGGCAAGTTTTATTTCTTATAGTACCTTTTCACCCAGGAGTGTGTGTTTCCAAGAAACCATTTATTCTCACCTCTTAAATGAAATGCATTAACTTCTTTGTTTTGTCCAACTGTACTGATGCATTATCTTCACTATTGTTCTGCCATAGGAAAGTGACAAAGCACAGGTGAAACTTGAGAATGAACAGGATAAGCTAAAGAAACAGAAGACAAAACAGGAAATGAGGGCTGCTTTGCAAAAAGCCCTCCAAGAGAAGATGGAGCATATTCAGCAGGAATACAGAGAAGATCAGGACTTGAACATGAAGCTCATGCAAAGCGCCCTTCAAAACTTACAGGAAGAGGCTGATAAAAGGAAGCAAGAGAGAGTAAGACATTTATTCAGTGCCTACTGTGTGCTGGATGAGATTCCTTGTTGAGCTCTCGGTCTTATGGGAGCCAGCCATGTGTAGAATAAAGCATAACTGCTACTGTAAGTGTGGTCCACGAACCAACAGCATTAGCATCATCTAGGAGGATGTTAGAAATAGAAATTCATAGGCTTCAGACTCAGAATCTCCAAATTCAGATCTTGGCCAGGACAAGAAACCTGTTTTAACAAGCTCTCCCAGGTGATTCTGATGCTCACTAAAATTTGAAAACTCCTACTCTATAACATGGTGTTAGTACTGTGATAGCAGGATGGGATCGCAGGAAGTGGAGTGACTAAGTATGTCCAGAAGTTGGGGAAGACATCACTGAGAAAGTGGTGTTCAAGTTGTACTTTGAAGGATATGTAGTTTTGACAGGCAAAGAGAGTAGAGAAAATCATTCCAGTGTTTATTTAACTGTTTCTTTAAAATTTGTATCGAACTCTTTAGGGTGTTGTTCTTTTCCTAAAGGTACTATGATTTGTTTTGTTTTGTTCTGATAGACTTTATTTTTTAGAGCAGTTTTAGGTTCACAGCAAAATTGAGCAAAAAGTACAGAAACTTCCCATATACCCCCTGCCCCAACACATGCATAGCCTTCCCCATCCTCAACATCCTCCACCAGAGGGTACATTTGTTACAATCGATGAACCTACATTGACACGTTATCACCCAAAGTCCATAGTTTACATTAGGGTCCATTCTTTGGTGTTGTAGGTCTATAGGTTTGGACAAACATATGATGACATTTATCCACCATGAGAGTATTATACAGAGTGATTTCACTCGGCTAAAAATCCTCTGTGCTCCACCTGGTCATCCCTTCCTCCACCCCAAACCCCTGGAAACCACTGATATTTTTACTGTCTCCATAGTTTTGCCTTTTCCAGAATGTCATATCATTGGAATCATATAGTATGTAGCCTTTTCAGATTGGCTTCTTTCACTAACTAATACGCATTTAAGTTCCCTCCATATCTTTTCATGGTTTGATAGCTCATTTACTTTTAGCACTGAATCTCTTCCATTGTGTGGATGTACTACAGTGTATTTATCCAGTCACCTTCTGAAGGACATCCTTGGTTGCTTCCAGGTTTTGGTGATTATGAATAAAGTTATTGTGTACATTCTTAGGCAGGTTTTTGTGTGAACATAAGTTTTCAACTCATTTGGGTAAATATCAAGAAGCGTTATTGCTGGATCATATGGTAAGAGTATGTGTAGTTTTGTAAGAAACTACCAAACTGTCTTGCAAAGTGTCTGTACCATTTTGCATTCCCACCAGCAATGAATGAGAGTTCCCGTTGCTCAGCATCCTTGTCAGTATTTTGTGTTATCCGTGTTCTGGACTTGAGCCATTCTAATAGGTGCGTAGTGATATATCATTGTTGTTTAATTTTAATTTCCCTAATGTCATGTGATATAGAGCATTAAGGATTCTGAACCCAATTCCAATGTGTAGCGTGGTATCCAAGCAATGCTCGGGACACGAGCTGGGTGTCCTACAATTCCACTCAATTCTGGCACTATCTACCCAGAGATAGCATCGGATTCCACAGAGAAAGGGCTCAGTTCTATAAGACTGCCCTCTACTTCAGTTGCCAGTCTGAAGTAGCCCAGTCGCAAGCCCAGATGGTTACCTGTGCTTCTGACCAACTGGCTACAAACTGGAAGTTCCAATGATCCCCCTCAAACTCAGGATGCCAATTGCAAATCCAAGTTGTTACTTGACAGACTGGCTATAAATCAGAAGTTCCCGTGACCCCCTCCTTGAGTTCGATTGATTGGCTAGAGCAGCTCACAGAACTCAGGAAACCAGTTTGCTCACTAGATTACCAATTTATTACAGAGTATATTAAAGGATACATATAAATAGCCAGATGAAGAGACATATAGGATGAGGTCCTGAACAAAGGAGCTTCTGTCCTCATGGAGTTTGGGACCTGGCATGGTGGAAGTGTTCTGGTTCCCCAATTCTGAACCCTCTCCTTTGGGGTTTTTAGGTAGGCTTCATTACATAGGCATGATTGGTTAAGTCATTGGCCATCAGTGATTGATTTGAAGCCTCCAAACCTTCTCCCCTCCCCAGAGGTCAGGGGACTGGGACTGAAAATTCCAACCCTCTAATCACATGGTTGGTTCTCCTGGCAACCAGAGGTGTGGTCCAAAAGTCACCTCATTAACAGAACAAAAGACAACTTTGTTGCTCTCATCACTTAGGAAATTCTAAGGGTTTTAGGAGCTCTGTGCCAGAAATGGGGATGAAGACCAAATATATATTTCTTATTATAAATCATAATATCACAAACATCTTTTTATATGTTTGTCATCTGTATATTTTTGATGAGGTGCCTGTTAAGATCTTTGGCTCATTTTTTGAGTTGTTTGTTTTCTTCTTGTTGAGTTTTAAGAGTTCTTTGTATATTTTATCGTGAAAGCACCCCTCCTACCGTCTTGTTGTAGCTTCTTCTTTGTCTTTGGATGTAGAATGTCTCTTCTGGTAGGTCCCAGTCTTTTTTTGTTAATGGTTGTTCAGCAGTTAGTTGTGATTTTTGTGTTTTCGTGAGGAGGGGAGCTCAAGTCCTTCTGTTCCACCGTCTTGTCTCCAATACTCTCTGTATATTTTAGATAACAGTCCGTTATCAGATAAGTTTTTAGCAAATACTTTCTCCCAGTCTGTGACTTGTCTTTCATTCTCTTGATCAGAGCTTTCATAGAGCAAAATTTTTAATTTTAATGAAGTCTAGCTTATCTATTCTTTCTTTCATGGATTGTGCCTTTGCTATTGTATCTAAAAGCTTATCACCAAACCCAGGGTCACCTAGATTTTCTCCTTTGTTATCTTCTAGGAGTTTTATATTTTACGTTTAGATCTTTGGTCCATTTTGAGTTAATTTTTGTAAAGGTGTAAGGTCTGTTTCTAGATTCTTTTTTTTTTTTTTTTTTTTTGGCATGTAGATGTCCAGTTGTTCTAGCACCATTTGTTGAAGAGACTGTCTTAACTCCATTGTATAGCCTTTGCTTCCTAGTCAAAGATCAGTTGACTATATTTATATGAGTCTGTTTTGGGGCTCTATGTTCTTTTCTATTGATCTATTGATCTATTCTTTCACCAATTCCATACCGTCTTTTTTTTTTTTTTTTTTAAATTTATTTATTTATTTATTTATTTGGCTGTGTTGGGTCTTCGTTTCTGTGCGAGGGCTTTCTCTAGTTGCAGCGAGCGGGGGCCACTCTTCATCGCGGTGCGCGGGCCTCTCACTGTCGCGGCCTCTCTTGTTGGGGAGCACAGGCTCCAGATGCGCAGGCTCAGTAGTTGTGGCTCAAGGGCCCAGCTGCTCCGCGGCATGTGGGATCTTCCCGGACCGGGGCACGAACCCGTGTCCCCTGCATTGGCAGGCAGATTCTCAACCACTGCGCCACCAGGGAAGCCCTTCCATACCGTCTTGATTACTATAGTAAGTCTTAAAGTTGGGCAGGGTCAGTCCTCTGATTTTGATCTTGTCCTTAAATACTGAGTTGACCATTTTGGGTCTTTAGCCTCTTCATATAAATTTTAGAATCAGTTTGTTGATTTCCACAAAATAATTTGCTGGGATTTTTTTTTGTTTTTGTAATTACATTGAATCTATGGATCAAGAATGGGAGAACTGACATTTTGACAATATTGAGTATTCCTATTCATGAACATGGACTATCTCTCTATTTAGTTCTTTGATTTTTCTCATCAGCTTTGTGCTTTTCCTCATATAGATCTTGTACATATTTTGTTAGATTTGTACCTATGTATTTCATTTTTGGGGTGCTAATGTAAATGGTATTGTGTTTTTAATTTCAAATTCTACTTCATTGCTGGTATATAGGAAATCAGTTGACTTTTGTTTGTTAACCTTGTATCCTGTGACCTTGCTTTAATTGCTTATTAGCTCCAGGAGTTTTTTATCAGTTCCTTCAGATTTTCTACATAGACAACCATGTTATCTGTGAAAAAAGACAGCTTTATTTCTTTCTTCCCAATCAATATACCTTTCATTTCCTATTCTTGTCTTATTGTTTAAGCTAGGACTTTCAGTATAATGTGAAAAAGAGTGCTGAGAGGGGGCATCGTACCTGATTTTAGTGGGAAAGCTTCTAGTTTTTCATCATTAAGTATGATGTTAGTTGTAGGTTTTTTGTAGATATTCATTATCAAATTGAGGAATTCCCCCCTTTATTCCTGGTTTACTGAGCGGTTTTTTTTTTATTTTAACATGAGTGGGTGTTGAATTCTGCCAAATTTTTTTTCTGCATTAATTGATATAATCATGTGGTTCTTCTTCTTTAGCCTGTTGATATGATGGATTACATTAATTGATTTTTGAATGGTGAACCAGCCTTGCTACCTAGGATAAACCTTTATCATGTTGTATAATTCTTTTTATACATTGTTGGATTCAATTTACTAATATTTTGTTGAGAATTTTTGCATCTTTGTTTATAAGAGAGATTAGTGTATGTTTCTTTTTTCATAATATCTTTTTCTGCTTTTGGTATTAAGGTAATTCTGGCTTCATAGGATGAGTTAGGA
Source organism: Balaenoptera ricei (assembly GCF_028023285.1). NCBI lineage: Eukaryota > Metazoa > Chordata > Mammalia > Artiodactyla > Balaenopteridae > Balaenoptera > Balaenoptera ricei. The sequence continues at coordinate 70,413,980 of NC_082652.1, read as the reverse complement.
AGTATTCCTTCTGCTTCTGTCTTGTGAAAGAGATTGTAGAGGCTTGGTATAATTTCTCCCTTAAATGTTTGGTAGAATTCACCAGTGAACTCATCTGTGAATGGTGCTTTCTGTTTCAGAAAGTTAATTATTAATTCACTTTCTTTAATAATAGGTATAGGCCTATTCAGATTGTCCTTTTCTTCTTGTGTCAATTTTGGCAGATTGTGTCTTTCAAAGAAGTGGTTCATTTCCTTTAGGATATCAAATTTGTGAGCATAGAGTTGTTCATAGTATTTCTTTCTTACTCTTTTAATGCTTGATGGATTTGTACATGTAGTGATGTCCCCTCTTTCATTTCTGATATTACTAATTTTGGTCGTCTCCTCTCTTAGTTAGCCTGGCTAGAGGCTTATCGATTTTATTGATCTTCTTAAAGAACTAGCTTTTGCTTTCATTGATTTTCTCTTTGATTTCCTGTTTTCAATTTCATTGATTTCTCCTCTAGTTTTTATTTCTTTTCTTCTGCTTACTGTGGATTTAATTTGCCTTTTTTTCTAGTTTCCTAAGGTGGAAGTTTAGATTATTGATTTTTAAAAAAAATTTTTTAACATCTTTATTAGAGTATAATTGCTTTACAGTGGTGTGTTAGTTTCTGCTTTATAACAAAGTGAATCAGTTATACATATACATATGTCCCCTTATCTCTTCCCTCTTGCGTCTCCCTCCCTCCCACACTCCCTATCCCACCCCTCTAGGTGGTCACAGAGCACCAAGCTGATCTCCCTGTGCTATGTGGCTGCTTCCCACTAGCTATCTATTTTACGTTTGGTAGTGTATATATGTCCATGCCACTCTCTCACTTCATCCCAGCTTACCCTTCCCCCTCCCCGTGTCCTCAAGTCCATTCTCTACGTCTGCGTCTTTATTCCTGTCCTGCCCCTAGGTTCTTCAGAACCCCCCCCCCTTTTTTTTATATTCCATATATTGTGTTAGCATATGGTATTTGTTTTTCTCTTTCTGACTTACTTCATTCTGTATGACAGACTCTAGGTCCATCCACCTCACTACAAATAACTCAATTTCGTTTCTTTTTATGGCTGAGTAATATTCCATTGTATATATGTACCACCTCTTCTTTATCCATTCATCTGTCGATGGATACTGAGGTTGCTTCCATGTTCTGGCTATTGTAAATAGAGCTGCATTGAACATCGTGGTATATGACTCTTTTTGAATTATGGTTTTCTCAGGGTATATGCCCAGTAGTGGGATTGCTGGGCCGTATGGTAGTACTATTTTTATTTTTTAAGGAACCTCCATACTGTTCTCCATAGTGGCTGTATCAATTTACATTCCCACCAACAGTGCAAGAGGGTTTCCTTTTCTCCACACCCTCTCCAGCATTTATTGTTTGTAGATTTTTTGATGATGGCCATTCTGACCAGTATGAGATGATATCTAATTGTAGTTTGATTTGCATTTCTCTAATGATTAATGATGTTGAGCATTCTTTCATGTGTTTGTTGGCAATCTGTATATCTTCTTTGGAGAAATGTCTATTTAGGTCTTCTGCCCATTTTTGGATTGGGTTGTTTGTTTTTTTGATATTGAGCTGCATGAGCTGCTTGTAAATTGTAGAGATTAATCCTTTGTCAGTTGCTTCATTTGCAAATATTTTCTCCCATTCTGAGAGTTGTCTTTTCGTCTTGTTTATGGTTTCCTTTGCTGTGCAAAAGCTTTTAAGTTTCATTAGGTCCCATTTGTTTCTTTTTGTTTTTATTTCCATTTCTCTAGGAGGTGGGTCAAAATGGATCTTGCTGTGATTTATGTCATTGAGTGTTCTGCCTATGTTTTCCTCTAAGAGTTTTACAGTGTCTGGCCTTACATTTAGGTCTTTGATCCATTTTGAGTTTATTTTTGTGTATGGTGTTAAGGAGTGTTCTAATTTCATTCTTTTACATGTAGCTGTCCAGTTTTCCCAGCACTACTTATTGAAGAGGCTGTCTTTTTTCCACTGTATATTCTTGCCTCCTTTATCAAAGATAAGGTGACCATATGTGTGTGGGTTTATCTCTGGGCTTTCTATCCTGTTCCATTGATCTATATTTCTGTTTTTGTGCCAGTACCATACTGTCTTGATTACTGTAGCTTTGTAGTATCATCTGACGTCCGGGAGCCTGATTCCTCCAGCTCCGTTTTTCTTTCTCAAGATTGCTTTGGCTATTTGGGGTCTTTTGTGTTTCCATACAAATTGTGAAATTTGTTGTTCTATTTCTGTGAAAAATGCCATTGGTAGTTTGATAGGGATTGCATTGAATCTGTAGATTGCTTTGAGTAGTAGAGTCATTTTCACAATGTTGATTCTTCCAATCCAAGAACCTGGTATATCTCTCCACCTGTTTGTATCATCTTTAATTTCTTTCATCAGTGTCTTATAATTTTCTGCATACAGGACTTTTGTCTCCTTAGGTAGGTTTATTCCTAGAAATTTTATTCTTTTTGTTGCAATGGTAAATGGGAGTGTTTCCTTAATTTCACTTTCAGATTTTTCATCATTAGTGTAGAGGAATGCAAGAGATTTCTGTGCATTAATTTTGTATCCTGCTACTTTACCAAATTCATTGATTAGCTCTAGTAGTTTTCTGGTAGCATCTTTGGGATTCTCTATGTATAGTATCATGTCATCTGCAAACAGTGACAGCTTTACTTCTTCTTTTCCGATTTGGATTCCTTTTATTTCTTTTTCTTCTCTGATTGCTGTGGCTAAAACTTCCAAAACAATGTTCAATAATAGTGGTGAGAGTGGGCAACCTTGTCTTCTTCCTGATCTTGGAGGAAATGCTTTCAGTTTTTCACCATTGAGGACAGTGTTAGCTGTGGGTTTGTCATATGTGACCTTTATTATGTTGAGGCAAGTTCCCTCTATGCCTACTTTCTGGAGGGTTTTTATCATAAATGGATGTTGGATTTTGTCAAAAGCTTATTCTGCATCTATTGAGAGGATCATATGGTTTTTCTCCTTCAATTTGTTAATATGGTGTATCACATTGATTGATTTGCGTATATTGAAGAATCCTTGCATTCCTGGGATAAACCCCACTTGATCATGGTGTATGATCCTTTTAATGTGCTGTTGGATTCTGTTTGCTAGTATTTTGTTGAGGATTTTTGCATCTATGTTCATCAGTGATATTGGCCTGTAGTTTTCTTTCTTGGTGACATCTTTGTCTGGTTTTGGTATCAGGGTGATGGTGGCCTCGTAGAATGAGTTTGGGAGTGTTCCTCCCTCTGCTATATTTTGGAAGAGTTTGAGAAGGATAGGTGTTAGCTCTTCTCTAAATGTTTGATAGAATTCGCCTGTGAAGCCATCTGGTCCTGGGCTTTTGTTTGTTGGAAGATTTTTAATCACAGTTTCAATTTCAGTGCTTGTGTTTGGTCTGTTCATATTTTCTATTTCTTCCTGGTTTAGTCTTGGAAGGTTGCGCATTTCTAAGAATGTGTGTATTTCTTCCAGGTTGTCCATTTTATTGGCATATAGCTGCTTGTAGTAATCTCTCACGATCCTTTGTATTTCTGCAGTGTCAGTTGTTACTTCTCCTTTTTCCTTTCTAATTCTCTTGATTTGAGTCTTCTCCCTTTTTTTCTTGATAAGTCTGGCTAATGGTTTATCAATTTTGTTTATCTTCTCAAAGAACCAGCTTTTAGTTTTATTGATCTTTGCTATTGTTTACTTCATTTCTTTTTCATTTTTTTCTGATCTGACCTTTATTATTTCTTTCCTTCTGCTAACTTTGGGGGTTTTTTGTTCTTCTTTCTCTAATTGCTTTAGGTGTAAGGTTAGGTTGTTTATTTGAAATGTTTCTTAAGGTAGGATTGTGTTGGTATACACTTGCTCTTAGAACTGCTTTTGCTGCATCCCATAGGTTTTGGGTTGTCGTGTTTTCATTGTCATTTGTCCCTAGGTATTTTTTGATTTCCTCTTTGATTTCTTCAGTGATCTCTTGGTTATTTAGTAGTGTATTGTTTAGCCTCCATGTGTTCGTATTTTTTACAGATTTTTTCCTGTAATTGATATCTAGGCTCATAGCGTTGTGGTTGGAAAAGATACTTGATACGATTTCAATTTTCTTAAATTTACCAAGGCTTGATTTGTGACCCAAGATATGATCTATCCTGGGAATGTTCCATGAGCACTTGAGAAGAATGTGTATTCTGTTGTTTTTGGATGGAATGTCCTATAAATATCAATTAAGTCCATCTGTTTAATGTATCATTTAAAGCTTGTGTTTCCCTATTTATTTTCATTTTGGATGATCTGTCCATTGGTGAAAGTGGGGTGTTTAAGTCCCCTAGTATGATTGTGTTACTGTCGATTTCCCCTTTTATGGCTGTTAACATTTGCCTTATGTATTGAGGTGCTCGTATGTTGGGTGCATAAATATTTACAATTGTTATATCTTCTTCTTGGATTGATCCCTTGATCATTATGTAGTGTCCTTCTTTGTCTCTTGTAATAGTCTTTGTTTTAAAGTCTATTTTGTCTGATATGAAATTGCTACTCCAGGTTTCTTTTGATTTCCTTTTGTGTGGAATATCTTTTTCCATCCCCTCTCTTACAGTCTGTATGTGTCCCTAGATCTGAAGTGGGTCTTGTAGACAGCATATATACGGGTCTCGTTTTTGTATCCATTCAGCCAGTCTATGTCTTTTGGTTGGAGCATTTAATCCATTTACATTTAAGGTAATTATCAATATGTATGTTCCTATTACCATTTTGTTAATTGTTTTGGGTTTGTTATTGTAGGTCTTTTCCTTCTCTTGTGTTTTCTGCCTAGAGAAGTTCCTTTAGCATTTGTTGTAAAACTGGTTTGGTGGTGCTGAATTCTCTTAGGTTTTGCTTGTCTATAAAGGTTTTAATTTCTCCATCAAATCTGAATAAGATCCTTGCTGGGTAGAGTAATCTTGGTTGTAGGTTTTTCTCCTTCATCACTTTAAATATGTCCTGCCAGTCCCTTCTGGCTTGCAGAGTTTCTGCTGAAAGATCAGCTGTTATCCTTATGGGGATTCCCTTGTGTGTTATTTGTTGTTTTTCCCTTGCTGCTTTTAATGTTTTTTTTATGTTATATAGGAAGATATGATAAGAGAACAGAAGATATATCATCAGTACTTGGCACAGTGGCATAAGGAAGAAAAAGCTCAGGAGAAAGAACTGGACAGAATGTTAGAGAAAGAGATGGAAAAGAAGTTTGCTGAGAAGGGCAAGGAGCTGAGACTTGAAAAGGAGGCAAGAAAACAACTTTTGAATGAGGTCATGTGTACAAGAAAACTGCAAGTTCAAGAAAAGTGTAAGGAAATGAATTATAATTATATTATATTTGGGCCTTAATTCAATTTAAGTAGCAACCAAAATATTTATTAAATAAGTATTATGTGTGAAATACTATGAAGAATGTAAAAAGGATTAAGGCAAGATCCCTGCTTTGCAGGGACCTTACCTAATTGAATACTTGAATATCTTTCTGCAGGTGTCTCCATACGTCCATACCTGCATGCCTTTGCTTGGGTAGTTTTCTCTCCCTATGATGCTTTTTATCTTGAGAAATCCTGGACATCCTTCAAGGCCAACTCAAATATCTCATTCCTTGAGAGGCCCTCTGTGTTCCTGTATTCATAATAAATCTTCTTTCTGGGGTTCTCACCATTGCTTGTTCACATCTCTTAGCATACCACTGAATTCCCTCAGCTTCAGTGCTTGGTCACAGAAGGAAATATTGTTGAGAGGATTTCTATACCCAGATGTAAACATTTACTGTTAGGGTACTATGGACTTCACACTAGCTGTCTTTGCAAGAGAAAGCTCATCTTGGTTCCACTGATTAATTCTCCACTCCAGGAATTATAATGGCAGTTGAAAATTGTTAAGCCAGTATTAGATGGAGTTTTAAGAAATGAGAAGAAAGCTTCTATGATAAAATGATTTCTGTATTCTCCCATGATAAATGTTTTAGAATATGTTGAGAAAACATGGAAAATTTAAGTATTTGGAACCATTTATAAACAAGGAAATAAAATCAACCATAATGCACCACCCAGGAATAGCTACTGTTCACAACTTCCTGTATTTCCTTCCAGTATTTTTATTATGTATGTCATTTCCCCTCACAAATTAGGATCTTGTTGTATATATTTTTTTACAGCCTGCATTTCCCACGTATCATAAACATTTTTCCAGGTTAATTTCCTTCAATTGTGATATTTGTAATGCTTCCTAGAAATCCATTATAAAAATGGACCATAATTTATTTTACCTAAACACAGCTAATGGACCTTCAGCCTGTTTTGAATCTTTTTCCTGCTGTGTTAGCATTGCAGGTTACTATCTCTGTACACAGGTTTTTGGCTCATATATGATTAAGATAAATTCCTGTAAATGGATTTGGGACCAAAGATATGTACATTTTAGATGTATATTGCCTGGTTTTATTTATTCTTTTGTGAACTCTGTTCTCTTTGTCATTTTTTACCTACTGGGTTGTTTAAGTTTTCCTTATTTAATTTATAAGAGACTTACATACTGTTTTTCCAGTACTTATTTTGTAATAAATAAAATCCCCTATTAATATAAATGGCAATAGAACTGTTTGTCCTCAAGAAGAGAAAGATGAGAAGTGTTCAAACAGTGGTAATCTGGTATGAAAAAGGCTGATCATAGATTTCAGTGACAAATGATTAAGAGAAAATCTCTGTAGATTGCAGCACATATGAATCTAAACCCTATTCTTTCCTTAATGGAGATGACTACTTCTACCTTATTAAGCTAAGATCCAGCCCAGTGATTCTAAGCTCTGCCTTTCTAAAGACAATATGGCATCGATGCCCCGAAAGATGTCAGCAAGTCTTTTCTGAAAAAGTCATTCAGCAAAAATTACTTTTGTCTTTCTTAGTGCAACGAAAAGCAAAAGAACAGGAAGAACGTGCTATGGAACAGGAACGCATAAATGAAGGTCTTAAAGAGCTTAACCGTGAAGAGAGGGAGGATTTTACAAGGTATGATTTTGTTTTCTTTATTATTGCTAACTAACCAAAAATAGGAGATTTTTAGCATAGAGGACAATGTGCCATAATTCACGTATTATTGATGTTATTTTATGTCAGTATTACATTTGTCCTAAAAGCTCAGTTCAGTTTATAAAATTTCATATAAAAATAAGCAACAACCATTTTGGTAAAATTAAATTCTGTACATTGTGTACATTCTGATTATACACATTAGGTATTAAACTGGATAAACATCTTATAAAATAAAACAAACTAGAAACAATTTTTATAAAGTAGGCACCAACCCTAAATTGTAATGAAATAAGTTTTTTCCCCCATGAAATAAACCCAGAAATACAGCATGACCTAATTAGTTAGATTAACAGAAATGGCTTATGGGGTTATGATTCCATGCAAATGTCCCAGGAAGATTTTTTGTAGCCTGGCTGAGCTGGAAAACTGAAGTGCTCTGGGTGCTTTGAGATGTACCACTTCCCTCCTCGGGCAAGTGTCCCTCTGATCACCATAATCAGGCTCAGGTAGAGAAAATTGGCTGATGCCTCCTTGCAGCCTTTCTCAGATCATAGCAGTCCCTTCCCACCGATGACTATGACACCCAGTTCAGGTGACCAGTGTGGTGGAGAAAGAGGACCTGGCTCCTCTAATTGCTGGTCACCCTCCCTGTCCCTAGGACCTGTTCCCCGGCTCACCCACATTTGGTACATAGAAATAAGTTCTCTTCTTTATAGGAAGAGTATGGTTTATATACCTGAGCCTATTGTTACTTTGGGGGCACTACCAACAACATCTGGCCTACCCTACTGACTTCCTGCTACTTGTTCTGCTCTGGAGTTCCTTCCTTCTCACTTTTGAAAAGTCTGTTGTTGGAGATGTGAGGGGAATTTAATGAATAACAACTCTCTTCCCTGCCCAACTTTTATTTTTTTCTTATATTAACATCTTTATTGGAGTATAATTGCTTTCCAATGGTGTGTTAGTTTCTGCTATATCATAAAGTGAATCAGCTCTACGTATACATGTATCCCCACATCCCCTTCCTCTTGCATCTCCCCCCGACCCTCCCTATCCCACCCCTCTAGGTGGTCACAGAGCACCTAGCTGATCTCCCTGTGCTGTGCGGCTGCTTCCCACTACCTATTTTACATTTCGTAGTGTATATATGTCCATGCCACTCTCTCACTTCATCCCAGCTTACCCTTCCCCCTCCCTGTGTCCTCAAGTCCATTCTCTACTTCTGCATCTTTATTCCTGTCCTGCCCCTAGGTTCTACTTCACTCTGTATGACAGACTCTAGGTCCATCCACCTCACTACAAATAACTCAATTTCGTTTCTTTTTATGGCTGAGTAATATTCCATTGTATATATGTGCCACAACTTCTTTATCCATTCATCTGTTGATGGACACTTAGGTTGCTTTCATGTCCTGGCTATTGTAAATAGTGCTGCAGTGAACATTGTGATACATGACTCTATTTTCTCTTTTTTCAGTTTTGCTTCAGAATGTATTTATTTAGGTTTATAAAATATTAAATATATTTATAATATATGTAAATATATATATATTTTTTATCTGAAATTCAAATTTAACCCAGTGTCCTGTTTTTTTTTTTTAACACCTTTATTGGAGTATAATCGCTTTACAATGGTGTGTTCATTTCTGCTGTATAGCAAAGTGAACCAGCTATACATAAACACACATCCCCATATCTCCTCCCTCTTGCGTCTCCCTCCCACCCTCCCTATCCCACCCCTCTAGGTGGTCACAAAGCACAGAGCTGATCTCCCTGTGCTATGCAGCTGCTTCCCACTAGCTATCCATTTTACATTTGGTAGTGTATATATGTCCAGTCCACTCTCTCACTTCATCCCATCTTACCCTTCCCCGTCCCCGTGTCCTCAAGTCCATTCTCTACGTCTGCGTCTTTATTCCTGTCCTGCCCCTAGGTTCTTCAGAACCCCCCCCCTTTTTTTTATATTCCATATATTGTGTTAGCATATGGTATTTGTTTTTCTCTTTCTGACTTACTTCATTCTGTATGACAGACTCTAGGTCCATCCACCTCACTACAAATAACTCAGTCTTGTTTCTTTTTATGGCTGAGTAATATTGCATTGTATATATGTGCCACCTCTTCTTTATCCATTCATCTGTCGATGGATACTGAGGTTGCTTCCATGTCCTGGCTATTGTAAATAGAGCTGCAGTGAACATTGTGGTACATGACTCTTTTTGAATTATGGTTTTCTCAGGGTATATGCCCAGTAGTGGGATTGCTGGGCCGTATGGTAGTACTATTTTTAGTTTTTTAAGGAACCTCCATACTGTTCTCCATAGTGGCTGTATCAATTTACATTCCCACCAACAGTGCAAGAGGGTTCTCTTTTCTCCACACCTTCTCCAGCATTTATTGTTTGTAGATATTTTGATGATGGCCATTCTGACCGGTGTGAGGTGATACCTCATTGTAGTTTTGATTTGCATGTTGATAATGATTAGTGATGTTGAGCATCCCTTCATGTGTTTGTTGGCAATCTGTATATCTTCTTTGGAGAAATGTCTGTTTAGACCTTCTGCCCATTTTTGGATTGGGTTGTTTGTTTCTTTGATATTGAGCTGCATCAGCTGCTTGTAAATTTTAGAGGCTAATCTTTTGTCAGTTGCTTCATTTGCAAATATTTTCTCCCATTGTGAGGGCTATCCTTTCATCTTGTTTATGTTTTCCTTTGCTGTGCAAAAGCTTTTAAGTTTCATTAGGTCCCATTTGTTTATTTTTGTTTTTATTTCCACTTCTCTAGGAGGTGGGTCAAAAAAGATCTTGCTGTGATTTATGTCATAGTGTTTTGCCTATGTTTTCCTCTAAGAGTTTTACAGTGTCTGGCTTTACATTTAGGTCTTTGATCCATTTTGAGTTTATTTTTGTGTATAGTGTTAGGGAGTGTTCTAATTTCATTCTTTTACATGTAGCTGTCTAGTTTTCGCAGCACCACTTATTGAAGAGGCTGTCTTTTCTCCATTGTATATTCTTGCCTCCTTTATCAAAAATAAGGTGACCATATGTGCATGTGTTTATCTCTGGTCTTTCCATCCTGTTCCATTGATCTATATTTCTGTTTTTGTGCCAGTACCATACTGTCTTGATTACTGTAGCTTTGTAGTATAGCCTGAAGTCAGGGAGCCTGATTCCTCCAGCTCCATTTTTCTTTATAAGATTGCTTTGGCTATTCGGGGTCTTTTGTTTTCCATACAAATTGTGAAATATTTTGTTCTAGTTCTGTGAAAAATGCCAGTGGTACTTTGATAGCGATTGTGTTGAATCTGTAGATTGCTTTGGGTAGTATAGTCATTTTCAATGTTGATTCTTCCAATCCAAGAACATGGTATATCTCTCCACCTGTTTGTATCATCTTGAATTTCTTTCATCAGTGTCTTATAGTTTTCTGTATACAGGTCTTTTGTCTCCTTAGGTAAGTTTATTCCTAGGTATTTTATTCTTTTTGTTGCAATGGTAAATGGGAGTGTTTCCTTAATTTCTCTTTCAGATTTTTCATCATTAGTGTATAGGAATGCAAGAGATTTCTGTGCATTAATTTTGTATCCTGCTACTTTACCAAATTCATTGATTAGCTCTAGTAGTTTTTTCTGGTAGCATCTTTAGGATTCTCTATGTATAGTATCATGTCATCTGCAAACAGTGACAGCTTTACTTCTTCTTTTCCGATTTGGATTCCTTTTATTTCTTTTTCTTCTCTGATTGCTGTGGCTAAAACTTCCAAAACAATGTTGAATAATAGTGGTGAGAGTTGACAAACTTGTCTTGTTCCTGATCTTGGAGGAAATGCTTTCAGTTTTTCACCATTGAGGACAGTGTTGGCTGTGGGTTTGTCATATGTGACCTTTATTATGTTGAGGCAAGTTCCCTCTATGCCTACTTTCTGGAGGGTTTTTATCATAAATGGATGTTGGATTTTGTCAAAAGCTTATTCTGCATCTATTGAGAGGATCATATGGTTTTTCTCCTTCAATTTGTTAATATGGTGTATCACATTGATTGATTTGCGTATATTGAAGAATCCTTGCATTCCTGGGATAAACCCCACTTGATCATGGTGTATGATCCTTTTAATGTGCTGTTGGATTCTGTTTGCTAGTATTTTGTTGAGGATTTTTGCATCTATGTTCATCATAGATGTAGTTTTCTTTCTTGGTGACATCTTTGTCTGGTTTTGGTATCAGGGTGATGGTGGCCTCGTAGAATGAGTTTGGGAGTGTTCCTCCCTCTGCTATATTTTGGAAGAGTTTGAGAAGGTTAGGTGTTAGCTCTTCTCTAAATGTTTGATAGAATTCACCTGTGAAGCCATCTGGTCCTGGGCTTTTGTTTGTTGGAAGATTTTTAATCACAGTTTCAATTTCAGTGCTTGTGATTGGTCTGTTTATATTTTCTATTTCTTCCTGGTTCAGTCTCAGAAGGTTGTGCTTTTCTAAGAATGTGTGTATTTCTTCCAGGTTGTCCATTTTATTGGCATAGAGTTGCTTGTAGTAATCTCTCACGATCCTTTGTATTTCTGCAGTGTCAGTTGTTACTTCTCCTTTTTCCTTTCTAATTCTATTGATTTGAGTCTTCTCCCTGTTTATCTTGATGAGTCTGGATAATGGTTTATCAATTTTGTTTATCTTCTTATAGAACCAGCTTTTAGTTTTACTGATCTTTGCTATCGTTTGCTTCATTTCTTTTTCATTTATTTCTGATCTGACCTTTATGATTTCTTTCCTTCTGCTAACTTTGGGTTTTTTTGTTCTTCTTTCTCTGATTGTTTTAGGTGTAAGTTTAGGTTGTTTATTTGAGATGTTTCTTATTTCTTGAGGTAGGATTGTATTGCTCTAAACTTCCCTCTTAGAAGTGCTTTTGCTGCATCCCATAGGTTTTGGGTCGTCGTGTTTTCATTGTCATTTGTCTCTAGGTATTTTTTGATTACCTCTTTGATTTCTTCAGTGACCTCTAGGTTATTAAGTAGTGTATTGTTTAGCCTCCATGTGTTTGTATTTTTTACAGGTTTTTTTCCTGTAGTTGATATCTAGTCTCATAGCATTGTGGTCGGAAAAGATACTTGATAAGATTTCAATTTTTAAAAATTTACCAAAGCTTGATTTTTGTCCCAAGATATGATCTATCCTGGAGAATGTTCCATGAGCACTTGAGAAGAAAGTGTATTCTGTTGTTTTTGGCTGGAATGTCCTATAAATATCAATTAAGTCCATCTTGTTTAATGTATCATTTAACGCTTGTGTTTCCTTATTTATTTTCATTTTGGATGATCTGTCCATTAGTGAAAGTAGGGTGTTAAAGTCACCTACTTTGATTTTGTTACTGTTGATTTCCCCTTTTATGGCTGTTAGTATTTGCCTTATGTATTGAGGTGCTTCTATGTGGGGTACATAAATATTTACAATTGTTATATCTTCTTCTTGGATTGATACCTTGATCATTATGTAGTGTCCTTCTTTGTCTCTTGTAATAGTCTTTATTTTAAAGTCGATTTTTTCTGATAATGAGAATTGCTACTCCAGGTTTCTTTTGATTTCCATTTTCATGGAATATCTTTTTCCATACCCTCACTTTCAGTCTGTATGTTTCCCTAGGTCTGAAGTGGGTCTCTTGTAGACAGCATATATATGGGTCTTGTTTTTATATCCATTCAGCCAGTCTCTGTCTTTTGGTTGGAGCATTTAATCCATTTACATTTTAGGTAGTTATCTATATGTATGCTCATATTATTGTCATTTTCTTAATTGTTTTGGGTTTGTTATTGTAGGTCTTTTCCTTCTCTTGTGTTTCCTGCCTAGAGAAGTTCCTTTAGTATTTGTTGTAAAGCTGGTTTGGTGGTGCTGAATTCTCTTAGCTTTTGCTTCTCTGTAAAGGTTTTAATTTCTCCGTCAAATCTGAATGAGATCCTGGCTGGATAGAGTAATCTTGGTTGTAGGGTTTTCCCTTTCATCACTTTAAATATGTCCTGCCACTCCCTTCTGCTTTCTGAGTTTCTGCTGAAAGATCAGGTGTTAACTTTATGGGGATTCCCTTGTATGTTGTTCGTTGCTTTTCCCTTGCTGCTTTTAATATTTTTTCTTTGTATTTATTTTTTGATAGGTTGATTAATATGTGTCTTGGCATGTTTCTCCTTGGAATTATTCTCTGTAGGACTCTTTGTGCCTCCTGGACTTGATTGGGTCTTTCCTTTCCCATGTTAGGGAATTTTTCAACTATAATCTCTTCAAATATTTTCTCAGTCCCTTTCTATTTCTCTTCTTCTTCTGGGACCCCTATAATTTGAATGTTGGTGCATTTAATGTTGTCCCAGAGGTCTCTGAGACTGTCCTCAATTCTTTTCATTTTTTTTTCTTTATTCTGCTCTGCGGTAGTTATTTCTACTATTTTATCTTCCAGGTCACTTATCCGTTCTTCTGCATCAGTTATTCTGCTATTGATTCCTTCTAGAGAATTTTTAATTTCATTTATTGTGTTGTTAATCACTGTTTGTTTGATCTTTAGTTCTTCTAGGTCCTTGTTAAACGTTTCTTGTATTTTCTCCATTCTATTTGCAAGATTTTGGATCATCTTTACTATTATTACTCTGAATTCTTTTTCAGGTAGACTGCCTATTTCCTCTTCATTTTTTTGGTCAGGTGGGTTTTTTTCTTGCTCCTTCATCTGCTGTGTATTTCTCTGTCTTCTCATTTTGCTTAACTTACTGTGTTTGTGGTTTCCTTTTCACAGGCTGCAGGTTCGTAGTTCCCATTGTTTTTGGTGTCTGTCCCCAGTGGCTAAGGTTGCTTCAGTGGATTGTGTAGGCTTCCTGGTGGAGGGGACTGGTACCTGTGTTCTGGTGGATGAGCCTGGATCTTGTCTTTCTGGTGGGCAGGACTGCGTCTGGTGGTGTGTTTTGGGGTGTTGGTGACCTTATTATGATTTTAGGCAGCCTCTCTACTAATGGGTGGGGTTTGTGTTCCTGTCTTGCTAGTTGTTTGGCATAGGGTGTCCAGCACTTGCAGTTGCTGGTCATCGAGTGGAGCTGGGTCTTAACGTTGAGACAGAGATCTGTGGGAGAGCTCTTGCCAATTGATATTACGTGGGGCCGGGAGGTCTCTGTTGGACCAATGTCCTGAACATGGCTCTCCCACCTCAGAGGTTCAGGCCTGACACCCGGCAGGAGCACCAAGACCCTGTTAGCCACACAGCAGCTTTGCACCCTTGGGCAGCCTGTTTTGTTCTCCAGGCCTCAGTTTCTCCATCTCCAAACTCCGGAACACACTCCAGAGGCCCTCCTTTCAACGTGCTGCCTCTCCCCTTCCGTGCATGTCCTAAGCCCCTGCCCAACTTTTGAATCAACTGAGAAATAAGAAAAATAGTGTGAGCAGAAGGTATTACAGTTACCTATTGGTGTATAACAACACACCCCCAAATTTGTGGTTTAAAGTGAGTTATGGGGCTTCCCTGGTGGCGCAGTGGTTGAGAATCTGCCTGCTAATGCAGGGGACACGGGTTCGAGCCCTGGTCTGGGAAGATCCCACATGCCGCGGAGCAACTAGGCCCGTGAGCCACAGCTACTGAGCCTGCGCATCTGGAGCCTGTGCTCCGCAACAAGAGAGGCCGCGATAGTGAGAGGCCCGCGCACCGCGATGAAGAGTGGCCCACGCTTGCCGCAACTAGAGAAAGCCCTCACACAGAAACGAAGACCCAACACAGCCAAAAATAAATAAATAAATAAATAAATTTTTAAAAACAATAAGTAAAATAATAAAGTGAGTTATGATTATGTCTCATGATTCTGTGGTTGACAAGGCTCAGCTGGGTGGTTCTTACTTGGGGTCTCTCATGTGGTTCAAGTCAGATGCTGGCTGGGGTTACATTCATGTGAAGGCTCAGCTGGAATGCACACCTAAGATACCTATTCATATAGCTTGTAGTGTGTGCTGACTGTGCCTGGGGATCTCATCTGGTATTATCAGCCAGAACACCTACACATGGCCTCTCCATGTGGCTTGGGGTTCTTACAGTGTGGTGGCTGGTTTTGAGAGGGATAGTTCCAACAGCAAGCATTCCAAGAGACAGGAAGAGGAAGCTGCCAGGCCAGTTAAGGACTACATCTAGGACTGCTATAGCATCACTTCTGTCATATTCTATTGGTCATAAAAAGCAGCCACAGGGCCCATCTAGATTCAGTGGGATGGAGAAATAAGCTCCACCTCTTGATAGGGGAGTAGAGGTTCACATTGCAGAAGAGCATATGGGAGGGGGCAATGTCACTGTGGCAGTCTTTGGAAAATGGAATCTGCCACACAGAGGCATATGCATGCTGTAATCTCTATTTCTGATAAAGTCTTATATTAATGTGGCTTATAGATTGTAAAATGGTAAAACTGCTATGGAAAATAATATGAAGTTTCCTCAAAAAATTAAAAATAGAAATACCATATGATCCAGTAATCCCACTTCTGGGTATAAATCCAAAATAAATGAAAGCAGGACCTTAAAGAGATGTTTGTATACTTATGTTCATAGCACCACTATTCACAATAGCCAAGGTGGAAATAACCCAAATGTCCATTAACAGATGAATGGATAAACAAAGTGGGGTATGTACATACAGTGGAATATTATTCAGCCTTAAAAAGGAAGGAAAGCCTGTCAGATACTACAGCATGGATGAACCTTGAGGACATGCTAAGTAAAATAAACCAGTCACAAAAAGACAGATGCTGTATGATTTCACTTACTTGAGGTACCTAGAATAGTCAAATTCATAAAGACAGCAAGTAGAATGGTGGTTACCAAGGGCTGGTGGGAGGGGACAAAAAAGAGTTGTTGTTTAATGGGTATAGAGTTTCAGATTTGCAAGACAAAAAGGTTCTGGAGATCTGCTTCACAACAATGTGAATATACTTAACACTACTGAACTGTACACTTAAAAATGGTTAAGATGGTAAATTTTACATTATGTGTTTTTTACCACAGTAAAAAAAATCACTATAAATTTTTAAATGTGGCTTATGTATTTTAACTGTGGCTTATATATGGAGGAAATCATCTAGTTAATACTGAACAGAATGAGTCAAACTTACCCACCCGGTCACCAGCAACCCACCCAGTCACCAGCAGTGCCAAACCACTGCAGGCCTCCCCTGCAGGGAGAATATGCCCCCTTTGATATAGAAAGCAGACAAGAAATAGGCAGAACAACTTGTTCCGTTTTACCTTCTTCCTTGGGAGTGTGAGAGGGGATGGAGAGAAGCCAAGGGCTCTCTCCACATAGCAGTCAATATTTTGAATGAAGAAGAGACATTCCCTCCCTAAAATCAATTTTTGTTCTAAGGTTGTCTTAATTACTATTGGGTAATAAACACATTACTGAATTTTTCATCTATTTCTTCCCCACTCACCCTGATTTTAATGGGAATTTTAATTTGACTTTGAAAATTACATTTTAAGTGTAATGGCCTACATAAATCCAAATACTTACTTTGACAGTTTTATACTTTGACATTTCTAATACTTTAGACGCTCCAGTTTAGCCCAGGAGTACAGGAAGCAACTTCAGATGCAAATATGCTCCCAACAGCAAGCCCGTGAAGCAGAGAAGGAGGAGGAACGCCGAGAGTTTGAAGCAGGGATGACAGCAGAGAAGAATTTCCAGGACAAGATCCAGGAGATCCTGTCCACCCATCAAGTGCTGCCCCAAAATATTCATCCCATGCGGAGAGCATGCCCTAATAAGCTTCCACCATAGTTTTGTAAACATCAACCTAGTTTTTCCCAGTCTTTTACTATTTTAAACTATAGCATGCTTGTATATCCCTTTTAACTCATGGATAAACTGTTCTTTTATACTCTGAGTTTGCATAATTATATGCCACGAAATTTTCTGCTTACAAATTAAACTGTTCCTTTCTGAGATTTCATAGACTGACAAATCTGAATGATCTACTTCCTATCACATAGTTATTTTCCTTATTTATCTCCATGCCTCCCTTTCTTGTTCATTTATTAATAGCTTCACTTTCTTCCATCCATCTGCCAATATGCCCATTTCCTCTTGCCTCCTTTCTCTTCTCTCTCACAGACATAATTCACAACATTAGCAGGGCATTTTTGCAGGCAGAGCTGGGACTATCAGCCACTTTCATTAACCCGTTTATTCAGTCATTAAACAAATGTTTACTGAGTACCTTTCATGTGCCAGCACCAGTCTGGATCCTGAGACTTCAGCAAGAACAAAGCAAACCCCTTGCTCTCATGGAGATTACATCCTAGTGGAGGAAACCAGGTAAGTGTTAAGTGCTATAGGCAAGAAGTGGCAGGAGTGCTATTTTATTTTATATGTGATAGTCAGAATAGATCTCTTTGAGCAGCTGATATTTGAATGAACCAGCCATGTGGCTATCTGGGGGGAAAACATCCCAGGCAGAAGAAAGAGCCAGTGCAAGGGCCTTGGGGCAGAAGTCTGCTTAGTGCATATGAGGCATTGCATTTGTGCTGGAGTAGAGTGAGGAGAGAGTGGTAGAAGACTAATTGGAAAGGTAGTGGGGGCCAGATGATGTAAGGCCTTGGAACCAGGGTAAAGACTGGCTTTTACTTCTGTAGGAAGCTGTTATAGGGTTTTGATCAGAGGAGCAACATGATACGATGTAACAGGGTTGTTGGCTACCATGTAGAGAATAGACTTCAAGGAGACAAGAAACAAGGATTCAGTTAAGAAGTGATCACAATACCCCAGGTTAGGGGTGATGGTAGTGTGGTAGCCAGCCGCCAAGATGACCCCTAATAATTCTCGATGTAGAGAATGTACACACAGAAGTATGTGTTTATGCCCTTGTATAGCCCCCTTCCACCCTGAATCTTGGGCACTATGTAAAATGTGTGCATTTACTGGTTAAAAAAAAAAGGTAGAAAGAAATCGACATGTTCATATTCCTAAAGTTCAGCATTATAATTATTTTCACTTCTTTGAAAAGTTCCCTCCAAGGCTTTTTCTATATGGATACTCATTTTTACATTGTAAATACACTGCCATGTTTCTTCACCTATCACATTTACAAATGGCTACATAATAGTCTACTGTTTGTCCTATAATTTATTAAACATTGGACTTTGAGTTTATTTCAAATTTGTCACTGTTACGAATTTTTCTATACAACATTCATTTGAATTATTTCCTTAGAGTCATGCAATTCCCTGGAGTGGGATTTTTGGGTCAAAGGGGATAAACATTTATATACTTTTGCTTTCAAGCACCACATTTGCAAAATAAGTTTTTAGAGTTGCAGGCTCTTTAGGGAAATGTTTTCAGGGCCAGTTGGTATTCTCCCTGAAGGTTTAAAATGTATTTAAGCAAATTGTTTGCTAGAATCTCTGAGAGGTTTTTTCTTTAACCTTTCTACCCATTCATCCACTCTTAACCTCAGCTCTGGGAATCTAGCTCCTCCTTTGGATCCTTTCGAGCCTCCTTGTGGCCAACATTAATTTCTTTTTTTTTTTTTTTAAACATCTTTATTGAAGTATAATTGCCTTACAATAGTGTGTTAGCTTCTGCTTTATAACAAAGTGAATCAGTTATACATATACAATATGTTCCCATTTCTCTTCCCTCTTGCATCTCCCTCCCTCCCACCCTCCCCATCCCACCCCTCTAGGTGGTCACAAAGCACCGAGCTGATCTCCCTGTGCTATGCGGCTGCTTCCCACTAGCTATCTATTTTACATTTGGTAGTGTATATATGTCCATGACACTCTCTTACCCTGTCACATCTCCCCCCACCCCCTCCCCATATCCTCAAGTCCATTCTCTAGTAGGTCTGTGTCTTTATTCCCGTCTTGCCACTAGGTTCTTCATGGCCTTTTTTTTTTTTTTTTTTTCCTTAGATTCCGTATATATGTGTTAGCATACTGTATTTGTTTTTCTCTTTCTGACTTACTTCACTCTGTATGACAGACTCTAACTCCATCCACCTCATTACAAATACCTCCATTTCATTTCTTTTTACGGCTGAGTAATATTCCATTGTATATATGTGCCACATCTTCTTTATCCATTCATCTGTCGATGGACATTTAGGTTGCTTCCATGTCCTGGCTATTGTAAATAGAGCTGCAATGAACATTGTGGTACATGACACTTTTTGACCTATGGTTTTCTCAGGGTATATGCCCAGTAGTGGGATTGCTGGGTCGTATGGTAGTTCTATTTGTAGTTTTTTAAGGAACCTCCATACTGTTCTCCATAGTGGCTGTATCAATTTACATTCCCACCAACAGTGCAAGAGTGTTCCCTTTCCTCCACACCCTCTCCAGCATTTATTGTTTCTAGATTTTTTGATGATGGCCATTCTGACCGGTGTGAGATGATATCTCATTGTAGTTTTGATTTGCATTTCTCTAATGATTAATGATGTTGAGCATTCTTTCATGTGTCTGTAGGCCATCTGTATATCTTCTTTGGAGAAATGTCTATTTAGGTCTTCTGCCCATTTTTGGATTGGGTTGTTCGTTTTTTTGTTATTGAGCTGCATGAGCTGCTTGTAAATCTTGGAGATTAATCCTTTGTCAGTTGCTTCATTTGCAAATATTTTCTCCCATTCTAAGGGTTGTCTTTTGGTCTTGTTTATGGTTTCCTTTGCTGTGCAAAAGCTTTTAAGTTTCATTAGGTCCCATTTGTTTATTTGTGTTCTTATTTCCATTTCTCTGGGAGCTGGGTCAAAAAGAATCTTGCTGTGATGTATGTCATAGAGTGTTCTGCCTATGTTTTCCTCTAAGAGTTTGATAGTGTCTGGCCTTACACTTAGGTCTTTAATCCATTTTGAGTTTATTTTTGTGCATGGTGTCAGGGAGTGTTCTAATTTCATACTTTTACATGTACCTGTCCAATTTTCCCAGCACCACTTATTGAAGAGGCTGTCTTTTCTCCACTGTATATGCTTGCCTCCTTTATCAAAGATAAGGTGACCATATGTGTGTGGGTTTATCTCTGGGCTTTCTATCCTGTTCCATTGATCTATATTTCTGTTTTTGTGCCAGTACCAAACTGTCTTGATTACTGAAGCTTTGTAATATAGTCTGAAGTCAGGGAGCCTGATTCCCCCAGCTCCATTTTTCGTTCTCAAGATTGCTTTGGCTATTCGGGGTCTTTTGTGTTTCCATACAAATTGTGAAATTTTTTGTTCTAGTTCTATGAAAAATGCCAGTGGTAGTTTGATAGGGATTGCATTGAATCTGTAGATTGCTTTGGGTAGTAGAGTCATTTTCACAATGTTGATTCTTCCAATCCAGGAACATGGTATATCTCTCCATCTATTTGTATCATCTTTATTTTCTTTCATCAGTGTCTTATAATTTTCTGCATACAGGTCTTTTGTCTCCTTAGGTAGGTTTATTCCTAGATATCTTATTCTTTTTGTTGCAATGGTAAACGGGAGTGTTTTCTTAATTTCACTTTCAGATTTTTCGTCATTAGTGTATAGAAATGCAAGAGATTTCTGTGCATTAATTTTGTATCCTGCTACTTTACCAAATTCATTGATTAGCTCTAGGAGTTTTCTGGTAGCCTCTTTAGGATTCTCTATGTATAGTATCATGTCATCTGCAAATAGTGACAGCTTTACTTCTTCTTTTCCGATTTGGATTCCTTTTATTTCTTTGTCTTCTCTGATTGCTGTGGCTAACACTTCCAAAACTATGTTGAATAATAGTGGTGAGAGTGGGCAACCTTGTCTTGTTCCTGATCTTAGTGGAAATGGTTTCAGTTTTTCACCATTGAGGACAATGTTGGCTGTGGGTTTGTCATATATGGCCTTTATTATGTTGAGGAAAGTTCCCTCTATGCCTACTTTCTGCAGGGCTTTTATCATAAATGGGTGTTGAATTTTGTCGAAAGCTTTCTCTGCATCTATTGAGATGATCATATGGTTTTTCTCCTTCAATTTGTTAATATGGTGTATCACATTGATTGATTTGCGTATATTGAAGAATCCTTGCATTCCTGGGATAAACCCCACTTGATCATGGTGTATGATCCTTTTAATGTGCTGTTGGATTCTGTTTGCGAGTATTTTGTTGAGGATTTTTGCATCTATGTTCATCAGTGATATTGGCCTGTAGTTTTCTTTCTTTGTGACATCTTTGTCTGGTTTTGGTATCAGGGTGATGGTGGCCTCGTAGAATGAGTTTGGGAGTGTTCCTCCCTCTGCAATATTTTGGAAGAGTTTGAGAAGGATAGGTGTTAGCTCTTCTCTAAATGTTTGATAGAATTCACCTGTGAAGCCATCTGGTCCTGGGCTTTTGTTTGTTGGAAGGTTTTTAATCACAGTTTCAATTTCAGTGCTTGTGATTGGTCTGTTCATATTTTCTATTTCTTCCTGGTTCAGTCTCGGCAGTTTGTGCATTTCTAAGAATCTGTCCATTTCTTCCAGGTTGTCCATTTTATTGGCATAGAGTTGCTTGTAGTAATCTCTCATGATCTTTTGTATTTCTGCAGTGTCAGTGGTTATTTCTCCTTTTTCATTTCTAATTCTATTGATCTGAGTCTTCTCCCTTTTTCTCTTGATGAGTCTGGCTAATGGTTTATCAATTTTGTTTATCTTCTCAAAGAACCAGCTTTTAGTTTCATTGATTTTTGCTATTGTTTCCTTCATTTCTTTTTCATTTATTTCTGACCTGATCTTTATAATTTCTTTCCTTCTGCTGGCTTTGGGGTTTTTTTGTTCTTCTTTCTCTAATTGCTTTAGGTGCAAGGTTAGGTTGTTTATTTGAGATGTTTCCTGTTTCTTGAGGTAGGCTTGTATTGCTATAAACTTCCCTCTTAGCACTGCTTTTGCTGCGTCCCATAGGTTTTGGGTCGTCGTATCTCCATTGTCATTTATTTCTAGGTATTTTTTGATTTCCCCTTTGATTTCTTCAGTAATCACTTCATTATTAAGTAATGTATTGTGTAGCCTCCATGTGTTTGTATTTTTTACAGATCTTTTCCTGTAATTGATATCTAGTCTCATAGCATTGTGGTCGGAAAAGATACTTGATACGATTTCAATTTTCTTAAATTTACCAAGGTTTGATTTGTGACCCAAGATATGATCTATCCTGGAGAATGTTCCATGAGCACTTGAGAAAAATGTGTATTCTGTTGTTTTTGGGTGGAATGTCCTATAAATATCAATTAAGTCCATCTTGTTTAATGTATCATTTAAAGCTTGTGTTTCCTTATTTATTTTCATTTTGGATGATCTGTCCATTGGTGAAAGTGGGGTGTTAAAGTCCCCTACTATGATTGTGTTGCTGTCGATTTCCCCTTTTATGGCTGTTAGTACTTGCCTTATGTATTGAGGTGCTCCTATGTTGGGTGCATAAATATTTACAATTGTTATACCTTCCTCTTGGATCGATCCCTTGATCATTATATAGTGTCCTTCTTTGTCTCTTGTGATAGTCTTTATTTTAAAGTCTATTTTGTCTGATATGAGAATTGCTACTCCAGCTTTCTTTTGATTTCCATTCGCATGGAATATCTTTTTCCATCCCCTCACTTTCAGTCTGTATGTGTCTCTAGGTCTGAAGTGGGTCTCTTGTAGACAGCATATATATGGGTCTTGTTTTTGTATCCATTCAGCCAGCCTGTGTCTTTTGGTGGGAGCATTTAATCCATTTACATTCCAGGTAATTATCGATATGTATGTTCCTATTCCCATTTTCTTAAATGTTTTGGGTTTGTTATTGTAGGTGTTTTCCTTCTCTTGTGTTTCTTGCCTAGAGAAGTTCCTTTAGCATTTGTTGTAAAGCTGGTTTGGTAGTGCTGAACTCTCTCAGCTTTTGCTTGTCTGTAAAGGTTTTAATTTCTCCATCACATTTGAATGAGATCCTTGCTGGGTAGAGTAATCTTGGTTGTAGGTTCTTCTCCTTCATCACTTTAAGTATATCCTGCCACTCCCTTCTGGCTTGCAGAGTTTCTGCTGAAAGATCAGATGTTAACCTTATGGGGATTCCCTTGTGTGTTATTTGTTTTTTTTCCCTTGCTGCCTTTAATATGTTTTCCTTATATTTAATTTTTGACAGTTTGATTAATATGTGTCTTGGCGTGTTTCTCCTTGGGTTTATCCTGTATGGGACTCTCTGTGCTTCCTGGACTTGATTAACTATTTCCTTTCCCATATTAGGGAAGTTTTCAACTATAATCTCTTCAAATATTTTCTCAGTCCCTTTCTTTTTCTCTTCTTCTTCTGGGACCCCTATAATTCGAATGTTGGTGCGTTTAATGCTGTCCCAGAGGTCTCTGAGACTGTCCTCAGTTCTTTTCATTCTTTTTTCTTTATCCTGCTCTGCAGTAGTTATTTCCACCATTTTATCTTCCAGGTCACTTATCCTTTCTTCTGCCTCAGTTATTCTGCTATTGATCCCATCTAGAGTATTTTTAATTTCATTTATTGTGTTTTTCATCATTGCTTGATTCCTCTTTAGTTCTTCTACGTCCTTGTTAAATGCTTCTTGCATTTTGTCTATTCTATTTCCAAGATTTTGGATCATCCTTACTATCATTATTCTGAATTCTTTTTCAGGTAGACTACCTATTTCCTCTTCATTTGTTAAGTCTAGTGTGTTTTGACCCTGCTCCTTCATCTGCTGTGTGTTTTTCTGTCGTCTCATTTTGCTTATCTTACTGTGTTTGGGGTCTCCTTATCACAGGTTGCAGGTTTGTAGTTCCCGTTGTTTTTGGTATCTGTCCCCAGTGGCTAAGGTTGGTTCAGTGGGTTGTGTAGGCTTCCTGGTGGAGGGAACTAGTGCCTGAGCTCTGGTGGATGAGGCTGGATCTTGTCTTTCTGGTGGGCACATCCACGTCTGGTGGTGTATTTTGGGGTGTCTGTGGCCTTATTATGATTTTAGGCAGCCTCTCTGCTAATGGATGAGGCTGTGTTCCTGTCTTGCTAGTTGTTTGGCATAGGGTGTTCAGCACTGTAGCTTGCTGGTCATTGAGTGATGCTGGGTCTTGATGTTGAGATGGAGATCTCTGAGAGATTTTTGCCGTTTGGTATTACGTGGAGCTGGGAGGTCTCTTGTGGACCAGTGTCCTGAAGTTGGCTCTCCCACCTCCGAGGTACGGCCCTGATGCCTGGCTGAAGCACCAAGAGCCTTTCGTCCACACGGCTCAGAGTAAAAGGGAGAAAAAATAGAAAGAAAGAAAGAAAGGAAGGAAGGAAGGAAGGAAGGAGGAAGGAAGGAAGGAAGGAAGGATGGAAAGAAAGAAAGAAAGAAAGAAAGAAAAGAAAGAAAGAAGCTATAATATAGTGAAGTAAAATAAAGCTATTGTAAAGCAAAGCTATACAGACAAAATCTCCCCCAGAAGCATATACATATACACTCACAAAAAAAAAAGGAAAAGGGGAAAAATTAATATATCCTGCTCCCAAAGTCCACCTCCTGAATTTGGGATGATTCGTTGTCTATTCAGGTATTCAACAGATGCAGGCACATCAAGTTGTTTGTGGAGTTTTAATCCGCTTCTTCTGAGGCTACTGGGACAGATTTCCCCTCCTCTTCTCTGTTCGCACAGCTCCTGGGGATCAGCTTTGGATTTGGACCCGCCTCTGCGTGTAGGTCGCCTGAGGGCGTCTGTTCCCCGCCCAGACAGGACGGGGTTAAAGGAGCAGCTGCTTCGGGGACTCTGGCTCACCCAGGCCGCGGGGAGGGAGGGGTACAGAGGAGGCGGGGCGAGCCTGCGGCGTCAGAGGCTGGCGTGACGTTGCAGCAGCCTGAGGCGCACAGTGCGTTCTCCCGGGGGATGTTGTCCCTGGATCACGGGACCCTGGCAGTGGCGGGCTGCACGGGCTCCCGGGAGGGGCGGTGTGGAGAGTGACCTGTGCTCGCACACAGGCTTCTTGGAGGCGGCAGCAGCAGCCCCAGCGTCTCACGCCCGTCTCTGGGGTCCGCGCTGATAGCCGCGGCTCGCGCCCTTCTCTGGAGTTCGTTTAGGCGGCGCTCTGAATCCCCTCTCCTTGCGCGCCGCGAAACAAAGAGGCAAGAAAAAGTCTCTTGCCTCTTCGGCAGCTGCAGACTTTTTCCCGGTCTCCCTCCCAGCCAGCTGTGGTGCGCTAACCCCTTCAGGCTGTGTTCACGCCGCCAACCCCAGTCCTCTCCCTGCGATCCGACCGAAGCCCAAGCCTCCGCTCCCAGCCCCGCCCGCCCCGGCGGCTGAGCAGACAAGCCTCTCGGGCTGGTGAGTGCTGCTCGGCGCCGAGCCTCCGTGCGGGAAGTGCGGGAATCTCTCCGCTTTGCCCTCCGCACCCCTGTGGCTGCGCTCTCCTCCGTGGCTCCGAAGCTTCCCCCCTCTGCCACCCGCACTCTCTGCCCGCGAAGGGGCTCCTAGTGCGTGGAAATCTTTCCTCCTTCACAGCTCCCTCCCACTGGTGCAGGTGCCGTCCCTATTCTTTTGTCTCTGTTATTTCTTTTTTCTTTTGCCCTACCCAAGTACGGGGGGAGTTTCTTGCCTTTTGGGAGGTCTGACGTTTTCTGCCAGCGTTCAGTGGGTGTTCTGTAGGAGCAGTTCCACGTGTAGATGTATTTCTACTGTATCTGTGGGAAGGAAGGTGATCTCCGCGTCTTACTCTTCCGCCATCTTCTCTCCTCCCCCTCAACATTAATTTCTAATCCAAAAGTGGGAGTGGGAGTCTTGGCCACAAAAAAAAGAAAAAAGAAGACTATCGTTGAAGTTTTGTTGAAAATCAACTGACCGTTAATATAAGGGTTCATTTCCAGACATGCTACTCTGTTCCATTAATTTGTCTGTCCTTACACCAACACAAAACTGTAGTGATGATCACTGTAGCCTTTAATAAGACTTGAAATCGGTAGTGTAAGGCATCCAATGTTGTTCTCTTTTTTTCCGCCCAAAATTGTTTTGTCTATTCTAGTTTCTTTAAATTTCCATATAATTGTTAGGATCGTCTTGTCAATTTCTACAAAGATGCCTACTGAGATTTTGATAGAGATTGCATTGAATCTATAGATCAATTTGGGGAGAACTGCCATCTTAACAATAATGAGTTTTCTAACCCATGAAGAAGATCTATCTCCCCATCCACTGAGGTCATGTTTAAATTTTTAAGCAATGTTTTATGGTTTTCAGTGTGCAGGACTTGTGCTTCTTTTGTTCAACTTATTCCTAAGTATTTCTTTTCAATGCTATTACGAACAGAATTGTTTTCTCAAATTCATTTTTGGATTTTTCATTGTTAATGTATAGCAATGTGACTGATTTTTGTATATTGAATTCATATCCTATGACCTTGCTAAACTCATTTATTAGTTCTTGTAGGGTTTTTTTTTTTTTTTTTTTTTTTTTGAGATTGTGTAGGATTTCCTACATTCAGGATCATGTCATTTGCAAATAAAGACAGTTTATTTCTTTCCAATTTGGATGCCTGTTGTTTCTTTTTCTTGCCTTAACTGCACTGGTTAGTGCAATATCAAGTATGATATTGAATAGAAGTAGAAAGCATAGACATTCTTGACTTGTTCCCAGTTTTAAGGGAAAACGCTCATTCTTTAACCATTAAGTATGATGTTATCTGTAGGTTTTTCATAGATGCCCTTTACCACGGTGAGGATGTTCCCTTTTCTTCCTGTTTTATTGAGAGTCTGTATATAAAGAGGTGTTGGAGCTTATCAAATGCTTTTTCTGTGCCTGTTGAGTTGAACATGTGATTTTTGTTCTTTTGTTCTATTAATATGGTGTATTACATTAATTTATTTTCAGATATTAACTAACGTTGCATATCTGGGATAAATGCCACTTGGTCATGGTTTATGGTTTTTTTTTTTTATTAAGTTGCTGCATTTCATTTGTTAATTTTTTTTTTTTTTTTTTTGTCACTGTGTTGATCTTGGTCTGTTGTGTATCTTCCATCTAGGTCTCTTGTGATGTTGTCTGGGTCTGGTATCAAGATATTATCGGCCATATAAAATGAGTTGGAGAGTATTCCCTCTTCCTTTATTTTCTGAAAGATTTGCGAAGGATTGCTATTATTTCTTCCTCAAATGTTTGATAGAATTCACCAGGGATGCCACCTGGGCTTTCTCTGTGGAAAGATTATTTTTTATTGCTAATTTAATATTTTTTTACTGACTTAGGTCTAATCAGATGTTCTGTTTCTTCTTGAGTCAGTTTTGGTAATTTGTGTTTTTCTACAAATTTGTCCACTTCATCTAAGTTGTCTAATTTAAACACATAAAGTAGTTCATAAAATTTCCTTATAATTATTTTAACTTCTAAAGAGTCTGTAGTAATGTGCCCCTTTCATTCTACTTGGAATTTGGGGTTATTTTGCTACTCTGTGACCAGAAAATAACTGGAAAGTATGGCCTCTCCATCCAGTGTCTTTCCCTGCCCCCAACTCAGAATAACTCTCTACCAGAGAGCATTGTACTTTGATGATTGAAGCAATGTTTAAAAACAAAAGTAAAAATCACTTATTGTTAAATTATGCTGTTTACCTTTTTCTTATTTTTATGTAAAGGAAACTAGCCTTTCATCATATGGATGCAAACATTTTTTTTCTAGTTTTTCTGCCCTTCTGATGGCAGAGCAATGGTCTGGATTCCTGACGTTTTGTTGTCTGGTAGGGCTGATTTCACCATTTTGGTCTCCTTTTACAGTTTTTTTTTCAGAGCTATCATATCGGGTTTTTTTTTTTCCCCCAGATCAATACTAGTATCATTTGATTATCCCAGTAATATTTTCATTCAGATTGCATTGGGTTTATAAATTAGGTCAGGGATGCTGTCAACTTTACAGTGTTGCATTTATTCAAGAAAATCCACTAAACCTTGGTGAGAATGGTGGGAGTCTATGGCATTTTGGCCTGGAGCTGCTTCCAGATCCCCCTCAGCTGCATGGAGCAGTGGTTCTATCAGGGCAGAGTAGGTTGTAAGGACCTACCTGCAGCCTCACTGCCAGAGGGGGTTGACTTGATTGACAGCAAATTTGGAAAAATCCATGCTTGGGACATTGTCAAAACAAGACCAATCTTGGTGGCAATAAATCAGGGAATGCCAACATCACAGCTAGCCTGAGACTGTGATACTGGTTGGAACAAGCAACAGACAGACCAGCCAGAAATTTCACAGGAAGATTTGGGGAACATGACAGCTATTATGGGCTTTGATAAGCTCCCACATATTCTTGGTGATATGGAAGCTGCTTAGACAAAAAACTACATGCCTGCTTATGAGAAACCTAGCAGGCCCTCATAGTCAACTGATCCTTGGCCACACGTGAGGCCTTGCACGTACGAAAAGTAAAAGCTGGGGCGGATTTGCTAATGGCCTAAACTTTGAATGTGTTCCCCACCCCTCACACAGATCCATCAGCAGAAGGTGGAAGCCTTACTAGCTCGATCACTCACTGACCACTGCGGTGACCCAGGGCAACCCCTGGGAAGCCATGCTTAAAACTAAAAAGAGGAATTTAAGAATATGAGCAGAGACATCAGTGTTATTTTTCCAGGTGGTATAAAGGGTCAAATGAAGTCAAGTATGTGTAAATGACTTGATTTACTATAAAATGTTATACATACATGGGCATTATTATCGAGTCCATTCACCTAGTGCAGGGAAATCGATAAGAAAAAGATAACCCAGTAGAAAAATGTACGAAAGACTTGTGCAGACACTTTGCAAAGGAGGATAGGAAGATGGCCAATGAACAGAGGAAGAGATGCTCAAAATTATTACTCATCATGGAAATGAAATTAAAACTACTGTGTGTCAGGAAGGGGGATATTTCCCCCTTTATCCATCTTGAGTTCTTTTTTTTTTTTTTTTTTTTTTTTTTAAAGTATCTTTTTTTTTTTTTTTTTTTTTTTTTTTTTTAAATTTATTTATTTATTTATTTTTGGCTGTGTTGGGTCTTCGGTTCGTGCGAGGGCTTTCTCCAGTTACGGCAAGTGGGGGCCACTCTTCATCGCGGTGCGGGGACCGCTCTTCATCGCGTTGCGCGGGCCTTTCACCATCGCGGCCCCTCCCGTTGCGGGGCACAGGCTCCAGACGCGCAGGCTCAGCAGTTGTGGCTCACGGGCCCAGCCGCTCCGCGGCATGTGGGATCTTCCCAGACCAGGGCTCGAACCCGTGTCCCCTGCATTAGCAGGCAGATTCTCAACCACTGCGCCACCAGGGAAGCCCTCCATCTTGAGTTCTTGTGGCTGGACTAATAATAAAATTGACACAAGACAGATTAACAGAAGAAAAACAAACCAATTTTAATTCGTGCACACAGAAGTCTCATAGAAATGGAAACTAAGAAGTGGCCAAAGCAGGCAGCTTTCATATCTTTTAGATAAAAACAATAAATTTGTGAGAAATTGACAGGACAAGGAAACTTAGGCTTTGGGTGCTTAATTTGTGAAGAATCTAACTAAACAGAGTTTGGGATTGCGGTAGTAAATTCAAGAAGTAACAAGTTTTGTTTGTACAGGCTTCTTGGCCTGAATGCTCTATCTCTGGTGATAGGGTGTCCTTTTACCTCCAGATGCCAGGAGTACACCTGTTGTCGAACCCAAGTTCATGTGCCTGATGCACAGTGAGGCCAAACAAACCGGAATGTTGGAGTTTGGAGCAGAGAAAGGTTTATCGCCGGGCCATGCAAGCAGAATGGGGTGGCTCATGCTCAAAAGACCCACACTCCCCGATAGGCTTCAGGGAAGCATTTTTAAAGGCAAGGTGAGGGAAGGGAGTTGCGGGGTGTGTGACATACTCATGCACAGTTCTCTGATGATGAGGTAACAGGGCCATGTCACAAGGGTTAACGTTGTCAATCCTCAGACTCCAGTAGCTCTGGGGACAACATGCTCATGGTCATCAAGTAGTTAACTTCTTCCATTTGGTGGGGGTTTTAGCATCTATAAAATGACAGTTCTCCTGGCCCAACTGCTGTTTTTGTCACTATGTGTTCACATTCTTTCAATCATTAATTCTTGAGCCAGGCTTTTGTGACTCAGGGGAGGCCTGGGAGACTACAGCTTTTCTACAAAGAAGAGGCAGGCAGAGGATATGGGGATAGGGGTCTGTCCCAGGAAAGCCCCATAGGGTCCTGCTCACTTACACACCTTTCACATGAGAGATTTATTTCCTACTTTCAGGGGGACAGAGATGTGGGTTCAATCTTCGGGGCCATGGGGTGCAGTGGCTTGAAGCAGAATCTTAGTTACCTGACTGGGAATTGAACCCAGGCCACAGTGATAAGAGTGTGGAATCCTAACCACTGGACCACGAGGGCCAGCAGGCTTGAAGCAGGACCTCTCTCCTCGACTTCTTTGAAGAAAGAATTTGGTAAAGAGACAGAGGCAGTGAAGCGGGTTAAGTGTTTATTAGAAGCAAAGTACGTGTGGAAGAACACACAGGTGGGCTTGGAGTGAGTCATGTGCTTTTGGGGTGGCTTAAATTGCTTATGTTGGGGCAGTTTTCTGGGTTCCCTCTGGCCAATCATCTTGCTCCATGCCCATATTTGGTCTGACTCAGGGCCCTCTCTAATGTCCGTGCATATCTTTTAGCCAAGATGGATTCCAGTGCAAGGGTTTCTAGGAGGTTGGCAGGACATATTATGGGCTGGCATCCCTTCCCTTCCCTGACTCCTGAGGATCTTTTCTGCGTATATGTGGTCTGGGAGGTCTTCTTGACCCAAGAACAATGTGGTCTCCTTATCTTTTACTCAGTCAGAGTTCTGCTCCTGCTGTTGTCTTCATCTTGAAGTGTCAACAGGAGACAAGTTCCAGCTGCTCAGCCTGGGGTCCAGCTATCTCCTGCCTCAGGTCAAAATGTCCCTCTTGCATCAGCCATTTCTTAACTAACTGTAACTCAAAACAATCAATATACCATTAAGTCATATGTTGGGATGGCCTGCCTTGGGCCTTAACACATGCAATAACTCTACACACTCACCAAAGTGGGTAAAATGAAAAAGACAGGCAAGCATCAGTGAGAATGTGGAGCAACTGGAACTCTCATACACTGATGGTAAGAATATAAATGTAAGCAATCACTTTGGGCTGCTAAAGCTGAAAATATACATACACTGTGATCCAGAAATTCCACGCCTAGGTATTTACCCAACAGAAATGCATACATATATGCAGAAAATGACATATATAAGATTGTTCACAGCGGCACTATTTGTAAAAGACCTAAATTAGAACTAGTCCAAATGCCCATCCAGAGAAGAATGGAAAAATATCAATACTATACCCGATGTATATGAACGAACTTGGCTACGTGCAACAGTATGGACGAGCCTCATAGCCACAATGATGAGCGAAATAAGTCAGACGTAGAGTAACATGTGCTGTGTAGTTCCACTTATGAAAAGCTCAGAAGCAGGCAAAACTAATTTTTGGTGTTAGAAATTAGGTAATTACCCTTTTGGAGAGGATAAGTGGAAGGGGGACTTGGTATTAGTGTTCTGTTTCTTGATTTGTGTGGTGGTTATTCAGTGTGTTCATCTTGAGAAAATTCTTCAAGCTATACATTTAAGATTTATGTACTTTTCTGTATGTGTGTTGTACTTTCATTAAGAGTTAAAAAAAAACAACCTTCACAAAATAGCTACCATTGGTCATTGTGCTGGTTTCTGGAGGTTTCCAGACTAAATCTAATGTTTGGAGACTACTGTCATGTGCCTTACCATTTATTCTACAGGTAAACACCTCTAATTTGTCCATCTACTCCAGACCCTTCATCATCAGCTTGCCCTCTAGTGGTCTCACCTCGTTTTTCTAGGTTTGTATTGAAACAAGATGCTCAGAATTAGATAAAAACAGTCCAGAAGAGGTCTGCAGAGCAGAATACAATGGGACCATCACTTCCTTCAATCCGTGCATTATACTTCATTTAATGTAACCCACAGGTGAATGTCCACCCTCTAACCACAATTGAAAAAATGTAGGCGTAATTGTCTTGTCCCTGGCAGGCCCTACCTGCCTGTTATAAACAAGATAGTGAGAAGCCATGTTTAATACTTCAGAGGACAAAGTATTTTCACTAACTTTATCACCTTCTATTTGCATATAAGTTACCAGAGTGCTAACTACTGGTGACTCAACTTAGCTCTTAATGAAGACCTGGCAAAGCTGCTATCTGGCAACACTTTGTTAACAGTTAATTTGAATTACTTTATACATTTATAAACAGCACTTCATTTCCTGAGTCATTCTGACTTTTTCCTTTTTCAGGTTGACCTTCCCCTCTATCTTTCAGTTCTAATTAAAAAGATTAAATAACTTTACATAGGGCTAACCGAATACCAGCTACTACCCTACTGCTCTTTACGTGTGTTTACTCATTTAATCCTCATGACATCTTTTTGAGGGAAGTACTATTATTTTCAGGCCCATTTTACAGCTGAGGAAACTGAGACATGGCAGGTTAAGAAAACTTGCCAAGGCTGCATGGTTAGAATAAATATTTGGTCTTTGTTCCCAGTTCCTGGCACAGAGCCCCTAAAGTCCTTGGGATTTCCTGAGTGATAGGAATGCCTTTTGTTCTCCACAAAGAGTCCCTTTTGATCACACCTGAATTTATGCTAATAAGGTGACTTAGGATGCGGCCCCTAGAAGCCTCAGGTTAGGGCTGGTCACCTGAAAAACCAAGTGATTAGAGAATTGGAACTTTTAGCCCCACTCAGAAAGGGGAGAGGTTCCAGAGAAAGGGGAGGCTAGAGACTGAGCTGCAGAACAGGTGTTTGATGTTCGGAGATCTCTGGCTGGTGAACAGACGGAGGAGCTGGGAGGGGGGCGCACTCAGAGAGGGCGTGGAAGTTCCCCCTCCCCCATACCTTGCCCTGTGTATCTCTTCTATTTGGCTGTTCCTGAGTTGTTTCCTTTCTAATAAACCAGTAAATGTAAGTAAAGAGTGTTCCTGAGTTCTGTGAGCAGTTCTAGCAAATTACTGAACCTGAGGAAGGGGTCGTAGG
Organism: Balaenoptera ricei; assembly: GCF_028023285.1. Classification (NCBI taxonomy): domain Eukaryota; kingdom Metazoa; phylum Chordata; class Mammalia; order Artiodactyla; family Balaenopteridae; genus Balaenoptera; species Balaenoptera ricei. The sequence continues at coordinate 70,380,949 of NC_082652.1, read as the reverse complement.
ATCTCCTGTTTTATAGCCAGTTGGTCAGAAGTACAGGTGGCCCAAGACTTGTGGCTGGCCTCTGAACTGGGGGAGCAGTCTTGTGGGACAGAGCCTTTAATCTGTGGGGTCTGTGGTAACTCCAGGTCGTTAGCGTCAGAACTGAATTGAATGGTTGAATGTTGGTGTCTGGAGAATCACAGAACTGGTGGCTGGTGTTGGAAAAACCCCAGTCAGTGAGTGATGGTGCTGGCATTGGAAGCCCGTCTCATCGCAGAGCCCATGGCTTTCAGGCTCTCTGCTTTACTGCCTCCCCACAACAGGCAAAAATCAATGAATTACAGACTTTTAAAGCTTAAAAACCCACCACAAATACTTTAATTAGTTTACTTTGCAAATGAAGAGCCAGAAGTCCAAATAAATCTCCTATCTCTTGGTTCAGCACTTTTTCCATTATATAACATCATAATTTCTTACCAAACTCCAGTTTGTTATCAAAGCACCCTTAGTCACCAATATGCCCTTTTTTTCAGGCTTGCAGTTCAGGCAATATATAGCATGAGACTATTTTCACTCCATTTCCATCACTTTGTGGTCTCTATCCAAAACTTTATATTTGCTAACATAGCATTTTGGTGCAAATCCATCAAGTACATTTATGCATACACATTCCATAAATTACACAAGGGCATGAATATTTTTCCTACTATAAACCATCCTTCTGATATTTTGATTACCTTATATAAACTGGTCAAACAGCTTCTCAGAATATAGATGAGAGTTGCATCTAATAAAAAGAATAGTTTCCTATATAGAGAAGCCCCCAAGGTAACTGGAAAGGGTATTTTATCACACTTAGTACAGGTCACAGTAAAAGATGTGATTCTGTTCATGTCTCCTGTGAAGCTGTTGGCTGGATCTTGGGCTCTGAGAGCCAAAATTCCTCCAGATGTCAATTCTTTTCTCTAAAGTTCTAAGATGTGTGTTTTGGATAGAGGCTGAGGGTTATTATCTTAGTGCTTCCAAGTATTGTGATGTGGGACTTTTATCTGAAATGACTTTGTAGATATGGTTCTGGGAAAACTGATAAAACAAGACAATTTCATGCTAAGTCTTTGCCCGAATGTGCCATTAATCAGCTGTGTGATCTTGGCAGGACTTTCTGGGCTATAATTCTCTTGTCTAAAAACTGAGGGACTTCTTGAGCCAGAAGGGACCTGAGAGGGTGTCTAGTCCAAATCCTTCACCTTATAGACGAGAAAGTGTCTGGGGTTTGGTGGCCTCGCAAGCAGAACCCATGAGAAGGACTTGGATACAATTAGGTTCTTTGGTAGGTGACCCAGGAAGCAGAAGAATGGGGTGGGCAGAGTAGCAGGGGAGGAACCAGTAGAAGAACGTGTTACAGGGTGGTTATCACAGTAGGCAACTGGGTCTTAATCCACTCGGGAGCCTTCTGAAGAAATGTGTAGGCCTCACAGGTATATACTGCTCAAGGTGGAGGCTGGGGCATTTATCACTCCCACCCTCTTTGGTTGAGGGGTGCCCCTACCGGCATTGACTTCCCCACCATAGATGGGAGGCTAAAGAGGTTGTGAGAAAGCCCTGGGACGATAAAGCAGAATGATGCAGGGCCTGCACCTGAGGCAGACCCTGGTGCCCTGGACAGAACCATGGCTGGAATCTGAGAGACAGAGGGAAACAAGGCCAGAGAAGTTATGACTTATGATTTGACCTGCAGCACACAGCTAAAACTATGTGTTTTGGGGTTTGTTTGTTTTTTTTGCATATTTTCCAGGTGTGTGTATGTTTTCTCTCCAATTAGGCACTGTTGCTTAAAGCAGGTACCAAGTGTTAGACAACTCTGATGAATCCAAGCTTTCAGCAAAAGGTCTGCCCAGAGCAACCCCTCCGAAAATATTTCCTCATTTGTTCTGGGGGAAAAGAGGAAGGCTAAGTGGCCAGAGTGAAAGGGTGACCATAGAGCCTTCCTTCTGATTCTTTAGCACCCAGACCTAAGAGGGCCAAGCAAGGCTAAAATGGCATAAGACCAGAGGGACAGCCCTGAAATGGCCAGCAGCCAGCGGAGCTGACAGACAGGAGGCAGAGAACCGTGACCGTGAAGAGGCCAAGCCAGACCTGAAGCGGCGGGTGCTGGGCCAGGAGATGAGCCATCGGAGGTAGCAAGACTCGGACATTTCTACAGCTCCCAGCTCCGGACAGGAAATGGCTTTAGCTTCCAGAAGCACAGACATTGACATGGAGCTGGCAAAGGCGTGTAAGGTGTTTGTGCTCTCTCTCCCCTCTGGGGGAGCTAGAATTCACAGACTCCCATCCTGACCACGCACCCAAGGCTGGTGACCATGGCTCTCTTCTGCTTTTTTTTTTTTTTATTAAATTTATTTATTTATTTATTTATTTATTTATTTATTTATTTATTTATTTATGGCTGCGTTGGGTCTTCATTGCTGCACGCAGGCTTTCTCTAGTTGCAGTGAGCAGGGGCTACTCTTCCTTACGGTGCGTGGGCTTCTCACTGCGGTGACTTCTTTTGTTGCAGAACACGGGCTCTAGGCACACGGGCTTCATTAGTTGTGGCACGCGGGCTCAGTAGTTGTGGTTCGTGGGCTCTAGAGCTCAGGCTCAGTAGTCGTGGCGCATGGGCTTAGCTGCTCCGCGGCATGTGGGATCTTCCCGGACCAGGGCTCGCACCTGTGTCCCCTGCATTGGCAGGCGTATTCTTAACCATTGCACCACCAGGGAAGTCCCCTCTTGTCTGCTTTTGCTGTGCCACTAGATGCTTTCAGGGGAGAGACTCCTCAGAGCTGGGAGCAGGTTAGCCAGGGTGATGTGGAGAGAGTGGGATTGAGGGAAAGGCATCTTGCCCCTTTGTGTCTTCTGGACACTGAGTAAAGGGCGCTCCTTTGTTGGCAGATTTCCCTCTGCCTCCCTGCAGGACTTCAGTGGGTTTGGGGCTGATCAAGGACCACAAGGCGGCCACAGCACACACAGCTTCTGTTGGGTGGTGCTTGGACAGGGCTGCTGGAGAGGTCACTCCTCACAGCACGAGACCATCCAGAGTCTTGCAGAGATGAAGGGCCAGCGTCCGGAAGGGCAGGAGGACAAGGGACCTCCCAGTGGGGAGAGGGACCGGGCAGGGGCTTACATGTCTAGGTGATGCAACTCAACAGCACGGTGGGGATTCTCTGGGTGCAAGAACTCCCAGGGCGCCCTAGCATTTGGGGCCTTATGACTACAAGGTCCTATCTCATCGACAGGTAATAGCTGTTGGTGAGGTTTCATGGGGTTTGCAAAGCAGGCAGTCTCTAAATGGCTAAGCATTTGTGTGTCTGGGCTATTTTTTAAATAATTGGATGTGTAAAAATTTAAGTTTGGCACTGGCAGGCTTTTGAACTAACAGGTCTCCGCCTGCAGTGAAGAAGTACATAACCTAGGGGCTAATACGCAGAGGCCACGGTTGGCTGTTTTATATAACATTCTGTGAACACCAGGAACCCAGCTATGCAGAACTGAGAGTTACTGTTCCCCCAAACAGACACCCTCCTTCCTCCTCACACGTAGGCACTTTTCCCCACTGTTCTGCCTGGACTCAGAGGGTCCACGTGCCCCTTGGAATTCCAGCCTTTCCTTCACCGTGAGCTCAACTCAAACAACATCTGTTGTGTAGTCCCCCCAGACTCTCTGGCGGCGCCCTGACTCCTTGCTCACCCCCAGCTCTCTATTTCTCTTTTCTATCACAGGGCGCAGTTTAGCTGTGATAGGCCTGTGTCCACTACTAGACTATGAGCTGTTTGAGGGAAAGAGCCAGGTATGAACTGAACTGTGTCTCCCCAAAATTCATATGTTGAAGCCTTAACCCCCAGTGTGACTGTATTTGGAGATAGGGCCTTTAGGGAGGTAATTAGGTTTAATGAGGTCATAAGGGTGGAGCCCTAATCGGATAGGGCTGGTGCACTTACAAGAGGAGGAAGAGACACAGGGATTGCCCTCTCGTTGTGCACAAAGAAGCAGCCACGTGAGGACATAGCAAGAAAGTGACCATCTTCAAGCCAGGAAGGGAGTCCTCATCAGAAACCAACATGTTGGCACCTTGATCTTAGACTTCCAGCCTCCAGAACTGTGAGGAAATAAAGGTCTGTTGTTTAAGCCACCCAGCCTGTGGTATTTTGTTATGGCAGCCTGAGAAAACTAATACAGAGCCCTATATTTTTCCCCTGAAAATCTCTCACAGCACTTAGAACAGTGGCACGTGGAAACCCCTTAACAAATGTTTGCTGAATTGAACTGTAATCCCCAAATGAATGAGACATGCATGGTGCTGGTGGTGCCCTGGGTCTGGAATCTCTGACAAACCCAGCGGCCAACCCTTCTCCTTGCACACTGTAGGAGAGAGACCACCCCGCCAGTCTCCTCTGCAACTGAAATATCCACAAAGCTCTGAGACCAGAAAGTCTGATGCTAAGCCTCATTTAGCAGCAAAATCTGAGCTGAACAAGTATGAAACTACTTAAGATTATCCCACTAGGTTTTACTACAGAACTATGAATGATTTTGACTACTGAGCACCACCCCAGCTCTGGCTAAATGCATTATAAGATTTACGGCTTAGGCATCTACTACATTTCTAAAATCTAAAACCTTCAGAATTCCAAAACATATTTGGCCCCAGAGTTTGGAATAAAGGATTGTGGGCCTGTGCTATATAAAGGGGTTAATACCAAACCCACAAGTGTCAACTTGAGGAAGCCCATGGGAGGCACTGTTTATCCAGTGTATAAGTAAACTGCAATGGCTATTTGAACAGAATGAGAAATAACTAACCTAAGCTGGGGAGTTGCGTGATTGGAATTAAAACGTTGGTTGATACGCATGCTACAGATGCCGGCATTGTTTTTGAGCAGTTTATTCCATCAGCCTACAAAACGTGCTGAGTACAGTTTTTAAAGATGCACGATATTACCTAGGAAAATAGCAGCCGTGTAGTTTAAATTCCAATTGGCTTTTTATAAATTGTGTTTAACAACTGGAGAAATCAATAAAAATGAAATTATAAGAACACTCACAACTATTCATTATGACTATCAGCGTTGCTACTACAAATAATATGAAAAAAAAATTAATCTGCTGAATTTACAAAGTCAAGCATGTTTTTAGCAGAGCATCTCAAAGTGTTTAGTATCTAGACTCTACAAAGCCTACAATATAAGACTGACACTGTTTCTTCCCTTGAGGAATTTATAGTCTTGTTGACGGTCAAGACCCAGACACAAGAAATAATTGTGAACATTACAAGGCAACATATAATCCAGTGCTGCGTTAAATATAATCAAGTACGTGGAACAGATTTACTGCTAAGCCTTCTTAAAGGCTCCAGAATGCCTGTGCAGCTTGGACTGATGGGAGGCCCCTGGCTGGAAGACAGGCTTAGAAAGTGTGTCTTGAAACTGCATTTGAATAGCAGTGCACTGCCTCTGCTTAGATTTTATGGGGTTTTTTAAAATTAATTTTTATGGGAGTATGGTTGCTTTACAATGTTGTGTTAGCCTCCACTGCACAACAAAATGAATCAGCCATACACATACAGATATCCCCTCCCTTTTGGACTTACCTTGCATTTATGTTTTCTTTTTAAATAAATTTATGTATGGCTGCGTTGGGTCTTCGTTGCTGTGTGTGGGCTTTCTCTAGTTGCGGTGAGCGGGGGCTACTCTTTCATTGCAGTGTGAGGGCTTCTCATTGCGGTGGCTTCTCTTGTTGCGGAGCACGGGCTCTAGGCACGCAGGCTCAGTAGTTGTGGCGCACGGGCTTAGTTGCTCCGCGGCATGTGAGATCTTCCCGGACCAGGGCTCGAACCCTTGTCCCTTGCATTGGCAGGTGGATTCTTAACCAGTGCGCCACCAGAGAAGTCCCCCACTTATGTTTAATTGGAGGATCTTGGAGGAGCTTTTGGCGAGTTGGAGGAGGGCGGTACCAGCTAAGTCATGCTTCAGAGCCACGCCACTGCTGCTCTGGGTTTTTGGCAAAGCAAAAGGTGAACTATGGCTGGGACAATCAAGGAGGCTTCCAGGAGAAGTTGGCACTTGAGCTGGACTTATAGGTCGTGTGGACTATAGGTGACCTGGAGAAGGAAGGGTATCTTTGGAGAGGAGTGTCGGGGGCAGGTCATAGTGAGAAGTGGACTCGACTCCACTGGGAATCTGTCTTGGGGGCAGGAGGTCAGAGAGCTCTGAGGCAGACCAAAAAGTCCCATTTTCCAATTGAGAAAAAGGAAAATCTGCTAAACGTCACCAGATTCCAATAGAAATGCATTGCCTTAGAATTTCAGTAACTGCACAACCTGCTTAGGCACGCTTCATGAGCGGACACCTCGCCTCATTTCCCACTAGGGGCGCAGTCTTGGCGGTACGGATAACACCGTGTGACGGAATCGTTTGGAATGTTGACCTCAGCAAGAAGAAGGTGCATCAGTACGTGACAGGCAGTGGGTGCCTGACAAGCCTTGGCAGCTTTGAGAGTTGGGGCCTGGGTGTTTGACTGACTTCCAAAACCGTTTGTAAGGTCAGAGCTGAGGGCAGCAGAGGCAGCCCTCGCCTTGACTGCTGGGGAGTTAAGTGAGATGCTACAGGAGAGGGTTAGTGCTCAACAGATGGCAAGTGCTATAACTCAACATCAGAAATAGTGCAGACCCAACACGTATCCTATCCTTCCAGTGAAATGATGTAACTTCCCAGAAACACTCTGTTTCTATTCCAAGTCAAGGTAGTTCTGGTCTGCAAGAACAGCCTGGTTTTCTCGAGAATCTAGCATCTTTCTAACACATTATTATTACTTAACAGTAACCGTTCGTACGTGTTTGCTGTTTTACAAGTATGTCCAGTTTTACTCGTCCTCACCAAAGCCACAGGCATTTGACAGGGATTGTTTTTCTTTTTTTTGTAACTGAGATATAACATTCATACAGTAAAATTTGTGAAGCACATGGTGTGGTGAATGTTTACACGTTTGCTCCTGTATAACCAGCAGATCAAGATATGGAACATTTCCAGAATCCTGAAGGTTCTCATGCCCCTTCCCAGTCAAGGCCCCCTCAGAAGTAACCACTATTCTGATTTCTATCGTCACCCATTAGTTTTGCCTGCTCTTGAACTTCATATAAATGGAACCTGCTATCTTCCACTCGACATAATGTGGATGTGATTCCTCCATGTTCTGCACACATGCCGAGAGTTCATTCTTTGTCCTTGCTGGGCACTATTACATTGTCTGAATGTACCACAATTCATTTATCCATTTTCTCGTGGGCAGACATAATTAAACAAAGTTTACAAATGAAGACATTCAGGGTGAGAGTGACTTAGTCCCTTAGACCCTAAGGTCAGGCAGCCGGGAAGGTCAGGATTAGAACTGGAGCTGTCTGTCTCCAAATGCAGGGCTCTTTCTAACGTTCCACTTTGGAGCAGCAGTGTTTTCTAGAACTTTTTTTTAGGTTGCAGAATTTTGAACTACTTAGTTCAAACTGCTGAACTAAGGAGTTCAATCAAAAAATAAAAGCAAACAATAAAATCCCCATTTTGTTGGGAATCCCCATGTGAAAATGTAGGTAGGTACTCAGGATGAACACCATGCCCGTGGCGGGCTTTGAATAAATGCTTAATGGTCCCGATTCACGTGGAAGAAGTCCTGGAGTGATGGATTCAGTCCTTCAACTCTCTGTGTTTATAGTTACAGTCTGAGTGAGACAGGAGGAGAAGTACCACTGTTTCCCTACAGAATACTCTGCGCATGGTTGGCTGCCGCAGGGTGTGTGTGTGTGTGTGTGTGTGTGTGAATTTAGCATGCTGCTAATCGTGAAATTCCTAAGCTCTGCTGTGCACATAGGCACACACCTCTCCCTGCATCCCTGCATTGCAAACCCAGACACATTGCTTTTCCTCTGCAGGCCCCGGGCTCCCAGGACCTGGCTGTGGCCCCTCTAGCTCTTTTTTTCAAAGGGCTAACTGCAGAGTCTTCCTCCAGCCCTGGGAAGCCAGGGTCTGGCACCTGACAGGGGGAGAGAAGCTGGACGCAGCTCGGAGTGATTTGTGGGAAACTGGGATGGGGAAAATAGAGCCAGATAAGGATTTAGAGCAATTAGACAAAATAACAAATCACTTCTTTGTAAATGCTGCAAATCAAATCCTAAGTCTAGGGCCAAGAACCAGAGAACTTTCTGTTCAGTAAACAGGTTAGGGAGGGAACCACTCAGACTGAATGTGCTTTCTCCAAAATGGGTGCTAAATATGGGGGTCTGCACTGTCAGGAAGAAGAGGGTCTTTTCCATTTATTAGCAGAGAAATTACATTTCTTGTAAGAGGTGTCACCCAAGCCAACTTGGCTTACAGCAGTAAAAAATTCAAAAATCAAGTTTTCTCTCTGGCAGTTCCTGTGTCCACTTTCAGACCCCCTCTCCCCATGACATCATCTCTCCTCCCAGCCCAGCACCCAGTGGGCAGGGTCCCCTTCCATAACCGCCACCCCTGGACATGTGTCTCATGACTTTTTCTCCCACAAGGACACATAGCTACCTACTCTCCCCTCATCCACAACCAGCTCTCCTGTCTCTCTTTTCTGACCCCAAACTCAACTGTTCTTATGTGTGCAATGCTCTCCCCTCACCAGAAAACGTTCTGGCGAAGTAACCTCTGAGATGGCTACCACCCAGGCTTGGACCGATATCTCCATGGACAAACCTTAGAGCTTCATGCCAGCAGGAGACTCCTGCAGCTGGACATTCAGGTGGTTTCCAGTCTTTTGTTATTTCACATCATGCTGCCATGAACGAACCTATGAGCATATCAGGAAAGTGTATCCCTAAAGTGGAATTTCTAGGTCAAAGGAGACGAGCATTACTATGTTTGATCATTATTGCCAAGCAGCCAGCAATTTTCCCATCCAAACTACTGATTAACTTTAGAAGAGGAGGGGCTGATTGATGGGGGGATGTTATAAAAGGGGAAGATGAACCTGACCCTGTCATGTTTCTTCAACTTTAAAAATATTTAAAAACTTTTTTATTGAAGTATAGTTGATTTACAATGTTGTGTTTAATTTCTGCTGTATAGCACAGTGATTCAGTTATACATATATATATTCTTTTTCATATTCTTTTCCATTATGGTTTATCACAGGATATTGAATATAGTTCCCTGTGCTATACAGTAGGACCTTGTTGTTTATCCATCCTATATATACTAGTTTGCATCTGCTAATTCCAGCTTCCCAATCCTTCCCTCCCCCACCTTCTCCCCCTTGGCAACCACAAGTCTGTTCTCTAGGTCTGTCTTTTTCTGTTTTATAGTTATGTTCATTTGTGTCATATTTTAGATTCCACATGTAAGTGATATCATATCTCTAGGTCCATCCATGCTGCTGCAAATGGCATTATTTCATTCTTTTTTATGGCTGAGTAATATTCATTGTGTATATATGTACCACATCTTCTTTATCCATTCATCTGTCGATAGATGTTTAGGTTGTTTCCATGTCTTGGCTATTGTAAATAGTGCTGCTATGAACATAGGCATGCATGCATCTTTTCAAATTAGAGTTTTGTCTGGGTTCTCCAAATTTTTGTGTATGTGAGAATTTTACAGCCTAATTTATGGAGTAACACATGTTGAAGGAGAAAGTAGACCGTAAACTTTTAGCCAGAGCATAAGGATGAAATCCTAAATGCTATGCCTCCCCACACTGCAAAGCTGCCAAGGCTGGGGGTGCAAATATTATGGGAGGTGCCCGCAGGTGGCTGCTGACAGATGGCCATGGAGAGGAGGAGCCCCCTCTCACGTGTGGGCTTGCACAGGACCAAAACACCGGCAGTGTGATCACTGCTCAGTCGGTGCTATCACGAGCCTGGGCACTCCTTGGGGGAGGGGATTGCCTGTCACTTTTTTGTCTCAGTGATAGCAAATGCCTGGCCCTGTAAATCCTTATAGAATAAATGGTGAAGACAAGAAGGAAGCTTTTGTCTCCAGCCCCATGTCTTTGTCTTGATGGGACAGAACAGCCACTGGACAAGGACATCCTGAGATATCACCTTTTATGGGATGAATTCTGTTCCCTTCAAAAAATGTTACGTTGAAGTCCTAATCCCCCCAGTACCAAAATGTGACTTTATTTGGAAATCGGTTCACTGCAAGTGTGATTAGATAAGATGGGTCACACTGGAGTATGTCGGCCTTTAATCCAATGTGACTGGTGTCCTTATAAAAAGAGGAAAGGACACAGAGGGACACAGACACACTAGGGAGAAGTCCATGTGACAATGAAGGCAGAGAGTGGAGCGATACAGCTGCAAGCCCAGGATGCCAGGTTTTGCTGGGAAACCACCAGAAGGTGGAAGAGGCAAGGAAGGGTCCTCCCTTACAGGCTTCAGAGGGGTCATGGCCCTGCTGACACCTAGATTTGGGGCTTCTAGCCCCCAGAACTGTGAGGCAATACATTTCCATGGTTTTAAGTCACCCAGTTTGTGGTTCTTTGTCATGGCAGCCATCCCTAGGGAACTAATACATCACCCAGACTACCTCTTCATGTTGGAAAGAACCAGAATTAAGTGAGGCTGCCCCTAGAAGAGAATAAAACAGCTTAACATTCACACAAGGGGGGGAAACAATAAACAAATAAATATGGAAAAAATATAATATGCTATACTGTGATAATGGTATAGAGAAAAATAAAGGGGGGGGCGGGATATGGAATGACAAGGGGATGTGCAGGTTTAAATGAAGCAGACAGGAAGACCTCATGGGAGAAGCCCTGAGGAGGTGAGGGGGTGAAAACCACGGAGGAGACGGAAAAGGCACCCAAGAGGGACTGGCCGTGAGGTTTGCCAGGGCGGGCAGCTGGAGCGGAGCGGGAAGGAGCAGAGCCAAGGCCACTGCGAGGAGGACCCTGGCTGGTACCTTGAATGAGGCAGGAAGTTGTCAGAGGGTTGTGCACTTGCAGGTCTAGGGGACAGAAGGAGAGATTTGGGCGGTAGGAAGCATGCAGAGGCAAGCAGGAGGCCAGAAGGAGAAGGATGGGGTCACACCCCATGAGGACTCTGGGTCCGGAAAGAATGGCGGTGACGACTGGGCAAGAGCCAGAAAGCAACACAAGACTCAGAATCACAGGCATTAAAATGCAAACATTCACATCTGATGACTTGTTCCTGCCTTTTCCTTTAGAGGTTTGTATTTTAATAGTAGGTGCCTAGAAACACTAATCACCACCAGAAAAGGATGAATCGTTTTCCCAGGACAGACCACAAGCCAAAGTATCTCTTAATAAGCTCAGAGGTGGTGGGAAAGGGGTGATCTCTGCAAAGGTGGAGAGTATACATGTAGCTAATTTGAATTACGTGAAGTTTGAATATGCAAGGTGTTTTCTGCACTCTGACAGGAGTGCAACTTGTCTGTGCTCTGTAAACAGCTCTTGTTAAACTGGTAAAATTGGAAATAGTTAGAGGCTTCCTTTGAGTCTAATGTTCCATCTGGATTTGTCTCTGTGGGTCCTTTCAGCCACTGGACGCGCCCCCCCTCCCCAAGCCACAGAGGGCAGCTTGGCAGTCATAATAGAGAGAACCTCACCTGGGTGCCTGCTTTTTGTGTCCACCCTGACAAAAATGCTTCAGTCCCCAGGCAGAGGCTCAAAGCAACTAACATTTATTGAGCATCTACTATGCGAGGGACACTCTTCTGAAGTCTGGGAGTTCAGCAGTGAATAAGATGGACACGGTTTCTGCTTTTATGAAGCTTATATTGGTTGGGAGGAAGGGATAGACAGAAAATAATAAGAATATGAATAAGGCAATTTCAGAGTGTGAAGTGATTAAACGAAACGGGAGGGTGCTATCATAGGCCGGGTGATGAGGGAAGCCTTTCAGATTCGGTGTTATTTGAGGTTAGAAAAATGAGAAGCAACAATATTTAAAATAGATAACCAACAAGGACCTACTGTATAGCACAGGGAACTCTGCTCAATATTCTGTAATGACCTAAATGGGAAAAGAATTTGAAAAAGAATAGATACATGTATATGTATAACTGAATCACTTTGCTGTACACCTGAAACTAACACAACATTGTTAATCAACTATACTCCAATATAAAATAAAAATTTTTTAAAAATGAATATAAAAAAAGAAAAAGAAGAAACAGTAGACTTTCTATGGTACTATAAAAGTTTGCCCATTATATCCCAGTCTTATCATTCTATAATGTGATGAAAAAGTATTAAAATCAATGGAATATGGATGCAAAAAAAAAAAAAGAAAGAAAGAAAGAAAAATGAGAAGCAACAGCCTTGATGGTTAGGGGACCAGGATTAGGGTGTGGTGAGTGAGGCACTAGCCTTGGGTACAAAACTTAAGGGGCACCAAATACTCAGTAATCATGATAAATAATATTTGTAAAAATCAAAATTCATGCCAAAAATCCATGAGGAATGAAATTTCAAAATTTTAAATAAAGGTCTGACAGTGTTGGGCTGGGCCAGATTAGAGCCTGAGGCCAAAGGAAAAATGTGTGTCCCTATATACATGTTTTAATGTATTTCTTTAATGGTTCATTTTTTTCCCAGAGGTAGACTTTGAAACTATTAATGATAAGTTTGCTTCATTAAAGCCAGATTAAGTAAAAGAGTATATTCTCTTTAGGGGATTGTTATAGTAAAGGGTTAAGTCAGCAGGCTTGGGGTGCTCAAACCCTACACATTCCAAAGAAAGGACTGGTCCTTGATCAGCTCCTGGGAGATAACCTATAACAACTCATTTGGACATTGGTGTGCTAATTAGCCAAGACTTGGTTATTGATTCAGATATGAATAGCAGAAGAAGCTGTAGGCTGTGTATGGGATGTGGCTTTTTCTGATATGACAGCTGACCAAACCCTGCAATGTAAATTCTTGATAGCATATTATCTGGCTACCCCTAGAATTAAAATGCAAAATAAGTACATGTACTGAAGCATTTCAAAGTGTATTAAAGATATTGTCAATCCCAGGTACCAAATAGAATAGAAACATATACAGTGTATCCATGCAGTGGAGGAAGGCTTCATGGAGAAGGTGGGACAGGGGGTAAGACCAAAAGCAGAGGTTTAGTAGCTCCGCTTTAGAATTACCTGGGAGTGTAAAGACCTCAGCCAGAGATTCTGGGATGAGACACAGAGATCAGCCCTTTTGAAGTGATTCCTAGGTGATTCTAGCGTGTAGCCAATCATGGTCTTAAAGGATGGGTAGGATTTGGAAGCAGACAGCATATTCCAAGCAGTTTTTATTAATTTACAAGGTTGTGTAATTAATACAAGCCCTGAGATCTATCCTCAGCCCACCCTCTGGTTCTGATTCCCTCTCCGTCTCAGAACAGGAGAAAGTCTCATCTGGAATCAGACAGAAACTTGAGCCCCACAGTGAGATCTCGGTTTAATGGTTCAATTTTATTAACAGGTGAGAGGGGGTGAAGGGTATGCTTTGTGAACAAGGCAAGTGGGTGGAGATTGTGAGTGAAATTCTCTGCTACTCAAGCAGGACTCGTGAACCCCTATCCACTTCCTAGTTCTTCCCAGAAATGTCCAGGCCAAGAGCAGCTCAGCCACCAATCAGCAGTGTGACTTTGGGCAGGTCTGTCTCCTCTGGGAGCCTCAGTTTTTTCATTTGTCAAATGAGAAGGTTGGATATTGATCTCTTTAAGGATCTTGCAGTTATGACTTTGGAAGATCAGAAAATTATGGAATATTGAAAATGAGAGAAAAAGCAAAAATAAAACTAGCCGTTGGGAAAAGTGTCCAGAAGAGGGCGCAAGATGCTAGGGCTAAACTATACATGTCCCTGGGAATCCTCCGGAAAGGGATCCTGCAGCTGCTTTCTTGAGAGCAAGTGACAGTGAGATGGGCAGTGATCGGAGGACTAGAGTCTCAGAGTTACGTTGGGGGGGGGGTGGTTATAGCCTGTGGGCATGCAGGTGGTTACATTGTGTTTACTCAGAGCCACACCACCTCATTTTTCTCCTGTTTCCTCTCCATCCAAACTCCAATAGATGGGTCACTCCATCCTGGAGGTGGGGGGTGGGGTGGGGGAGGGAGTGGGAGGGTCATTACAGTTATTTACTCAATAGCCCTTGGGTCTTGGGAGAGCTTCCATGACCAGAGGTTTTGGAGGTTCTGGGAAAGTGTAAACTCCACTCTTTTCTCTCCCACTTCCCCCAAGAAAAGAACCCAACCCTTTTGCGGCAGAGTCAGGATGCCCAGTAGGAAGCAAAGCCTTTCATTCCATTTAGGATTAAAGTCAAGCTTTAAATGAAACCCCCCTAAAGGGAACACAGGACTTTCGGTCTTACTGAGTTGTAAAGCATTGCTATCAAACCTTCCCACGGAGCAAGCTTTGACAGGGGGGGTTTTCTTCGCTTGAGGTTATCAATACAGCATTTGTGACAACAGCTCTAAACTTTGTTTGATGTCGTGAGCCAGGTGTATGGAAGGCAGCCACCGGGGCACAGCCACTGACTCCCAGGGGTGGTGCAGCTCACCCCCACCCAGTGGCAGAATCTACAGCATCCTTGGCAGTGATAATCCAGCCTCTGCTTGAATTCCCCCAGGGACAGCAAGCTCCCTTTTCCATGAGATGCCTCTCTTAGTCTTTATTAGAAGTTGTTTTTCATGGTTGTACAATATCTATCAGCCAGACACTTCCTCCCTGTGGTCTGGCCTCCAGTAACCAGACCCAGCCTAATCCCTCTTTCACATGACAGATTTTCAAGTGTTTGAAAATAGTTTTGATGTCCGAATCTCTCACCAGTCCTCAGCGCCCAGAGTCTTTTCTTACCCAAATCAAACCACCCCAGTGGTCTTCAACCATCCTCATGTGTCACGGCTTCCGCCCTCATCACCACCCACCTGCATCCCACAGAGGAGTGGCCGGTGGGAAATCCAGGCTGGGGTCTGTGTCACTGTCCCTCCCTGACAAACAGTGACAGAAGTCATGGCTCAAATCTGTACTCAGGCTGAGTGCTAACTCAGAACAGGTGAAAAATAAGTCTGCTTTGCCCTAAGAGGGACTCGGAGATGACCACCGAATGAACTGCAAAGGTGAAAGTGTCCCACAGCGTCAGGCTCTTAACACCATTTTAAATCCTGAATTTCTAACAAAGTTCTAATTTGGGAGATCGTGGAAGCAGATGCCCTTCGCTCCATGGGCTTCAGACTTTCTTGTTCTCAAATTCTCTAAAGGAATTTTGAAAAACCATGTATGTCATCACACATTTTTAGGTTAATAACTAACATTGTTAATAAGTTTAAATAGTTGGAAAATATGTAATTTCTGGCATATCGTAAATATTGTCAGCTTAAAATAAAACTTATATCAAGTGAACCCAATGGACTCTGCCATAACAATTTGATACCCTCCACTGCCCATTTAACAACCACACAAATTCTTTAAATCATTCATTTTTTTCCCTTGAGCCTGGAATTCTGTTCCATTTTCCCCACAGAATCTTATCCTACATTTTTTAATGCTAGAAACTCCTTTAAGAACCACCATATAATACTTACCTATAACAATAATATGTATATAAATTAATATATTTTAAAAATTTGCAGTGGTCAAGTATTAAAATTATTCTGAAATGAATGGTCACAAATGCTATTATACAATTTCAAAAATCTATTTGTATTTTTGTTATAGACATAAGTGTTATATATTTGCTTACATAAAAAAGTAGACGGTAAAGAAAGTTTTGTTAGAACAGGGTCCCTTAATTCTTTGAATTCCTTCTGAGTTGCCAAAAATCACATGGTGATCCATCAAAAGTTTATCTTTAATAAACTGTCAGGTGACAATGGCTTAGTTCCTCCTCTAATTTTGTTGATAAAAGAATTGGAAACCACCTAACCTGAACAGAATGTGTGGTCCCTTCATCAGAGTCACTCACTCTCAACAAGGAAGTTTTCCAATTGTCCTTTGTTTGGTGCCCCGAAGGCTTTTGCTTCCCAAGGAAAGCACCACCCTACTATTCAGGAGGATTGAGAAATGTGTTTTCTTCTGCAAAGTGGGAGAAGAAGTGAGAAGGGCCCTCTGAGATGAGCCCCCCAACTCAGGCTTGTTTTCTGGCAAAGTCGTGTTTACAGTTACCACTAGATATGGACACTTAGGATCTGGAAATTGATTTTCTTAAAACAAACTACAGAGTAACAACTCCTTGAAAAGTCTTGGCATACACCGGTGGACCACAAACCCCAGTTTGAAGATGCTGCCTTAGCAGGTAAGAGCATTTGGGAAACCAACCTACCATGAAGGGCAGGAGAGCAATTGCTAGGCTGAAGTTCTTGCTAGTGAGTCAATCATCACAGGACGCTTTTTGTATGTGATTTTATTAGTCATCTATTGCTGCATAACAAATTACCCCCAAACTTAGTGGCTTCAAACAACACACATTTATTATCTCACAGTTTAATTTAGACACAGCTTTTCTGGATCCTCCGCTTCTGGGTGTATCACGTGGCTGCCCTCAAAGTGTCAGCTGGGGCTGTGGTTCTTCAAGTCGAGTCTGAAGACTTGACTAGTGCAGAATCTGCTTCCAAGCTCACTCACTTAGCTATTAGGAGAATACAGTTTCTCGAGGGTCTGAGGCCACCCTTAGTTTCTTGTCACATGGGTCGCTCCATAGGGCAGTTCACAATATGTCAGCTTGCTTCATCAGAGCAAGCATATGAGAAGAGCCAGAGAAAATTCCAGCAAGACAAAAGTCACAGTCATATAACCTAATCATGGAAGTGATGTCCCGTCATCACCTTTGCTATGTTTTATTTGCTATAAGCAAATCACTAGGTGCAGCCAACACACAATTCACCTACTATTTCTTGAGTTCTATTTTGTGCAAGGCATTGTGTTAGGACGTGCAGAGGATACAAATATGGGTCAGGTGTGGTTCCTGCCTTCAAGGCCCTGAGAGCCTAGTGTTGAGGAGGGGCCAGGGATATTAGCACACACATAACACAGGGTGCAGTGAGGGGAGCTTCTTAAGTGCAGATGAATGCTTTGGAAGTTCAAAGTTCTTCCTCATTTGTATATGATGGAAAGCCCCATCAGGAAGGAGGAGGAGGAAGGACACCAAGGCACTCCCAATGGATGTCTTCTCTTTACTTTGAGACGCCATGGAGCACAGAGCAGTGTTTCTTAAAGTATGAGCTCTATACCACCTGGGGTACTTATTAAACATGAGGACTCATGGCCCACATGTAGACCAACTGGAATAGCATCCTCTGGCATCCCCTTCATCCTGATACCCACTAACGTTTGGGAACCACTGGCAAGTGCTTAGGCTCTAGCGTGGGATAGAGTTGGGTTGAATACAGGCTCTCTGACCTAGAACACCTCTTCCCCCACCCCCCAGCCTCACTTTGCGCATCTGTGAAACAGAGTTAAAATCCAAACCTCCTTTAAAGGGTTGCTCTGAGGCTCAGACAAGATCACAGAAGTAAAGCACTTGGCAAGTTTCCTGGCACAAAGTAAGTTTTTGAATGTCTTTATTATTATTCAAAGGAGGGAAAGCCCATATCTGATTGTGGGGTTAGAAATCCACAAAGCTCTGGCCAAGAGTAATATACTCCTCAAGGATGTGATTCAGCTCAGTCAGTATGAATTCAGCTTTTAATTTGTGCCAGGTATGATGGAAGCCAGAAAGTTGGAACTGGGTTGGGGGTGGGAAGAAAGGATGGTAACACGAGTCGCAGGTTGGCCCGAGGGCCTAGCGGGATCGCTAACATTGCCTCTCTGGCAGGTGGAAAGGTGGGTCTAAAGGTTAGAATTGGATTTGAGAGTTAACATTGCAGTTAAGAGGTGAGATAGGGGGCATGGCTGAGAAGAAAGGTGAGATCTGGGAAATAGGCCACAGTTTTACTCAGGAACCAGGAAGAGAAAGCAGAAGGTGTGGTTAGCGAGGCTGGGAAAACAAGAGGAGAAAAATGAGAGGACAGGGGAGGACAACAATGTGGAGAGAGTCAGTTACCACCGCATGCTTCAGAGGGAGAAGGCAATTTCAATAGGATGGGGCTGAGAGGGAGCGGCTAAGGAAGGAATAAAAGCAGCGACTCTTAACCTTGACTGTCATTAGAACCACCTGAAAACTCTTAAACATCCCTTTGCCCAGGCAGCAGCCCAGACAAATTAAATCAGAATTTCTGGGAGTGGGAGCCAGGCATTTGTCTTTGTAAAAGTGATTCCAATGTGCAGAAGGTGTTGAGAACCAGTGAATTTCATGGGACTGGGCAGTAAAAGCTACCACTTCAACAATTTAGCCGGAAAGGAGAACAGAGGAAAAGTCAAGAGGCAGCTGAGAGAGAGAGTTGCTGGTGGAGAGATGGGACCATGATGGAGCACGGTGGTGAAGGCAAGGGGATCTGGAGCTGAGGTGCGGGTTGAGCCTTAGCGAGGATTCTTTCTTAGCCTGAGAGGGAAGAACCCCCCAGGAAGTGTGAAGACACCCCGTGCTGAGCCCCACCCCCAGCCCTTCTGATTGAGTAGGTCTGCAGTGAGGCCCCATATTTTGTCTTTCTAAAAAGTTCCCAGGTGATGCTGATGGCCCTGGGGGCCACACTTCAAGAATTATCAGAATATAGGGAAGGAAACTACGCAGACAGATTTCGGAGGGAGACACATGATGGAATCCTTTCTGCTCTTGCCAGTGATATGAAGAGGTCCCTTTGAGATCCAAGAAGAGTTGCCCAAGCTTTGGTCACTGCATTTGTCAACACTGGAAGCACAATCTTTTAGAGTTATGGAGGAACTTAAAAAAATCAGATACTGGGGGTCCCACCCTTCACCAGTGAATAGGAGTTCCTCAGGGTGGGGTCCCTTCCTTGGAACTGTTAAAGCTCCCCAGGTGATTCTCACTGAGGAGGCATGGCTGAGAAGGGCAGCAGGTGGATTAAATGGGGATCCTACCTTCCAAGTGGGAAGGTCTTAAATGGGATGAGTCTAAGAATCACCTTCCAGGGAGTGGAGCTCCGGAACAACTGTAGAGATGGATGTTCTGATTGAGAACCACTCTCAGAGGCCATCCCTCATTCAGGTACAAATGCCACCTCAAAAGAGCGTGTCTCCTCCTACAGCGCCTGCTCTCCCTTTACTGACTCCTGCCAATTATTTTCCTTTTTGGCTGAAATTTCTACTTTTTGTTGGAAGTGGAAGAGGGAGTGAAGCTGCCAAGCGTCACTGGCAGAAGCGACAAAAGTAAATGAGATAGGGAGCGGCAGAGGGATTGAGAGTGTTCGTGAGAGAGAGGAGAGAAAATGTGAGGCTTCCCAGAAAAGCAAACAGTTCTCTGATGGGGGCGGCCAGGAGCCTAGCCGGAAGCTGTGGGTGAAACCCGCAAAGTGGAGAAGAGTTACGACTCCCACGTTCTGATCAGGATTTCAGCGCAGGGAGCTGTTTGGCGGAGACAATCTTTAGTATATCCAAAACGCCTTAGTAACAGTCTACACATAACTGAATTTTAATAATGAAAATGTTAATGCCCACGTAAAACCCAGAGAAAAATGTATGGAGCCTTTCGGCCGCAGGCATCTCTCCTTTTTATTCCTCTTCTCCCTTCTCTGGTGCTTCCTCCTCTTTTTTTCTGGTCTCCAATGGGTCCCCGCCCAGCCTCCCAGAGCGCAGTCTGCGCAGAGAGGGGGCGCCGCGCGGCAGGTGTCGGCACCCGGCGCGCACCTGTCCCGAGAGCGCCCGGTGTCCAGCAGGGGGCGGACGGCGCCTGCTCCTCGCGCGGCCCCGCCCCTGGCCGGGAGGACCCAGCTGCGGCGCGGGGCGCGGGAGGCGCGGCCGGCCCGGCCCCCGCAGGGCTCAAAGGCGGCGGCGGCGGCGCCCCGGCAGGCAGGACGCGCGCCCGCCCTCTTCCTCCCGCGCCGCCTCCCATACCTGAGCGGGGAGCGGCGCCGGGCTGCCTCTCCCCCGCCCGCCACTCCTGCCCGGCCGCCGCTGCGCCGCCGCCGCCGCCGCGGGAGTAAAGGTCGCGTCGGCCGAGAGCGAGCCGGCCGCGGCGCCTCCAGGAAGCCGGCGGGGCAGGTCGGGGAAGAGAGAAAAGAACCGAGAAACTCTCGGGCAGCCCGGGAAGATGGCGCCAGACGGGCCGGCCGTGGACTGAGAGCCGCCGGGGCCGCGAGGAGCCGGGACCCGCCGCCCCCAGGACACGAGCGAGGGCCGCCCGCTGGCCACGGGGTCCGGGCTCGGCCCGGCCCGCGGGGGTCATGTCGGTCAGCGAGCTGTACAGCCAGGTGAGTGCGGGCCGCGCCGGGCCCGGGGTACGGGTGAGGGCTGCGGGGCGGGCGGCTCTCGGGGGCGCCTTCTCCTGCGGCTCCGCGGGGCTGGGAGCGGCGGGGGACGCCTCTCAGGCTCCCCCTCATCGCCACTTCCGCGCCCCGAACTTCGGGTGGCGGAGAAAGTTTGGCTGTTCCGGGAGCGCCCCGCGCTGACCGCCCGCGGCTCCCGCCCCGGCCAGGGCTGTCCCCCGCTCCCCGACGCTCTGCCGTCGCTGTGCTCGTCCCGGTTCCGTCCGGCTGAGGTCCCCGAACTGAGGGGGTGTCCCCGCCAGCTCGGAGCCTAGGGCGCGGGGACCGCCCCCCGCGGTGGTCGCCTGCTCGTGGACCCCACCTCGGTGCTCTGCAGCGTGAGCTCCCGAGGGCGACCCTCTCGAGTGCCAACGAGGGGGAACCCTGAACTTGGGGGTGGGGTATTCCTCAATCTGGGGGTGGGGAGAGAAGGGGACTCAACCTGGTGAGAGGGGCGCGGCGGCTCTTGGGTGGGTAAGCAGTGGGTAAAGGATGCTCGAGCGATCTGGAGAGAGCCCAGGGAAGCGCATTCTTACTTTGCCGCGGGTGGGCATTTTGAGGCGGCCCCTCTGGGTGTGCACTCGGTGGGCTTCAGTCATTGCGGGAGGGGGTCGGAGTAATGCTGACTCGGGGGTGGAGTGTGGATTTCCAGGATGTCCTCAAGGTCAGAATGGATGCGCAGGGCTCCTTCCTTAGAGTCGGGAACAGGTGCGGCCGCAGGACTCCCCGCTTCCGCAGCAGTTGCTGTGATTAAAGTTAGAGACCAGCCACCGCTTCCCCAAGCGCCCACAGCGGAGCTGCAGCCGCCCGGGCCCCCTCGGGTTTCAACTTGGCATTGAGGGGCGGTTGAGGGGGTGAGGGGCATTTAAGCTACCCCTCCCCCCCCCCTTTAAAAAAATAAGTTTTGGATGTCCGGACACGTCGTCCGCCGGTTTTTCTTCTCTGTGGCCGGGACACGTTTGACAGTGCTTCGTGCCCACCTCTTCGTTTGCAGAGGGGTGCGCGGTGCGCGCGTGGGTTGTGGGTGTGTGATTCCCAGGACTTGGGCCCGCGCCAACAGGTCTGGGCGGGGGAGGAAGAGCTACTTCCGCATCCTCACCTGGCGACTGCTCAGAGCTGCCCCCGCGCGTGGGCGAGCCCTTCAGCGGGGTGGGCTGGCCACCCCTTATCGTTTGAGGAATTTTCGAATCCCTTCTTCCTCCTGGAGGGAGACAGGGCCGAGGCGGGAAGACGCGAGGTGGCAGTGGAGGGTGTCACCTGGCTGGGGGCGGGGTCACCATAACCTGGTGCACCTGCTCCGCCCCCACCAGGTCCCCTGGCAGCGCCCGCTGATGAAAGACAGCTTCTGGGAGGAAAGGATGTGAGGTTCGCGCCAGGGGTGAAAACTGTGGCGTTTCTGGCTTTGGAAGAGCATCCTATCCCGTTTACCCGTGGGAGTCTTGGGAGGAGTCCTGAAAGTTGTTTCCCTGAAGCAGTTATCCGGGACCTCAACGGGAGGCTGGGAACCAGCGAGGCAGGGAAAAATCTGGAGTGTAGAGTGCTGAAGCTTTGTCACACTAAAGTGCACAAAGTATACTGAGTGCACACTCAGTATACCTGCAATATATCATAAAGTACTTTATCAGACAGTAACTAATTGCTGTATTATATGAAGCTAATGGACAATCGAATAAACCCTTAATTTTCGGAGCCCTGATTTTGAAAAACAAGAACACTGGGTTGCTTTTAAAGACAACTTTCAGGGAAAACACTCAATTTGATTTTTGGTTAGAAATGAGTATACTGCATGTTAATTATTAGGAATGATGAGTTAGTGGGAGTCTGAGCTAAAGTTCCAGTGTACTTTTTCTTCTTTTAAAAAATTATTTATTTGGGCTGCGCTGGGTCTTCGTTGTGGCGTGCGGGCTCTTCATTGTGGTATGTGGGATCTTAGTTCCCCAACCAGGGATCGAACCTGGGCTCCCTGCATTGGGAGCACGGAGTCCTATCCACTGGACCACCAGGGAAGTCCCCCAGTGTACTTCTTCTTGACTTATGGATATAGGGACAAAAAGTGTTCATGAGGAAAAGGTCTTGGAAAGGCGCTCAAGGTGCTTAAGAAAAAAAGTAGCTTCGTTGGTGTGAGCGTTTGGCATACTTAATCCAAAAAGAGTCTTAGAATTTCTCCCTAAGGCCCAGGAACTGTACCTCACTGTTAATGGGTTTCTAGTTCTTAATCCTTTCTAGGTTTATGAATCTCAAATTGAGATTCTTCTGTGGCCCACGCAGTAGCTTCCAGCCAGATCGCATCTTGAGCAGCTGTTACTTTTTCTGGCGGAGTTGAACACACTTATGCTTTGCTACGAGAAGCAGTTGTGTTGTTTCCTAACCACTGTCACCCCACTTGCTAGGCTGGATTCTCAGTATGCACATGAATCATAAATTATACAGAGAAATCGTGCCTGTGACTCAGATTCACTTTGTTTCTTGGGGGAGATGATTTGTTCATTTTAGTGTATTATCAAAATATCCAATGTTCCTTTTTATTTTTAACTTGCTAGTGGGCTTTTCTAATGTGATGAACACTGGATCCAGGCATGCCCTTTAATGTATTATGCATGATGGAAATAATGATCTATTATGCCAACAGCATTTATGAGTGGGATGGAAATTTTAAAGCCCTTTATTGATTATACCTGTTGTTTTAGTAATATGGTAGGAAGATATTGTTACTGGAATACGAGACACTTATTTAAGTATATAAATTAGCCTGTAAGTACTATAAATAGTTTCAGGTAAGAATTTGGTATATTAGTCTATTCCCAGTTGCTGAAGAAAAGACTTTCTTCTTTTCCTCCCTCCATGTTAACTGTTTTCTTGCTCTCTGTCTATCTGTTCTCTCCAACTGGAGGCTTATATGCTATGTGGATTTTTTTTGGAGTTGATTTTAGTCATTGGCAAAGGGCACTTCCTATAACAAAGGCACTCCTGTTTTCAGAAGACCCAACACCTTGCCTTTGAGAAATTACTTTCTTTGTACTGAGGTTTTTCTCAGTGGGAAAGAGAATCAGAGTCAATGCCAGAGGCTTTGAGGATGATGTCAAGGTGAGTCAGTCTCATCCACCCTTACAGAAGCGTGGAGCTGATGATGGGCTCTCGTGTCACAGATGGCACGTATGTGACAAGTGTTAGTACTTTGCTTCCAACCCACAGGAAAAGACAATATTGTATAAATCAAATTAGCCCAGGTCCCAGGAAGATTCCCAAACATGTGCAAGCATGGTAAACATGATTTGATTATGACAAATGCAGAAAATAGTCTGATTTTTAAAGTATAAAATACATAACCTCTCTTTCAGACTGAATGATACAACGCTTCTCTATACAAGGGTTATTCTGGATGAAAAATTTAAACACTGCTCTCTCAAATAATGAGGTTTTCAGTATGCTGCTTTGGTTCTAGCCAGCAGAGTGACTGGGAAATCACCAGGCTGAAACCAGCACCTTCAAATAATCCCTATCCTGGTTGGTTTTTAGTTGATAGGTGGTGTTCTGAGCAGTGGATTTTTGAGTGCTGCTAGGAGATGACTTTACTAGTGGACATGCCCTTTGTGTGTCACTGATGGCTTTGAGCTCAGGGGCCTTTACGAAGGGCACTGTTTTGGGGCCAATCCTTTGGAAAGTAGAACTTGGGCTGGTGTCCTCTAACTGTCCCTTACCTGCGCATCAGGTAATGCAGCCTTCTCCCAAGTTTCAGTCTGGAAGGCAGCAAGAGGCTCGTGTTCCCTCTGTGCCCACCGGTAGAGACTCGAGGACCTGGAGGCCAAGGGTGGCAGACGCCGTTAGCGCTCTTCCACCTGCCCTGTGCTGTCCTCCAGCGCACTGCCTGGTGCTTGCTTACTCCCAGCGGTCAGCACCTGTGTCACCGTCAAAGGTTCCTGGAGCCTGAGAATTGATGTCCCCCAAGGGGACAGTCCTTTAACCAACGGGAGTGTAACAGCTGTAGCTTCCAGTACCCCCACCTTGGGAACAGAACGGCTCTCTGGTGAGGCCCACGCAGTTTCCAGAGCTCCCGTGCACCAGGTCTCTCCCCTGGGGCCTCTTGGGAGAGCTTGCTTTTCAGCTGCTAGTTTCTTCCCATTTCCTTTCTGTTGATGTGCTCCTAATATTTCATTTCATTAGCTTCAGGATGGCCACCCATTAGAAGGCTTTCTGACAGCTCCAGGCCTGGTTGGAGTCTAAGTATATTATTGTGCTTATTTTGTTCAACAGAGAGATAGCATTCTCTTGCTGTTGGAGGGCCAAGGTCCCTCTGAGTAGAAACTAAATAGACATTTTAAATTCTGGCATGTGTGTGTATGTGTTTTGATACTGTCATTTTCTGTGGTACAAGTTAGCTGTAAACTATACTGCTTATAATATATAAGTCCACCTACTGCCCTCCCTAAGTGATAGAGTATTTGTCACTATCGGTACAGGATTGTCAGGGTAAACTTGGATGGGTTTGAAATACTAGTTGACCTCTGTTTTGTAATTCAGTAGCTTCCCAAAAAGCACAGTAAAAAGCAGCCCATTTTAAAGTGAGCGGAGCACGTGTGCCCTGATGTACTTGTCTACACAAGCACATTTTGCATTGTCATTGGACAATAAAACCTAAATACGCAAAGTTAACTAACAATCCAACATGACCCACGTGCCACGAGCGGAGAGCAGATACTCATAGTTACAGACGTTCTATAGAACCATCGGTCAGGTGGGCAGTGGGACATGAGTGGGCCTGGAAGAATGAATAGGCTTTGAATACACCTGGAGACTGAGAAGGGCACTGTTAGTAGGAGACGGTAGAGTGAGTTTAAGCATGGACAGCCATGAGTAGTAACTACAGTAGTATTTTAAAACTCTTATGAAAATCTTAGCCTTACAGAAAAGTTGCAAAAATAGCAGAGTTCCTGTTATATATTTCCAGATTCCCGTGATGTTAACACCTCATAAGTAGAGTGCAATCACTGAAACCAGGAGACGAACATTTGTACAACATTACTGACTTGTCCTCAAGCCTGATGGGAATTTCACCAGTTTTTGCACTACTGACCTTCCCGGGGCCGGGAGCCCATGCAGGAGTCCACACTGCGTTTAGCATCACAGCTGCCTCGTCTCCTCTGATTGGCGACAGTTCCTCAGTTTCAATTTCTCCTTTTGACCTTGGCAATTTGAGAGTATTGGTCAGTTATTTTGTAGAATGAACCTCAATTTGGGTTTGTCTGATGTTTTCCCATGCTTAGATGGAGGTTATGAATTTGTGGCACAGAAGCGATGTGCCTTCCTCAGTGCACCATCTCAGGAGATTTGTGATATCAGTGTCTCATTTACTGATGGTGTCACTTTGATCCCTTGGTTAAGGTGATGTCTGCCAGTTTCCTTTTCTTGAAGACTGGTATTTAGAAACTAAGATCTGGGTGCTAGGTGTGCTTATTACTGTTTTTTAAATAGTCATTTAGAGATTACTGAGCCTGGAACCTCAAATGTTTGATTATGCGGGCAAGGGAAGAAGAGTCGTATATGACCTTGAAGTTTCCAGCTTGAGGATGGACAGAAATAAAGAAGTTAAGATGGGGCAAGGATAATGCTTGATTGTGACACGTTGAGTTAGGGGTGACAATGGTTTGTCTAAGTGGAAATATTTACATCTGAGGATGTATGAACGAGCTTAGAGGAGAAATGGGTTCTGGGGATCTTGCAAATAAAAGATGCCTGGGTATTTGCTTTCCTCTAAGAAATGCAATTGTCTTACAGCATGATTTTAATAAAGATGAGATCATGATCTTGGCATGGGCAGTCTGGCCTCTTTGGTCATGATCTTGCTGTGGACCGTACGGGGTAGTGCCGTTACACATTATCAACTCTATGACACTTCGGAGCAGATACTTTCTGAGCCTTGATTGCTTAATCTGAAAAATTGGCATGGTACCTGCATTATAAGGTTATTGGAGGATTATGTGATCTGACATACGTGAAGTGCCTGCCTAGCGCAGTGTCTGGCACACTGTATGCACCTGGCAACTGTTCATCAGCTTATTTCCCCCTTCAGTCGTGATGCTGGATGGTGGCCTTTTCTCCTAACCATCTCCTGCCATCCTGCAGGGGTATTGGTCATAAGGGGACTTGGCGAGAGAGAAAGGGAAGAATTGCTACAAATACATAACTCCCTGAGCAATAGACAACCAAGGCATGGGGGAAAAGGCTCCTATCCCCCACGGCTCCCTGGGGAAGGAGAAAGAGCAGTTTGAAAGAAGCTTGAAATTTAAGCTGTGCTTCCCGGTCTCCTATTAGAGCTTTAAAGGAAAATTAAAACAGTTTTTCACCATGTTCTTTTATTATTTTTTTGTTAATACAAATGATTGTTGAAACCATTCATACAATGCAAGAAAGGCAAAGCCTCTGTAATCCCATTCCCAGACAGCTCCTGTTAACCACTGATGTATGCTAGACTAGCGCCCAGTGTCCGGTAGGGTAACCACATGTGACTGTTGAGCACTTGAGGTGAGGCTGGCCTAAACTGGGATGAGTACACGCCAGATTTCCAAGATTGAGTACAAAAAAATGAATGTAAAATATTTCACTTATGCTTTTTTATGTTGATTAAATGTTCAAATAATATTTTGGATATAATGTGGCTACTAGAAAATTTAAAATTCCACATGTAGTTTGCCTCACTTCTGTTGGGCAGTACTGCTTTAGACTTAACGCATGATGCAGTATATACTTATATGTATGGCATGATCCTATTTTTTATTTTAAATGTTAATCTACTATGGCTTTTTTCTCCCTGTAGCATATAAAGGCAATTTTACCATTTTAATGGCTGCATAATAGGGTACTGTATGTTTGTGCTGTAATGTTTTTAACCATTCCCATTTTGGTGAACATTTAATTGGTTCCAATTTTTTGATATTGTGAAAAATGTTGCAGAACATTCTTGGAACCTTTCAGTATTTTTAGGATAAATTCCCCAAGGTGGAATTCCTGGCATACACTTTTATGAGTCTTCATCGATAAAGCCAGTAGTCTCCAGAAAAGAACTGGTCTGTTTCTTCACCCCTCCCGGGCACTGGTCATTGTTTCCTCTTTTTAAACGGACACTGAACAGTTTATTTTTGTTTAAAGTTGACCTCCTTTGGAGGGTTGAGCATCTTTTCATATGCTTGGTGTGTTCATTTGTAGTTTTCTTTGTATTTCCTCTGTTAAGACATTATTTATAACTCCGTTTTTGCTCACTAAATGATTATATTTTTAGATATAGGAAGTTGTGGAAACCAGAATGTTCAGGATAAAATATTACAAATACATATTTTAAATAAGGCACCTTGGCATGAGTTTTCACCTTCGCTTGTTTGGAGCTTACTCATCTCTGAGCCCTACAATTGGAAAAGCACTGGTTATGATAGGTACCGTTTATCAACTGCTTTTGAGCCAGGTCATTTCTAAGAGCTGTATGTTCACTCATTTAATAATAACACTATGATGTAGGCACCCCCATCATCCCCATTTACAAATGACGGGACCTCTGCCTTACTTGCCCAAAGCACACTCCTCGTCTGACCACTCTGCTGCCTTCCACGAGGTTCTGTCCCAGTGATGGTGGGTCTGGAACATCATTTGTACATAAAAGAGGCCCTAACGTGGAGCCTCCTTTCTACCAGCACTGCCCTGCCCACCAGCAGCCGGGAGAAAGGAGAAAGGAAAGTCTCTGAGTACAGAAAAAGGGCAGATGGTCTGACCCATAGCTCTTCCCTCGGGGATCTGCTGCTTTGCCTTCCCCCACCACACGCAGCCCCTAGACAGCCTGGTGCTCCTTAAAACTGCCCCACATGTAGGCAGAACCCTTGTTTTTCGCTCTCCTTAGGCCACGTAAGCCCCGAAAGAGGGTCACATCTTCAAAAAGGGGTAAGTATAACAATCAAAAGGTGTACATGAAACTCAAGCAATGTAAAATTATTTGATTTTAAATCTAACCCTCCTTTCATCCCAGGGCACTGGTCTGCTTTCCAGCACTTTCCCTGTCTCCATCTCTCTCTGAAGCATCTTGTTTCCTATCCTGCTTGATGTCTGATGGGTGTTTCGTTCCCTTTCTGTGCTAAGATCAGGGAAGCAGGTCTGAGACTCCTGGAAGCTCTCTCCCATCTGCCCACTTAGCTGAAGGTTTTCACATTTATGGGTGTGCCCTGCTCACTGCCTATTGGCTGGACAGGTGTTTGGAAAATGAGCTCACCTTCACTCAGGATGTCAGCTTGACCATCAGAGACAAGGCCCCTTCCTCCAGCATATGAGGGGAGAGCCTTACAGGAGGATACCCAGGACCCAGACCATTGCCTATTACAACTTTAGGTTCTTATCAGGGACTTTGTCAAAGCACTTTAGAAGCTCCTCCAAGCAGGAGCATTTTAGGTTTGATATGAGGAGGAGGTCCTCAAGTTGTCTGGGTCCTGGTGTAGGTGAGCACTGGTATATCTTGCTAATTTGTTGTGGGAATGATCAAGCTTATGTATCTGAGCTCCAAGTTAATGGCATATAATGTTCCTCTTAAAGTTTATTCAAGGGCCTATACATTATTACTCTCCTTTGAACGATTCTAATAGTGACATGACCCCTGTAGGCTTTTCTCTCCTTTGCTGAAGTTTGGGGAGGAATGAAGAGGCCCATCAGGAAAGATACTTAACGATTTTCCTGTAGAGCTTTTGCCATTATAAAACTCAAACGTGTAGTGGCATGAAATCCTAAAAGGAACGAGAATACCCAGATGCCTTCTGCGTGGAATTCAAAGACTTGGTTTATAATCTCTTCAGCACTAAGCAATTCAGGTCCCCTGGCTTAGGGACTCCACAAGAAAAAAGGTACTGGGCAGTAGGATGTCAGTTCTACTGTATCGTGACCTGGATACTGTGTATTTATGGGGTAGATGAAAAGGTAAAATATTTGAATTGGTAAATTGTGCTGTATTCAACTATCTTTTGTGTGCCCTGGTCTTTCAGTTTAGACTCTGGTTTAATTTCCTTTTGCTAACTGCCCACCCAGACCCCAGTGCAGTCCCACCAATGATAAGATGCATGCTCAGAACATATTACCTGACTTCATATGATGCCCAGCTTAGGTTATCACTTAAGGTGCTTCAGAGAGGAATCCACACAGAATTGACACCATATTTATGAATTTCTGAAATCACCAGAATGAACAGTATTGGTGAAGGATATACATGTGATAAAGTGAGTAAAAACCAGGGAATGAGGGAAAAGGCAACTAGAATAGTAGGTATCTGGGGAGGGTGGGGCTGGTGGGGGAGCAGGAGTGGGAACAGCGCTGTTAGCGGGCTGCTAGATTTCCTGACGGGTTCGCGGGTATTCATTTTATTGTTGTGCTTCATCAATTACATGTTAAAGAAAGGTGATTGTGCAGAAAATAGGGTGAGTTACAAAGCCAAATTTAAAAAAGCTTTGAGATTGTAGGTAATTTTAGAATGTGTTTTGCTGTGTGCAGTTGATGGTTGGGTGTGTATATTTGCACAGCTGCTCTCGTTGAAGATGTAGGTTGAATCTTCTGCTCACATCCCTCACTTTTCCCAAGATAGGGTTTTGCTTACTGTAGGGACTCAATAAATGCCCTTGAATTGGCTTAAAGACCACCTGTAGTCCCTTCCTGTTTCCAGGCCGTAGCCCTTCGAGGAAAGCCCTTTTTTCACCAAGGAACCGCATGTACTGTCATGTTATCTGTCATTTTGGCTTAGAGTACCTGGTGGAAAGCCCATCTGTATCCTCTGGCACTTGCCTAAATCTATGGAATGTGGAGCCCCTGTCAGGAGATAATTAAATGTTGTTTTTCTTTTTTATTATTGTGCACAAAGGCTTGGCACAAGGTATGAATGTGGGTTAACAGCAAAGCAACATTTGTGGATATGAACGCTAATATAACTGCCTTGTTTTGGAATATCCTAATTTCACACAATTTTGATCACATATGTATTTTTTTGCTCTTACCTTCCTAAGGTTATCATTTACATTAAAAGCATAATCATTTTTTTTCACTTAACTCAAGTTTTTATTAACAATCTCATCAAGACTCATGGATATTTGCATGATTAGGTGGGGGTGAATACGGACTCCATCCTTCATGTGAGATCGAACAAAGCCGGCAACAGTGAATCAGGGAGGAAAAATCAGATCGAGTTTGTTTCCGTCGTCTTCTCTCCCACAGGAACAATAATGATACTCATAGTTTTCATCTGAAGATTCAGACCATCTTTTATGTTCATCGCTCGGCCAACACCTGTAGAGAGCACTTTCTGCCTGCAGTGATGTGTGTCACAGCCCATGCGTGAGGCAGAGAGGAAGAGCCCATCCCTGCAAAGTAGTCTTTGACCTTGAGTTCTTCCAGTCCAGTGGTTCATTTGTTGTATGAATAAGTATTAAGGGGGTATTTGTACATTAAAAGGAGATAAGTTGCTTTATCTTGTCTCATCAGATTTAATCAAATTCTTAATTTGCTTACACTTGCTAATGAGAGCTAATGTTTAGTTGTGAAATAAGGAAAATGAATGTCTCCTTAGCCACAAACTACTGTTTCTTTGCTATCAAGCTGCTTGCTTTTTTAATGGTCATTTTACTGTGTATACATGTGTGTAACTATGTAACAAGCTGTGTGCACCGAAATGGTAAGAATACCCTTAAAATGTGATTTTTATGACTAACACGTCAGATCCTGCCTGTATGAATGCTGTTTCCTTCAGGATGTTCCCTTTGACAGAGGTACAAGGATACTGGAGCTCATCAATACTTCTTCTGAAATTGGCTTCAAATCTGATGATGCATTCTTTTTCCTTTGTATGGTGGCAAAATCTATGCCTGGAAGGTATGCTTTCTTTTCTGGAAACATCCAAGAGTTATTCAAAGAACTAAGCTGGTTGAGTAAGGTAGGAATTCGCTGACTTATATTTCTGTTACAGGCAAAGTGTGACTTGTGGGTACTGAAGACAGTGGTGCGTGGCCTCTTACTAGCCGTCATCCTCGGGACAGGTAGTCGGGCTTCAGATGCTCTCAGCGGTCAGTCAGTGTCGAGCCTCCCAGGCCGTCAGAAAAATACTCATTTGAATGTAGCAGTTCTGGTTTGTTTGGTTAAAAACTTAAGGGCTCACCAAATTTTATAGTAACACCGATTTATAGTCCCATTTAAATATATATGTATGTTAACTTATTACATGGCATATAGTTGCCTCAGTGTTATGACAAGTATAATAACATTAATAAATACTTATTTAAGAATCAAATGGAAAGCCCATTCCACCTAATTCCCTAAAATGCTCTTTTGAAAGTAGATGGAAGGATGATCTTTTTTTAAAATTTAAAAAATTTTTGGCTGCGTTGGGTCTTCGTTGCTGCACGTGGGCTTTCTCTAGGTGCGGCGAGTCGGGGCTACTCTTCATTGCGGCGTGCGGGCTTCGCATTGTGGTGGCTTCTCTTGTTGCGGAGCATGGGCTCTAGGTGCGCAGGCTTTAGTAGTTGTGGCTCACGGGCTTAGTTGCTCCACGGCATGTGGGGTCTTCCCGGACCAGGGCTCGAACCCGTGTCTCCTGTATTGGCCCACGGATTCTTAACCACTGCGCCACCAGAGAAGTCCCGAAGGATGCTCTTTGTACCTTCTTACCCCTGCTATGCATCAGGCAGGATAAGAAAGGAAGGCAGAGCAGTATTATTTGCAATTGCCAAAAGGAGGAAGCAACCCAGTGTTCATCATGAATGGATGGATAAACGAAACGGGGTACATCCATACAAAGGAATATTATTCAGCCTTAGAAAGGAAGGACGTTCAGTCGGATCCCAGCACTGGCTGCAGTGACTCCTGTCGTTTCTGGCTCTCCTCGCTATCTCCCTTTCACTTGTAGAAACGTGGTCTCCAGTGTAGCTGTCTCTGGCGTCATCAAAGTGTTCAATGACATGAAGGTGCGTAAGTCGTCTTCACCAGAGGATGTGAAGAAGCGCAAGAAGGCAGTGCTCTTCTGCCTGAGCGAGGACACGAAGAACCTCATTCTGGAGGAGGGTGAGGAGATGCTGGTAGGTGATGTGGGCCAGACTGCAGACGACCCCTGTCCTTGTCAAGGTGCTGCCACACAAGGACTGCCACTACGCCCTCTGTGATGCAGCCTGTGAGACCAAGGAGAGCAAGAAGGAGGCCTGGGCCTCTGAGTCTGCACCCCTGAAGAGGAAAATGATCTATGCCAGCTCCAAGGATGCCATCGAACAGAAGCTGATGGGGATCAAGCATGAGTTAGAAGCAAACTGCTACGAGGAGGTCAAGGACCACTGCACCCTGGCAGAGAAGCTGGGAGTCAGCCTCTTCATCTCTCTGGAGGGCAAACCCCAGACCTGCTCACGGGGGTTGCAGGCTGCCCCCTTCCTGCCAGACCAGAGGGGCTGGGGGGATCCCAGCAGGGGGTGGGCAATCCCTTCACTCAAGTTGCCAAACAGCCTCCCCACCTCCTGGACCATCCTCCTCCCTCCATCCCTGAAGGTTCTGGCCTTCCCAAACTGCTTTTGATCTTCTTCTTGGGTTGAAGCAGATTAAGCTCAAACAGGGGTATGCCTGGGGGAAGGAGCACTGTATTTTTTTAACACCCCAGTTCCCCATCTGTTCCTTCCCTTTCCCATGCTGCCAACTTCTAATAGCAGTAGTGACTCTGTCCTTGTGTGTTTAGTTCTGTATATAAATGCAGTGTTATAGAGATGACCCCTCCCTGTGCCGCCTGGTTCCCCTTCCCTTTTTCCCCTGGTCGTGGCCATTCATGGAAGCAGGACTAGTAAGGGACCTTCAATTAAAAACAAACAGAAAACAAAGGAAAGAAGGACATTCTGACACATGCTAAACATTGATGAACCTTGAGGACATTATGCCAAGTGAAATAAGCCAGTTATAACATGACAACAATTGTATAATTCCACTTACGAAGGTATCTACAGGAGTCAAATTCATAGAGACAAAGCAGAATGGCAGTTATGGGAGGGAGGGGAGAGTAGAGAGTTGTTTAAATGGATGCGGAATTTCAGTTTTGCAAGATGAGAAGTTCTGGAGATGCCTGGTGGTGATAGCTGCACAACAATGTGAATGTGCTTAATGCCACCGAACTGTACATTTAAAAATGGTGAGGATAGTAAACTATGTGTATTATACCACAATTAAAAAAAACTCTGGAGAAAAAAGGGCAGGGAAAATATGGTGGTCAAGAGTATAACCTTTAGACTTGATAGACCTGGGTTTTGAGTATTGGTGTCCTGTCTGTGTCACCCTCGTACCAGCTCCCCCCCGCCCGCCCCGCACTGGCATTTACCGGCTGTGTGGCCTTAGACAGTTGCTCAACTTCTAGGCTTCATTTATCTGTAAAACAGGGGTAAGAAGCTGGTACAGCCCTCAGAGGTTTGTTGATGAGATAAAATGAGAACACGTGAACTGTATTAGTTGGTGCTAATCCTGTTGCTAGGAGAAGGTCTTGTCCTTGGGAAGCCACAGTCCAGTGCAGGACAGTGTGGGGTGAGAGCCTGAAGGGCTGGGAAGGTTGCTGTGGGTGCTGATTCACTGGTTCCAACTCCTGCATGTGGGCGGCCAGCCTTGGATTGGGTCCTCTCATTCACCAGCATTGGTGGAGAAGCTCTAGGGCTATGCACATGCTTTTCCTCTTTCAGGTGTGGGGAAGGAAAGAACAAAAGGAGTCTTAAAGTCCTGGCTTTGTGGACCACCTATCATCTCAAATCTTCAACCCTAGCACTCCACACCTAACTGTTCTATAGCTTAAAATTGTGGGACGCCCCCGACTGTACCGGGAGGAGCATCCCACCTTGACACCACTAACAGGATGCCTGTATCTATCTTTTGCTCTCCCTGGCACTTGGTGGATGTCTATATCTATCTATTGCTCTTCCTGGCACTTGGCGTACTAGGCTATTTTGGTTGCAAGGGCACTTCAAGATGTAGGCTCTACTCTAAGGATGCTCTCTTAGGAACCAGGCTTAGCTGATCTGAGCAGCCTGGCCCAAGAGATCGGCACAGTATTAGGGTACCAGAAAGATGCTCACCCTTTCTGAGACTTTAGGGACCAGGTTATCCTGTCAGTAGCAGGGATGCATTTCCTTCCACGCCAGTGCCATTAATATGACTCCGTTACTCTTGGTTCTGCCCTTTTTCCTGTCTTCTTACCTCTGCCTTGGGTAAACACCCCTTTCTGAATCTCCAGTTCCAGTTTAGATTGGCTGTACTATCTGCTGTTATTCCCGTGTCACTAATGACAAAAGCTTTAAAGCTTTTGTAGAAAGCAGACTCTTGATTGGCTGTTCCTGGGCAGGTACACCTGGTCCAAGGGGCTTCTGAAGATGGATCATCACTGGGAACCATGTGTCTCCCTCAGAAGAGGTTGTGGATGTTACAGGCACTAGAGCTATGGTTTTCCCACTTACAGGTGCATCGGAATGACCCAGAGAACTAGCGAAACTGTGGATGCTGCCTGTCATCCCTGTAGAGTAGGATTTGGGGGATTGAGCCTGGGACTGGTTTTGTTTTTTGCTAGGTCATGGCTATTTGTGGTACTTGTATCCTTCTGCTTGAGTTTCTAATCTGGTTTTTGACTATTGTCAGTCCCTGCCTTGGTTTCTGGTGGTGGTTTCCACATCTGACCTGCTATTAGACCCTAAAAACAATGCTGGGATATGGGCTTTAACATCTGCTATTACAATAGTCCAATAATAGACTTTTTTTTTTTCCTTTTTGGATTTTGTGCATCTCCTCTGCTAAAAGTATTCTACATCTTCTTTTTCTCCAGGTGCTTCCTCTACTTCCTCCCTCCTCCCTTGCCTCACATTCCTTAACCTTCTGTAATGCATCCTTAATAAAAGCTCTAGGGATTGCCCACTGCATTAATATCCCTGAAATCTGACCGGCAGTATGAAACCACTGCCAGGCTGCTAGGGTTACACAACACTCAGCCATGTAGAGAGCCCTTACTGAATGGGGCAGACGCTAAGGGTATCAGTATGAACTGTGCTCAAGTTGCAGTGTGAACCATCGCAGAAATCAGAAACTGCCTTAAATGCTGGCCACAGAATAATGTGTCCAGGGCTGTAAATAACTCCAGCAGCCCTGGAACTGTAGCCTGTATCTAAAACGATGTAGCTAAGTGCCAGCCAAATAATTAGTTAGGCTATAATTGTTTTCCACTTTATCTCACTCAGTAAGTCAACTCT
This sequence comes from Balaenoptera ricei, assembly GCF_028023285.1. Classification (NCBI taxonomy): domain Eukaryota; kingdom Metazoa; phylum Chordata; class Mammalia; order Artiodactyla; family Balaenopteridae; genus Balaenoptera; species Balaenoptera ricei. The sequence continues at coordinate 70,345,362 of NC_082652.1, read as the reverse complement.
TGGCTTAATGCTGGAATTTGAAATCTCGCCTTAACGTTTCTTGTGCTTTGCCAGGGGGCTCAGTGGTTGCAATTTCCTGATGAGCTATGTTTATGCATCTCCGGTTTTTCCTGTGAATTTACAGGGCACCTTAAGAAATTATAATTTTTCAGTTATTCGCTGTGGTAAACAATGGTTAGAATTTGAGTTCATGGCACTGAGATGGGAAGTTTGATCGTTTTCAGTCATACACTTTCTGGTTTAACAGCGTTACACAAGTGGGAAGTAGCACTGATGCTACTCCGTGCCAGTTTGGGCTGTGAACTCTGAGTCTGAAGCTTTATTCTGCGGAGATGTCCATTTTCAGCTCATCATGATGGCCAGAATTGCCCTCCCCCGCAGCTGAAATGTCTTCCATTCTTGGTCTCAATTGGTTGGGCAGTATTATGGAACCGATACAAGTATTTGAGACTCTTCTTGATGTCAGGCACAGCGCTGGATGTAAGAGGCACATAAGGCATGGTCCTCATTAACTTACAGTTATATTCCATGTAATAAGTGCCATCCAGGAGTAGTGAATGAAGGAAGTGTCTTACCAAGAGGACAAGAGTGGTAGGACGTGACCCCCGTGTAGCAGGAACTTGTTGAGGTTCTTGGGCTGTCATGGCAGCTCTTAAGACAGCGGTTTAGGAGGAAGTCTCACCTCTTCCCTCCTGTCAGTCCCTCAATGGGCCCTTCTGTCTCCTGCCTCTTAGCGTGGGGAAGGGCATATCCACCCCCTGCCCCAGAACCACACTTCATTGGGTAGTGATGAAGCTCCGAATCGCATCACCCGGGGGCTTCCAGCCTCCAGAGCTGTTCCTTCTCTGAGCTCTGTCTTCTCAGAGCTCACTGGAATGGGAGCCCCATTTGTCCGCTTGGAAGACTGCTTTTCCTCCCTCCAGCCTCAGGGGCTCAAGTCTGCAGGTAGGACAGCTGGTTGGATGTAGGGGACATCCAACCAGCTGACTGGATGGGAAAGGACAGGGCTGAAGTTTGGTTTGTGTAGCCTTTTAAGATGGGGAAAACATCAAATAGTGATGTCAAAGAATGATTCCCATAAATTACCATGCCATCTGAGGAGGAAGGCGAAGATGAGAGTATATAAAATCCAAACAAACAAAATGTTTATAAGCTGTTATAAGGGTATGTTTATTGTACTCTTCTTTTTAGAGCATAAAGATACAGTGTTACCCAGGGTATGGAAGAGTATTTGCATGAATCTTTTCAGAGCTGCCTCTGACACTGAGCCGAACCTTTGCAGCTTATTCCTGAGAACAAAGTTAATTTAGCACCAACTTGTATCCATAAAACGTGGATTATCTTGATTTATGTAACTGTTTTAGTTTTACTCTTTTCACATTGTTTTAAGTGGGCATCATATGAAGTTTTTTCAAAGCTTGGTGTTCATTATCTCCCTTATAAAATGGTACTTTTAACCTTAACAAATAAGTGTTAACTATGGTTTGTCTGGTGCTGGTGCACTAACTTGACTTAAGGTGATTCAAACATAACCAGAAATACAGGCAAGAAACCTGTGCCAATAACTTTTTCACCTGGGATGATAAACGATGATCATAAGAGTGCACAATTGTCTTCTAGGCAAAAAACTGTAGTTTCTTAAATTGTTGCAGCCTTTAGAAAAGGCTATGGATTTTGTGTACTGTAGTGAGATTGCTATCCCATTAACCTCTTTACAACCTCTTTCTTATCAAGACAATGATTTACAATAGTGAGTGTTCAGAATGGAAGTTTTGCAAAGTTCTTTGTGTGAACTGTGCCAGTGGTGGCTCTTGGTTGGCCATCATGAAGTATCGGCCTGGATTGAGGACGAGGTGTGGAGGGGAGGATGAATTTGAAGATGTGAGAAAACAGATGTCCTTTGAAGAAGACTGAGTAATGGTGGCGCCATCCTAGAGCTTGGGTAAATCTGGCTCATGGATACACCGAAATATCAGGTATGCAGCATTGTGTGTGGGCAAAGGCAACCAATTGCCAAGAAACCAACCAACTGGAAAACAAAAAAAAATCAGTTGTGTGAGTCATCACCCTGCTTAGTGAGGATGTGCATTGGGGCGAGGGTGAGATGGAAGGAGGGAATCTGTTTCCCGAGGCAGCTCGGAGCCTCTCGAAGTGAGAGGCCCTGAAGTGAATTGAGCCTCTTGAAGCATCTCACGGTGATGGACAGTGTGAGAGATGTTCGAAGGTGATTTTGGTACTGCATGATCTTTGCTTTATTATTGACTTTAGAATCAAGCTTCCTCACCCCCCCAAGATGTGACTCCCCTATGTTCTGATGTTGATGACATATTTTTAAGGGATCTCTAAAAATAGAGCTAGAGGGAGCTGCCTAGAAGAGAAAAGTGCCTGGAAACTATGGCACATGAAGAACAGCTGGGGGGGCCCCAGGCATAGAGGCCAGAAAAAAGGAGATATAATCCTGAAATGTATAGGGCTGTCATGTGGAATTCATGTGTTTCCTCTCTGAGTTCATCTGAGGATCATAGTGATCATCAGTGGGTATGTGCAGGGAGGTGAGTTGAGCTCGGGGTCCAGAAGCACATGGCCCCCAGTAGTGGAATGGGCTGCCTTGTGTGGAAGTGAGGGCTTCCTCTCTGCAGGTAGCTTAGCAGGCTGGGCACCATCCAGCAAAGGATGCCACGGGGGGTGCCTTAGAATGGGAATTTGGCCCATACGCCCTAAACTTCTTGCCCACCTTGAAAGGTGGCTAGCAATGACTGCTTCTTGGGAAGGAAAAATATAAAACTAAGGTGAGAAGGAATAATTACAAATAAACAGTAAAAGGAAGGAAGGAGTAAACCACTTGCGATTCCACTCATCTATAAAAAGAAACCTAAAGAAATTTGTTTTCTGATTTTTGTTTCTCTTAGAGAAGTAGGTTTCCAACTCACTTGAATTTATTCTAAGAATGAGAATTAACAAAGCTTTAATTGATTCAGTACAAAATAGTTTAAAATGTGCTTTAGTTCCATGTTTTGGTGGTGGTGATTCACTGGTGGGAGGTAGAAACGCAGTGTAAGAGGACCACCTGTTACCTTTCTTTTAGTAGGAAGCTGTGTGTAGGTTGCAGGTTTGGAGGCATACAGGAAAGCAGTGAGAATGAATGAAGGAGATCAGAGGAAGGGCGATCAAGGTGGAGGGGGAGTGTGAAAGTCGAGGTAGGTGGGCACGGTGTGGGCTCTGCCATGGGCTGGGCTGGTGCTCTGTGGACCCCTTTGCAGAGAATATTGCTCTGGTCAGTCCTAGAAGAAAGGCAGCTTGTAGCAAAGCGGGGTCAAATCCCCTGAGAGGCTGGCTGGGACCTGGTTTGCCTTTTTTAGATGTCAGTTTCTTATAATGCTCTGGAAGCTGCTGATTTAACTCCTACTAGTGACAGATCAACGACGTGCTGATGTGGCGTGGCTGGCATGGCTGGCTGCCTTCTGACTCCTCTGGCCGTCACTCTGCTTGTCACTTGACAGGAGCCCTGGCATGGGGCGTCTTCTTCTAGGAAAAGGGCCTGCTGTCTGAGGTCAGATGTCTTCTGGTGTCGCAGCATGTCTGCATCAGGCAAATCACTAGCACCCTGTGTGAGGCATTTGTATAAGCAACTGAAAGAGAAATATCTATGGTGAGAGGCACAGAGACCAGTGCGGTGTGATGGAGAGAGCACGGGACTCTCCGCTTGGAGTAATGTCTTATGTGACACGAACTGCCACTAAATAGTGGCACTTACGATGACCTGCCCAAGTGAGACAGCATCACGTATCTCCCTGGACCTCGGTTTCCTCACTTGCTGCATGAAGGGAGTAGGACCAGATCTCTTGCGTTTCTTCCATCTCTAAGATTTTGTGAAAGTGTCAATCTCTGAGTCCCAATCTGTATGTTTAAAAAATAACAATGCTGCCTCTTCCAGATTTTTTCCTGACCCCCTCAGAGAGTGAAATTGTTCAACCTGGAAGTACGAATTTCCAAAAGTGACTATCTCAGAATGAAAGACCCTTAGGAGCAAAGTTGTTTGTTGCTATTCCTTTTTCTCCCCATGCTCTCCTGTGTTCCAGTAAGTGGCATGATCCAATTAATCCTCCAGGGTTTAATCCTTAGGCTCCAGATCCAGGCATCTTCCCCTCAATACCCAGTTTGTCTGCAGGTTCTGTTGACTCAACTTCCAAACAGAACCTGGAGCCTCACTTTTCACCCCCTCACTACCGACCTGTGCAACCCCCAGGTCTCTGGCCTGGGTAGTGGCAACAGTCTCCTAACCGGCTTCCCTGCTTTTTCCTCTCTCTCCTTCCAGTCTGTTCTCCACACAGTAGTCAGGTCATTTTTGTAAACTGTCGCTTGGATTCTGTCACTCCTTTGCTCGAAACCACCCAGCTGTTTCTCTTTGCTTTTGGAAGAAAATCCAACCCCCTGCTAGGCCTGCCTACAGGGCACTATACATAATCTGGTTCCCGCTTGTCCTGATGCATTAGTGTTCCGTCTTCCTCACTGGCTGGTTCCATCCCTGCTGGCCTCCTCCTTGTTTGTTCATTGAACACTGCAGGCTTCTTGCCACCTCAGTGCCTTTGCCCTGGTCCTTCTCCATTGATGTTCTCTCCCAGGTCTTTGCGCTGGTGGCTTCTCATCATTCAAGCCTCTGCTGAGTCAGGTCCCCAGACTCCTTCTCTGTCACCCACTCAATCCAGTACCCTGTTTTATTTTTTTCTCTTTGTGCTTTTCAATACCTGGCTCTTTTGTTGGCTTGTCTTCCTTAACTAGATTCTGGTCCATGAGAGCAGCAGTTGCTTGCTCATTGCTGAATCACCAGGGCCTAGAACATGTGTAGCACATAGAATGTGCTGGAGAAACATTTTTTAAACAAATAAAATGACATTACATTAAAGATGGACTTTATAAAGTAATGCTGCAATTGGCCGACTCCCCTAACCTGTGTTACAGACTTTTCAGGATTAGAATGAGGGAGGTGGACCCTATGATTGAGTAGGAGAGTCCTGCTTGGGTACTGAGCCTGGCCAAAGCTCACTGTGCTAGGATCCCCTGTATAGGAATATATTGGGAATTCCAGTTCCCTAGGCCTGGATATCAGTGTACTTTCTCTTCTGGGCCAATCTATTTGCCTTCATTCATGCATTCCCTTGCACTAACATGTTGGAATGTCCTAGTGCAGTTCTGCTTTAATGAACACAGGCCCCCAGTGGTCATTAGAATGAAGGTCTTTGCTGACTGAACAGATTTGAGCAGCCATCCTGGTTAGATCCCCTTTAGAACCCACGTGTATTTTTTGGTAAACAGGCACAAGGAGGAGGATCTATTGCTGCGTTTCCAAATCTAGTTTTGGACTTGGTTGTTAGATGAGGAGCCTCTTCTGCTTCTTCCCCTGTCATCTCCTCTCTCAGGTTTGCTTCGAAGGTGGAATGCGTGGGTCCGCGCTCGGCACTCGCTGAACGGTAACCGTTTGTGATGGCTGGTTACCCATGCAGGATCATCCACACCCCCATTGTGACTTCTTGACAGAAGTTTGATCTTGACACAACCCCTCCCCCACGCAGCCATGTGCCTTGGGCTGAACAAACACTAGAACCCATGAGAATTCTAGACTTCTTGTCATGAGAGATAGAAGCGTCTTTCTGTTTAAGCCAGTTTGAAGCCTGTCGTAGCCAGAGCATCATGACTGATATACTGTCAGTTGATCATTGCCTTGTATGGTCCACTCTTTCCCACTGGCAGGATCAATCCACTCAGCACCTTCTGAACGTACCTTGAGCTTTTCTGCATCCATGCTGTATCTACCTGGAATATGCTTTCCCTGTCTAAGTTCATTCTTTCAAGACCAAGTTCAAACTTTAGCTTTTTCCGTAAACCCTGCCTACTTCAGCCTAAAGAACATCTATTCTCTGTAATCTGAAGCAGTTACTGTAAGTGCTCTCCATCCGTTACTTGGTCCTGGCACTTGCTCGTATCTTCCTCTTATGCCTCTGCTCCTGTCATTGGTCTGCACTGTTGTTTATTTCTTGGGTGGTTGCTTAACTTTTTACGTATTTGCCTTATCTTCTTAACTTATCCAGGAGGACAGAGACCATGCCAAGGGCCTGATACTGTGTTATACATAACAGGCACTTGGTACTTGATGATTTGAAGAGCAGGGCTGCATTGAGCAGCCAAGCATTTGAGATTCTGGTATTTCTGTAGAGTTTTGAAGGGCCTGGAACATTCTAACTGAGGGGGGACTGGCTGCCAGGAGAGTCTCAGGGAGGTAGGTGCGGTCTGCCAGGGGGGCAGTATTTTTGTACCTCTTCACTTCTGAAACAGATAGGAGCAAGAAGAGGATGATGGAGGAGTGCTGAATTTCCTGCACACTCTTCTAAGGTTAGGTAAAATGTATGCATTGCTTCCTGCTTACTCTTTTCTGACCTCGTGGTCTAGCCTTTTATAATCTTTTTTTTAAACATCTTTATTGGTGTATAATTGCTTTACAGTGTTGTTAGTTTCTGCTGCATAACAAAGTGAATCAGCTATACATATACATATATCCCCATATCCCCTCCCTCTTGCGCCTCCCTCCCACCCAAGCCTTTTATAGTATAATCTTAAAGCAAGACAGGAAATATTAAAAACTGACAGTGCTATTAATGACATACTGTGTGGTTTAGGTGAAAGAACACTGGATTGGCAGTCAGGGCTCAGAATTCTTGTTACATTTATGCCATTTCCTTGCTGTGAGAACTTGGGCCAGTGGCTTAATCTCCCTCAACTTTGTCTTCTTACGTGTTAAATGGAAGCATTTGGGTTTTCCTCACAGTACTGTTGAGAGCGAGAATGAAGTTAAAATCATGGTATGAAGGGAACTTTAAAGAATAAGGAAGGAGTACTAGACCAATAGGAGGCATTATGATAGTAAAAGTGAGTTGTGATTAGAAAAATGTAATACAAATTGATGGCTAGGAAATAAAGTTGAATTATAAATGAAATAGGTGTTTACAGACGTCCCCAGTTTATTGACAGGTTAGATTCTGAAAGTTACTTTAAGTACAGTGTCAGTCTGTTTGGGCTGCTGTGACAAAGTACCATAGGCAGCGTGGCTTATAAACAACAGAAACTTATTTCTTTCAGTCCTGGAGGCTAGAAGTCCAAGATTGGGGTACCAGCATGGTCAGATTCTGTTGAGGGCCCCCTTCCAGGTTGCAGATGGCTGTCTTCTCCTTGTGTTCTCACATGGCAGAAAGAAGGTGAGAAAACTCTCTGAGGTGTCTCTTATAAGGTACTAATCTCATTCATAAGGCTCCATCCTCATGACTTAATTACATCCCAAAGGCCCTACTTCCTTGTACCATCCTTTGGGAGAGTTAGGATGTCAACATATGAATTTGGAGGGGACGCAAATATTCAGTCCATATCTTTCAGCATTTAGGATCTTTCTCATAGAGACAGTGTTCTAAGTGGTGATCCAGTTGAAAAGCAAGCACTGAAAGCCTATTTAACTCATCCTGTATCCAAAGCAGGTGCTGCTGTGGTACCCAGATTGTGCACAGAGCTGTTTCTCTGAGAAAATGCCTTTGAAGACGTCTCCTGTCCCTCTTTCATTGCCTGTCTGTCAGAGTCCTGCCTCTAACCTCACTGTTCGTCCCACTGAGTGTAGAAACTCACCGGACTTTATATAAAAAAAATTTTTTTAAACTTTTTATTTTATATTGGAGTACAGTTGATTAATAATGTTGTGTTAGTTTCAAGTGTACAGGAAAGTGATTCAGTTATATGTATATCTCTTTTTCAAATTCTTTTCCCATTTAGGTTGTTACATAATATCGAGCAGAGTTCCCTGTGCTATACAGTAGGTCCTTGTTAGTTATTTATCTTAAATATAGTAGTGTGTACATGTGAATCCCAAATTCCCTAACTATCCCTCACCCCCCATCCTTCCCCCTGGTAACCATAAGTTCGTTCTCCAAGTCTGTGAGTCTGCTTCTGTTTTGTAAATAAGTTCATTTGTATCATTTTTGTTTTAGATTCCGCATATAAGCCATATCATACCATATTTCTCTTTCTCTGTCTGACTTACTTCACTTAGTATGATAATCTCTGGGTCCATCCATGTTGCTGCAAATGGCATTATTTCATTCTTTTTAATGGCTGAGTAATATTCCATTATATACATGTACCACATCTTCTTTATCCATTCCTTTGTCAATGGAAACTCACAGGACTTTAGGTGGAGATGGACCTGCTGTTGATTCTGGCCAGGCTTTCCTTAGTGCCTGTGGCTGCCCAAAACACACAGCTTCTCTGCTGCCTCGTCCCTGGAGCAAATCACTGCTTTTCTGTTATTTTTTGGTTGGTTTTTCAATTAGTGAGAGTGGGAAAATCGGAATGGAGTAGTAATCCTCTGCCTATTAAATATGTTAGTTATGATTGCTTTGGTTGTGAGTGACAGAAAACCCTGCTATCGTGACTTGAACCATCATGGGGTTTATTTTCCACCATGTATAACAAGAAGTGTTGAGGGGGGTAGCCCAGGGCTGATGTGGCAGTTCTTCCTGTTTTACTCTTCTGCTCTCTTTACTTATCTTGAGATGTCACCCTCATGTCAGCATGCGTGCATTCCAGGCAGAAAGAAGGTGGAAGGGTGAAAAGCAAAAGCTGCCTTTTTCTGTTTAAAAAAAAAAAAATTATATATATATATATATATATATAATATTGATATATATAAAACTTCATTTTGAAACCATTTCAAACTTACAGAAAAGTTACGAGAATAATCCAAGGAATTCCTGTATGCCTTGGGTTTCAAGTTTCACCAGGTGACCCAATAATGTCTTCTATAGTAAAGTAAAGGATTCAGTCCAGGATTACATGTTATACCTGCTGCTCATCACTCTATCAGTGGTTTCCTTCAATCTAGAATGTTTGATCAGTCTTGCCTTGGCTTCATGACTTGGACATTTTTGAAGGTTACGGCCCAGTCACTGTTAGAAAGGCCCTCCATTTGGGGTAGGTATTTTGGGCCAGATACTGTGATGACCACTGCAGCCTCTTGGGTGGCACATTTCGTCTGATTTGTCCTGTTTCTGGTGGTGGTAACTTTGATCACTTCTTGAAGAGGGTGTCGGTTGGGTTTCTCCTCCGTGAAGTTACTTTTTTCTCCCTTTTGTAATAAATATTTTGTGGGAAATACTTTGAGATGATACAAATTTCTTTTTCTCACCTGATTTTCATCTACTAATCTTATCATCTTGATGTCTCTTAAATTTATTTTTAATATTGTGGTTGCCATATGATGACTTATTACCCTCATTCCTTCTCCATTTATTTGTTGGCTTCCGTTGTAAGGAAGCGCTTTCTCTTCTCCCCATACATATCCATGTATTCACTTACCTTTATGGGCTTGTGAGCGTGTATTTTGTTCAGTGGGTTATAATATGTGATGGTCATTCATTTTGGTGTTTGGATTGTCCCAGATGAGGTCCATGGGTGCTTCTTTAAACTGACCTCTGTGTCCTCTTGACACATTCTCATCACTTTTCACCACAACACAATGTTCCAGACTAATTTTGTGTTTCTCTGCCCAAGCCCAGAACCAGCCATTTCTCTAAGGAGGTCTGGTTCTTTTAGTGGAGAGTGGCACTTAAAAACCAATTTCTGGGCACTGAGTGGTTGCTCAAGAGTGTTGCTGCCCCCAGGTCCTTTAAGGGGGGACAGAGCTAGGAAATGATTGTGTATACACACACAATCCCATACACACACGTACACTTAGTTTTTTTTTTTTTAAATTAATTTCTTAATTAATTTTTGGCTGCATTGGGTCTTCGTTGCTGCGCGTGGGCTTTCTTCAGTTGCGGTGATCGGGGGCTACTCTTCGTTGCGGTGCGCAGGCTTCTCAGTGTGGTGGCTTCTCTTGTTGCGGAGCACGGGCTCTAGGCGCGCGGGCTTCAGTAATTGTGGCACGTGGGCTCAGTAGTTGTGGCTCGTGGGCTCTAGAGCACAGGCTTCAGTAGTTGTGACTCACGGGCTCTAGAGCTCAGGCTCAGTAGTTGTGGCGCACGGGCTTAGTTGCTCCGCGGCATGTGGGATCTTCCCGGATCAGGGCTCGAGCCCGTGTCTTCTGCATTGGCAGGCGGATTCTTAACCACTGCGCCACCAGGGAAGTCCCAAGGGTTTTAACATAAATCAAAGTCCACACCAATACCTTCAAATCCAGCCCAGCCTTGCTTTCCATATTTGTACTCCCTTTCTTTGGGGACTTTGCTTCCAGAGTCTCAACCCTGGGCCGAGCCTGCCTGGAGGAGCCCCACTCACTTGTATCTGGGCTCTGACTTCAGATCTCTGCTTGGGCCTCACCCCTTCCCTCTAGGCTACCTGCTTGTTCAGGCCTCGTGGCTTAACAAAAAATCTTTACTTTGAGATAATTGTAGATTCACATGCAATTGTAACAGATAATGCAGAGTGATCCTGTGTTTCCCCCAATGGCATTGTCTTGCAGAACTGTAGTACAATGTCACAACCAGTATTTTGTCATCAGTACAGTCAAGATACAGGACATTTCCATCACCACAGGGCTCCCCTCCTATTTTTTTTTTTTTTTACAGCCACACCCATCTCCACCTGCCCCCACCCCCTTTTTAACCTCTGACAACAGCTAATCGGCTCTCCATTTATAATTTCGTCAGAATATTATGTGTGGAATCATACAGTTTGTAACCTTTTGGAATTGGCTTTTTCTCTCAGCATAATCCTCTGGAGATTTATTTATGCTGAGTGTATTGATAATTCATTCCCTTTTTATTACTGAGTACTATTCCATGGTAAGAATGTACCACAGTTTTAACTGTTCACCCACCGAAGGGTATCTGGGTTGTTTCCAGTTAATGGCTATTACAGTAAAGCTGCTATAAATATTGGTGTACAGGTTTTTGTGTGTGTGAAGGTAAGTTTCCATTTCTGAGAAATGCCCAGAAGTATAGTTGCTGCGTTCCACGGTTGTGCATGTCGAGTTTTTAAGGAACTGCCAGACGGTGTGAATGAACCCGTTTCTCTACATCATCAGTATTTCAGGTTATTTTTTTAAAATAAACTTTTATTTTAGAACCATTTTAGATTTACAGAAAAATTGTGATACTAGAGTTCACTTTTACCCTATGCCTGGTTTCCTCTGTTAACATCTCGTTAGTATGCTACATTTGTTACCATTAATAAACCAATATTAAAACATAAAAGTCTATACTTTATTCATATTCCCGTAGTTTTTACCTAGTGTCCAGGCTGGTCCTGGTGTAGCTGAGGAGCAAGGGGTGGGGAAGCCCCAGCTTATTGCAGAGACTGCTGGGGAAGGGGAATTGGGGGAGGGGCCCCTAATGGGGGCAGCTGGCCCTTCCAACGTGAGAGACAAAGGAGATGTAGGGATATTCATGGAAGAGACAGACTGTCTTCTAAGATGCCAGGTGTCAGGAGTGTTCTTCCTTTCCCGAGTCTTCTGGAACTACAGGCCTCTAAAAGGACCTCGGTAAATCACCTTGTCACCAGATTTCCCACTCTACTTCCTTAGCTGTTGAACACGTTTGACTTGTAAGGATGAAGTCCCTTCGGCGTGTTCTGGCAGTTTGAGGAGAGGAAGGCAAATGGAGAGGTCCTGCTTTCTGTGCTTTTAGAGATAGTAATGAAACCAAGAGGATCATTCTTAGCTGGGCTGGTGCCTTAGGGGTTAGCACTTTAATGAGCAATTTATCAATGCAGTGCTGAATAATTCAGAATTAACAAAAAGCCAGGCAAGGCCCCATGTGGTCCTTCACGTAAGTGCAATCTAAATACCATAGAACCTTGCTTTATGTGAAATTTTACAACTTTCGCTAATGGTTTATTTCTGAATTGTTAGTTTAACCTAGACTGTAAGCCCCCAGGGCAGCAGTGGCCTTTACACATAGGTTTTTACAAATGATAAAGTGGTTTTGCCTCACAAATGGGGCCAGATGGCAGATGGGCTTGGCTTTATTTATTTTGGAGACTTGAACATTCAAGTTATATATATTGCTTTAAAAAATCGAAAGGAGCCCTAGGCATAGGAGATAGTCTCTTGACTATGGGTCATTGCCTGTCTCAGCTGGGGAAGCAGGGGGAAAGAGGGCTTCTTGGAGGGCATCGGATCTCAAATGAGATCTTAAAGAGCCAGTAGGATTTGGGCCAGAGGACAAGAAAGAGGAAAAGCATTTCCATGACCTTTCATGGGGTAATCCAATTCTGATTTGTATAGCTATTTGCCTCCAAAGACTTATTTCTCATGTGCTGTAGATCAAGCCTCTAGAGGTTGGGACAGTTGACAGAAAATCTCTAGATTAAAGAGGGAGGTTGAATAGTATGGAACAGAATGTGGAACTGAGGGAGGATGAATGAAACGGATGCCAGGGGTCCTTACACCCATCACATCAGTAGCTCAAGCCTTCTTGTTTCAGAGGTCAGTACTAGAAAGTCTCATACCTTAAAAAAAAAATCGTCCTCAGTATGTGGAGACATGTGATACCAACACATTGCAGGAGGGCACAGTAGTGGCCTTTGAACTTGCAAATTGTGAGTGCATACAGGGCAGCGAAAGTAGAGGGAACCTTGTGCAATACACAGAAAGAATTTTCCTAAGAAAATATAGTAAATTCTTTGGTCTTTGTTCAAACATACCCGCTGGGGCGTGCTTGCCAGGGTAGCAGTCACTAAAAATGTGCTTAGGGGATTTAGTTAACTTGTGTAGGTCTTTAATATCCTTTCCAGGGAGTTCTTCCTTTAAAACTTTCTTGGCTTCTTTTATGTTCACTTAAAAGATTGAAACCATTGATTTAGTATATGCATTCAAGATTGGCAGTTCTTTCCAAATGAAATAAAACTTGAGATCCAAGACTGTGATCTTCATAAAGTGAAATGTTGCATACTTGTACTTGGTTTTGCTAAAGATGGAAATGCAGTAGGTAACACCTGGGGGGAAAGCTCCAGTGTCCCCCTTTAGCCATACATTGAGTCCCTATCAGTGGTGTTTTCATGAGACGTTTAACTCCTGATGAGGAATGTTATGCAATCAAAATTCCGAACTAATAAGAGGTTTCTCTTGGTAGGGGTGGGAAGTGGGAGTAAGGAGGGAAATTTTACTTCATATTTTATGTACAAAGCAGTTCAAATTTTATTTATTTGCAATGAGCTTATAGTTCTTAACTTGGTACACTCTAATTTATTAGAACTTTAACTTCTGTTTAAACATCAGGTTAAAAAAATTTAACAAGTTTGCTTATACCTGTCTTTTCTGTGGCTTAACTGAAAACTAAGCATGGCCATTTCATAAAATAATTTGGGCTTCTGTGACCAGCATTACCCATTAGTCAGGTGAACCCATCTGGGGGATCACTCATAAAATGTGTGGCCAGTAAGTCCTGGGGCCATTGTGTGTTCTGGGGGAGATATGACTGGCGTGCTACCTGACACCTGGCAAAAGGTAATGACTCCTCTGGTAGCTAAGAGGACAGCGACAAGTTGTGGTCAGAGTTTAACCATCACTTTGGGAGAAAATGTTTGCTTGTGGATGAACCATCCAAACCTTGGGGTGCAGGAGAGCCGTCTGCCAGCCTTGCAGCTTGAGGGAACCACCTACCGCCTTCTATCGGCTGTCTCCTTACTCTGAGTGGGCAGACCCCTGGGAGAAGGAGAATCTGGCTGGCGCTGATTTTCCAGTTATTTTAAATGTTAATCAGTGGCATTCTGGTAGATGTGTGTCTCCTGAGTTGGTTACCAGTTAGCCTCCCTGGTCTGTAAACCTACAGCCATCCCCTCTGGGGGTCCCCGTGCAAGGTGAGGGTCATGCCTGGCACACCAGAGATACTTCAGAACTCTGCCAGATACCTGGTGAGCCGCAGCCTCCTTCCCCCGCCTCCCCCCGATAGAAGGGTGTGGGGGGGGACCTCCAGGGAGCAAAATACAGCTTGTGATACATCAGTGCTGAGTTGACACCTGGTGTTAACATTTCTTAACCCGGCTTTGGCTCCAACCGGAAGGTACATTTTGTATTTGTCCCTCTTGATAGAAACTAAATTTTAAAAAATCAACACAATTTGAAAATCTTGTTAATTTTATTAAACAGATCTAATTCCACAGGGAGCACTGAGTCACAGACATTCTGTACAATGTACATAGATAGATACCTTATCGAGGGGACCTTTCCTTTAAGTGAAAGTCCTGTTAAATGGGGCAGGGAGCTCTCAGCTGTCAGTTAAGCGACCTGTCTTCCTCAGGGGATTCACCAGTTGCAGGTGGGGTGTGTTGGCAGCCCTTCCACTAGCGCCATTGGCCCGGCTAGGGTGTCACTGCTTGAAGAGATTACCACCCATAATAAGGTGCGGACTTTAGAAGGCACATTTGAGGCCTGAATAGAGGGTGAACGTGAGACCGAAGTAACTACTCATAAAGATCACTAGAATACAAGTAATAATGCAAAAGGTACCCTGCTTAGGAATGGTGAGTCCCCAGACAGCCAGCTTCTGTGGCCCGAGCCCTGCATGAGGATCTATTATTGGCTTTTTCATCTAAAACCTAAAACCATCACTAAAAACCATCCTGTGGTTTCAGGCAGAAGAGAGACACTTACTTTCCTTGAATGTTTCTTTGCCCGGAATGTTACACCTGAAATAGTGTGAACTATTTTGTGATGCTGTTTGTGTTAAATGTAGTAGGTTCTGTTCCTGCCCACACGGCTGACGTGTGAAGTTTATAGAATTCAGCTCTGGAGGGGACGGTAGAGGCCATCCGATCCGTGTTTTGGGATCTCAGAGCGCGTCTGAGTTTGCATCATGCTCATGCCTCCTCTCTCCTCTTGTCCCTGATATAAGCAGAGCAGCTCCCTAGAGTCTAGGCCGGCTCCGTGGGTTACGTGTTCATCCTGCTGCGGCCTGAACAGTCCTGGTGTGTGAGAGGTGCCTGGTCTCTGCTGAATGAAGTGCTTTTTGGAAGGAGATGCCGACCCGACCTGGGATTCTGTTTTTTTGTTAGGAAAAGGTGCTCACAGTCCTATCAGAAATGCAGTGCAGAGAGTTTCCCAAGGTATCAGGCACCTGGGCTGCTGGTGGGGGCCTAAAGACGGTGAAATAAGATAGGAGGGGAAACTAAGATTATGTGCCCCAGGAGAGTCGTCTAGACGTGCTGCCAGGGCGTCCCCTCCTCCCTTGACGTGATGGGCTGAGAAAGTAGAATGGCCTTGCAAACGAAGTGTGCAGAGCTGGGCCGACATTGGACGTTGCTGGGGAGGGAAAAACCGGAACACGCATGGGGCCCCTGCTTGCCAGTCTCCTGGGAGAGTGGCGGGCACGCAGGGGAAAGACATCTCTCGGAGTGAGTGGGGGCCAACCTCGTTAACCCCTCACTCTAGTTCTGCGTCAGGGTGGATTCATTCTCATGCGTGACTTTTCCTCTTTTTGGAGAGTAAACAGGTGGGATGGGGAGAAAGGAGTAAATGAAGCAGGCTTGGCTGGGCTTCTCATCCACCGGAGGTCTCACTACATGAGGTCTTAGATTATCTTGTGTCTCGGAAAGCTGACACCCTTGGTGGCGATCCGTCTCAGAGGATCTGCTGATTGCGCTGCGGTCCACGCACTGTGTTCCATGAAGTCATTTTTGTCATTATTTACAGTTGCGTGAACACTGACCAAAAAAAATCATTGAAATGTAAAACATGGTTGCCTCGAGCAGTTTGTAAAAGGGGATCTCTGCCAAGGGCCCTTTGCTTTGCCTGTGGATGTTGCTGTTAGAACCCGGAGATGTGAGGGGGAGAAGCTGCCCTGGTGGAGCGGGATCCGCTGTGAGAGGTTGCACGGCCAGGAGACGCGTCTTCCAGTCGCTTGGGCGGTGCTCTGCTGACCTCTGGGTTGCAGACGATGCTGCCTCTGAAAGGCTGGCACAGTGCGGGGTCCGTGGACCCTCCGTGGGCTGATCTGATGTCCTCCAGCATCAGCCCATGAAGGGGATGTACTTAAGGGGTCGATGTGATGTGGTTGAGGGCTTCTAGAATATGCCACAGATTTCCTGACGATCTGGGGTTTGCCTTCTCTCATGGGTTTCTCGAGGCTGTAGCTGAGCCGTGTTGGCAATCGTATATTAAATTCGCTTTTTAAAGGCAAGGCGTCCTTTATGGAAAGGCTGTCCTCACTAGGAGATTGCATGGGCTTTCCAGATTGTTTAACAGCATATTAGACATTCTTCTGCTGTCCTTAACTGGCAGCGTCAAAACTGGGCACAGGGATTCCTATTCTGAGTGGTGGTGACATTCAGCAATATGCTACCGTTTGGCAGGAGCTTGCTTGGGATGGGGCGGTGAGGGGAGGTTCCGAAGGTTGTTTTCCTCTTGCAGTTGCTGTCGAAGAATGTTAAGTGCAGAAGTGTTAGAACCTGATTCAAAGAGAGTTTGGGCCAGGCAGAACAGTTTCAGAAAGGGCCCTTGCCTGCAAGATGGAAACATCTTGAGAATATGAGAATGTGTGAAGCCTCCTTGCCAGGGGTGACCTCTCGGGAAACACTGCAGCTGGAAAGGTGGCCATCTGCCTGGCCTGCAGGCTACCTTGTATGTGGTCATTTCCATAAACCAAAAAAAGAAAAGAGAAGGTGCCAAACCAGTTTAGCAAAAATCTGGTGGCCCTGCCCTTGGCTAGTTTCCTCAGCCTCCCAGCTTCCTCAAGTGGGCATCTTTTAATTCTGAACAAAACAAAACAAAACACTTCATGTTCTGTTTTTCCTTTAGAAACTTTCACCTCCGCCTTTGGTTTGGCAGCTGGGAGGGGGCTCCTGTCCCAAGAACTGTGTCTGACAGTGTTCAGGACCCCGGAGTTCTTGGCCTTTGTGTCCTGGTTGCCCCATGGTGGGGACTCTGTCCAAAACTTGATTGTCCCCACGGATGCTTTCTGGGGTCACTGATGTCTCTACGTCAGGGGCTGAGGGAAGCTGAGGCGTCAGGGCTGCACGTGTGTTCTGCAATCTGAGTTTTTGAGGGAGAGGTGGGATATGATAAGAGCAGTGACTCTTGGGTTCCTGGAAACCAGGCCTTATTAACATCCCCTTCCTCTAAATCCCTTCTGTGTCTGTGGTCTGGTCACACAGTTGAGTGTGTGGGTGTGTGCTCTTTGGGGGAGAGAGAGGAAAGAGGGTTCTTCGTTTAATGTGAGTTCATCTTTTTTCTCAGCCAGATTGGGAGCTCCACAAGGGGGCAACCGTGACTTTTAGTGCTTTGTGCCGGACCCCCAGATGGTGAGTCCTGTACTGTAAGAGGGACACAGACAAAGTGAAGCATATCTTGAGGAGAAAGGCCAGGACGGTGAGGGAGGCAGGAAACCAAACCATGTGAGAAATGGTTGAAATGTTTCAGGGCTTTTTCTCGAGAGTGAGTTCAGAATGGGCTGCTGTTGGTAGTTGGGTGTGGGCACTGGGTGTGGACACCGTCTCCACATAGTTCTGAGCTTAGCGTGGGACTGAGAGTGCAGCGGGGAGGGACGGGGAGAGTTGATGTTATTGAGGATTTACTCTGTGCCAGCCTTTAAGATCTCTTATTTCCTCTCCCTGAGGTCACAGCTGTGACTAGTGGGTGAAAGTCTCAGGGAGAGAGATTCCAGCCCCATCTAAGACATAACTTTCAGAAGACTGGAATGGTCTACCGAGCTGCTCCCTTGCACTCCCACCCCTGGGAGTGCTCACACGGGAGCTGGCTGACCTTCCGTGGGAAGTGCACCTGCTCCGTGGCTTGTCCACAGGGTGTATTCAGTTAAGACCATTCTTTCCTGAGATAGTCCTTACTTTTGGGGGATTAAAATGTCTGTCCTTTTGGAGGATGTTGCCGATGGTCTCTGAAGTTAAGTAAATATTAACTGGTCCATAGATTCTCTTTTAGAGATTAGGTCTGCCTCCTAAGACCTGTCTGTAAGACCCCTTTCAACACTGAGGTCCTATGGCTGTGGCCTCTGTAAAGATAACTCTTAGAGAGCCTGGTATATAGCCTTACCCTCTGTAAATGGCTGCTAAACATTAAAAAAAAAAAGAGCTGCTTGTATAAAATAGAATTGCCAGGAGAGCAGTTATCCTGGATTGATCCCAAGTTAGAGATGTAGATGCACACCTGGCAGACCCTACTGTTGCTTCTGCTTCTATCTTTACATTGGATATTCTTTTTTTTTTTTTTTTTTTGGCATACCTCATTTTATTGTACTTCATAACTTCATAGTGCTACATTTGTTTTGGGTTTTTTTTGAATTTTATTTTTTTATACAGCAGGTTCTTATTAGTCATCCATTTTATACATATTAGTGTATACATGTCAATCCCAATCTCCCAATTCATCACACCACCACCACCCCTCCCCTGCCACTTTCCCCCCTTGGTGTCCACACGTTTGTTCTCTACATCTGTGTCTCAGTTTCTGCCCTGCAAACCGGTTCATCTGTACCATTTTTCTAGGTTCCACATATATGCGTTAATATACGGTATTTGTTTTTCTCTTTCTGACTTAACTTCACTCTGTATGACAGTCTCTAGATCCACGCACGTCTCTACAAATGACCCAATTTCGTTCCTTTTTATGGCTGAGTAAGATTCCATTGTATATATATACCACATCTTCTTTATCCATTCATCTGTTGACGGGCATTTAGGTTGCTTCCATGACCTGGCTGTTGTAAATAGTGCTGCAATGAACATTGGGGTGCATGTGTCTTTTTGAATTATGGTTTTCTCTGGGTATATGCCCAGTATCATATTGGCTTCTTTCACATAGCAATATGTATTTAAGCTTCCTCCATGTCTTTTCAAGACTTGAGAGCTCATTTCTTTTTGGTGCTAATATTCCACTGTCTGGATGTACCACAATTTATCCACTCACTCTCTTAAGGATATCTTGGTTGCTCCCAAGCTTTGGTAATTATGAATAAAGCTGCTACGCACATTCATGTGCAGGTTTTCATGTGGACATAAGTTTTCAACTCATTTAGATAAATACCAAGGAGCACGGCTGCTGAATCCTATGGCAAGAGTATGTTTAGGTTTTGTAAAAAACAGCCAAATACTTAACGTCATTTTCATCTACCGAACAAGTGCATAAAATTCACTGTTTCGCAATGTTAAGGCCCACATCTCAAAGTAAAGGTTATGCCTTTAGCTTTACTTACCTAGGTATAAAGTGCCCCAATACATTCTAGGAAAGAGTTTCCACACTGCGTCTCAGTATACAGCGTTTCCATTTTGATGACAGAGCCAAAGGCTAGGAGTCTACCTTGACATCTCCTCCCATCACCTCTCCCATCCCAGCCACTGCCAAGTTCCATCACTTCTACTCAAGTCCAAGTCAGTGCTGTCTTTCACCTAAGCCACAACGACCCCCTGTAACTGATCTCTCCACCTCAACTCCTGCCCCCCAACCACTCTCCACAATGTAGCCAGAATGAGTAATTAAATCTATATTGAATTGTGCCACTCCCCTCTTTAAAATCGAACAATTGATTCCCTTTGAATATAGGATAAGATACAAATTTCTTACCTCACCAAAAGGCCCTAAGTGACCCTATTTAGGCCTATTTCCCTATCTTCATATCGAGCCCCCTCCACTGTTATTTACAACATTCCTGCCACTCTGACCTTTCCTACGGTTCTTTCAACATTACAAGCTCTTCCTACCTTGGGCCTCTGCACTAGCTTTTCCCTCTGCTTGAAACAGACTTTTCTCCCCAACTCCAACTGAGCCCTTTCCCTCACGAGCTTCTTCTCATCTCTTGCTTTCTAAATGAGGCCACCCTCTCAAATCTGAAATAGCTACTCCTATTATTCTTGTGCCATCCTCTTCTGTTTCACTTATACCACCCATCAAATTGATCATCTCAGATTTATCTGTGTACTGACTTAGTGTTTGCCCCGCCCACTAGACCAAAAGCTATGAGGGCAGAAACCATGTCTGTTTTGTTTACAAATGCATACCCAGTGCCTGGTACAGAGTAAGCACTTAAATGATGGTTGAGTTAAAGAACTGATTGAACAAACACGGAACTTGGTTTTTTGGTTTTTTAATTCTCAATCAGAATTCACTAAAACTCTACAGAAAAACTTTGGAGATTTTACTATGTATAACACAAGAAGTTCCCACAGCTAAATGCTGGCATTCTCATAGGTGGAAATAAAGGATAGCAGAAGCATATCTAACGTGGAAGGGTACACACAAAGCCATTTCCCTGAGAACATTAGTTCTAGGTACCAGGGACCAGGAGGGAAGGGACCAGAAAGTGGTGAGTTCAAAGTCATCAATAAGCGAGTTATATTAGTTTGATACGATAAGGTCTTCTTGGAGCCATGTGTCTAAAGCAGAAACAGTCTCTGGCATATCAGATACACAGATATTTATGGCACAAGAAAGGTAGGGAAAAGAAAGATCCCTGAGTCTCCTGTTGGCTCACACATGGATACTGTCAAGAACCTCGAGACCCTCAACCAAATTTGCCCTTTTCTACACCAACACCTCAGCTGGGCAGGTCAGCCTCCACTCCCTGCTCTTATATATTTAGACTTTCCACCTCCTTTTCTATCGTCTTGGCAAAGCCATTTCTGACCCTTAGGAACCAGAATTACGCCTTTCCCTTGTGTGAAGTTCTTACTATATGTACTGTTCACGCAATTTACAATTTAATCATCAATTACCTTTGTAAATGGACAATCAGACTCATAATAGGGAATGTACCTGGGGAGACCCCTCAAGATCACCTGGTCCAAAGTCCTCATTTTGAAGGGAAAATTCCAAGGCCCAGAGAGGCGACAGATTTAGCCAACGTCAGAGTCCAGGGTTGAGAGCGCTAAAATGGGAATGTCAGTTGCCCAGTTCCCAATCTAAGCCTGTCTGGTCACTGTCTCCCCAAGGAGTCAGTGTGCTCTGAGGAAGGAGCTATGTTATCGACCTCTTGGCGTATGGAGAAGCTTGCTGAATATCTGATGACTAGGTGAAGAATGATATTGTGTATGAATCACCATGAAGTTCAGATTACACGTAAACATGCACCATGGCGTCTGCTCTTATCCTCACCATTACTCGGTATTTCCAGAGAAGAGCTGGCCGCACAAAGCACTGTCAATTCTACAGCTCCTCTCATGCGTGAAGACTAACAACCACAAGAGACAAAGAGAGAGTTTAAACTCATTACCCTGGGTAGACTCCCAAGGAAGTAAGACGGGTTTGTCTAGAGCTGTCATTCACTTCTGAAAATAAACAGACCCTAGTTGAGATACAGTCAGCCTCAGAGTCAGGTGAACCAAACCCACCGCTAAGCACAGGCAGAGCTCCCCTGACCTTTGGAAAGACCTAAGAAATCAGACACAAGTTTTGGTGCAACATATATTCCTCCCTTCCTATGTTGTCAAAAAAAAAAAAAGAAAAAAAAGATGCTTTCCTCCACTTTCTGACTCAGATACGTAATGATTTCAGTCCTTGCAGAAACCTTTCCATACATTCCAACCACCTGGCATTGTCAAGGTGCTTCCACATGCTTATTATCCTCCTTGACCCTCATAACCATTTTCCAAGGCTGGGCCTAAACTTGGAACCCAGGAAACCTCAAGCAGAGAGAGGTTAAGTGCCATCCAAAGTCACCCAGCTCAACAGCAGCAGAGCCCAGGCTTCCGGCTCCCAGTTGCTCTCAGAGCCCAGCACATGGTCACATCATCTGGCTTCTCACAGAAGGAACGAAATTGGGTCATCTGTAGAGATGTGGATGGACCTAGAGACTGTCATGCTGAGTGAAGTAAGTCAGAAAGAGAAAAACAAATATCGTATATTAACGCATACATGCAGAATGTAGAAAAATGGTACAGATGAACCGGTTTGCAGGGCAGAAATAGAGACACAGATGTAGAGAACAAACGTATGGACACCAAGGGGGGAAGTGGTGGGGTTGGGGATGGTGGTGTGATGAGTTGGGAGATTGGGATTGACATGTATACAGTAATATGTATAAAATAGATAACTAATAAGAACCTGCTGTATAAAAAAAAAAAGCCAATATGATAAGGCTTCATGGTGTGTGATTCCAACTATAAGCCATTCTGGAAATGCAAAACTATGGAGACAGTGAAAAGATCAGTGGTTGCAAGAGGTTAGTAGGAAGGGAAGGATGGATAGGCCAGTGAAGCTACTCTGTATGATACTGTCATGGTGGATACATGTCATTATACATTTGTCAAAACCCATGAAACATGAAACAGTGAGAGTGAAACCTAAACTCTGGTCTTTGAGTGATGTTAACAGCTGATGAGCCTGCATTGACCTGTGATGTACCGCTCTTGAGAGGGTGTTGATCATGGGGAGGCTGTGCATGTGTGGAGGCAGGAGGCACATGGGAACTCTCTGTACTTTCTGCTCAATTTTGTTGTGAAGCTACAGCTGCTCTAAAAGTCTGTTTAAGGCGATGGAAGGCATAGGAGATTGTGGTGCTTGTGTACCGAGAGTAGATGTCTCCTAGAAAGTTGATTTTAAATACGAAATATATCTTCTTTTAATCCATGTTAAATAGTTCTGGAAGCCCAGTGGACTGGCTCTGGGTAGTTGAGTTCTGGTTAATTTGACTTTGAATTGGAACAGTCTGAAGGCTCTGTTGAGGCTGTGGTCCCAGAAAGGCATGGGACCTCACTGGAACCTCTCTCTTTGTGTATGACCACAGCAGGTGCCATTTTATTCATTTATTTCCTCTTCTAGTTCCTCCTCTTGACCTGTTAGTATGAAAGGACTTGAAGTTAACTTTTAAAAACACATTAGGGACTTCCCTGGTGGCGCAGTGGTTGGGAATCCACCTGCCAATGCAGGGGACACGGGTTTGAGCCCTGGTCCGAGAAGATCCCACGTGCTGCGGAGCAGCTAAGCCCGTGTGCCACAACTACTGAGCCTGTGTTCGAGAGCCCGCGAGCCACAACTACTGAAGCCTGCGCGCCTACAGCCCGTGCTCCGCAACAAGAGAAGCCACCACAATGAGAAGCCCGCACACCACAACGAAGAGTAGCCCCCGCTCGCCGCAACTAGAGAAAGCCCACGCGCAACAACGTAGACCCAACGTAGCCAAAAAAACCCTAAAAAACCCACACATTAAACTTACCTCGAAGTCATCTCTGACACTGTGATCCTTCCTATTTCATAAAGCATTTCTAGATCTAGTTTGTCTCGGTTTCTGAGATTCTGTTTAGTGCTCAGAAATTCTACCTCTCATAAACTAGTCAGAGAGAAGATAACTTTTCTGATTGGTAAGAAGACAATTGCCAAGTCTTATGTAAACACACTTAGCTTTTTCCTCTTCCGTTTTGCACCTGCTCTGATAGAAGAAATAGGATGAAACAACTCACTGTGCGTATTGGGAGAGCCGGGCAAAGCAGCTTAATGACTCTTCTCTGAATAATTTGGGAGCATCAGAACTCTTTCATTAGAATGTAAATAAACTGCTGGAAGGTGGTTAGAAGCAGTGGTGAGTGTACAAACATTAGGAAGATTTTAACTCAAAATATTGAGGGTGAGACAAAAAAACTTTTACTCAAGGATTACCAAGATACATAGCTGGTTGAATATAGGCACTTGTAGTCCTTTTAAATCTTGCCCTAATATGGGTCGTATTTTAAAAGATGATGGTAAGAATACTGGTTAAAGTTATGTTAAGCTCTACTAATGAAGAGCTTTGTTTTAGTTAAAGGCTAAATATATTTAGTTAAATATATTAACTAATATATTTAGTTAAATATATACTAGAAAAGATAATTCTTAGCTCACTATGCTTACATGAAATGAGGTCTAGTTGTTTGTGCCACATGATTGCTTCTTACCTGGAGTGATTGCAGCTGCTGTTTATGGAGTGTCTCCACATGTCAGAGACATATACATTGACGCATATAAATTTGGAAAAGTTTTTTCTTCTTTTATTTTTTATGTTAGTCTGTGAGTTAAAACCACTAGAAGAAGAGCTGCAATTGGGATTAAGGTCTGTCTGCTCTACAGCAGACCTTTCCAGTCTGTTCTGCTACCTCTTTACTGTGCTACAAGCAAAGTACTTGGAAGACAGACTTGTGAGTGCTGGCTTTATAAACCTAAGTGTACAACTTAATAGCTAGTGTCAGGCAGGGTTGTAGTAGAACCACATTGGACAGGTGAGAATTTACTCATTCATTCCAGGGCCTCAAACAGCCCTTGCTGTGACTCATTCCAGTCACTCCTACCTCACTGTGGCCTGTCCCAGTTAGAAGTGCTTATTAAACAAGCTAATGGATTATTAATCTGTGCTTTTGCTTGTTAAGCAGTTTGAACTAAATGCCCTCATGGTACTTCCAGATAAAAGGTAACAGATGTGAACTCAAACTGATGTTTGT
Source organism: Balaenoptera ricei (assembly GCF_028023285.1). Classification (NCBI taxonomy): domain Eukaryota; kingdom Metazoa; phylum Chordata; class Mammalia; order Artiodactyla; family Balaenopteridae; genus Balaenoptera; species Balaenoptera ricei. The sequence continues at coordinate 70,320,975 of NC_082652.1, read as the reverse complement.
AGACTAGAAACAAGGTACCGAGATGATTGAGGACTCTGCCCAAGGTCTTTGAGCTCCACCTTGACTTTACCACTTGAACTCTGCCTGCTCCTCCCCAACATGCTGGCGGGCTCGGAGTTACCATTACTAATCAAGGAAGGCACGGTTCAAATTTTAAGAACCAAGGGGGCCAAATTTAGCATACAAAAAGGGGACTCTTGCCCTCAGTGTCATGTGGTCATGGATTGTCAGACGTTTCTTCTTGACTTTTTGGGTAAGCTTTAAAATTTTTCACACAATCAATATAATTTGGTAAAAATACAAACAATATAGGGATCTCTGGAATAAGAAGTGAAGCCCGCATGCCCGTATCCCTCCTTTCTCAGAGGCAGTAATTCCCCAGGCATGCACATCTACACACACACACACACACATGTGGAGGTTCTACATAAATAGGGCAGGCTTTCTGAGGCGACCGCACACCCATGGAGTCCTGGCCATGAAGGGACCCTCGTGTTCACAGAGCCTAGGGCAGCTGACTGCCCTTGTCGGGGTTCAGCCAGGTCCTTGGCCTCATGGGCATCTTGGTGTACCAGCTGATCATGTGCCTCCTGATGGTGGGAAGGTACGGATGGTGGTGGAGATGTGCTCCAAGGCTGCAGGAGTTGGGAGCCAAGGATACTGCGGTCTTGGACACAGGCTTTCCTCAAATCCCCACTCACAGGCTGACCTGGTTTTATTTTGATAAGGAAAACAAAGTATTTTTCCCAGGTCTCATGCTGCTATGCTCATCAGTTGCCAGAATATATTCCATCTTGTAGGAGTTTCTAATATTCTAAGTCCTGCATTACTATTAAGATAACATTTCTCATTGCACACGGGGTCCCTCCTAGCTTGAGAGTCACTATTTTGAAGTGAACACTTGGGGCATTATATTTTGGTGCCTTACATAAGACATCCTTAGTTTTAACCTCCCAAACAATGAACATGACCATACTCTTTTTACTGAAATTAGAGTGTGTAAAATACAAATGTGCCATGTTATCCTTTTGGGTAAGCTGGAATGTTAGGTGATTAATTTGTGCCATAGGACGTTGATATTCTTGTGGAAGACCTAATCAGAAACTCACAGTTACTTTATAGCCCTGACAATGAGACGACTCCTTCAAATCTGCATGACCATGCTACTGGTAATAATTTTAGTTTGATTTCCTGCATTTTTATAAGGGAAATAAACTCTAGTTGCTGCTTGCCTCAGAGTAGAATCCAGAATTCACCAATGTGTGAACAAAGGGCATGAGTAACTTTCCAGTGTGACGTTATTTTTGTTTTTTAGTTTTGCAGAATATGTGTTTTTGATGAACACCAACTAATATACATAGATTTGACACCCACTCTGTGTAGGTTTTAAGAACCCCAGTATCAGAACTTAGGAAATGATTATTTTAGCTTTTCTGAGTCTTAAATTCAAGGTATAAATCACAGTAAAACATTTTAGGCAGGTTTCTTTGGTCATTTGGGCCTGTGGGTGGTGGTGTACAGGGATCACCTGTTCTCATGTGGTTCTTACCTGGGAAAACTTGTGATGTCAAGACCTGTGGGCAGTCAGTCTTGTGGTGATCGGGGTAATGGATAATGCTTTAAGCTCCTTTCTGGTCTCAGTGCTTAAGGTTTTAGTCAAATCTGAAATAAAAATCACTAAAAAGCTGTCCTTTGGAATCATGCTGAAAGCAGTGGCACCTCATTTGCTAGACTATACCTGTCATCTTTCATCTCTCTCAATATAGGAGGGATGTCTTTAGTTTCTTAACCCAGACTCATCATCCCTGAATGTTCTGTACGGGTTCCAGTGAGGGAGTGCTTTCTCTGTGGGTCAAGCCCTGGGACACCCAGGGAAGCCTCTGAGATTCTGTGAAGCAGCTTATGCTGTATGATTAGGCAGGTGGCTTTAATTAATTGCCTGCCACCTCAGCAGGAAATAAGGGGGGGCTCAACCAGGACACGGGATCAGCAGGCTGTGCTTTCCACAAGGCCCTGAAAATCGAACTGCTGTATAACGTATTGGTCTTCAGCTGAGGGATTGCGGTCCGGAGAGGACTTTCTCGTTATGATGACTCAGCTCTCCCGTGTACATAATTCTTCATTCCAATTACCGCTCTCAGCATGCCTCCAGCTTTCTTAGATTTGAACTGGGTGGGTGTTCCCCTGGGACATGGGCTCTCTGAGGGGGGCTGGTTTGGTGCATCCCTGTAGCTGGAAGGTAGGCTGAGGAAGCTGGAACCCAGGAGTTGGTGGGATTCAGAGTGGACCCTTCCCCAAAGAAGCTTAGCAGATCCCCCCAACAATGCCAGGTGACCAGGTCAGAGAGCTGATCTCCCTCACATCCCTTGAAAATTATGTACTCCAGTGGTCCAAAACAGAGTTCTCTGATACAGTCCAGTCCTAGCTCTGCCCAGGCTTTTTAACAAATCAGGGTTTCAGAAGGGAAACTAACACATATTGAACTCTTACTAGAACCAAGTGTTTTTTCTGTGACACTGAAACTTTTCTTTTATTGGACTTCGCATATGTGTATAATTGTGGCAAGGAAAAAATAATGAACTAAATCAGCAAATACAATATTATAGTTCAAAAAAGGAAAACAGTAATGCATTAACATTTTCAAGTCATATTAATGCCTTTTTTTTACAAAAAGGAAGAGCAACACATTAAGAAACACTTGCAAATGAGTGGACCCATGGGGTTCAGAGTATGATTTGCACATGGAATGATGGCATTGAGGTCACTCGAGCTAGATCTGACAGCACAGCCCACCAGTATGCAGGAAGGCCTGATAATCGAATTTTAGGATTATATCTTGAATCATGATCCTTGGGATTTAGACTCTTCAGGAGGGAGCTGAGACCCAGAATGACTGACACCTCTGGGTGAAGTAGGGGAAGAACTGGTGGTGTCCAGTCCACCGTTTCCAGGAAGAATTCATGGTGGGTCATAGTGTGATGGAAATTCCTTATCCTTGGAATGTCAGACTGGCATGCCACCCTGAACTAAAACGTCTTGGCATGTTTCTTTATTGGAGCTGTTTTCACTGTGTGTGGAGGTATGGTGGGTGGGAGGGAGGTGAGGGGATTAGGAAGAACAATAAAGCAAAAGCAAAACTGAAATCTGAAATAGAAAGGAAGCCAAGCTGTCTCTGAATCAGATCCAAGGAAAGACTAGAAGCTTGTTTTAGGAGACAGCACCCAAGGTAGGCACCCAGGGGCTCACAGGCAGGCTCTTGAAAGCTGGACTTGAAAATGTAACTTTAAAACCTGGTGCACGTACTTTCTAATGACTGTGAGCCTTTTAGGGGCACAGTGTATTCATATATGGAGGGCACCTGAAAGCAGAGGTGTGCAGGGGGCAGGGGGCTGCAGAGTCGTAGTAGTATAGCTTTATCTCTGGTTATGGGCTGTGGCATTTTTCACACCCATCAGTGCTGGTAACCGTTTCCACCTCTTGTCTACCTCGCAGGATCCTCGGATTTGGCAGCATAGTTATTGAGCTCCTTAGGAGCAGATCCCTAAGTATTTCGTGTTTGTGTGTCAGTGTGCCAGATATGCGAGAGAGATGAGGGTAGAGCAGGGCCTTTTCTAAAGAAGTTTCTGATCATGTGGGGGAGATTAAATCCACAAATGTGCCAAGTGCTGTGACAGAGGCCTGCACAAGGCTCTGATGAAAGGTATCTCAATGAATCGAGTCAGGGAAGGCTTCCTGGAGGAAGAGACACTTGATCAGAGAGTTAGAGGACACGGTAACTAGGCAGAAAAGGGAAGGGTGTTCTGGGCAGTGGGAAGAGCATGTATAGAAATAAGAAAGCAATGTGCACTCAGGGAAGTGGCAGTGGTCCAAAATGTCTGGAGTCTCAGGGATGGGGGGCAAGAAGTGGTAACCAGTGAGGTGGGTGAAGTTGTTGGCACTGGGATCAGGAAAGGTCTTGTGTGCTACCTAAGATGTCTGGATTTTACCTGAAGCAATGGGGAGCCATAAATGGATCTTAGAGTCAGTTTCATCACTAGGATATAGGGTCCATGCGCATGGGGACGATGTCTGTTTGGTTGACAGCTGTATCCTCAGGGCCTTGAACGGTGCCTGGCACGCAGTAGTTGCTCAGTGAGGACAGTGAACTTCATGAGCTTTGTATAGTAAACAGAACCATGTGCCGTGTGGTGGGTTGGAGGCATTAGCAAGGGTGCTCATCAGGAAGTCACTGGAGTAATTCAGGTGACTCAGGAGGGAGCAGTAGTGGTGATTAGAGGAGAAACCTGCTTTGAGAGTGGTTCCAGGAAGACCTGCAGACTCACTGGGTGGGGCAGGTACAGGGAAAGAATCAAGGATGACTCCCAGGATTCTGACTTGGACACTTAAAGAAGGGAACCCAGTGTGGAGAAGAAGAGGGGAGGGGGAGGATGGTGAGTTGTTAGGGGCAGGTTGGGTTGAGAAGTCTGTGGAACAGCTGGTGGTCCTGACCTTCAAGCCTTTAGACATCCAGTTCTAGAGCACAAGAAGGCATTCCAGCCTCGAGATGGGGATTTAGGGTTTCATTAGGGATGAGGTAGGATGGAAACAGTGTCTGTAAGCTGTCGCTTTCCTGAGTGTGTAGACGGAGATAAGATGGTGGCCCCCAGTGGAACCCTATGAAATGCTGATGCAGGGAGGACAAGTAAGTGCAGGGGGCCAAGGGAGGGGAGCAGATCACGCTCTTGTTGAAAAACAAAAGCACGGAATCATATGAAGTAAAAAGTCTGCCCCTTCCCTTTCCCACCTTATACCCTCCCCAGAAGTAGCTACAGAAGACATTTTGTCCTATATCCTTCCAGCTGTTTTCTGTGCCTAAACAAGCCTAAATATGTGTGCTTTTTATTTTTATCCAGATGGATTTGACTTTTATAACATCCCCTTCAATTCTAAGAGTCTATGAGTCATGCAGAAAAACATTTAGAGAGATCCCATAAAAATACAGGTTGAGTCTTATGGCTGAGTTAATTCAGATTTAATGGCCCTTGGTGAAAGTACAGAATTTTAAGTGTTATCCAAAACAGCAACATCTAGACGATTTGGTGGTGTTTGTGCTTCTTCACTGAACACATGTGGACGCAGGGTGGGGAGCACAGCCCTCCACTCCGCTTCACTGCCCGGCTCCTTCCTACCTGCTGTTTGTGTTGTGGTGCACAGCTCACTGAGGTTGCCAGGCGAGCCTGGGCTCCTGGCTGCACTGAACTGAAGCGGGTTCACGCAGAAGGACTCCGGAGGCAGCGAGGTCACCTGAGGGCAGGCCCCAGGTTTGCTTGTTTCTAGCCATCTGTATCCCCTGTAAGAAAAGGGCTTTCCAGAGGAGTCCTTCTTCTTGGCCAATAAGACTCTGCCATTCACTGGCCGTGTGACCTTGCGCAGGTGACTTCACCTCTCTGGGCTTTGGTTTTTCCATATCTAAAATGAGAAGCTTGGACTAAGATCTCTAAGATTGTGTCTGGCACAAATATTTCATGATAGCTGGCCCATCTACCTGCTCTAGGTTAGACCAAGTGAAGGTTGAGCATGAAAGTGTATTGAAGAAAGACCGCATACCATGTAGTTTGCCCTCAATAAATCATAAACTGAGCTACTGTCTTACATCACGTTTTCTACCTTCTAGGGAAGTGGTATGGTAATTCGTATATTGGGAATGGCTGCTCCTTTAATTTAAAAAGCAAAGAAAAAGTTTAAAAAAATGTAAAGAGCCATGCAGAAAGTGTTTTGAAGTGTGTCGGTTTTTGGTAAATGGTTTCTTCCATCAATGTCACAGGCACCAGTGAAGGCCAATGGTGTAACAAATCTGAAGATTTAATTAGAACGGCTTTTGAGTTTTTAAAACACCACCTTAGTGGAAAACCATTCATTTTTTTCCCCCCTGATATGCCTTAGTATCCTTCAAATGACATTTTTTCTTTGTTTGCAGAAATCTTTTTTTCTGGGACTGCCACTGTTAAGTTAAATTCCAGCCTCTTATGACTTTGGTTAAGGCTGGTTGGATAATCTTTTTAGATATTTTGTTGCTGTTAGAATACATTTTTTAAACAAATGGAAAAATACACTTTTTATGACAAATGAAATACATTTCGAAAGCTCTTTCCACCAACATTTTTAATTTAAATACCTCACTTTTGGGGATGATCCTAGGGGACTGCTGCTCTTAAAACCTTTAAAGACACCTGAAAGTAGGTCACTCTGTAGTCATTCTAAGTTTTGCATCCTGGCGGGAGCTTCAACTTCCCTCTGTGCTGAGAAAGACGTGAAAATTCCGCAGAAACTTTCTCCTGCGGGAGGTGCTTAATTGCGACCTCTCCTGGAGTTCCCTGTTTTAAGGTAACTAATAGATCTGTTGAAAGTATCAAGCCCTGATGTGTCCCCGACACTGAGGGATTTGAGGGCCTGTGGGCTTGGGTCCTGCTGCCAGAATCTTTACCTGGTACTTGGACTCAACCAGCCCATGCATGTGAAGTGATTTGGGGGAGAGGAGTCTTGGTCCTCTGAAGGCCTGGTGGATGTGTGTGGGGTTTGTTTGGATGAACTGTGTGCATCTCTTAGGTCCTTTCTAGGTGTGGCAAAGAGCTGTAAGAATTTATAATCCATGTGCTTCTTCCTGTAGACCCTTGTTGGTTATCTAACCTAGTGTTTCACTGGGTTGGAATACCAGCATCTCCCTTCGTCCCAGGCTGTGCTTATGTGTTACTGAAGAATCCATTTCTCTTCCCCTCAGTTCTCTTGAGGGTTGTTTCCAGGTTTATTTGCTACCGTTCTGCATGTATGTAGCTCATGCAGAGCATCTTCCAGAAACCTCTGCTATATTTTCCATTGAAATCCCGTTTCTGGATGGGAGAGTGAAACGTGAATGTCGTAAAGGCCCAAATTCCCATCACAGCTGTGCCTCTTGTCAGCTTCCGTTTGGGTGAGAGGATGATAATATTGTCTGACTGGAGGGTTGTTTCCTGAATGCCTACTGTGTGCTCAGCCCCAAGCCAGACTCTTGTGGAAGCAGCGACAGGGCAGAAGGTGCTGAGCAGATCACCTGAGGGCTCTAGGCGCTTGCGTAGCAAACAGTAGGCCAGGGCTGCACACTGTCTTTCCTTTTTGCACATTATGTTTTGACTTTACCTCGTGTCCTTCCCATGGCACCTGTCAGAAAAGGCTCTTGCTGTCTGTGCTTTTAGATACCCTCTAAGGAGACCTTCAGGGATTTTCTGGACCTGGTGCTAATGTTTCAGAATTTTTTCATTCTTATTCCTAGCCTTCATGTATCCAGATAAATACTGATGTAACTAGTCATGTAGAATCCTTACCCCCAAATGGGTCAACCGCTCTGACACCCCTTCCTGGGGCTGGTGTCAGCCAGGTGCTGTAGAAGGCTGTGGTTCTGAGCCCGTGGAATGCTCACACTGCCACAAGTGGTTCCTGTCTCGGTAGCCGATGCGTCCTCCTGAATCCCACCTATGGGCGCCACTCCTGCCCTCCAGAGTTACAGGGAGAATGCCTATCGTACTCTACACAACAGCTCTTCAGGTGTTTTCAAGACAGAAAACAACCTTCCTGAGGCCCCTCCAAGCTATAGACCTGTCCAGTCCCCTCCACTATTATTCACTTAACAGACCTTCACTACCCTCTCCTTCTTGTGAGTACTCGCTAGTTTGCCAGTGATCTTCTTTATGTGTAGTTGGTTCTTAATGTGTAGTGCTCAGGGCTAGCTACTGTTACCTTGATGGATTGGAACAAGCAAGATAAAACTTAATAGAAATGTTAAATGCTTCATTTAGGTTAAAATAGTTCAATCATGCAAGTACCAAATTCCCCTCGGCTGGACTGAAGTCTGTGTGAAGAAGTGACGGGGTTTTAGTTTAGCTCATACTGAACTGAGTTGGTAATTTATCAGGAGTTTCTGTGATTCATCTTTTTTTCATTCTTGAAAAGAGACACTCACCTAACATATGTCTTCTGGCGCTTGTCTTCACTGTGATTTCTTACCACTAAAATGATGATGTTATTTCACATGGTAAATCAGTACACTTGGATTTGCAGATTAAGGCGAAGTTGAGGGTACCTTGTTGCTGATTGTGTTAGACTCAAGTTACCCTTTAAGCTCTTGGTACAGCTCTAGCCATTGTGTTGACTTATGTTGGAATAGTCTTTTGGAGGCAAGGGACGAATAACCTCCTGTGAAGGGGACTTTGGACATCTGACACTGACATTGCAAAGCAAGGTGGACATGTGAAACCAAAACATTTATTTCTGCAACTGTTCCACCTTACCCTTTGAACTCAGTAGAAAACATCCCCTATTCCTTGGTTTTAGCGCAAACCCCAAACAAATAACATAGACCCCAAAGTTCCCAATCAGAACCCCTTCATCCTGTCAGAGACATGAATGAAGACATTGCTTCTTTGGTTGGGAAATGGATGTAGCAGAGTTTGGCTTGTTCACTAGTATCTGGTCTTCCTCCCCTTCTGACCACCTGGTAGAATTGTACTTCCTCACCCAGGTGAACTTGGGCATGACCATAGGGCTTGGTTTGGCCAAGAAAACGTGAATGGAAGCAAGTTGTGACGTTTCAGGTGGCACACTTTGCCAGTCTCTTTTTGTCCCCTCTGCCATGGTAACTAGTGCTATGCCAGGTAGGAGCTGCTCCATCAGCCTGAATTCCAGAATGAGGCTGATGTAGATCAGAATCCCCAGCCAACCCGTGATGAGCACAGAGCAGAAGCAAGAAGCAAATGCTTGCTGTGTGCCAGTGAGACTTTGGGTGGTTTGTGACCACAGCAGAACCTAGTTTATTCCGATGGATGCGTTAGATTAGCTAGAAGGCTTCTAGGTTAGCTTCCCCAAAGGTAGCTGGCGAACTACTTGGTGGAGCCCAGAGTAAACTAAGTCCTATTGGTGCTGGAAGTAAAATGGATTTCCCACAGGGAAACTATCATTTTAAAGAAGAAATGGTATGTGGAGTTCTTTTTCCTCCCTCCCACCCTTCCTCCCTCCCATCCTTCCTCCCTTCTTTTTTTTTTTAGCTTCCAACTCATCGTCACTGACTTGCTCTTTACCCCCTTATAAAGAGAGGTGTGGTAGGGAATAGTGGGCTGGCTTCAGATCTAGGAGGCTGACTGGTTTCTTCGCTCTGTGTTAATGGGTCAGTATATCTGACTTTATGCCTGAAATGACAGTGAGCCATTTCCCCTCTGCATGTGAACAACTTTAACCTTGCCCACAAACAGATCTGGCTTTTGTCATGGTCAAACAATGTGATTCAGGGTAGGGGCTGGATATTCCAGAAAGACCAGTATGATTTTGGGTGGGAGCTGGCCACATCTTAGGATGGGGCGTGGCCATGCCAGAAAGATCAAGAATGATTTAAGGGGGGTACTTCGAGCCATGCCCAGAGTGGCTGGAGATCAGCCTCACAGGCAGTTGTCTGGGGAAGACACCCTGTTTTCCTTTACTTCCACACAACCACTACACGCGCAGCACATTTGACACCAGATGTGTAGGTTTTTTCCCCACACTGACCAATTCTCAGACACCAGCTGGGTGTCCAGCAATTAAATTCAAGGCTGACACTGTCTACCTGGAGTTGGCATCAGATCCCACAGGTTAAGGGCTCAGTCCCACATGGCTGCCCCCACTTCAGACGCCAGTCTCAAGTGCTAGGTTGTGAGCTGTGCTTCTGAGCAAACGGCTGTAAATCAGATTTCCCATGACTCCCTCCTTGGGTTTGATAGTTTGCTAGAAGGGCTCATAGAACTCAGGGAAACACATGTCCTGGTGTAATATAGAGGATATAATAAAGGATACAGATCAACAGCCTGATGAAGTGATATATAGAGCGAGATCCAGGAGGGTCCTGAGCACAGGAGCTTCTGTCCTTGTGGAATTGGGGTACTTCACCCTCCGGCACATGGATGTGTCCATCAGCCCAGAAGCTCTTTGAACTCTGTGCTTTAGGGATTTTTATCAAGGCTTTGTCACGTAGGCAAAGCTCAACTTCCAGCCCCTTTCTCTCTCTGGAGAATAGGAGATGGCGCTGAAAGTCCCAAGCTTCCAATTATGGCTTGGTCTTTCTGCTCACCAGCCCCCATCCAGGAGCCCACTAAGAGTCACCTCGTTAAAACAAAAGGTGGTCCTGTCACTCAGGGAATTCTAAGGGACTTAGGAGGAGCTCTGTGTCAGGAACCAGGGCCAAAGACCAGATATTAGGAACTGGTGGCAGAAACCAATATATATCTTTATCGTTTCACAGCAGTCAATCATGCCTCCATAATGAGCCCCAGTAAAAACTCTGAACGCCAGGGCTTGGGTGGCCTTCCCTGGTTGACAGTGTTCTGTGTATATCGTCACACGTCAGTGCCAGGAATGGAATGCAGTTGGTATTTCTCTGACTCTGCCCCACGTGTCTCTTCCTTTGGCTGATTTTATCTGTATCTTTCCCTGTAATAAATAACAGTGAGGACAACAGCTTTCAGTGACTCCTTCTACTGAACTGTTGAATCTGAGGATCTCTGAACTTGCAGTTGGTGCTGGAGGTGAGGTTGATCATGTGGACTGTGTGCCCTCCGGCTGGACAGTTGGCCCTAATTCTTGGCACTGTCCCCTTTGCTTCATGACTCTTCAGGAGTTCATTAGATCCTATTTCTACTTCTCTGCTGACTGGAAAGAATTGGTTTCCATTCCTTTGAAGGCTGTCTGCTGTTTTGATTGCAAATCTCAGAAAGGAAGGACTGAGAATTTTCTGTGGTCTTGGAGGATTTCCATCCTATAGCGGGTGTGACAATAGACACACTTACCAGTCCAGTCCCTCTGACTGTGGAACAGCTTCATATGGGAAATAATTTGCCTCTATGTTGCCTAACAGACCCAATGACTGGATAACTCTCGTCAATTAAAAATTAGTTCCTGTGCATGAGGCATCACTTCAGTTTTCTTCTCTGTTCATCCCCTTAGCCCTGTGTTTGGGAAGCGTTCCTACCTTTTTGTTTTAAAAAGAAGATAAATGTGTTGCTTTCCTTGGGCATCTTGCAAATAGTAAGCAGTCACTCATTTTCCCAAAATGGTAACTAATAAAGATAGCCTAGAGAAAGCAGCATAAAGTCATTTTAAATCTTCAATCTAGAACCAAATGTGAAATTTTTGGGTCTCTTAACAGTTATAGTGAACCTAAATGTCACACATAGCAAATAATAGGAGTGTAAAATTATACATCCAATAATCTAAGTTGATGCCATTTTCTTTGTAGTTCAGCTGATTGGTTTTTTAGTCTCTTTCCCTAGGGTGGTTTTAACTGTAAAAAAAAAAAAAAACTGGAACTTTCTGAATGATCCTTCTCATCAGAAAAGAATTGACTCCCATCAACTATGATATATGTTTAATTTATTAAATTGATTCTTATTTATTAAATCTGTATAATACATTTCTGTAGATTTGTTTACGTATGTAGTTTCAGGAGCTGTGAAGAGAGTGGGTCAAGTCGCTGGCGGGCTGGGAGCAGTGGAGGTGAAAGGGAGCAGTGTCAGGTCAAGTTGTGCTGGAATCACCTTGGCTTTGCCTTGGAGCTGTTGGGCTGCATCTTCTCAGGAAAGAGTGAAGACACTGCATAGCTGGGACTAGCATGGATCCTCACTTAAATCCAAGGCCCTTGTTACTTGATCATATCTATAGAGCGTCTTGCCAGTGGTGTGGTTTCAGGAATGCTGGGACCACTGTTCTTAGGGAGCTTCTGTCACTCACCTGCAATCTTTTCCATTGACAGTCTATAACTTGGCTGCGTTTAGATCACGACAGTGAAGAAAGCCAATTCTAAAAATGCCAGGTTAAGCTGGAGATCATAGTTTGATGTTCATGGGTCATTTTTGGGGAGCCGGGGGAAAGAGTCTTGATCTGCTAGGGCCCAAACCAAGGGATTTCTTTTTCGGGCCCCAAATGAGCCCCCTTTATATAATGGCTGAGTCATCTTCATGCACTGTGTGAAGCTGGGAGAGGGTCCTGGTTACAACCCTGTGGATCTCTCTATACACTGAACACCCTTGGAACTAGCATTGTCTCCACGAAGAAGAATCAGAGGACAGGAGCAGGGATTTTGAGAACAGGCTTTCCAAAGGCCCATGGACCTAAATATTTCCTGTACTCTGGTCTGCCCAAAATGCTGCTGAGAGTTCCTCAAATTAGCTAAGCATTTTTACATTGTAATAAATAAGTTATTTGGGAAGGGTAACCAGGAATTTATTAGCATGCATTAACTTAGCTTGTTTATTGGTTGAGAACAGGGTCCCAGCAAAATGGAAATAAAAGGTACTTGTTGAGGGTGAGAGCTGTGGATCCACCCTGGGCTGGCCATTGTCATGGGCCTGGTGGCACAAGGCCCCTCACTTCTCAGAACTGACATCCCAGGCCTTTGAATGGTTCATCTGTCCGAGGGAGACTGGCTGGGCTTTGGTATTTAAACAAATTAAAACAAATACAGGGAAACTTTTCCTCTGAACCATCAGGAAATAGAGTAATAGTTTCTTCGTCTTGTGGGCAACTAAGAGTTTACTTAGGCATCAAAGTGCTTCATAAACTTTATTTTGGGAGGATTTATCAAATAGAGTTTACTGAGCATATTTCACCTTATTTTCTTGATGACTCAGGAGTTGTCCAAAAAAACCCAATATTTCAGTGTGGTTTAGATGAGATTCCTTCAAGGTCTAATGAGGGCAGGCTGGGCCTTTTATCCTTCTTCTAAATGGAACCAGAATAATTTAGCGTTCTATTCCTGTGCTGTTCTTTAATTTAGTCTTCTCCTGAACTGCCCGCTCCTCTGCAGTCTCTGGTCCTGCTCCCAGCAGCACGACTCCCATTTGCTGCCTCTCCTGTCCCCACTGGGTTTACTTCACGTGTTCCCTTTCTCTCCATAGCTTCTTGCCATAAACAGTTCGTTTCCTGGGTGAGAAAGATGTCAGGAAAGAATGCTGAATCCTGACATCTCTGTTGTGGCAATAAATGACAGTTATTCAGCTCATTATGGAAAATATTCCTTTTAACACTGATGTAGTACTAAGTTACGTGTAGAAATATACATGTGTACTTTTGACACATGTCTCCAGAGGCAATTTATTAATAGACAAATGGACAGAGCTGCACTAGACCTTGGAGACAATCTATCCAACTTCATTTCCAGCTGAGAGAACAGGTGGAGTTTGGAAGAACAGGACCTTGTCTATGCTGCTTTACTTTTTGTGTGACCTTTGGTCGATGTCATTCTGTTATGCCAGGGTGGCTCTGAAGGTACTTTCTATTTCCCAGTCATCTTTGGGTCTCCTAGGGCCTTGCACAGTGCTGGCATACAGCATGCTGAGGAATGTTTATTGAAAATGTAAGTGAGTGTGGATTTCCCCTTTTGGTGGATAAGACTAAGCACCCTCCAGGGGCACTGGGAGTGCAATGGTATGTATATCTGCAGAATCTTTGACTGGTAGATAAACTGCCTTGTGGCCACTGTTCTTTTTGTAATTGCTTGAAACTTGTTTTCCCTTGAATTAGCTCATTCCAAAATATCGGAGCCTCTATTATAAAGAGCATCTTACAAGAGGCTATGAGGGATATAAAGGTAAGAATTAGCCTTCCTCCCAGCTTCTCACCACCCCCTCAAAGTGTTTTATCTTTTTGGGCAGATAAACTGTTGATACCAATTGCTGTAATACATGAATGCCTACAACAGGGCCTCTGAATGTTTTGGCAACTGAAGATGGAGAGATCGTTGTGGACTTCGGTAGTTTGGGGATGGTTCGTGGAGCTAATAGTAATCTATTAAACACCTATGTGCCAGGCACTGTACCAGGGGCCTTAAACCTTTATCTCCTTTGATCTTTGCTCTAATCCTCCAAGGTAGGAAGTTTTCTCCTCAATTACATTTGAGAGAACTGAAACAGGAGGATACTAATTTCCCAAAGAGCCATAAGTGGCAGGGTTGGAATTTGTCTCGGACTCTAAGGCCTGTGTTCCTTCCGTTCTCTGCCCTACCTATACTGGGTGCACTCAGAACTGCACTGCACACACACACACACACACACACACACGCATGCATAAACACACATGTGCACATGCATACACACTGGCCTTCTGGAGGTCAGTTTTGAGCTCAGCCTTGGAGTATTATTTAGATTTGAATAGGTGGAGAAGAAGGAGCAAGGGCCTTCCCAGAGTGGGGTTGGGGGGAATGTCACCACACAGGCTTTCTGTTTGTCACCTAATGTTTAATTGTATCCCACCTGGAAGTTACAATCGCAACCCCGTTTGATTCTTATTAATTTGCATGGATATAAAAAGCAAAAAGTATAAATTAGTTGATGCAGTCCTTTCAGAGTCTGAAGGCAGATAGATAGTAATATAGGTGTAAGGCTTTCTTAGCCCCTAAATTGTGTATTCCAGTTGAAATGGTTTCTCTAGTTAAATGGCAAGAACACAGGAAGGTTTCTCCTTGGACATGCTGTGTGACCTTGGGAGCATCACCTGAGTTATCAGTTTCGTTCTCTATGAAGCCCCTGAATTAGCTGACCTTGTGAGGTCACAGATGAGAGGCCATGTGACGCTGTGGAAGAACCTTTCAGTGTGGGCTCTCAAGATCTGCTTTCAAGCTCTGTGACTAGATTCCTAGGATGGTAATGAACATTATCTAGCTTATGGGGTTTTTGTATGGATGAAAAGTGATGACATGAAAAGCACTTGAATGTAAATGCCGGCATACTGTAAAACTGTTAGTCCCGTTACAGACACCCACCAAAGGCCTGCTGCGTGTCCTTAGCACCTAGCGCTCTGCAGCATTTCCTCCCAAGTCCATGGACAAGGTATCCAAGTTATTTCATAGCAGTTTCTAATAGGATCTAGACATTTCAGAGCCTGCTTTTAAGATAGTGAGGCTAATGGTGTGTAAGGAATCCAAGTTATTTTTAACATCCCCGCTTATGTTTAAGAAATAAACAGAAAATTATCCAACTCAGCAATTCAAAAACGTATTCTCTCTACTATCTGAGAATGCTTGAGCCATACTGAATTTTTAACACTGTCAAGCCCAGGGAGGTGGCTTTGGGGCAGCCTGGAATCCCTGTCCCTTTACCTAGTGGGTTCTAGTCTGCCGAGAGAAAGGTGTGTGTGTGTACAAGTGGGAGTGAAGTAAGCTTTAAGTGGGGTTTTGACTCTGGCAGAGACAGACATGATCAGCCCTTGGTATTGTTGAATTATCCATTCTCCCTTTGTCATTACACAGTTGCTGTCTTTTAGTTTCTCCTCTACTTTGTGTTCTGGCCCCACCTGTCAACTAGTGTGCCTTGAACAACCTCAAGCAGGCTTCCTTGAAGGGAGGAGAAAAGTGAAATTCAAAGGAAATGTGGCTATTTTGTTCTCGCCAAGGGGTAGAGGGAATGAGAAGAGGGAGATGGTTTCAGGAATATAAGGCAGAAAACAAACACGAGGGCAGAATTTTGCTGGAAACTTGGTCATGAGGACTATTGTTCCCCTGTGTTTTTCTGGGTTGGTGTATAGATCTAAAGAGGAAAAGGGGAGGGCATTGTCTTCTTGGAGGAAGGCATACTTTATAATCAGGCAGAACAATTCAAAGCAGCCTTTATAGTAGCTTCTAAGAACTTAATTCCAGAGCTCAGGGTCTGTGTCTAAATGATCTATCGCATGCAAAGAGAGCTCTGGAGTAAGCTGCTGGAGGCATTGACTGACTCTAGGCATTAAGGGAGATATTAAAGTGGCTGAGGCATAGTCTTTCCTTGCAAAAAAGTGTACAGTCTACGTGGGAAACAATTCAGGAAGAGGACATATGAGGGGCTTCTTGAGGAACTTCCAGGGCACTATTCCCCTTAGCAGGAAGCTGGGTTGTCTCCACCTTGACTTCTTCAGCCCATGCAGCAGCCCCAGGCAGGTGAGAGGAGGACCCTGGGCCAAAGCTAAGAGTGCTTGTGTGCAGGAAACCATGAAAACCCTGGAACACCAACCCCGAGGCTGCTACTTCTATTTATTCCCAAGTCACTGTTTTTACTTATTTTTGCTTATATTTCTTGTCTCCTCAGCCCAAACCCTCTTTAAAATATAAACAACAAAAAGGTGTGTTAGGTAATGTATTGACATAGTTCAAGATTCCACCATCTAAGAGGAATGTGGTGATAGGTTTCTCTCCACCTTTATCCCCGGTCAGGCATTTCCTTTCTCTGGAGGTGACGGATGGGATCTGGGATCTCATTTCTTGGGGATTATATACACACACATACACATATATGTATGTGTGTGTATATATGTATATCCTTATCTATATATAAAATATAGTATAATGTCTACTTTATATTTTATATGTAGATAAAATATATGTCTCTTATCTATATAGATACCAATTTGTTTGCAATTACATGTATATAATCTCTCTACCCCTACCCTTTAAAAATATTTATTTCTCCCATTTTCCCCACAGCTTTATTGAGATGTAATTGACATTTAACATTGTATAAGATTGAAGTGTGCAATGTGGTGATTTGATAACACGTGTTGAGAAATGATTACTACAGTAGGGTGAGTTAACACTTCCATCACCTCACATAATTACCCTCTTTCTGTGGTGAGAGCATTTAGGATCTACTCTTACCAACTTTCAAGTATACACTACAGTATTGTTAACTATAGTCACCATGCTGTACATTAGATCCCCAGAACTTATTCATCTTATGACTGGAAGTTTGTACCCTTTGATCAACATCTCCCCATTTCCCCTACTCCCCAGCCCCTGGCAACCACCATTCTACTGTTTCTAGGAGTTTGGTATTTTTAGATTCCACATATGGTGATATCATATAGTATTTGTCTTTGTCTGAGCCCTCAGGGTCCATCCATTTTGTCAAAATGGCAGGATTTCCTTCTTTTTCATGGCTAAGTAATATTACATTGTAATAATACACACACACACCACATGATCTTTATCCATGCATCCCTTGGTGGATACTTAGGTTCTTTCCATGTCTTGACTATTGTGAATAATGCTCAATGAACATGGGAGTGGAGATAATCTGTTCAAAATCCTGTTTTCATTTCCTTTGAATATATACCAGAAGTGGGATTGCTGGGTCATAAGATAGTTCTATTTTTAATCTTCTGAGGAACCTCCATACTATCTTCCATAGTGGCTATACCAGTTTACATTCCCCCCAACAGTGCACAAGGATTTCTTTTTCTCCACATCCTTGCCAACACTTATCTCTTGTCTTTTTTATAATAGCTATGCTAACAGGTGTGAGGTGATATCTCATTGTGGTTTTGATTTGTATTTCCCTGATGATTAGTTCCTTTTCATGTACTTGTTAGCCATCTGTATGTCATCTTTGGAAACATGTCTATTCAGGTTCTCCACATATTTCTAAATTGGATTATTATTCTTTTTGCTATTAAGTTGTATGTTTTCCTCATATAGTTTGGATATTAACCCCTTATTTGATAAACGGGTGGCAAATATTTTCTCCCATTCCATAGGTTTCCTTTTCATTTTGTTTCTTATGCAGAAGCTTTTTAGTTTGACATAGTGCCACTTATTTTTGTTTTTGTTGCTTGTGCTTTTGGTACACATCCAAAAAATAACGTTGCTAAGACCAGTGTCGAGGAGCTTCTTCCCCATGTTTTCTTGTAGGAGTTTTATGGTTTCAGGTCTTATGTTTAGGTCTTTAATCCACTTTAAGTTAATTTTTATGAGTGGGTTATGATAGGGGTCCAGTTTCATTCGTTATCAGTTTTCCTACCACCATTTATTGAAGAGACTATCCTTTTCCCACTGAGTATTTTTGGCTCCCTTGTCAAATATTAGTTGACTGTATATGTGAGGGTTTATTTCTGGGCTCTTTATTCTGTTCCATTGGTATATGTATCTATGTTTATGCCAGTACCAAACTATTTTGATTACTGTAGTTTTGTAATATACTTTGACATCAAATATGTCGTGCCCCCCAGCTTTGTTCTTCCTTTTCAAGATTGCTTTGGCTATTCAGTATCTTTTGTGGTTCCATCTAAATTTTAGGATTGTTGTTTCTGTGAAAAATGCCATTGGGATTTTGATAGGGGTTGCAGTGAATCTGTAGATTGCTTTAGGTAGTTAAGGAATTTTAGCATTTTAACAATATTTTTCCAATCCAAGGACACAGGATATCTTTCCATTTATTCGTTGTCTTCAGTTTCTTTCATCAGTGTCTTAGTGTTCAGTGTACAGAGCTTTCACCTTCTTGGTCAAATTTATTCCTAAGTATTGTTTCTGATGGTATTGCAAATGGGGCTGTTAATTTCTCTTTCAGATAGTCCATTGTTAGTGTATAGAAACAATTGATTTCTGTTTCCTGATTTTGTATCCTGCAACTTTATTGAATTAGTTTATTAGTTCTAACAGTTTCTGGTGGAGTTTTTAGGGTTTTCTATATGTAAGATCATGACATCTGCAAACTCAGACAATTTAACTTCTTCCTTTCCAATTTCGATAACTTTTTTTTTTCTGGCTAGGACTTACAGAACTATGTTGAATAGGAGTGGTGAGAGTGGGCACCCTTGTCTTATTCCTGATCTTAGGAAAAGATTCCAACTTTTCACCATTGAGTATGAGTTTAGCTATGCATTTGCCAATATATGGCCTTTATTATGTTGAGGTGTGTTCCCTTTATACCCAGTAAGTTAAGAGTTTTCATCATGAAAGGTTGTATTTTTGTCAAGTGCTTTTTCTGCATCTATTGATGATTTTTAACTTTCATTCTGTTTATGTGTTGTATCACATTTAATGATTTGCCTATGTTGAACCATCTTTGCATCCAGGATAAATTCCACTTGATCATGGTATATCCTTTTAATGTGCTATTCAATTTGGTTTGCTTATATTTTGAGAATTTTCCTATCTGTATTCAGTAGGGAAATATTGGCCTATAGTTTTCTTTGCTCGTAGTGTCCTTATCTGGCTTTGGTATTGGGGTAATGCTGACCTTGTAAAATGAGTTTGGAAGTGTTCTCTCCACTTTTTGGGAAGAGTTTGAGAGGGATTGGCTTTAATTCTTCTTTGAATGTTTCGTGGAATTCACCAGTGAAACCATCTGGTCCTGGGCTTTTCCTTTGTGAGAGGTTTTTTGATTACTACTTTAAGCTCCTTAGTTAGTGGTCTGTTCAAAATTCCTATTTCTTCATGATTCAGTGTTGGTAATTTATGTTTCTAGGAATTTATTCTAGGTTATCCAGTTTGTTGGTGTGTAATAAAAATCCTTTGTATTTCCATGGTATCAGTTGTAATGTCTCCTTTTGTTTCTAATTTTGTCTTCTCTTTTTTTCTTAGTCTAGTTAAAGGTTTGCCAATTTTGTTTATCTTTTTAAAAAAGCTGCTCTTAGTTTCACTGATTTTTTTCTATTCCATTTTATTTCTGCTCTCATCTTTTCTTCTGCTAACTCTGGGCTTAGTTGTTCCTTTTCTAGTTCCTTGAGGTATAAGGTTAGGTTGTTCTTTTGAGAGCTTTCTTTTTTCTTAATGTAGCTGTTTATTGCTATAAACTTCCTTCTTAGAATGGCTTTTGCTTCAGCTCATTAGATTTGGTATTTTCCTACTTTCATTTGTTTCAAGACATTGTTTGATTTCCCTTTTGATATCTTCTTTCATCCATTGGTTGTTCAGGAGTGTGTTGTTTATTTTCCACATGTTTGTTAATTTTCTCATTTTCCTACTTTTATTTCTAGTTATATACCATTGTGTTTGAAAAATGTACTTGGTATGATTTCAGTCTTCTTAAGTTTGCTAAGACTTGTTTTGTGGCAAGCATATGATCTGTCCTGGAGAATTTTCCATGTATACTTGAGAAGAATATGTATTCTGCTGCTGTTGGAATATTCTCTATATGTCTGTTAGGTCCATTTGGTTTAAAGTATAATTCAAGTCCAACATTTCCTTACAGATTTTCTGTCTGGATGATCTATACATTATTGAACATAGGTGTTAAAGTTTCTTACTGTCTTTTTCTTCCTTCACATCTGTTAGTATTTAATATATTTAGGTGCTCTGATGTTGAGTGCATATATGTTTATGATATATCTTTTTGATGAATTGATCCTTTTGTCATTATGTAATGACCATCTCTATCTCCTGTTACAGCTTTTGAGTTAGTCTATTTTGTCTGATATAAGTATAGCTACCCCTGTTCTTTTGGTTTCCACTTGCAGGAATATCTTTTTCCATCCCATCACTTTGAGTGTATGTGTGTGCATAAAGCTAAGTGAGTCTCCTATAGGCAGCATATATTTAGATCTTTAAATCCATCCAGGCACTCAGTGCCTTTATATTGGAGAATTTAATCCATTTATATTTAGAGTAATAGTGATAAGGATTTGCTAATGCTGTTTTGTTTTTTTGGGGTTTTTTTGGCTGCTTTTTAATTCCTTTGTTCCTTTCTTGCTGCCTTCCTTTTTGAATTGATGATTTTTCATAGTTGGTATGCTTTGATTCCCTTCTCTTTACCTTTTTGTGTATCTACTATAGGTTTTTGCTTTGTGGTTATCGTGAGGCTTATATAAACATCTTATTGATATAACAGTCTATTTTGTGTTGATAACTTCGACTGCATACAAAAACTCTACCCTTTTACTCTGTTTTTTTTAATGTCACAATTTACCTCTTTATGTTGTGTGTAACAAACATCATTAGCAAATACAGCTATCATTATTATTATTATTTTTTTGGCTGCATTGGGTCTTCATTGCTGCATGTGGGCTTTTTCTAGTTGCAGCGAGCGGGGGCTTCTCTTCATTGTGGTGCGTGGGCTTCTCATTGCAGTGGCTTCTCTTGTTGTGGAGCATGGGCTCTAGGCGCGTGGGCTTCAGTAGTTGTGGCGCATGGGCTTAATTGCTCCGTGGCATGTGGGATCTTCCCGGACCAGGGCTCGAACCTGTGTCCCCTGCATTGGCAGGCAGATTCTTAACCACTGCACCACCAGGGAAGTCCTGCTATTGTTATTTTTAATACTTCTGTTCTTTTAGTAGAGTTAAGTGGTCAACACAGTACCTAATTACTGTATTAGAGTATTCTGAATTTGACTATACTTACCTTTACCAGTGTGTGGAATAGTTTCATATGTTTTTATGTTACTAATCAGTGTCTTTTCATTTCTGCTTGAATAACTCCTTTCAGCATTTCTTGTAAGGCAGGTCTAGTGATGAACTCTCTGTTTCTCTTTGTCTGGGAACATCTTTATCTTTCCTTCACTTCTGAGGGAAAGCTTTGCCAGGTAAAGTGTTTTTGGTTGGCAGTTTCTTTTTTGAGCACTTTGTAGTATCCTACTCTTTCCTGGCCTTTAAGGTTTCTGCTGAGAAATCTTCTGATACCCTTTTGTGAATTCCCTTGTAAGTTATAAGCTTCTTTTCTCCAGCTATTTTTAAGATTCTCTCTTTGTCTTTGATTTTTGACATTTTTATTATAATATGTCTTGGAGAAGATCTTTTTGAGTTGAATTTGTTTGGGAATGTATGTGGTTCATGAACTTGGATGGCCAGAGCTCTTTCCAGATTTTGGGAAGTTCTCAGCCACTTTTTCCTTTAAGTTAGCTTTCTGCCTCCTCTCCCTCTCTTCTCCTGGGACTCCAGTATTTCCCAAGATGCTTCTCCTGATGGCATCCAATAGTTCACATAAGCTTTCTTCATTCTTTTTCATTTTTATTTCTTCTCCTCTGATTGGGTAATTTCCTAGGTCTTTTCTTCTACTTTACAGATTGTTTTTTTTTTGCTTGATCCATTCAGCTGTTTATGCTCTTAATTGCATTTTTCATTTCATTCTGTTCTTCAGTTCCAGAATTTGTTTGGTTCTTCTTTATGATTTCTATCTTTGTTAAACTTCTCATTTTCATGTCCTCTTTTCCTGACATCATTGAATTGTCTTTCTTGTATCTTGCTGTCTTGTAGCTCATTGAGCTTCCTTGAAATAGCTATTCTGAATTCTTTATCAGGTAAACTGCAGACTCATGTCTTTGGGGTTGGTTACTGGAAGGTTATTGTGATCCCTTGGTGTTATGTTTCCTTGATTTTTCATGTTCCTTGAGGTCTTAAGTTGCTGCCTTCACATTTGAGGTGGTAGTTACCTCCTTCAGTCTTTACTGACTTCTGGAGACAAACACCTTCTGCCAGCCCTGCAAGGGATTCTGAGGCTCTCAGAGCTATGGAGACATGTGCTCCACATTTCTTGCTCCCTCCTGTGGCAGAATTCTTAAGCTTATACGCCTTCTTATATCATTCAATGTGCCAGGACAGGTGCTGACAGCCTCCTTTCTGCTTCCCAGGGGTGGTGCTAGGGGTCAGGTTTGTGGTCTGTCCCTGGCCTGCAGACTCGCCGGGTTTGAGTGGGCTCACTAGCCATCTACTAAAGCTTGCTTGCACTGCCATCAGGAGTGTGCAAGGGGAGCTGACCACGGGGTGGGGGTGTGCATGGGTGGGGAGTTTGGAGTCCTGGGGCTGCCTGTGGGCCAGTTGGCGAGATCCGTGGGCAAGGTGTCCCCAGCGGCTTGTGGGCAGGCTTCTTAGTGGAGTCTGCATCCTGGTTAGTAGGATCTGTGTCCCTTTAACGCCCTCTGAGAGTCCTGTCTGCTGCCCTGCGAGTCTCTTCCTGCCTCCTAGACTTAGTACTCTGAATGGGGCAGGAGAGAAATGAACCTCTTTGGAATCGTCCCACACGGCTGGGGAAGCTGGATGCTCACGCACGTGCTCTCGCCCCCCCATCTCGTGGGAGAAATCATTGCTGGGACTGTCTCTCTTGGCACTGAGCTGTGCTGCCTTGGGAGAGGGTGATGTGAGTAAAGTCACACTGGTCCTCTTACCTCTCCAAAGCGTCCAAATGCAGATTTTTTTTTGTTGTTGTTCCAGCAATATGCTAGAACTTCTCCACTGGACTTTTGGATTTCCTTGAATGCTCTCATCTGCATGTGATTCTGCAGTGTTCTCCAGCGGTGGCTAGAGCCAGTTCATGGGCCACTTCAGAGTCCACAGCTGGGACCGAGGTCTGTAGGCTTATTCCCTGACACTTGGGTGGGTGACGCCTCTCCCAGGTCCCTTGGCATATGATGCTGGACCCCACAGCTCCCACAAGGCATTTTTGTCTGTGGATGGATGGATGCCAGATTGTTGTTGGGATGGGGGAGTGGGGTATAGGAGCAGAGGATATCTTATTTGTCTGTCTGGCCGATGTCACTCCTCTCCCTTCATCTTCATTCTCCATCTTCTCTTGTATGTTTGGCAGCTAGAGACACTGTAATATACTTGCTTTTTTCCCCCTTAACTATGTATCTTGAAGATTCTTGCGTTTTTGTTGTTTAAAAAAATTTTTTTTGTGGCTCTATGGCAGTGGATCTCGAACCTGATGTGGACAGACTCACCTGGAGAGCTAAGAGTAAATGCAGGAACCTGGGCTCCTGGAGTGATGCAGGGCCTGGCCCTTTCCTGTTGACCACGTTCCCCAGGTAATTCTGAAAAGGCCAGAGGGGGAGAAGCACTGCTCTGTGGTCTTCTCTTGTGTGGCTGTGCTGTGAAAAATCAGGCAGTTGCCAATTTCTGGAAACCCTGAAAGGGTATTGGAGCTGGACTTTAACACACCAGGGCAGTGGTGGGGAGGGATGGAGTGATTTATGTGTTTATGCAGCTACCCTTGGTTCTAGGCGCAGAGCAGGTTGTACATTCCTTGGCAGTTTCTACAGTTGTTTGCACCTGCCTTCTGGGTCACATTGCTGAGGTCCACAGCATATGAACTTTGAGTCTCCTCTACGTCTCTTTCCACCTCTCCTTCCTTTTCCCTTTCTTTCCGCCTCCCTTTCTCAGTTGTGCGGAAGGGATGCCGCTCTCCTTCCCCCACTGCCAAACACTCCTGGAACTCTTATTCCCAGGGCAGTGGTTGGAGGGAATTGTTGTAATCCCCCAAACGGTTCTTTTGTGTGACTGTAGAAAGTAGAAATAGGAAGAAGTGATTACTTAAAAAGTAAGTGAAGCTTGGGAAATGTGATTAAATGCAGTGGTACCAGGGGATTTACTGAAGCCGAGCATTTTTTTACATCCTTTTGAGTAACTATTCCAGGTTAACAGCTGGGTGTGATCAGAGCAGGTTCTGTTCCTTGCACTGCTTTGTCCATCTCTGAGCGCCTCCTGCCTCGTGCAGACCTGGGGAGCCCTCTAGAGCATGGGGCAGGCCTGGTGGGGGATGTGAGGGAGGGATGGTGCTTTTCAGGTATCACTGAGTGTTGGACAGGATCTTAGAAGTCATCCTGATCTTTGAAGTTTTAGTTTCACTAAAGGAACCTCCTCTCTAATGCCTGATAAGCAAGTATTTACATTTCTGAAAAGGCAAATGATGAAAATCGCAGACCATGGACCGGACTTCGCTCTCCCTTCCGAATTTCGTAATGGGTTACTGTAGAGGATTCTGACACATAAGCTTGCCATTGGTTCCTCAGAGGTACCTGGAGATGATGACTGGTGCTGTTGCAGGTTCTTTCAATACTTTGGACTAGAAATGAGACTCTAATGTTAGTGTCACGCAAAGCAGTGAGCGTTCTCCTGACCTCCTTTTTGATCTTGGTCTGTAGTATCTTCTTTGTGCTTATTTTTACCTTCGTCCAATTGAGCGGAGCCCCTAAATAGAGAAAATAGAGAATAAAGAAAGAAGATTGGGCTTGTCTTGCGTTTGATGTGTCTCCTTTTGCCTGGGATATGGTGGTGCATTTTGGAGTGCTTTTAAGGGGGCGTGAATAAGGAATGACTTGAAACTCACTCCTGCTTGCTGAGGTTTTTGCTTTTTCAAGAAGAAAACAGTTAAATCCTGGATTAATTCTGTCCTCAGCAGCATAGGCTGGTCTTGGAGAGTCTTCTTCAAGGCTCGTTAAAAAATAACTATGACCACGGGTCTGTATAAATTAGTAGACAACACCACCCCCAATTGATTTAGGTTAAGACTTTTAAATACACCTGAGTGATTGGTTGCACCTGTGGGTATAACCACGGTGCTGTGAGAAAGATGTGAAGGAAAAAAATGTTAATGATTTTAAGGGATTAAAAGGTGTTTATAAAATTTACTTGCCTTTCAAGTTTTAGCTGAGGTACTTAAAGTTCTTGAGTTTCACACCCCCACTTAACACTTTTTAAACATAAATTAATGCCTATTTCTTCTTGCCGTTTGCTCTGTGACAGCTTTCATCTGTTACTGAGCAAATCTGAGCAGGCAGCCCTAGTCCCGAGAAGAGAGATGGTGAAGAAGAGGGAGATGTGGCAGAGATAAGCATCTTACTGGGTACAGTGAAGTGAACATTAATGCTCATTTTCTTCCCCAGCCTACAGCAGACTGCTATTAGCCAGACTTGTTAGTCCTAGGAAGAGCATTATCAATTATTAGCATTATTAATTGACATTGAACCATTATGATGTGAATCATATCACAGAACCTGACATATATATTAATCTTATACTCAGTCCTTTCAACTGTGGAAGGAGTGGAGTTTCTGTTATCTCTATTTAACATCACAGAGAATTGAGGCCAGAGAGGTTTAGTAACTTGGATAAGGTCACACAGCTAGGAGGTAGCAGAAGCAGGATATGAGCCTCGGATACATAGCCACTACATTCTTTTCCCCCAAGCATATTCTGATGTTCACTGTTCTTGCATTTCTGGAGGATTCTTGAAGGACAGCAGTGGGCACTGTTTCAAAGCAGAAAGTGGATGGTGGTTTCAGGGATAGTTTTCTGTCCTTGATTTTGTGGGATAATATCGAGTCCTTGATTTTGTTCTTAAAGTGGAGAGGAGGTATTGGCATGCTAGGGGAGGGGAGAAAACAGGAAATGTGTTGTTTGCCAGTGCCCACTGTGGACGCAGAAGCCCCTTTCAGTATAGAATTTTGCAAATTATTATTTGTTGGGGAAAATGGTGCTGGTGGGGAAAACTGCAGGTACAGAAGCTAAAAATGTTGTCTTCACAAAAAGTTCAGGCACAGATCTGATTGTGGACTGTGGTTGGTTTGGTATTCAGCCTGCTGAATAATTAGAGTGATTCATAGTTCATGCAGAGAGTGTGTTTGGAAGTCCAGCATGGCTACAAATGATAGAGGGGAGGTGGTTTTCCCCTGCTGTTTTGAAACTTGTGAAATGTCACATTATCACCTCCTGTCATGGTGACAAATAGGTTTCTGCACTGATCTCAGTATCCAGCTAAATGCTTTGAAATTGCCTGTTGCCCCATGGGTTTTGGAGCTACAAATGCTTTTAAAGCACTGCTCAGCCTACCTTTCTATCAAAGAATAGTAATAATTATGATGACGATTTAGCAGTCAAAGCACTGTGCTGAGTGCCATGGCAGTATTTCAATGCTTAGGGCCAATGTCAGAAAGGAGGCTTATTTGGTGGGCGTTTACAGGAGGTGGCAGGTGGGCTGGGGGCTCAGCACCTTTTACTTTTCCTTTGACACTGATTTTGCATGTGGTTTGAGACCATTTCCCATAGGGCTTTGGCTGCCGGTCTTATAGTCCTACTGGCATATTCAAAGATTCATGGTGCAAGTTGTGCATGAATGGAGCGAAATGTCTTTTGTAGCTAAAGCCTGGGTGTGATAGGCAGGGAGTTGGAGGGTTGGAGCTTGAAAAATACTGCTTTTTCAACATCAATATATTGTGATCAATTATGAGGACTCTCTCAGGTAATTTCTTTCCAGTAATAGTTAATAGAGCAAAGCTTTTTTTTTTTTTTTTTTTTTTTTTTTTGCTGCATGTGTGTATGTGTATCTTGATTCCATGTCATTCCTTTATCAGTATACTCAGGTATTTTAGGATGCTCTCTTGAGAGGGTGTGGGTGGGACAGTGTTAGGACCAGGAGCTAGAAATTGCTCTATCTCTGCACATGCCTGTGAGAGTCTTTCCCAGGCTGTGAACCTCACCTGGCATTGATGTATCCCTGGAGGAAAATAGTTCAAGCACTGCTCCAAAGAAGTAGTGTTCAATCCTGTCTATCTCACTCTGCAGCTTAGTAATCGGTTGTAAATCGTCACATATGACAGTGGTGGGAGGAAGCAGGACGTGAGGGTAGGAGGAGGAAAGCAAGCATCGTTTGGTTTCTCCACTAGGGTCGTCCATGAGGCTACCGGGTGGGAAGTAGGGAAAGGCAGAGGGAGCGGGTAGGAGGAGTCCCTGGGGTTGAGGCCTCCAGAATGAAGCACCAGGCCTTGCCCAGCACAGCATGGGGGTTATAAGGAAAAAGTATTAGCCCCCAATCTTACAGTTTAGATGGACAGATCAGATGAACATGTCAAGCAGCTAGTGATAAACTGATGCTAAGTTATTACTGAGCTGTGAATCAGAGTTGACCTGAAGGCACAGGGTCGAAGGCTCACTGCTCCATCGACAGGCTGGGGGTTTAAAGGGTTTGGGTCTGTGGCTCATGGCATATGGGTTTGGGACTATGTGGGGTGGGGTGTATGAGAGTAGTTTCACCTGCTTCCACGAAGCGGGAGAAGTGCCTCCTGGAAATGTCTGGAGGTCGTTTGCGCAGAAGTCTAGTAGCGGAGTGACTGAGAATAACCCGTCAGCCCACTTGAATTTTCAGGAATTTGTGGTGAAAACGAGGACGGGTGATGGAAAACAGAAGACCCAGAGGTACTATTTCGGGTGGGCTCTCACGTGGTGCTGTGTGTCCATGGCATCTGTGCATGTGGTGAGCCCCACGGCAGGGCCCTGGGAGGTTAGGGGTCACAGAGGATGCTGTCTGAGAGGGATTCACTGAGGTTTCTTGAGCTGGCAGTAGCCCCTCAGCAACCCTCCCTGAGGGCTGACCTGTAACTGACTTTCAGAAGCACTTTCCTCTTGTGGGAGTTTATGCAGAACCATATGTATTGTTGACTGAACCAAAGATATTGTTGACTCTGGAAAACTACGTATCACTGGGCGTGTTAAGAGGAACCTAGAAAGAAACTTAAAAGATGAAAGTGAAGATTTCACACCATGACTTAGAATCTGTAATGTTGGAGCTAGGGAGGACCTTAAGTTATCTCACCCAATCTCCTCCTCTTACAAATGACAGCACTGTAGCTGGAGGAGGTCAGAGGACTTGCCCAAGGTCACAGAGAAGGCTAAATGGCAGAGCTGAGACTACAGTCAAGGCTCACTCTTGGATCGGTGCTGTGGTCTTCCTCTTTATTGTGGTCCTGCATTCTTGTCCCGAATTCTTGTTTCTACTTTTGTCACTTGGAGTCAGGGGGCAATGAGAAAATGCTCAGGCTCCTCTGGGGACACTAAAGGGAGGAGGCCATCACTGCATCCCAGGGTGGAGGAGCAGGCAAACCAAATTAGCATGACTGGGTAGGCTGGAGCCAGTGGGAAGCGGGGAGAGGATGGCCTGGGAATAATTGTGTGCGTTCCAACCAGTTTTTAACTGTGGTCTGGTGATTTCCTGTGGGGCAGTGTGGTAAGCAGGACACTATTCCCCAGGCTGAGTATCTGGGTGTCTTTCAGAAAAGGACCTAATCGGTCAGTTAATATCAACACATTCATTGGTTGACCATACCGCCATTTAACAGTGACTTGAGGTATATTTGTATCTTTTTAGGGGTCATTAAAAAGTAATCTTTGTTTTCTTATAATTTTAAGTAAGCTTTTTATAGAAATATATGCGTTTTCTGTCTACTTAGTGTGTGTGTCACAGGCAAGTGCAGGGGGCCTGACTTTTGCCTCTGATCCTTGGTGTTGGGGATAACACACTCCTAGCATGTGTTACCCAGGGGGGCACAGGCCAGTTCTTTCCCCAGTGTTGGATGTTTGGCAATAGCATTTTGACCATCACCCAGAGTCTGCAACTTGATGGGTGCATCTTAGAAGGATGGTGCCTAAAGCTCCTTATAACCCCCTGTAAAGCTTGGCCCAGAACAATTTCGCCTGATTTCTTCCTC
Organism: Balaenoptera ricei; assembly: GCF_028023285.1. Lineage (NCBI taxonomy): Eukaryota > Metazoa > Chordata > Mammalia > Artiodactyla > Balaenopteridae > Balaenoptera > Balaenoptera ricei. Next base: position 70,292,011 of record NC_082652.1, on the reverse strand, counting down.
TGCTATGAAGATGAGAACTGGATTCCATTCAGTATGACCATGGTCTCTCCTCCTGCAGCCTGACGTTTACTTTAGTATCAGGACTCCCTTTCAGGTCTGAGTTTCGATGCCGTCCATTCCATGATTCAACGCAATGAATGATTAATACTGGCCAGCATAGCGCTTTGATGTTTGTAAAGTGCCATGACCTACATCATCTCATTTGATTCTCACAAAAAGCCCTGTGACCTGAGCAGAACATGCTTCTCATCCAGCAGTTATAAGAACTGAAGGTTGGGGGAAGAGGTCTGCCCCACGCTCCGCAGCTGGAACATGACAGGCCTGGGGCCCGAGCCCAGGGCTCCTGATTGCTGGGCACAGTTCCTCCTGCCATATAACTCTTCAGCTTGGGGTAGATGACGCCTGGCGTTCCAAACAGAGAGGGAGGGCTGCGGAGTCCAGCAGCAGCAGATGGGCTGGGGCAGAGGGCCAGGTGTGGAGGAGCCTACTCAGGGTCCTAGGGCCCCCGGGCCGCTACAGTCACGCCTCACAGAGATGAGTTCATTCAGGATTCCTGAAACGTTTGATACTAGCAAGCACATCACAGTGACTTTATACAACTAGTCTTCTGCAAACTTGAGCAGATGAGAAGTGTCCAGGGAGGGGTAGGTGGCATCCTGTATAGAGGGTTTTGTTGGTTCATCTGTACCACTCTTCGGGCCGGCTTAGAGTTTTTCTCCGGTAGGGTGGGAGGGGTGACACACTCTGTGTGCTTCCCTATGACAGATAAGCCCTATAAGTTGTTCGTGATTTTAAAAAATCTGCTGAGGGTCCTTTTTGTTTCCTGATTTGTGTCAGTGCCCATCAGTTCAGGTGAGGTAGATACCTCTGGTTCCATCTCCCTGTCTCCTTCTGAAGGAGCCTTTGCCAATGCCCAGTAAGACCTTCTGTAGCAGCCACGAAAATGAACTGTGTATGTGCACTTATCAGCATAACTTCCAGAAGCTACGGAGGTTGTCCAGACTCTCCTCTGGAAGCCTAAGGATGTTCTCAGGCATGAGCCATCTCTGTTGACGCTCATCCATCAAATTCTACGCGGCAACTGGGGAATTTTTCCCTCCTCCAGGAAGGCTTGATTACAAGTCCAAGGGCCTTCTGCTGGCTAATCGTTAACCAGCAAAGCTCTTTGCTTTGTTGAATAAGTTCTTGAAAAAGTCACAGGAGAGTTGTTGTTTTTTTTTTTAAGATGGGGCTGATGTATTTTTTGTTTTGTATTTTTTGTTTGTTTGTTTGTTTGTTTTTTGATGTATTTTTTTTTTTTTTAAATTTATTTATTTATTTTTGGCTGTGTTGGGTCTTCGTTTCTGTGCGAGGGCTTTCTCTAGTTGCGGTGAGCGGGGGCCACTCTTCATCGCGGTGCGCGGGCCTCTCACTATCGCGGCCTCTCTTGTTGGGGAGCACAGGCTCCAGACGCACAGGCTCAGTAGTTGTGGCTCACGGGCCCAGTTGCTCCGTGGCATGTGGGATCTTCCCAGACCAGGGCTCGAACCCGTGTCCCCTGCATTGGCAGGCAGATTCTCAACCACTGCGCCACCAGGGAAGCCCATTTTGATGTATTTTTAATTGTACTTTCAGCATTAACCAACATTTTAAAATCAGATCACTGGGTAGCTGAGAGCTGATTCCAGCTCAGCCTCTGGGCAGCCTGCCTGGCCCTCAGCCTTGCTGGGGTTGCATCTGCATTTGTTTTTGAGGAGCTGCTGTGGACATGTTGAGTGTTCAGCTCGTCTGGTGAGCTCTGTGCTGCTCACCTCCGGGAGCTACCTGGGAGGGGTTTGCAGGAGGGTGGCAGGCGGGAGGGGCTCACTGAAGAAAAATTGGTTAGGTTTGGTTTCTGTTTTTCTGCTGAAAGAAGCGTATCATGTTCATTTTAGAAAAATCAGAAAAGCCAGGAGACAAAATAAAGCCTCTCCTCTGACCTTTCTTGTTGGGCAGAGGTTCCTGTAGTATTAGCCCTGTTTTTTGCCCCTTAGAGATGGAAGGTAGAGAATATTAGGTTGTACTTCAGCACTTTCTAAAGAGCACAGATGTGGGAGACAGACTGTTGCGTGGGTTTGAATCCCAGCTCCATTTCTTACTAGTGACCCTGGGCAACTTACTTCACCTCTTCAAGCTTCGGTTTCCTCATGTGCGAAATGGAGATGATACCTTCTAGGGCTGCGAGAATGAAAGGAGTTACTGTGTGGAAGGCACTAGGAAACAGGACCAGACACATGGTAAGCTCTCGGAGTGTAGCTGTTACTATTACAGCTCCAGTATTAACTTGCTCATGGATCATTTGTCCGCTTGCCCTCAAGTCGAATGGAGGATGACAGCTCCAGTGATTTGAGCTTGCTGCTTTATCGGAGTTTGATATTTCCGGTTCCCTTTCATGTTCAGGCATGGAGCATTTATGGTCTCTTTGTTAAAGGGGTTGTGCATGACAGAGACTTAACACAGGCAGAATCTTGCCCATGATAGAGTTCCCTGGAGGAAAGGGGTTGCCCTGAGTTTGTGGGGTGACTGCTGTTATGGGTTTGTGACTATGGGGTTTCAAGCATCAGTTGCAGGAATTGTTTGACGCGGTCCTTGCCTCCTCCGGAGTGTCCTGCTTTGGCTAAGCCTCCCATGCCCCGGTCCCCACTCAACAGCCTTCACCTCCACCCGCACAGGGCAAGACCTGGGTGTTTCCTTCAACATGGCTGAGTGTTCCCTGCTACCTAATCTCACCTGAGCTGAACATGACATCCCCGGCAGTAGTGGGGAGGCTAAGGGTGTGCGGCAGTGACTCATCCCTGAGATTTAGCAAGTTGTTTTTCCACGGCTTTAATTAGGCCCCGGGTGTGTTTTATGGGGCGATTCTCTGCAGGTTTTGTCAATAAAAAACCTGCTTTTCCAGTGGACTACAGGCTGATTTGGTGCTTTCATCAGACTTTACACCAGGGCAATTTCCACTGGTGCCTGCCCTCTCACGGGGCCACTTCCTGCTGTGATGTTCTTTCATTTTATCTTCACAGTCCTTCTCTGAGGTAAACAGCTTGGTTCTCCATTTCACAGATATGGAAATTGAGGTCCAGAGGGGCTGAGGGACTTAGGAAGTGTTAAGTGATCTCAGATTATTAGGTGCTGGCAGGTGGCCTTCTCCCTGGGCTGTTTGGCCTTTGTACCTGGGCAGGGAGTTGAACTGCTCCCAAGCTATTGATTAAGTCACAGGGAGTGTGAGAGTCTTCCTGCTTTGAAAGGAGTAAGAGAGTTCCTGTCAGCCTGCCCCTACACACTACCATCTCTCTCTCTCTCTCTCTCTCTCTCTCTCTCTCTCTCTCTCTCTCTCTCTCTCTCTCTCTCTCTCTCTCACACACACACACACACACACACACACATCTCCTCCTACCTGGACAAATATAGTGGCCACCTTGCTGCAATCTTTGCTACTCTTATGTATGGAAGATGCCTTTTCCTAAAGTTCAGCTGTTTTTGTGAATCCCAAGATAACAGCATCCTGTCTGTCTGCCTGCGTGGAGGTTCACATGCAGAATCCACCACCTGCCCTCAGGTTACCTGGTCTACCTCACAGTCCTCATTCCTCTGTTTTCCCCCTGTCCCCCCTCAAAGCTACTCTGTCATGTCCTTCCTTGTTCATTTGTTCCCACCATCTTGCCTTTTTTCATTCTGTTTCTTAGACTTCTGGAAACTTTCTTCCCCCTTCCTCTTTGCCAAGCCAATGATAGTGTATTTAGTCTGGGTTCTCCAGAGAAACAGAATCACAGAATCAGTAGAGGGTGTGTGTGTGTAATAGGCTTATATGTGTGTGTGTGTGTGTGTGTGTGTGTGTGTGTGTGTGTGTGTGTAATAGGCTTATGTGATTAGGGAGGCTGAGTAGTCCCACAATCTGCTGGGTTCTGGAGACCTAGGAGAGCTGATGGGCAGTTCCAGTCTCAGTACAAAGGCCTGAGAACCAGGAGAGCCAATGGTGTATGTTCCAGTCCAAAAGCCAGCAGACCTGGGACGTGGGAAGAGCCGATGCTTCGATTTGAGTCTGAAGGCAAGGAAGGGCAGATGTCACAGCGCATAGGGGGTCAGGCAGGAGAAATTCGCTTACCTGGCCTTTTTGTTCTATTCGGGCCTTCAACTGCTTGGATGAAGCCCACCTACATTAGAGAGGGCAGTCTCCTCAGTCCACCAATTCAAATGGTAATCTCATCCAGAAACCCCCTCACAGACCACCAGAATAATGTTTGACCACCTATCTGGGCACTACGTGGCCTAGTCAAGTTGGCACATAAAATGAACTATCACATGTCGTGATCCCTGAAGCCTCATTTAAATCCCACTTGCTCCACAGCATTTTTCCTGGCTACGTGAGCTGACACTCACCTCAGCCTAGCTGGATTCCTCTTACTCTTGTTGGCTCCACCAGAGATCAGCATGAATGGCACCCACCCCTCCATTGTTCTTTAATTATTTTTTTCTGAGTATCTCTTGCCTTCTCCACCATGTTTGAAGGACAGATACCTACGTTCTACCACTTTTGTCTTCCCTATGGGGTAGAGTGCTGGATCTATGCCAGGTGCTCAATCAAATGCTTGTTTCCCAATGGATGAAATGAAGGATACCGAATTTGCCTCCTGGGATTACGGACCACCATGATGGGTTTGGAGCACTTGGAGTCTTTTTTCGTACAGGCAGTCAGAGAAGGGGGTAGCCAGTATTTGGTATACAGTAGGTATCCACATGTTGTTGAGATGCTTGAAATTTTCATAATGTGCTTTTGGATTGCTGTAGATTCCATGGCATGGCGGGGAGAGCAGTAGACTCCAACCAGCTACATGGTCTCAAGCAACTTGCTCTCTGCCCCATTTCCCATCTGTTAGTTGGAGATGGGCTGGTCTTGCCCCACCTGCCTCTTGGGTCTTGTGAGGATGGAATAAGGTAATAACGATGATAATGATAGCTAACTTTATTTTTATATATGACAAGCACTGTTCTTAAAAACACTTCTCACATGGAAACTCATTTAATTTCATAGCCCTATGAAGTATATATGTTCCCATTTTTGCGACCGAGGTCTAGAAAGATTTAATAACTTGGTCAAGGTTACAAAGCGGGACAGTGGCAGGGCTGGGATTATAACCAGGAAGGCTGGAGGCACAGCAGTCTCTTACCCACTGTGGCATGCCGTAAGGTTGTGTGGAAGGGCACCGGAAGGAAGCTCGAGAGCCCTGTGGCTGTGCTGAGGCTCACTTGAGCAGGTCCTGGCAGCGCTGCGTGTGTGACCGCCGTCTGCCGGGAGCCTGCCAGGCCTGGTCCGCGTATGATTTGAGAGCAGGAATGTGTGCAGCAGCTCTCATCAAGGCCGTTGGTCACCAGAGTGACATGTTGGATTCGCTACAGACGTTTCAGACAACTTGGGATTCTGCTGCTTCCCGGACACTCTCCCCCGCGACTCCCCTGTGATTTGCCCTCTGAGTTCTGGTTTCACCTTTGTGGCCCGCGCCTCAGTTGTAATTAAACGACCACTGGCGTCTGTCTCCCCAGTGGAGGGTAGGCTCTGTCAGGGCAGGAGGGGCGAGGCTGTAGTGTTTACTGCTGTGTCCCTAGTGGCCGGTGTGGCACGTGGACAGGGGGTCCCCATCTCGAAAATGAGCGTTACAGTAACGGGCCTACCTAGTAGAGTTGTTTTAATCGTGGTAAGATACACATGACAGAATTTACCATCTTAACCATATCTTAATAATTTTTCATGGTAGAGTTTGGTGGCATTAACTACATTCACATTGTGTGCAACCATCACCACCATCCATCTCCAGAGCCTTTTCATCTTCCCAGACTGGAACTCTGCACCCCTTAAACACTAACTCTCTATTCCCATTTCCCCTCATCCCTGGAGGCCATCATTCTGCTTTTTCTCTCTAGGAATTTGCCTATTCTAGCTCCCTCATATGAGTGGGGTATACAATATTTGTCCTTTAGTGTCTTGCTTATTTTACTTAGCGTAGTATCTTCAAGGTTCATCCATGTGGTAGCATGTGTTAGAATTTCCTTTAAGTTTGGATAATTTTCCATTGTAGGTATTAGACCACTTGCTGTTTATCCATTCATCTGTCAGTGGACGTTTGGTTTGTTTCCACCTTTTGGCTATTGTGAGTAATGCGACTATAAACTTTGGTGTGCAAGTATCTGCTTGAAATCCTACTTTCCATTGTTCTGGGTATCTACCTAGATGCTGAATAATCATAGGGTTGTTTAGAAGATTAAATAACCTAGTACTTCTAAAGCTCTTAGAACAGTTCCTGGCACATAGCAAGTGCTAAATATAAATATTTGCTAAATAAAAATCAAACTCTAGGGGTCCTCATTTATTTCGATGAATCCCTTAATTCAGGCAGTTTCTTTTCAGTTTAATATTTAGAAAGGTTTACTGCATCGTACCCTTGGAGAAAGGGGTAAAAGTAGTTTTGTGACCCCCTCCAACCCCACCCACATGGCCAGGCGTCCCTGGTGCCTGTTCCTACAGGAAGGAGTTCAGAAGGGACATGTCTTTGTCGGGCCCCTGTAACCTCAGAGCCGTGGAGGCTGGGGGTGGAGGCTGGGTTTCTGAACGCTCCTGTTCTGTCTGCTCATCAGGTCCTTGATTTGAGTCTGGTTTCCAGCGCTGCGGTCTCTTTGTTAAGCTTTATCGTGTTGCCTCTGTCCTCTTTTAGTCTGGAGAAATTAAAGTAGGGCTTCTCCATTCTTACTTGGATGTCTGTAGTTTATCAAGAAGGATAGTATAACGTTCTTGAAATAGGTTCACTTGAAGTTTATCTTAAAAAAATAGCGTATACCATTCAAAATGATCAAGCAGCAGGAGGGATGTGCCAGAAGCAAACAGTGATATATGGAGTAAATGATGGGAAGGACGCCGTGGTAAAGGTTTGATACTCGGCTCGTTGGTTTATGCATCTTCTGGATTGGAGATTTGCACAGGGCTTCCTTGTAGTTCATACATGTATCTTTCCTTCTGGTTTCAAAGCATTTTCTGGTTCTGTGGTATGCCTATCATTCAAGAGAATTTTTTTTTTTCCTCTTTAATGTTCACTTGAAAACTGAGGTGAGAAAAACATCCACACTTTCCCTAAGCCTTTTAATAAAACAGAAGAAGGAACATGGTGATGGCTTCCATAATGTAAATGCTACTGTGTCTTGAGGGCATAGGATGGGGCCCCGTGGTGCTTGGGACAAGATATCCAGTCTCCCCTGTGGGCATGAGTGTTCAACTAAAGAAGCCACATTTTGATGAAAATATGTTTTAGCACGTGTGTCAGAAAACTTGTAAAGAATCTCACAGTTTTACTGTGAAGTCTGTAAAGCTTTGAGAATAAAATTGTGGTTGCTAGAACTTCTGTTATCAAAAACCTGTTTAAGTAGGCAGAGGGGGTATCTAGTGTTGCAGAATACAAGGAAATCTCATGCTAATCACAGGTCATAATGTGGATTTGCTGAATTTTTAGGTGGTAATTCAATTAAATTCACTAAGTAGAGTGAAAAGCGCAAGTAACATGCTATGGTGGAAGTGGTCTTATTTATATATACACAGTTCACGGGCCAGTTACTCAAATGACTGAGCTTGAATGGGAAGAAAACCACATTATATTCTGCGCATGGCTTATGTCTGTGTGTTGTGTATAGGCACAAAAAAAACCCTATTTAATGATACAAACGGTCCACAAGGTGATGAGATACATGAGGGCAGGGATCAGTATTGAGCCCAGTGCCTGGCACACAGCAGGCTGCCACTAGGTATTTGAGAAGTGCCTGAAGAAGCAGGGACACATTTACATCCTACTATTTGAAAATAGAAATTTTTTTATCTTCTTATAGAGGCTTTAAAAAAATTTACTGAGGTGAAATTTACATAATATACTGGTGACCATTTTAAAGTATCCAATTCAGTGGCATTCAGTACGTTCACAATGTTGGGCAACTACCACCTCTGTCTGCTTCCAGAATGTTTCCAACACTTGTGAAGGAGATCATGTACCCATTTCTCCCTTCCACTAGCCCTGGCAACCACAAATCTGCTTTCTGTTTCTATGGATTTGCTTATGCTGGATATTTCATATAAATGGAATCATATGATATATGACCTTTCGTGTCTAGCCTCTTTCACAAAGCATAACATTTTCCAGGTCCCTTGCATTGTAGCAGGTGTCAGAACTTCATTTCTTTTTATGGCTGAATAATAGTCCACTGTATGGATCTACCACATTTTGTTTATCTCTTCCTCACCTGATAGACATTTGGGTTGTTTCCACCATTTAGGCCATTGTGCACACACAATGCTGCTGTGAACATTTGTGGAAGAGAATTTGAGTACGTGTTGTCAGTTCTCTTGGGTATGTGCCTAGGAGTGGAATTGCTGGATCATGTGGTATTTCTGTGTTCAGGTTCTTCAGTCAACACCAAACCATTTTCCACAGCAGGTGCACCATTTTACATTTGAGTCCGCAATATATGAGGATTCTTATTTCTCCACATCTTTGCCAACACTTGTTTATTTTCTATTTTTTAAAAAATTCTAGACATCATAGTGGATGCAAAGTGGTATTTTATTGTGGAATTGACTTGCATTTTAGGGCTCTGTTTTTAAAATAAGCAACACAAGGAAGAACCATATTTTTACTTCTCTCAAGGCAGACTTCCTGCAAGGAGTGAATTGTGTGATCAGGAGACATGTGATTTGGTGATGAAAATTGCCATGGAGTGAATGCCTTCTCTGTACCAGTATTCTAGTGCTTTCTGCACACTGTTTAGTTCTCAAATCACCCTTTTTTTTCATGTAAGGAAGCAGAGGCCTAGAGAAGCTAACTTATGTGTCTAAGGTTGCATAGCTGCTAAGTAGCAGCTTTGAGGTTCAATTCAGGGCTGCCCATCTGACTCTAAAACCCCCCAAGAGTTCATGCTCTTTCCATGGGGAGTTTGAATCTTGGGAGCAGGGAAAAGAAACTAAAGATGGTGTCCATTTGAAATATTTTAATGAAAAGCAAAGTCTTTACAGTCTGTGATCAAAAAGGACTGATGTTGGTGCTTGTTTGGGGTCCTGGGAGTCTGCGGTATCTGATATATTCATGAGTTGCGGCCTCAGGTGCTGGTGTGTCCCTGGGCTGGAGGCTCCTGAAGAGAGTGCCTGCTTGTGTTTGTGGGGCTACAGGGTTTCTTTCTTGCCTCAGGGACTCTGTTAAGTAGAGACTTTGTAATTACATGGAATGAAGAGGATGAGGACACACACAGGGCAAGCCCCAGCTACAGTCAGTTCTGAAGAACAACTTCCATTAGGTGATAGCTGGTTCTCAGTAAATGTTGGCTGAATTAAATTGAGTGCAAGTTCCTGAAAAAATAAATCAGACTGAATCCTATTATAAATGCACAGGAACCTGATGATGTTTAAAAAAAGAGTCCTCTGGTGAATCCTGTTGTACATAACCCTTTGGATGTATCTTTTAGGTAAATCTGATTTTCACATATTGTTTGTTTAGTGTGAGACAGACCAGCATTGGGAATTTACTTAAAAAGGTCATTGATACCGTAACTGAATTATCTTACGTATAGAGATAGATCGTGTATTCTAACAAGGTTTATTAAACCACTTTGGTGATTGACACTGGGGGTGAAGAAATAAGTGAGGCCTCAGGATGCTCATACATCTAGAAGGGGGGACGGAGATACAAACTGCAAACCACAGACCGTACAGGTACACTAGGGGTGCATACTGGGCACACACAGTGGGGGCTGACAGTGCCACTGGGAGAGTTCAGAGGGGGCTTCATGAAGGCACCTGCAGGGAGGGAAAGGGAAAGAACTCTCAGAACAGAAAGGCTTTGCAGAGTGGGGACCCAAACTAGGCCTAGAGGAATTTGAAAAGCCCCTGGGGAGAAGGGAAAGCATTTCAGGTATGGGGAGTGGTGTATGCAGAGGCCTAGAGAAGAGAACACACAGCTAAATTGCCAGTGAGTTGCTACACTGGCTGGCTTTTGGGCTGGAGGGCAGGTCAGAGGTGGACAGCAAGAGATCCTCAGTTGCTGAGTCTGGCCTAGAAGTTCCTAAAACTCGTAAAGCAGAGCGTGGGTAAGTGTCACCATCTGCTAGCTACTCCGGAAGTAGCAGTGCTCATAAACTATTCTTTTTTTTTTTTTTTTAAATCATCTTTATTGGAGTATAATTGCTTTACAATGTTGTTAGTTTCTGCTGTATAACAAAGTGAATCAACTATATGTCTACATATATCCCCATATCCCCTCCCTCTTGCGTCTCCCTCCCACGTTCCCTATCCCACCCCTCTAGGTGGTCACAAAGCACCGAGCTGATCTCCCGGTGCTATGCAGCTGCTTCCCACTAGCTATTTTACATTTGGTAGTGTATTATATGTCAGTGCTACTCTCACTTCATCCCAGCTTACCTTCCTCCTCCCTGTATCCTCAAGTCCATTCTCTACGTCTGCATCTTTATTCCTGCCCTGCCCCTAGGTTCATCAGAACCATTTTTTTTTCTTTTTTTAGATTCCTTATATATGTGTTAGCGTACGGTATTTGTTTATCTCTTTCTGACTTACTTCACTCTGCATGACAGACTCTAGGTCCATCCACCTCACTACAAATAACTCAATTTTGTTTCTTTTTATGGCTGAGTAATATTCCATTGTATATACGTGCCACATCTTCTTTATCCATTCATCTGTCGATGGACACTTAGGTTGCTTCCATGTCCTGGCTATTGTAAATACAGCTGCAATAAACACTGTGGTACATGACTCTTTTTTTTTTTTTTTTTTTTTGACTCTTTTTGAATTATGGTTTTCTCAGGGTATATGCCCAGTAGTGGGATTGCTGGGTCATATGGTAGTTCTATTTTTAGTTTCTAAGGAACCTCCATACTATTCTCCATAATGGCTGTATCAATTTACATTCCCACCAACAGTGCAAGAGTGTTCCCTTTTCTTCACACCCTCTCCAGCATTTATTGTTTGTAGATTTTTTGATGATGGCCATTCTGACTGGTGTGAGGTGATACCTCACTGTAGTTTTGATTTGCATTTCTCTAATGATTAATGATGTTGAGCATTCTTTCATGCGTTTGTTGGCAATCTGTATATCTTCTTTGGAGAAATGTCTATTTAGGTCTTCAGCCCATTTTTGGATTGGGTTGTTTGTTTTTTGATATTGAGCTGCTTGTATATTTTGGAGATTAATCCTTTGTCAGTTGCTTTGTTTGTCAGTTGCTTCGTTTGCAGATATTTTCTCCCATTCACAGGGTTGTCTTTTCGTCTTGTTTATGGTTTCCTTTGCTGTGCAAAAGCTTTTAAGTTTCATTAGGTCCCATTTGTTTCTTTTTGTTTTTATTTCCATTTCTCTAGGAGGTGGGTCAAAAAGGATCTTGCTGTGATTTATGTCATAGAGTGTTCTGCCTATGTTTTCCTCTAAGAATTTTATAGTGTCTGGCCTTACATTTAGGTCTTTAATCCATTTTGAGTTTATTTTTGTGTATGGTGTTAGAGAGTGTTCTAATTTCATTCTTTTCCATGTAGCTATCCAGTTTTCCCAGCACCACTTATTGAAGGGGCTGTCTTTTCTCCACTGTATATTCTTGCCTCCTTTATCAAAGATAAGGTGACCATATGTGCATGGGTTTATGTCTGGACTTTGTTCCATTGATCTATATTTCTGTTTTTGTGCCAGTACTATACTGTCTTGATTACTGTAGCTTTGTAGTATAGTCTGAAGTCCAGGAGCCTGATTCCTCCAGCTCCGTTTTTTCCTCAAGATTGCTTTGGCTATTCGGGGTCTTTTGTGTTTCCATACAAATTGTGAAATTTTTTGTTTTAGTTCTGTGAAAAATGCCATTGGTAGTTTGATAGGGATTGCATTGAATTTGTAGATTGCTTTGGGTAGTAGAGTCATTTTCACAATGTTGATTCTTCCAATCCAAGAACATGGTATATCTCTCCATCTGTTGGTATCATCTTTAATTTCTTTCATCAGTGTCTTATACTTTTCTGCATACAGGTCTTTTGCCTCCTTAGGTAGGTTTATTCCTAGGTATTTTATTCTTTTTGGTGCAGTGGTAAATGGGAGTGTTTCCATAATTTCTCTTTCAGATTTTTCATCATTAGTGTATAGGAATGCAAGAGATTTCTGTGCATTAATTTTGTATCCTGCTACTCTACCAAATTCATTGATTACCTCTAGTAGTTCTCTGGTAGCATCTTTAGGATTCTCTATGTATAGTATCATGTCATTTGCAAACAGTGACAGTTTTACTTCTTGTTTTCCGATTTGAATTCCTTTTATTTCTTTTTCTTCTCTGACTGCTGTGGTGAAAACTTCCAAAATTATGTTGAATAATAGTGGTGCGAGTGGGCAACCTTGTCTTGTTCCTGATCTTAGAGGAAATGGTTTCCGTTTTTCACCATTGAGAATGATGTTGGCTGTGGGTGTGTCATACATGGCCTTTATTATGTTGAGGTAAGTTCCCTCTTTGCCTACTTTATGGAGGGTTTTTATCATAAATTGGTGTTGAATTTTGTCGAAAGCTTTTTCTGCACCTATTGAGATTATCATATGGTTTTTCTCCTTCAGTTTGTTAATATGGTGTATCACATTGATTTGCATATATTGAAGAATCCTTGCGTTGCTGGGATAAACCCCACTTGATCATGGTGTATGATCCTTTTAATGGGCTGTTGGATTCTGTTTGCTAGTATTTTGTTGAGGATTTTTGCATCTATGTTCATCAGTGATATTGGCCTGTAGTTTTCTTTCTTTGTGACATCTTTGTCTGGTTTTGGTATGAGGGTGATGGTGGCCTCATAGAATGAGTTTGGGGGTGTTCCTCCCTCTGCTATATTTTGGAAGAGTTTGAGAAGGATAGGTGTTAGCTCTTCTCTAAATGTTTGATAGAATTTGCCTGTGAAGCCATCTGGTCCTGGGCTTTTGTTTGTTGGAAGATTTTTAATTACAGTTTCAATTTCATTACTTGTGATAGGTCTGTTTATATTTTCTAATTCTTCCTGGTTCAGTCTTGGAAGGTTGTGCTTTTCTAAGAATTTGTCCATTTCTTCCAGGTTGTCCATTTTATTGGCATAGAGTTGCTTGTAGTAATCTCTCATGATCCTTTGTATTTCTGCAGTGTCAGTTGTTACTTCTCCTTTTTCATTTCTAATTCTGTTGATTTGAGTCTTCTCCCTTGTTTTCTTGATGAGTCTGGCTAATGGTTTATCAATTTTGTTTATCTTCACAAAGAACCAGCTTTTAGTTTTATTGATCTTTGGTATCGTTTCCTTCATTTCTTTTTCATTTATTTCTGATCTGATCTTTATGATTTCTTTCTTTCTGCTAACTTTGGGTTGTTTTTTTTCTTTTTTCTCTAATTGCTTTAGGTGTAAGTTTAGGTTGTTTATTTGAGATTTTTCTTCTTTCTTGAGGTAGGATTGTATTGCTATAAAATTCCCTCTTAGAACTGCTTTTGCTGCATCCCATAGGTTTTGGGTTGTCGTGTTTTCATTGTCCATTTGTTTCTAGGTAGTTTTTAATTTCCTCTTTGATTTCTTCAGTCATCTCTTGGTTATTAAGTAGTGTATTGTGTAGCTTCCATGTGTTTGTATTTTTTACAGTTTTTTTCCTGTAATTGACATCTAGTCTCATAGTGTTGTGGTTGGAAAAGATACTTGATACAATTTCAGTTTTCTTAAATATACCAAGGCTTGATTTGTGACCTAAGATATGATCTATCCTGGGAATGTTCCATGAGCACTTGGGAAGAAAGTGTATTCTGTTATTTTTGGATGGAATGTCCTGTAAATATCAATTAAATCCATCTTGTTTAATGTATCATTTAAAGTTTGTGTTTGCTTATTTATTTTCATTTTGGATGATCTGTCCATTGGTGAAAGTGAGGTGTTAAAGTCCCCTACTATGATTGTGTTACTGTCGATTTCCCCTTTTATGGCTGTTAGTATTTGCCTTATGTATTGGGGTGCTCCTATGTTGGGTGCATAAATATTTACAGTTGTTATATCTTCTTCTTGGATTGATCCCTTGATCATTATGTAGTGTCCTTCTTTGTTTCTTGTAACAGTCTTTAAAGTCTATTTTGTCTGATATGAGAATTGCTACTCTAGCTTTCTTTTGATTTCCATTTGCATGGAATATCTTCTTCCGTCCCATCACTTTCAGTCTGTATGTGTCCCTAGGTCTGAAGTGGGTGTCTTGTAGACAGCATATATATGGGTCTTGTTTTGGTATCCATTCAGCCAGTCTATGTTATGTCTTTTCATTGGAGCATTTAATCCATTTACATTTAAGGTAGTTATAGATATGTATGTTCCTGTTACCATTTTCTTAATTGTTTTGGGTTTGTTATTGTAGGTCTTTTCCTTCTCTTGTGTTTTCTGCCTAGAGAAGTTCCTTTAGCATTTGTTTTAAAGCTGGTTTGGTGGTGCTGAATTCTCTTAATTTTTGCTTGTCTGTAAAGGTTTTAATTTCTCTGTCGAATCTGAATGAGATCCTTGCTTGATAGAGTAATCTTGGTTGTAGCTTTTTCCCTTTCATCACTTTAAATATGTCTTGCCACTCCCTTCTGGCTTGCAGAGTTTCTGCTGAAAGATCAGCTGTTAACCTTATGGGGATTCCCTTGTATGTTATTTGTTGTTTTTCCCTTGCTGCTTTTCATATTTTTTCTTTTGTTTGATTTTTGATAGTTTGATTAATGTGTGTCTTGGTGTGTTTCTCCTTGGATTTATCCTGTATGGGACTCTCTGTGCTTCCTGGACTTGATTGTCTGTTTCCTTTCCCATGTTAGGGAAGTTTTCAGCTATAACCTCTTCAGATATTTTCTCAGACCCTTTCTTTTTCTCTTCTCCTTCTGGGACCCCTATAATTCGAATGTTGGTGCGTTTAATGTTGTCCCAGAGATCTCTGAGACTGGCCTCAATTCTTTTCATTCTTTTTTCTTTATTCTGCTCTGTGGTAGTTATTTCCAGTATTTTATCTTCCAGGTCACTTACCCGTTCTTCTGACTCAGTTATTCTGCTATTGATTCCTTCTAGAGAGTTTTTAATTTCAATTATTGTGTTGTTCATCATTGTTTGTTTGTTCTTTAGTTCTTCTAGGTCCTTGTTAAACATTTCTTGTATTTTCTCCATTCTTTTTCCAAGATTTTCGATATCTTTACTATGATTACTCTGAATTCTTTTTTAGGTAGACTGCCTATTTCCTCTTTATTTGTTTGGTTTGGTGGGTTTTTTCCTTGCTCCTTCATCTGCTGCATATTTCTTTATCTTCTCGTTTTGCCTAACTTACTGTGTTTGGGGTCTCCTTTTCACAGGCTGCAAGTTCGTAGTTCCCGTTGTTTTGGGTGTCTGCCCCCAGTGGGTGAGGTTGGTTCAGTGGCTTGTGTAGGCTTCCTGGTGGAGGGGACTGGTGCCTGTGTTCTGGTGGGTGGGGCTGGATCTTGTCTTTCTGGTGGGCAGGGGCACGTCCAGTGGTGTGTTTTGGGGTGTCTGTGAACTTAATATGACTTTAGGCAGCCTCTCTGCTAATGGGTGGGGTTGTGTTCCTGCCTTGCTAGTTGTTTGGCATAGGGTGTACAGCACTGGAGCTTGCTGGCCATTGGGTGGAGCTGGGTCTTAGCATTGAGACGGAGGTCTCTGGGAGGGCGCTCACCGATTGATATTACGTGGTGCCGGGAGGTCTCTGGTGGTCCAGTGTCCTGAACTTGGCTCTCCCACCTCAGAGGCTCAGGCCTGACACCGGGCCGGGATACTAAGACCCTATCAGCCACATGGCTCAGAAGAAAAGGGAGAAAAAATGAAAGAAAATAAATAATAAATTTAAAAAATGAATAAAATAATATTATTAAAATAAATTTTAAAAGTATTAAAATAAACAAATTTAAATAGTAATAATAATATTAAAGAAAAGAAGAGAGCAACCAAACCAATAAACAAGTCCAGCAATGATAACAAGTGCTAAAAATTATACTAAGATAAACGTAAAAATCAGAAACAAGTTAGCTGCAGACAGAAAACCCCAAGTCTACAGTTGCTACCAAAGTCCACTGCCTCAGTTTTGGGATGATTCGTTGTCTATTCAGGTATTCCGCAGGTGCAGCGTTCATCGAGTTGATTTTGGGGATTTAATCCGCTGCTCCTGAGGCTGCTGGGAGAAATTTCCCTTTCTCTTCTTTGTTCGCACAGCTCCTGGGGTTCAGCTTTGGATTTGTCACCGCCTCTGCGTGTAGGTTGCCCTCAGGCATCTGTTCCCCACCGAGACAGGAGGGGGTTAAAGCAGCGGCTGACAACGGGGCTCTTGCTCATTCATGCCGGTTGGGGATACGGTAGTTATAGTTGGAATGCAGGGCGACCCTGCGGCGGCAGAGGCCAGCGTGACGTTGCAACAGCCTGAGGTGCGCCATGTGTTCCCCTGGGGAAGTTGTCCCTGGGGAAGTTGTCCCTGGGGAAGTTGTCCCTGGATCACGGGACCCTGGCAGTGGCGGGCTGCACAGTCTCCCGGGAGGGGAGGTGTGGATAGTGACCTGTGCTTGCACACAGGCTTCTTGGTGGCGGCAGCAGCAGCCTTAGCATTTCATGCCCGTCTCTGGTGTCCGTGCTGATAGCCGCGGCTCGCGCCCGTCTCTGGAGCTTGCTTAGATGGTGCTCTGCCTTCTGTGGGCACACGGGGAAGGAATCCTCTCTCCTCATGCACCCCGAAACAGTGGTCTCTTGCCTCTTAGGCAGTTCCAGACTTTTTCCTGGACTCCCTCCCGGCTAGCTGTGGCGCACTAGCCCCTTCAGGCTGTGTTCACGCAGCCAACCCCAGTCCTCTCCCTGGCATCCGACCTCTGAAGCCCGAGTCTCAGCTCCCAGCCCCTGCCTGCCCCGGCGGGGGAGCAGACAAGCCTCTCGGGCTGGTGAGTGCTGGTCGGCACCGATCCTCTGTGCGGGAATCTCTCCGCTTTGTCCTCTGCACCCCTGTTGCTGCGCTCTCCTCTGTGGCTCCAAAGCTTCCCCCCACCCAACCCCCTGTCTCTGCCAGTGAAGGGGCTTCCTAGTGTGTGGAAACCTTTCCTCCTTCACAGCTCTCTCCCAGAGGTGCAGGTCCCATCCCTATTCTTTTGTCTGTTTTTTCTTTTTTCTTTTGCCCTACCCAGGCACGTGGGGAGTTTCTTGCCTTTTGGGAAGTCTGAGGTCTTCTGCCAGTGTTCAGTACATGTTCTGTAGGAGTTGTTCCACGTGTAGATGTATTTCTGATGTATTTGTGGGGAGGAAGGTGATCTCCGCGTCTTACTGCTCTGCCATCTTGAAGGTCCCCCCTCAGCTACTCTTGTGAAGGTGGACCAACCTCAAGGTATCAGCTAGTAGGTGGACTCGCCCGAAAGCAGAGGCAGCCCCTTACCCTGGCACAAAGCATCCTCCAACCCCCAGCCAAGCAGGGATTATCTCTGTCTCACATGTGAAGAAATGAAGGCTCACATGTGAAGTGACCTGCTTACGGCCAGGCAGCCTACTTAGAGGAGGGCCTGGGCTGGATCCGGGAGCAGATCACACCAGGTGGAAAGGGTGGGGCAGGTGGAACAATGCTCCACTTTCCAGGAGTGCTTCCTTAGGACGTGACCCATTGGGACCTCATGAGGATTCTGTGGGTCCCAGCAACAGACTCATGTTGCCCCAAGAAGTGAGGGGTCTCTTTCCTGCCCCCCGTCTTCTTCCGTTTCGTCTTTTAGTGAGTCTGGGAAGGGTTTCAGGAAACAGACTCCAGAAACCTAGAAAAGCTCTTGTTTCTTGATGGAGGGAAGATTGTTTCCGGGTAGGAAGCTGTGTGATCTTTGGGGCATGGACTGTGTATGAGGCCTGCCTCAAGCAGACCCAGCCTTCAAGCCTCCAGAAGAATGCTGACTGTGAAGGTCAGGAAGCTGACCAGTTTCGGACGTCCTGCTCTGTCTCCAGAAGGAAAGTAAACTGCAAAGCAGTGCTCGATGAGCCTTTGTTCCTTCTCTCCATCATCAAAGTAGAAGTGAATAGCTTAAATATTTAAGAAATTTAGCAAATGTATACACATGCACAATATTGTTTGTGGAGTACTCAGTGGTGTTTCTCATTTATACCTTTTTGAAGGCCCTGTGTGCTAGAAGCTAGATATTTTAAGAATTATGTTTTTGGCGAACCCAACATTCATCTTCAGAGCTATGAGAAGGGTCTAGTCAACTAGCTCATTAAAAATATTTCTACCTATTAGAAGGCATCCAAAGCAAAGTAAAGATTTTTTCTTTCATTGGCAAGATCCTGTCTAGCTAATCCTATTTTCTTTTAGAATTTTATAAGAAGCCCTGGGAGAAGTAATTGAAAAAGATCAGAAGCGGAGCTCAGTGATGGGCCTGACTTAAGCAGGCTGATTGATATTGGTGGGTTTTTTTCCCTTTAATACCCCCTCCCGTAGGGGGGAAAGGACGATGTGTATAAATGTTTTAGCTGGAGATCAAGAGGACTCATTCTTGCTGCTCGCTGACTCTGGGCCTTGGGGCAAGCCACTGCATCTCTGGGTCTTTCTCATCTTTAGAGTGAAGAGATTGTCCTTTCCGCCTGAGTTTCTCTGTGACCCTGTCACGGGAACTGGGCGGACCATTGAGCAGAAAACTTCTGTAGCCCATGAGATTACTGTATCTGCAGCGACAGCAATCTGTGAATCCACATATAAAACGTTTAGGGAGATGGAATGCAGCTGTTGGTGTAATGAGTAAGGAGAAAATAGAATTTGTTGAGGATTAAAAAAACTTAAAGCTGAACGATGTGAAAGCCCATAGGGTAATTGCTACTTGGCTGTATGTTCACAATTGGCATAAGTACGGCCCAAGGGCCTCTTGTATGTTGGAGAACAGCGCTCCTCAAAGTGGTCCCCTCAGCAGAATCACCATCACCTGTGAGCTTCGTAGAATCCAGCTTCCTGGGCCCACCTCAGACCTGTTGAACCAGTAAGTAGAGGGGATCCCGGAATCTGTTTCAACAAGCCTTCCAGGTGATTCTTTGTGCTAAAGTGAGAGAAACACAGCATTTGAGGAGCACTTAGGGGTCACATATACTTGTAGGGGTCATGCATACTTATAGATGAAGAAACAAGCCCAGGAAGGTCAGTGGCTTCCCGGGAAGGTCCATAGCTGACTCAAGCTTTGTCAGGGAGTTAACAGATGAGCTGCAGCCCAGGCCATTCCTCTTCCTAGTATGGTCTGTGACCAGCAACCTCAGTGGCACCTGGGAGTTCGTTAGAAATGCACATGCATGGGTCCCAGGCCAGATCTATGGACCAGAATCTCTGGGGGTTAGTGTGTTTTATCAGGCCCTCCAGGAGACTCTGAAACCCTGGCACTCGTCTAGGCTCTCAGCTCTTAGTAGTTGAGCGCTCGTCACCAGAGAGACAGTTGAAGTTGCTAAGGGCTGTGATGACCCTTGTCTTGAGGCTGTGTTATTGGGATTCAGATGGAAACATGTGGTCCTACCTACATGTTTGTTTTTCTGTAGCAGCAGCCTAGGATCTGCTGGTCTCAGGGTGACCACCTGTCCTGTTTTGCCTGAGACGGAGGGGATTTCCCCAGACACGCTGAACTGGGAAAGTCCCAGACAAACTGGGACAACTGGGCATCCTAGCTGGTCTCAGGGTTTAGGGAAAAAAAGTTGGTTGTGTCCTACGGAGTTGGAATCATTTGACAAACATTTTCTTGATTGCATTGAGCGTAGGAGGCTGAGGTGGTAATAAAAAGGCCATTTTCATTAAGCCTGTGGTAACGTATTGCAGTCATTGCTGAAGTCCATTATCCTTTTCTTTCTTTCGTCTCCACATGGAACCTGGCAGTGCAGGAGCACAGTTGTGGGGAGGAGATGGGACGGCCCAGCACTCGTTTTTTGCTCCTTTTGTACAGTAAGTGGTTATCACATGGCGTGCCACGTGGTAGGGATATTATATAAGCCAGGGAGGGGCCTATTCTGTGGGTTCAAGTCCAAGGCAGGGAGGGGTCTGAAAGAGGAAGGGATGTTCTTAGTAACAAAATCATTTCATTCGTCAGCTGAAGCTGGGAAGCTCTTGGGCATTTGCCAAGTGTAGCTTTTGTTTGTCTCCTGCTCTGCTGGGAATGCCAGGGCCTTCGGACAGAGCAAAATGGCCCTATTTTCTTCAGGCACTTACATTTTTCTGGGCTTTTCAGAACGTTTAAGAAGCAAGCAGGTATTCTAATTCTCCCATTTTATAGATTATAAGGTTTTGGTTCTAGAGAGGAAGAAAACCAGACTCCCAAGGAGAAAGGGGGTGATGGTATACTGTGTAGAGTTATATAGTCCAAAGTTTTCAGATTTTATGACTGATGTCCCTAGAGCTGTTTCTTGTACTGGGCTCAGGGATCATGGAAGCTTGCTCCTGATCCATGAGTGGGGCTGGAAGTGCCGTCCCAGGCCTTTGGAGACTGGCTTTATGCAAAGGTGTTTTTGGTTTTTTTTAAAATTTATTTATTTTTGGCTGCATTGGGTCTTTTTTGCTGTGCGTGAGCTTTCTGTAGTTGCGGCGAGCGGGGGCTACTCTTCCTTGCGGTGCGCGGGCTTCTCATCGCGGTGGCTTCTCTTGTTTTGGAGCTTGGGCTCTAGGTGCACGGGCTTCAGTAGTTATGGCACACGGGCTCAGTAGTTGTGCCACGCGGGCTCTAGAGCGCAGGCTCAGTAGTTATGGTGCACGGGCTTAGTTGCTCCACAGCATGTGGGATCTTCCCAGACCAGGGCTCGAACCCATGTCCCCTGCATTGGCAGGTGGATTCTTAACTACTGTGCCACCAGGGAGAAGGCTATTATGGGGACATATCTCTCCACGTGTTACTGGGGGATTGCTAGTGAAAGAAAAGTAGCCCCATCTTTCGTGGAGTGATACCAATTGTTGTATGTCCTGTAGCTGAGAACTTTGGTCTCTTAGGACCACAGGAATGTGATATGATTATTCTTAGGATTCTGTCCTAGACTTCCAATTTTTGTTAATTAAATTTGTTTGACCCATTCTGAATCATCTAGGAAAACATTATCACACTTATTAGAAATCCCTATATTTTAATTCAGTGTCTAAGTCCTGGAGACATGGGGAAGCTGGACAGGGTCTGGGTGGGACATGGAAGGAGTAATGATGTTGCATTATTTCTTCCTTTTGTCATCTCTGATTAGTTGTAGCTGGAAACATTCCAAGCCTGTTTTTTTTTTTTCCAGAGTAGACGGGGATCAGCTAATAGTTATCTTTAAAAAGGAAACAACGCCCCTAAAACATTACACGTTGACTCACCCTTGTATACCCATGCAGAATCCTCACCAGAAAATCTATTCACTGCTCCTAAAAATCCCCCAACATGTTACAGGAACAGATATCTGATAATGGTGATTTAAATATTGGAGTAGGTTATTTAGTAGTTCTAGAATGTTCTGTAAGATTTTGAAGCCAGACTGATGACTAGGCTTCAGCGGTAAACTGTCAGGTCTGTGAGGACAGGGACAATGTTTTTCTGCTGTGGTCTTTCTAGAGCCTGGCACAGGGCATGGCCATGGTAGGTACTCAATACATACTTGATAAAATGGGAATAGACGTTCTCTTTGAAAGAAAGAGGTGACATAACTGTCAGCCTCCCTTACGTAAGGCTAGTTGAGTCTAGCCTTAAGACTCAATTCCACAGACATCTTTTGAAGATTAGCCAAGGGCCCGCTCCTGTCTGAGCATTGTGAGGATTGAGGGGGAAAGGCCTGAGGGGGAGAGGGTAGACTGCAATGAGCAGTCTAGGCTGTCACCCCACCTCAGGGTCAGTGGAGAGCTGTTGTCACTCGTAGGACAGGTATGGTGGAGCAGAGGACAGAGGTGCTGGTGTGGAGTCAGGTGTAAATGACAGGTAAGTGCTCACTGAGGTGTAGCGCCTGCAAATCATGGAGTCCGAAGGGGTCCTGACAGTGACATCGCCTTTGTTCCCCTTCTGTACTGGTGAGGAAACTGAGGCTCAGAGCAGGAAAGCGACTTGTACGAGATCAAACAACCTGTTAGTGGTAGAGTCCAGAGTAGAACCTGGGTCTTCTGGCTTTTAGTCCTTTTTTCCCCCCCATATCTGTGATTTTCAAATGCCCTGTGGAGCAACGAGGAGCCTCCTGGGTGAGGAAAGGGGGCAGGCAGGTAACCATGTAGATCTTCTCCGAAGGAAGGTTCTATTGATATTTATCCGTAGATCTCTGAAAGCACTGCATGGGCTTCACTGAGGAGGTGGCCACATGCTCCAGCTGTTGAAGTAGTGCCGACACTGCTGGTCGCCCTGGCACCTCCCAGCCTTGATTATCATCACATTTTTGCTCCCAGATGTGGTGACACTGATCCCTCAAGAAGGATGAGCTCTTATTCCTGCTTTGGTCCTTCAGCTCTTTGCCAAGTTCCCTCTAGGGCAGTGTGAGTGGAGGCTTCTGAAGGAGTCAGCTGACACTTGAACATGCTTGTCCAGCTTGGACAAATGTCTGAATTGGGAGTGGGTTATGTAACTTTATTACATAAACCCGATTCTCCCCCAGGCCTCAATTACCCCTTAATTAGAAGCCAGCTGCCCTCAGAAACCTGGCTGCCCCTCTGGGCTCTTTGAGTATTGTTTGGGTACCTGTCACATGATGAGCCTTCCTAAGTGGTATCTTGGTGACCGGGACGAGTTAGTGCAACTTTGGAAGGTGCCTGAGAAGTATTAGGCAAGTCAGCGTTGCTGTGACGTTCAAGCATGTGATTTTTCTGGTGATTCATTTTTATCATTATTTTCCAAAAACATCAGTATGATAGTTTGGAAATTTAATACATGGTCCTTCACTAGGGATAGTTTGAGAAGGTCTAAATCATCTAGAGCCTTACCTTGAATTTAGTAATCATAGTAGTTAACACACATAAAGCATATGCTCAGTTAGGCTTTATGGTAATTGCTTTAAACATGTTTTTTAATCCTTGTGATCACCCTGTGAGGGCGGTACTCCAGGAGACGAGTATCCCTGGCTCACAAATGCAGAATCTGGGCCTTGGGGGCCCATAGCCCACCCAGAATCAAACGGGTGGGAAAGGGCAGTGCGGGGCCTTGACATCAGGTCTGCTCCCTTCAGAGCGTGGCCTGCGCTGAGCCCCTGAGCTGGGCTGGGCTTGGGAGGGGGCTCGCGTGCTGGTCCACAGGTTTGTTCCCAGGGCTGAGCTGTGGCCCTGCACTGCCCTGGACTTCATGGTGGAGGAGGGTCTGCATCTCCCACTCTTCTTTTGCCTTCCTCCTGCCTCGCTGGTTTGTGCTCATGGAACAAGTGGCAATGACTGTTTCTTGGACTGAATGACAGCAATTGCCACTCATTCTTACTGAAGATGTCTTTTTTTTTTTTTTTTGGTCTTAATGTAGTGCCTTCTGCTGAGGTTTTCGGGAAGACAGACCCCCCCCCCCCCATAGAAATGGATTCTGTAGGTGTGGGTGCCCATCTATAAGAGATGGCAGTTGGCACTTTTGCCTTCCTCTTTTCTGATGCCAGCTGTCCCTTCCCCTCTGTCAGTATGTGGGACAGCAGGCCTGCTTGGGGAGAGTGATCGGAGAGTGGGCAAAGGCCTCGTAGGAGTCCAGTAGCTGAAGGCTTGGCCCTCTGTGAGACATGGGCTTCCTTTCTCTTTCTTTCTTTGGGCAGCTGTGACTTGACTTCTGTGCATTCTCCAAATTTTTGTAGCATAAATTCAGTATTAGAATAACATGCTTTAAAAAACCCAAATTCTACCACCTTTTCCTTATACCTGTGCCTCAGTTTATTCATCTGTAAAATGGTGATAATTGCCACTGCTTGCTTCATAGGACCAAATGAAGTAACAACCTGGTGTGCTGGGTGCTTTAAAGAGAGGAAGCAAAGACCACGAAATCAAGCTCAGGTGGCAGATAGATTTTAATGTTATAAATGGGGCTGTGAGATGGAAGTTTAATCTTTTGCAATCTGATCTCATTTGTTCAGTCTCAGGACTTAGCTTGGGAAATCGATAAAATGAGTTAATTGTGTGTTCTCTTTTTTCCATTGGTGTAGCAGCTCTTAAGGCTTTGGACAAAAGCTAAACTGCCATGTACTTAAAGAAAAATAGCATTTGAGATGCCTGGGAGATAAGAACAGCAGCCTGAGTTGCTCTCAGCCAGGATGATAATGAAAGCCAGGCAGGAGAGTGGGGAAGAGGGGCATTTAGAAGGCGCTCCCCGATGAAGTCTGCCGTGATAAACCCCTGCACTGACTTCAGTCTTCATGGGCCCCGCAGCACCTATCTCTGGGTAGTCGATGCATTTTTGGACATTCTTTTAATGTATAGAAGCAAGTTGCAATTTCCTATCTGAACCTGATAATTATGAGGCCACACTTGATGTTCAGACATAAAGAAAAGGAAATAGCAGCTCTCTGGCTTGAATAATTAAACCATATCAGAGCAGCGAGTGTTCCATAGCCCCGTGATGAGCTTTTTCTCTGAAGTTCATTTGTCCCTAATCTTTAGCACAAATGTAAAATGTAGTTGTCTGCCTCCAAATCATGGTGAGCCTTGCAGTAAAGTTGGCAAAATTTGTTACAGCAGCAGCAGGGAGGCATCAGTGACTCTTGGGAGAGATCAGGCTTCTGGTTTTATGTCAAAGCAGTGCTTGAAATGGCTTTAGAATGGTAAGCTTCCTGAGGGCAGGGGCTTTTGTCTGTTTTGTTCACTGTTCTATGCCCAGTACTTAGAACAATGCTGACCACAGAGGTGCTGAGCAGATAGTTTTTGGAGAGAGTGGATGGGAGCTTTAGAAAGTGCCTCCTTACATTCAGCAGTGTTGGTAGTGGGGGCAGGGGGCTAGAGGCACAGCTGAAACAATCTCTTCGGGAAACAACTATTAAATCCTGGTGATGGGAAAGGGCTCTAATGTCCATTATTCATAAGCAGCCACTCAGCTTCCATGTAACCTTAATTAAATGAAATGATTTGAAAGTGTAATGTTGGCAGTAATATGCTTGGGTGTTTGAGATTGGGTAATTGCATTGCATTAATAAATGTCTTACTGAAATAAACGACCCAGTTTGTTTTAATACAACATTGTTGTAGCGAAAGTAGAAAGCCACTGGGTTGGGTGTTACACTGTTGCAAATTGGTTCATTTTCATAAGTGTCTTGACAATGGGGATTTTTTTTTTTTTTTTTAAATCTCAAATAGCTGCATATTTTGGACCTTAATATTCGATTTTTAAGGAAGTAGCTTTTTTGCTTTTTTAAAAAATTTTTTAAAATTTATTTATTTATTTAGTTTTGGCTATGTTGGGTCTTCGTTTCTGTGCGAGGGCTTTCTCTAGTTGCGGCAAGCGGGGGCCACTCCTCATCGCGGTGCGTGGGCCTCTCACCACCGTGGCCTCTCTTGTTGCGGGGCACAGGCTCCAGACGCGCAGGCTCAGTAGCCGTGGCTCAGGGGCCTAATCGCTACGCGGCACACGGGATTCTCCCAGACCAGGGCCCGAACCCGTGTCCCCTGCATTGGCAGGCAGACTCTCAACCACTGCACCACCAGGGAAGCCCAACAATGTGGATTTGATTATTGTCATTAGTCATTGTTATTTGTTATCTTGGATCAAACAGTTGAGCTTCTGCCTGCCAGTTTAGAAACATCCAGTTCATTGGGGAGTTTCTCTCTCTGATGGAAGTGTGTATATGGGGTACTTGGGACTGGAAGGGCCTGATGTCTGCTTGGGGCAGACAGAAAAGGGTTTTCACAGGGAATAACTATGTCAAGTATCACACACAGTGGGTGGTCAAAGGGAGACACTGCTGCCGGTGCTCAGCTGGTTAAGGTGCCATATGGTGTCTCCAAGCCTAGGTGCGTGGGTGTCCCCTACTGTGTGTCTGCCAGTGGAGTCCAGTTTGGTGGGTACAGGTGGATGGGTGGCTCAGTAAGAGTCCTATCTTTGCCTCTTGGTGAGACATCTCAGTGTTGATGCTATACTTACTCTGATGGGTCAGTACCGTCATTGTCGTGTACAAAGGACTCCGTGTTTATCCTATAGCAGTGTTTCTCAGTGAGGCTCTCGGAGCACCCGTAATAGAGTCACTTAGGTTGTGTGAAATGTGGACTCATAGACTCATCCCAGATCCTCTGGAGAAGCACTTTGGTCCTCTTTATTTTGCTTTCCTCCATGGAAAAGACTTGGTGGGCTTTTGGGCCTTGCTTCCTCATTTCCATCTTGTCTCCTCTCTGTTGTCACTTCCTTGGAAAGTCCGTCTCTGACTACTCTGTCTGAAATAGCACGCTCGGTTCCCCCATTTGGGTTGTTTCCAAGCCCCCTACCATGCTTTACTTCTCTCTGTAGCAGCTATCTGTGTATCTGATTTTGTCTCTCTCGTCTACTAGAATGTGAGTTCTCTGAGTGCAGGGATCCTGTCTTTTCCTCCTCTCATACCCCAATGCCTAGAGCCTGCCTGGCAAATAGTAGGTTCTCCATAAATGCATCGCATGAAGGTCTCCAGATGACTCTTGTGTATGCTCAAGTTGCCTTATAGGAAGAGGGGGGATGAGTTGGTAAGAGGTAGTTCTTCAGTAGGTTAAAGAAATGGTGGAAAAGGCTAGAAACTCAAGTCCTAATGTTAATAAGCTTGCAGTTTTACCTTAATGAGATAACTTTACCAGTGTGAACCGCAGAGAATTTAAGGACCTTAATAACTACTGGTGGTAATTGCAAAACTTTCTGTAAACATACGGCAATAGATGTAACAATAATGGCCATTATAGTTCTTAGTTATGACTGACCCCTTAAGGAAGATAGGGTTTTAGCAGATTCCTGGTTCTTTTTTTTTTTTTTTTTTTTAATAATTTATTTATTTATTTATTTTATTTTTGGCTGTGTTTGGTCTTCGTTTCTGTGCGAGGGCTTTCTCTAGTTGCGGCAAGCGGGGGCCACTCTTCATCGCGGTGTGCGGGCCTCTCACTGTCGCGGCCTCTCTTGTTGCGGAGCATGGGCTCCAGACGCGCAGGCTCAGTAGTTGTGGCTCACGGGCCTAGTTGCTCCGTGGCATGTGGGATCTTCCCAGACCAGGGCTCGAACCCGTGTCCCCTGCATTGGCAGGCGGATTCTCAACCACTGCACCACCAGGAAAGCCCAGATTCCTGGTTCTTTTGAGTTCTGTCTCAACTAATTTAACCCAGAGAACATGAATTTGAGGGAAGGATGCAGCCTGTCTTGAGAACTCACACCAGAGCTTGCAAAGAGGACACAACCCAGAAGGATCTGTTCTCCTGTCTACTAATTTAAATTATAGTCTTGAAGTCAGGTCCATCTCTGTTTCTATGACTAATCAGTGCCCTTTGCAGGGTAGGGACTTGGTGGTTTTATGAATAGAATTTGCTTCTGTAAAATAATCAGTTTTAATTCTTTTATTTGACAACTCGAGCAAGAAACTCTACTGATTGTAAATGATGGTAGTGATGCCTTTAGCGCTGGCCTCACTGCGTACCTTTGAGTTGGTAGTGGTTAAACTGAGGTGCCAACAATATTGTGACTAGAAGGCACGGCCTCGGTTCCCACGCTAGTAATCTTGGAGCTGATCTAATCTGAGTATTATTTCTTTCTTCTTTTTGCCATTTCCTTACATAATAGGATCTCCACCAAAGAATGAAAGTCTTAACAGAACTGGTCCAGAGGCAATATGTGACATAATCCTGAAAAGAAATCTCCGTATTGTAGAAACCTCATTATTGTGAGCATTTATTTAAAAGTAGCTCTCGTATCTGCTGCTATTCTGTTAGTAGTGCACTATGATTGTAGGATCTTCTTCTGATGTATTTGTGTAGAGTAAGGCATTCTCTAGTCTGAATCCAGAGGTGTTTGGCTTTGTGTTTTCTCCCTTTACCATATTAAACTGTATATATGTGTGTGTGTGTGTGTGTGTGTGTATATATATATATGTATATATAATTTTGTTGTTGACATTTTCAAGGTCTTCCAGGTGGTTAATATCGCTAATAAACCCATCCTCACCAATCTGTGCTACAAACATCTTTGGAAATTCTTTACTAATGGAGTAAAGGTTTGGTTCCTTAACTTCCATCTTCAGTAGATGCTGTAAGGGGTCTGCATTTACAGAGGGACTGGCTGCTTTGAGAGACACATGTTTAGGGATTTAAAAAAAAGAGCCCATTTGACTGGCTCTGGAGGGAGAGGCAAGGGTGGATTCAGAGCGTTGCTTTGGAGTCCTGCAGATCCAGGGTCAAATCCTGGCTCTGGTAATTTTTAGTATGCTTGGCAGGGTGCTTAATCTTGCCAATTAATTACCCACCCCACTTTCTTATGTAAACTGAGAGTAAATGCTATTTTATTCATTCAAATACCAACTGCCGGGGATACCTAGAGCAAATGGTGGGCGATGGCTCCAGCCCGCATGGCACTTACATCAAGGTGAGGCAGACAAACAAGATAAAGTATTTAGTTCCTAGACACTAAGTGCTGGGGTGAGGTGGGGGTGGGGAATGAAGCGGAGAAGAGAAACATGCGGCGGGGAGAGAGGAGTGATGGTGCGATTTGAGGCTGTGCTGAGAAGTTCCCCTTTGGGCGAAGACTTGAAGCAGGTGAGGGAGCAAGCAGTGTGGATATCTGGAAGAAGAACATTCCAGACAGAGTAACAGCAAGAGCCCAGGCCTGAGGTGCAGTGGGCCTGGGAGTTTTGAGGAACAGCAAGGAAGCCTGTGTCTGGAGCTGAGTTGGGAGAGTAGGATATGAGCTCAGAGAGGGGGCACAGGCCGGATCGTGTGGGGTTTTGGAGGCCATTGCACGGCTTTGGACTCGTACTCCGAGATGAGGAACGAGTGGAAGATTTTGAGCAGGACAGTGACACTATCTGTCCTCATTTTCACATGACTTTAAGGTTCTTTTGAGAATTTGCATTTGTGTATGAAGGGCGCCTGGCATGCAGTAGGCATCCTGTAAGACGGTTCACTGTAATGCTGCTGTTAGTAGGATAAGGACGAAAGCCTTGCTCTTGTCCACTAAGCCCTGCCACCTTTGAAAAAGTCGCTATCGGTGGACCTGGTGTGGGTAAGGTTGGCAAGCTGCTGATCTGGAGAGCATGTTGTACAGGACTTAACTCTTCTGGGGGCATTTTTCAAGATTTGTGGCTGCTTCTCTCCCTACTTGGGTGCCCAGCATTCATGGTTCTTCCCTCTGGTCCCGTAACACATTCTGCTTTAATAGGAAGGTATGTGGTCTGTTACTTAGACTCTGGTCTTGACTGTGATTGAGTTGTCATGTGCCTGTGTATTGACTTTAGAAACTTCCTCATCGTGGTTTTTAGAGCAGTGGAAGCTGTGGATGGGAGAGGTAAGTGTAGGCAGGGTTTCTAGGACCTTAACTAGTGCCAGTGACCAGTTAGCCCTGGCCCATGTAGCTAATCTGAGAGTCATCAGCCCAGTGTCTTTATTCTTCTTGGAGCCTTGGTCAGAGAGAATCAAGTTCTAGCATGTGGGACTCTTCAAAGCCAGGTGCACTGTATTGCTTGAAAGGAAAGAAAAGCGTACCTCTTCTCTTACGGGAATAGCCCAGCTCTGTGCTGGAAGCAACACGTGGAGCCTCATGTTAGACTTGAATAATTCAGAACTGGTTAGGGTGAAGGTTATTTATCAATTTCTGTCTGTATACCTGGTATCATTAGCAGTAGAGTTACTACTTATTCCTATTGATTCAGATTTATTAGCAAATAGCAAGACTTTATTTTTAGGACCCGATTTGTGTGCCACTAAGGAAGCACTGTGGATTGCTGAGGATTTGTGTTTGTAGGAGGCCCACCTGCATGATTCCCCATTTCTTGGCTTTTTAGAAACATCCGGCCAGTGAAGCCTGCTTGGAGAAGTGGTCATGTTCCTACCTTGGATACTCAGATATTTTCATTACAGTCATGTTGAAATTGTGTGGAGTCAGTTGATTCAGTATTGATGTTAAAACATAGGAGAGATACCCTTGAATATTTAACATAGATCAACACATTGTGGTGTATTCATACAATGGAGCAGCACACAACAGCTAAAACAAACTTGAGCTACACACAGTAACGTGAATGGATCCCACTTTACGCAGAGCCAAAGAAGCAAGACACAAAGCAGTACAAACTCTATGCAGTTCAGCTATAGACAAAGCTCAGCTCTGTCATTCAGAGATTCTTGTATAAGTGGGAATTATTTGAAAAGAGGTTAGTGGTTCGCCTTTAGAGGGAGGGGCACTAGTGTTCTTGGCTGGGGGTGTAGCTACACAGATACTTCCTAATAGTTATTCTCTACGTGTGTGTATGCTGTGTGAGCTATAGCATACACAATTTTAAAAGTACATGAAAACCTGGAGAGAATGCCGGAATCCCGAGGCTGGTTGCTGGCACTAAAGAGCTGTGTGACCAGAGCCAGTCTCTTAACCTCTTTGTGTTTCAGTTTTGTATCTGTAAGTTGAGGGGGTGGAATTGAATTTGGGGTCTTGTCCAGTTTTAGCTTCGAAACTCTTTCTCAAACCCAACCTTAACTGAAGCTCAAGATGAAAGAAGGTCGTGGCATGATGGGTTGTCTGAGCCCCCAGATGGGTGGTTCTTGGAGCCCTGGGAGTACCCTAGAGTTTGAGGAAACCCTGGACCGGGTGATCTCCAAGATAACCTCCAGCTGTGAAAAGTACACGATTCAGAATCAGGGCAACCTTGGTTCCCATAATGGGTTAGTTCCCACTGCTGGGCTGTTTAGGGTGGGATGTTCTCATCCCTTTGAATTCTCCCTCAGTGAAGGCAGCAAAGTGAGGCTTGGTCAGTGAGCATTTCTCCAGGGCTTGCTGAATGAGGTGGGGGAGATGGAGAATTACGAGACCACACCTCACCCACGATAAGCTGAGGAGACAGACTTATCTGACAGCAGACCTTGAGCTCGTACTGTGAACTAGGTCCTGAGGATGCAGCAGTGAATAAGATGCTCTGCCTTCTCAGCCTTGCGTTTAGTGGGGGATGCAGACATGTTGCCTGACAACATGGGGTCATGGGGCCTGTGAAAGGGGCAGTGCGGAGGAGGAGGGATGTATACCTTAGGCTTGGGAATTGGACCGTTTCTCAGGGGAAGTGAAACCCAGGCTGCAATACCTGCAGGTGGGAGTAGCCAGACAATGGGAGGAAGGGGTGGGAGAGCATTCCAGGCAGAGGGAGGGCCTAGGAGAGAAAGAGCATGGTGCAGTCAGGGAAGCGAAACTAGTGTTATTTCCAAGGCGGAAATGGTTAGAGATCTTGTTGATGCCTGAGAAGTCGATCCTGAGAGCCGTGGAGAGGTCTTTGAAGAGTGCTGAGCAACGGAGGGAAATGGTGAGATTTATATTTTGAAACATCAGTTTGGCTGCACTAAGGAGGATGGATTGATGTGGGGGCCAAGCTAAAGGCCAAGGGTCCACTGCTTAACCCTAGTGAGAAAGGGGCCGCCTGAACAGGGGTATTGGTGGGGGGGACAGAGAAACGGTGAACAGATACAGGAGAATCGGGGATCTGCTTGAATTAACAAGGCAGAGGGGTAGTGAATAGAGTGTCGAGGCTTTTTACCTGGACTACTGAGAGGATGGCACCCCTCTCTGAGACAGGGAACGGAAGCAAGAGGGGCTTGGGGCTCCAGAGTGGGAGGAGGTGGGCTCACTTTTGAATAGGATGAAGGGAGAGTCTGTAAGAAACAACTGGAGAGGGTGACTAGGGTGGACTACATAAAAATGGGCCAGCTTATGAGAGTCTTTGAGAGTTAGCCTAGAGCTCTGTTGTCCTGCCAGAATCACCAGGAGGAGCTGGCCTGGGAGGGCTGGGGTGGCACTTAAGGAAGTGACTCGGTGGCTTTGTCCTTAATTGATGTGTTTTCTCATGTTTCTGGGATTCTATGTGGCTGGTCCAGAGCTCAAGGTTAAGGAGACATTGCTCTATAGCCACACTGTTTTGGTTGATGGAAAGTAATGGTTTGAGACTCCAGGTTGTAATGACATCCTGGCTCCAACATTCTTTCGATCTTCACAACTGAGAGTCCCTCCAAATCCCACCAGATTCCACCATCCATCCTGGCTGCCGCCCAGCTCTGATATACCCTAGGACCAGCAGCTGTTTTTCTGCTTTTTAGCATGCAGTGCACCTCTCATTTAATGCCCAAGTGCTAGTGACTGGCCTTTGTCTTATTTCATCATCCAGCCTCATCCCGGTCTGAATTCCTACTTTTTTTTCACACCTCAGTCTGTAGGGAAACAGTTCTTTTCCTAAACCTCAGAAGAGGTTTGCTTCCTACTACCAGATATCCCCGTGTACCCCTCTTCTCGAGTTCTCCCGGTGTGTGAGTCCTGGTGGTCCTTAGAATGCTCCGTTCCAGCCTTTCCAGCCGAGTCTCAGCCTGCCCACAGGTGCTGCTTCTCTGGCATTTTGTGGTTCTGGGATTGCCAGTGTTTACTGTGCATTCTGGCAGGGCTCTCGTCCCTCTGCTTCCAGTTAGAAGATTAATAAGGGTAGATGCTGCTTTGGGAGTCCACATCTGTCTGTGCACTCTCTGGATAAACGAGTTGACCCCCAGGGCCCCGCAGAGGCCTGGCATGCTGATAACATGGCAGCCTGTCACCACGTTGGCTTGATTTTCACCTCTTACCATCTGTGTCATCAAATAGCTCCATCTCCACATTAGGTGTAGGATTCAAAAGCTGTGTGTCACCTGGGTTGCCCTCTTTCCTTTTCTCTTTCCAGATCTTATTTGTCTGATACTTTCACCCTCTGTTCTTACTTCTGCAGGTACTAGGTGCTCAGGTGCTGCTTGGTTTCTGCAATCATGTACTCCTAAGAGTATGCCACTACCATGGAGAGTTTCGAATAGATTTCATAGATCATGGGCCTTTTAGTCTCTTGGAGGTGCTCCTGCTTGGTGCTTGTGCTTGTGACTCCAGCGTAAAAGCCTCAGGTGGTGAGAAATCCTTCTATTGGCTCTCCTTGCTGGAGTGTGGTGGCCGCTACTGCCCACCTCTGTTCTTTTTTTTTTTTTTTTTTTTCCACCTCTGTTCTTGATCCCTGTTTGCCTGAGTGTGGTCCTCTGAGGAGTGGGGGGAGTGACCTTCAGCCTCTGTTCAGAAGCTGCAAACTACTTGTGTATCCTTAACATTTTTTCCGGTTGTAACCTGGTTTCCATCAGAGTATGCGCCTGTGAGGCCAGGTAAAAAGGTCAAAACTGTAGTGTTATAGAAATAAGTTCGGTGTCAAGGAGTGTGAATTATCATTTTTAAACTTGGGGAAAGGCGGTGAAAGATTTGTGTTTACTTAACTGAAGCTTAAGAGAGCCTGGTCTGTAATTCATTGTTATTAATGATATTAGTAGGGAGGAACTTGTTCCATTGTTGTAGGAAACACAAGAATGCCTTTTTGCCTGATTCCCACCCTATTTGAGCATTCTTCTTCATCCAAAGAAAGATAAAAACCATCACAAAGATGAAAAATTTAATTATAATTTTTCATGGTGCTGACCTAAACTAAGTCAAACTAAAAAAAAAAACCACAACTGGTACTTTTTACTAAGGAGGAGATTCTTACTACATAACATGTAAACCATATTCCAGAATGATGCTTCCTGGTTGCTCTACCCATTTGGAACTCCATGCTCTTGGTGGCAAATTATTAGTGAGGACCCACCAAATTTCAAAGAGCGATCTGGTTATAATGTTAGAAAGAGTTGTTAGGAGTTTGACTGGAATCTTTATAAAGAAAAACCGAAAGGATTGAGATTTAAGGATTTTGAATAAGAGTAAGACTGTGAGATGCTGACAGTAACTTCCAGGGAGGGTTGAGCTAGAGAGTCTTTGTCTCCCCAGCCTCTGTGGTTTGGGTTGATAGAATATCCACACCAAAAACTAGTTAGAGATGGGGGCTTCAGGAATGGCTAGGCAGCGCTCTGTTACGCTCATATTCAGGACTGTTGGTAAACTGTTGAGGTCACGATGTTGCCAAAATGCCAAGATGGCTCTGAGTCTGCAAAGCAGGCCACGTGGTCTGCTAACCAAAGGATGCTTACAGGAAGCCCAAGGTGAACCTGCAGTCCTGAGCACAGGCAGAACAAGGAGGGGTGGGGCAGGAGAGAAAGGAGAGAGGGCAGAGTCTGTTTCAAGAGCGTAATAACTCCACCTGCTGATAACATCCAATCCTTTGGATTAGCTACTCTTCTCCTTTGAGAGAGGAATGAGTTTGGGGTGAAGTAAGACAAAAGACTGCCTCCTCATTGCTCCCTGGAGAGGGCAGAAAAGACTCTTATGGGCTGAAGCAGAAAATGGGGAGAGGAAAGGAAGGCCTTTGAGAAATTCTGGGCTGGCGTGGGGCCATGCAGTTCTTTTGCCTTGGTGATTTGGGGAAAAGCTCAAACTGTAGTGTGCATGCAAAACACCTGGGGATATTTTAAAATGGAGATTCTCATTCACTGGGTCTGGGTTGGAGATTCTGCATTTTTAAGAAGCTCCCAGGTGTTGCTGCTGCTGCTGGTGTGTGAACCATACTTGGCATAGCCAGCTTCTGATCCATTCCTCTGGGCCATGCTGGACTGGGTTACTGCTATAGCAGCCTTTGCCCTGTATCCAGGTCCGTTACTAATTGCAGACTCTCCCTCTGGCTTAGTATTCCTAATATGCGGCCATCTCTACATCTCTAGCTTCTCAGTGGGTCTATGCAACGCTGGGCCACTGGGAAGGTTTGTTACCTGGCTTTTCTTTGTCTGGGTTACATTCCTTCTGCGAATTCTCTCTGAACATCCTGCCTTTCTTTCCCCAAGTTAAAACTGGGGGAGTGGTTTTTTAAGTTACTTTTTTTTTTTTAAACTGTAGTGTGTGGCAATCAAGATTGCCTTAGGACTTAAAGTGAAGATTACATGCTACAGAGATGATACGGTCAGGGACTCAAGGATGCCTGACTACTGCCTCGTAAGTACCTGTACTCTTCCCTGGGACCCTCTTAAGGAACAATTGCCAAATACTAAACAAAGTTCCACTAGATTTTGATTGGCCCCAAGCCCAGTGCCTTGCAAAGCAGAGTTCTGGGTTGGAGCATTGCAGTGTTTTGGGTGGTGGAAATGGCCTCAGCTCACCTGAGCCACATCCGTATCTAGGGGTCTTACCATGCTCTGGTTGTGTACCCTGCAAAGCAAAGACAGGAGGGAGAGAACAGAGAGGGCCTGACACTGAGGAGCCTTTATCTCCGGTTCAGTTTTGTTGATCCCTGGACCTGGAGGAGAGAAGGTGAAGAGAAGGGAGAAGCGCTGTGTGTCACCTTAGGCCGCCAGTGACCATGTCATAGTAGTGGTCAGTGTCCTGGATCTAACCAACTGGTGTTATGTGCTTTGCGGGAAGAGTGAGGAACGAGGTGGAGAGGGTGGTAGGCACCTTTCGTACTATGCAGGCCTTTTCCTACTGGGACATAATTTAAGGATAGCTCTGTGTACGGTAGCTGAAGTTTTCTTGTCAGTGGGCATACTGCTGCACGGTAGTTACCGCTTCAAAGTTGCTCAGTGAAGCTGGGATTCCCACGTGTGAAAAGGCATTCTCTCAAGCCCTCACACGAGCAGCAGAACCAGCATCATGCATCACTGCCTTCAGTGTGGCAGCTCAGGAGAAAACAAGATCCCGATTTAGCAGAAGCATATGTCACATAAAACACTTTGCTTTAACTATGACAAAGTGAAACTGTGAATTAGTCAGTTAAGAATTTACTTTAGTGAATATCCAAACACGTGCTAATGTGCAAGAGAAAACTTGGCTCCTCCCTTGCTGTCATTGGACCACACCTGCTTGTGGTTTTATGTTCTTCCTTAAGTTCCCAGCCAGGGCTTTGCTAAAACATCTGGGCCGTGAATCTTGGCTCTGAGTTTGGGAGACGACCACTGGGCTATGGGCGGTGAATCCCTGAAGGTGGGCTTAGGACACTGAGGGCCTGTGTGGACTGTGGAGCCCTGGCCCTATGTCCAGTGTCTTCAACCAGCCCAAGGAGCTCATGGCAGGCACATGGGGCCCTGTTGAATATTTGTCAGTATTTAGTTAGCCCTTTTGGTAGAGGATAACATTAATGTGTCCAATGTTGGAGGCCCATTAGCATCAGTGAACCAAGTTGGGTTTGCAGGGGAAAAATAACTGCAAGATATCTTGTATTCCTCAGCTAACCATTCTGCGAATGCACATGGGGGCAGTTGCTGAAAGGATGTGCAGCTGCAACCCACCACTTAAAAGCAGCTCAAAGCTCAGCCAAAAACGTCTGTAGACCTCACCAAACGTCTCCTGGGGGATCAAGATCACCCGTGGTTGAGACCTTCTCACTTAGGGTAAGGTCGTTGTGTTCTGGGATGAACCCTTGGAGGTGAGAATCCCAAGAGTCACCTGCATTTTACTCACCCAAGAGGCAGGGCTGCTGGCTCTGTACCTAAGCCAGGACTTTGGAAGTGGAAGGAAACTCAGACACCTTGTCAAGCTTCTGTTCTCTCGCGTCTCCCTTGGCCTCTACGGTGTGTATCACTGTTGCTGGACAGCCAGTCCTGCAGCAGGGTCTTCACATGCCACTGACCTGTTCTGGAGCCTCTGACGGCCTCTAGTGCGGAGAAGCCTCCCAAATCTGCCTTCCCCGACCTGTCCAAACCCATTTCCCACTAGTGCCTGACATGCATTTTCTGTTTCAGGTAGGTTTTCTTTCTCCTCCCCGTATTTCAATTGTTTTTATTCTGACCATTAGGTACAAAAGATAAGGACATAGAAAATGTCTTAAGTTGGAAATGTGCAACTTCAAACTTCGTTAAGGAACTCCAGATTTAGACATGCTGGAATGTGTATTGCGTCCATGGTTAGAGAAGGTGGATTAGATGCAAACAAAATGGAAAAGTTGTGTTTCAAGCCTAGGCAGTTACTAAGGGTCACTCTGCTCTTAGAGTTGTGCTTGGATCATTCATCTAGAGGTCACTGCTATCTATTCTTCACATTCATTCAGCGGAAGATAAAGGTGTATAATACTGACGGTCAGTTGGGTGCTGAGGGAGGTACCTAGGGGGGCAGATGGCCTCGGGGTTTTTCGTTTTTAGTTGCAGGGCCTGTGTGGGTCGGGTTCCATGTTCTGACCTGCTCCCCTCTGGTGAAGATCTCTTCCCTGAGCCATTCCTCAGTTGACTTTTGTTGGTCCTGAGTTACCCGTGCTGCAGGAGCAGGTAGTTGAGAGTTACTGCACTGATCGTCCAGGAGAGCTTACTACGTTGTCTGCCTTACGTTACCACGGTCTTCATTGGTTTACTCCTGTTTCTAAGTGTTTGGCCCTTTCCTTCTATTTAAATTGCACCACCTCTGGCAGCCTTTTCCAGTTAATCCAACCCCACCCCGTCGCACTTCCAGTCTGTACCCACACTGTCGGGGGCTTAACTGTTTTTCAAAATTGAGTTGTAGTTTATAAGCTGCTTGAAGTGAGGGATGGTTTTTCCCCTTTATCTGTGTTTTCTTTATGATGATAGCTAGCTTGGTACTTGGTACATATTTTAATATTGATTTTGATGGGGTCTTCGGGACATGTGATATGAATGTTATACTTTAATTGGAATCCAGAGAATGTGGCAACTAGGTTTGGAGCCTGTTCTTCAAAGCAACAGTTGCCACTTGGCACCTTGGCCCTTAAGCAGTTTGAGCAATAATGAAAGAAACAACTGATTTTAAGCAATGTAGTGTCTCTACAACTCTGAATATTGACTATTAAAGTATACCTCTAGGTAAACACCCAAACTGACTTGCTCAATGCAGAATGTTAGCTATAATAAGCAAATTACATTGTGGAGGAAGTGTCCATTAATTTTGCAGGGAATCATTTACTCTGATCTTGACAGATGGTCTCTTGCCTGGACTTCAGTGGGGCTGGTCAGTCTTGTCCTTTTCTGGCGCACACCTCTAGCCTCTTAGGCAAAAACTGTATGTAGTTTCCCCTTTGTTGAAGATTGAGTATCAGTTTCGTGGCTGCTGACTTTCCTTTGCCAATCCCAGGTTGTACTGTCTTCAGTTTCATGTTTCTTTCACTGCCCCATCTCAGTTTCACTTGAATCTCAGTTTCACCAGGGTCTGTGATCTACTGCCCTGGTTTCTTTGTTGGCATTGAGTCCTTTGGCACCTGCAGCTGCTTCATGAGCTGTCAGGGGTTTGCCTCTAGACATTTCAAGGCTTGGGACTTGTGTTGGAGTTTTACTCTCCCTCCCTGACCACTGGCTTGTGTCATTTGATGATGCCTAATTTGGAACCTAAAACTTTTTGCCTGTTGTGTCTTCAAATCCATCATGCTTATTGCCTGGAAAATAAGCCCTATATTCTGCTGCTATAAAGTGATGAATGATTTTTAACAAATATATCAGAATTTACATGTTACAAGTTCTATTGCCGAGTGAAGTCATTTTAGGACTATTCTAACCACACAGCTATTGCTCAGGAAGTTTTGGAAGTTCTAATTGCATTCAAGCCATCTTATAATTTACACATGGACCAAACACATTTCATCAGTACAACTAAGTAAGTCTTTATTGAGCACTTTCGATGAGCCAGGTAGTACAGTAGGTCTGAGGCTCAAAAGAATGGTTATGGCTGCTTTTGTGGAGCCTACAGTCTGGTTGACATAAGTGTATGGGCAACCCTGGGACAAGCGGGATGCATTGGCATGTGATGAGGGAGGTGACATGGATTCAAGAGGTTCATCTGTGGGGAATGGGTGTGGGAGGAAAGTCAGAGAAGGCTGAAGTCATGAAGAACGGGGAGGATTTCAGGAGGATAAGATAAGGGAGGGAGGGGCATTCCAGGAAGAGGGAACCGTACCAACAACCAGAAAATCCAGGGCTTGCTCGGGAAATGGGATAATTCCATTGGACTGGCTGACTGCATGTGCAGTGACAGTTCCTCATCACACCGGCCCCGTGGGTGGGTGCCAGGTGAGGCTGCAGGGTCTGGGCTGGCTCAGCAGGGGTCTCCCAGAGGATCTGAGAGCAGATGTTGGTCAGAGATGGGGGGTGTATTGTGGCCAAGCTGAGGAGCCAGCATAGAATCCAGTGTTGGGCCCCTGGGCGAGTGGGAAGTTAGAGACTAAGGAGAGGAGGTGGGAACAGGACAGGAAGTAGGAATGCAAGGCAGGGTGCGGTGGGGGGGGGGCGGGTTCAACTTTTAAGGATATTCAGTGTGAACGAGGCTGGAGGCAAAGGACTTACACTCATATAGAAGTGAGGATGGTGCTGGGGGAGTGGGCGTCTCATAAAGGTCAGACTGAACAGAGAAGAGAGTGGAGACAGTGGCCAGAGAGCACCAAGGGCCTTGAATAACAGCCTGAAAGAGGCTCTGGGAACCATTGATCCTTCTCAGACAAGGAGTGAAAGGCCAGACCTGTGTTTTAGGAAGGGGGATCTCCTAGCTATTGGTAGGATGGGTTGGAGAGGAGCGAGACTGAAGGCAAGGAGACCATAGCACTTGGCAGCCTAAGTTTAAAGGCGAAGAATGCCTGAACCAAGATGATTCAAATGGGGAAAGGGAAAGAAAGGGTTGGTGTGGGAAGCAGGTGGGAAAGGGTTTGGTGACGGCTTAGGTGCTCGGTGACCATATGTCCTTGTTTGCACCAGAGATGCACGGTTTATGCCTATTGACCTGGCATAGATGAATCATATGAAGCTGCCTTTCTGTAGGTCAAAAATGATCCCAGGTGGCCATTTCATATGCGTCAACCTAATACTAAAAGGACTTCCTTTCACTCTTAGAAGTGTCCCAGTTTGGGTAGTAAATTACTTGGTCATCTTAGTTAGAGGTCGGGAGATGAGGCAGAATAAAGTTTTTTCCAAGGTTCTGAGCTTGATGACCAGGAGAGTAGCCAGAAGTAATAAGAATTGGGAGGTGATACTGTCCTGTCTTGTTTCCTAAATTTGGGACTGACTCACACCTTACTTTCAAATAATTCCATTCTAACTAAAGATGGAACACACTTTGACCCCTGAGGATATGTGAAAACCTACAGCCTGTGAAGGTGGTTTGTGTAGGAGCCATAACAGCCATTGTTCGGGCTCTTAGAAAACTACTTTGAATGGCGTGACTCACATCTGGATGAGTAAGTTCTGGTGAGTGTGTTTGCACACGAGGCCCCCTGAACTGTGGACACTCCTCATACGGTGGTCAGAGTAAGCGATTGGTCAGCCTAGGCCCCAGGGTTCATGCCCTTCTGTTCAGTGTTTATAGGCTCTGTTTCCCCAAGGCCAGCCAGCCTCACAGATGCTGGTCCTTATTCACAACGAGGGCTGGGCATGGGTGTGTCCATGGCTTGGTGCAGACCCACCACCCGTGTGAGGACGGAGCCCCTCTCACTCATGGAGCCCAGTGCACGTGCCTCCTTCGTTATGGAAGCCAGTACCAAGTGTTGGGTGGAGAATCAGAAATGGCACTGTGATAAAGCTACTTTTAGCCTTTTTACTCTCAAGATCTTGCTTCACTCCCTTTATTTCATGGGTTAACTACAGGCCCTGGTGTGCTGAGGAGGAAAACGCAAGTATGGGGTTGGCCAAAAGGTTCGCTTGTTTTTTTCCGTAAGATGGCTCTAGTAGCACTTAGTTGTCTTTAACTTCATTCGAAACAATTTTGTTAGATTGTATGTGACAATTGTCACATAAGCACGCATTTAAAAAAAGACATCAAAATTGGTGAATTTTTGTGTAGCCATTTTAATATTGAAGGTAGAAGAAAAAAGCAACATTTTTGGCATATTATGCTTTATTATTTCAAGAAAGGTAAAAACGCAACTGAAATGCAAAAGAAGATTTGTGCAGTGTGTGGAGAAGGTTATGTGACTGATCAAATATGTCAGAAGTGGTTTGCGAAGTTTCGTGCTGGAGATTTCTCGCTGGACGATGCTCCATGGGCAGGTAGACCAGTTGAAGTTGATAGCAATCAAATCGAGACATTAATTGAGAACAATCAATGTTATACCACGCGGGAAATAGCCGACATACTCAAAATATCCCAATCAAGCATTGAAAATCATTTGCACCAGCTTGATTATGTTCATCACTTTGATGTTTGGGTTCCACTTAAGTTAAGCGTAAAAAACCTTCTTGACCGTATTTCCGCATGCGATTCTCTACCTAAACGTTCCATTTTTAAAACAAATTGTGATGGGCGATGAAAAGTGGATACTGTACAGTAATGTGGAACGTAAGAGATCGTGGGGCAAGCGAAATGAACCACCACCAACCACAGCAAAGGCCGGTCTTCATCCAAAGAAGGTGGTGATGTGTATATGGTGGGATTGGAAGGGAATCCTCTGTTATGAGCTTCTTCCAGAAAACCAAACGATTAATTCCAACAAGTACTGCTTCCAGTTAGACCAACTGAAAGCAGCACTCGACAAAAAACGTCCAGAATTAGTCAACAGAAAACACATAATCTTCCATCAGGATAATGTAAGACCGCATGTTTCTTTGATGACCGGGCAAAAACTGGTACATCTTGGCTGGGAAGTTCGGATTCATCTGCTGTACTCACCAGACATTGCACCTTTGGATTTCCATTTATTTAGGTCTCTACAAAATTCTCTTAATGAAAAAAATTTCGATTCCCTGGAAGACTGTAACAGGCACTTGGAACAGTTCTTTGCTCAAAAAGATAAAAAGTTTTGGGAAGATGGAATTATGAAGTTGCTTGAAAAATGGCAGAGGCTAGTGGAACAAAAGGGTGGATACATTGTTCAATAAAGTTCTTGTTGAAAATGAAAAATGTGTCTTTTATTTTTACTTAAAAACTGAAGGCACTTTATGGCCAGCCCATAATTACTCCTGCTTCTGTTTCACAGGGGGAATTACTGGCTATGCCAGGGCATCAGTCTCCAAAGGATAAATGGCTTTGTCAGGCAGACCATGATAATAGAAGATAGTTTAGTGGGAGCACAGTTTTTGAAATGGGTATACTCCAGAGGGTCCTGCTGTGAGAAATGTTGTATACAAAGTGTTTAAAACTGACAGGTTTACCCTGGGAGGGGGAAGGGTAAGCTGGGACGAAGTGAGAGAGTGGCATGGACATATATACAGTACCAAATGTAAAATAGATAGCTGGTGGGAAGCAGCCACTTAGCACAGGGAGATCAGCTCGGTGCTTTGTGGCCACCTAGAAGGGTGGGATAGGGAGGGTGGGAGGGAGATGCAAGAGGGAGGAGATATGGGGATGTATGTATATGTATAGCTGATTCACTTTGTTATAAAGCAGAAACTAAGACACCATTGTAAAGCAATTATACTCCAATAAAGATGTTAAAGAAAAAAAACTGACAGGTTTTTTATTACAGGGCAGGTCCACAGACAATAGGTCCTAGCTTCAGTTTTTGGTGGCCTAATAGTTACAGAAAGAGTCAGTACCCCATCATGGGCATTGTGTGTTACGTACCAGGTGTGTGGATGAAGAATTCTAAGAACACCAGAGTACTCAGTCTGTGTTAAATCTTTGATGAAGACAACACTGATCTGCATAGAGTTTTTTTTTTTTTTTTTTGATAAATGTTCCCATGGGACAGTAGTACAGCTTGAGGGTTAGCTCTGTAGTTTTCTCCTAGATGGCTTCTCCCTTCCCTTCAGAATGAACTACCCTTTTCTCTGTATTTCATTATGAAATCTTTAGTGTTTTCATTGAATTCTTTTTGACTACAAAAGAACTCGAGTATTATAGAAAATTAGGAAGATGCCGGAAACAATAGAGAGAATCAGGGTCATTCCTAATCTTACCACTCTTCCCCTTAACATGTTTCCTCCTTCCTTCTTCTAATCCCACCTGCTTGGAGATAAACTGTTACATTTTGATGTAAACTTTCCAGACTAGCCTTTTGCATGCACAAACCATATATCCAGAGATCCATGTATTTTTTTGTTTGTTTGTTTTTTTAACAAAATAAGCATCATACTGTACATGTTTTGTGACTTTTTCATTTAATATACCTTGATTATCTTTCCAAATCGTACATATTCATCTACTACTACATCTTAGCTACTACAGGATTCACATGGATGACTGTACAATATGTTTCCACCCCATGGTTGATGGAAATTTAGGCCAATTCTCAATTTGTACAGTTATAAACCATGGTGCAGTTAATATCCCTATTTATTTACTTCATCATCAGGCTAGTGTTTTTGTAGGAGAGAACTCCTAGACTTGACCTGACTAGGTCAAGTTGCTCTCCAGGTTTAATCCATTTTGCTGTTCTGTGTTCTGTGTGACTGTGCCTGTTTCCTTACCTCTTGGCATTACAAGTCTTTTAATATTTTGCAAAAACTATTAGGTTAAAAAATGGTATCCTGCTGTTTAATGGTCATTCCTTGAATCATGAGTGAGGTTGAGCATCTTTTCATATGTGGATTGGCTCTTTGAATTTCTTTGAATTGTCTTGATAGGTTGTTAATATTTTGTTCCTGATTTATAGGAGCTTTGAGAATAAGATATTAAACCTTTCTTTGTACATTTGAGAATTATTTTTAATATTCATTTATTTATTTGGCTGCGCCAGGGCTTAGTTGCGGCATGCGGGATCTACTTCTCTGACCGGGGATCGAACCCGGGCCCCCTGCAGTGGGAGCACGGAGTCTTAACCACTGGACCACCAGGGAAGTCCCTTGTGAATGTTTCTTATCTGTCATTTGTTTTTAAATTTGTTTATGGAGAGTCTTTAAAAAGAATGTTGTCAAATCTGTCAGTCTTTTTCCTTTATGGATTTTGAATTTTATGTCATGCTTATTTAGGCTTTGAAATTCTTAAAGTATTTTTGGAGCCCAACAGTCTTGATATTTATTCAGTGATGCAGTAAGTTAACTAATATTAGAGTATCTACTTGATGTGTTCTGTTCCTACTTATTACAGCATCATTTCTTTCCCCCATTAATTTCATTTTGAGCTCCTGCTTGTCAGAGGCGTTCATTCATTACAGCGGCTTTTTAGGAAATCGAATATCCCCCTTTTGGAAAACCTGAGAGTTATGGTCCAGCTAAGCATTTGACCAGCCTCTTCCAGGAACCTCATGGTTTCCATGGCACCTTTATAACCCTTTTATAAGGATCTTTGAGCAGACAGGGTACTTTTTCGTTAAAAACTGACTCAGCCAAAGTCGTGGGTTTCAAACACATCCTGCTTTCCTGAGGTTTGTTACAACAATGCCCAGAGGCAGGAGCTCCACACGCTAATCTCCCTTCCCTTTAAGATGTGTGACCTTGGGTTTGTCACTTAACCTTTCTAGAGTCCTCTACTCATTTTTCAAATGCAGGACTCAGTCATCCCTTTTAATGTCACTATTTCTTGGTTTCATGATTCTTTTGAATTTCAGCTTAGGGCTGTGTCTCTGCTACTGTGGTTTTCTTGTCTGTCATTTCCCTCTTCTAATCTTTTCTTTCCATCTTTTGAGCCTCTTATTTGAAATCCCTTCAAGGCAGGCAGTTATTCATTTGGATTCTTCTCTTTGTTTCTGCAGGCCCTTAGATGTGTCTGCCTCATTTCCTGGACTCTGTCTTTGCAGCTGAAATTAGAAACATGAAGAAGCATAGCAGATGCTAGAATCTTATGAAGTAACAGGCCCAGAATAGCCCAAGTCCACTGGTAGAGGGCTTGGCTATAATTCCAGTGACAGCTCCTGATGGGGCTGACCTGACCAGGTCCCCTGTTTCTCCTAGACTTCTGAGGATGGCCTAAGTACATCCTCACCCCCTTGGCCAAACCCTTGACTTTTGTAGTCCCATTTCCCCCATTTTTTCCTTTTAGTGTGTTAGTATTAAAGGGTTTGGGAAAATTTCAGTACAAACCTGTGTGTA
Source organism: Balaenoptera ricei (assembly GCF_028023285.1). Lineage (NCBI taxonomy): Eukaryota > Metazoa > Chordata > Mammalia > Artiodactyla > Balaenopteridae > Balaenoptera > Balaenoptera ricei. The sequence goes on along the minus strand of NC_082652.1, from coordinate 70,247,117 downwards.
AATGGGAGTTTAAATCTACAGAAGCTGCAAGCAGTCACTGAACAGAAGTTGGGGTTGGGGGTACTCAGCTGTGGGTAACAGGGTGTGGTGATAAGTCAGGTGGCCCTTGGGCATGTGGCTCATTTGGTAAACAAATGGCTGCCCGTGTACCCTGAGAGCCTCCTGCACAAGGAGAGAAGCAGCCTGGAGCGATGGAAAGAAGGCAAAATAGGAGCCAGATTTGAACCCCCCCAGTTTGTGGGCTACCAGTTGCTTTTTGTTTTAGGTACATCCCTTAACTTCTGAGTCTACCCACTTTGTGGGATGGTTGTAAGGATTAAGGGATAAGATTCGTGTATGCTGACTACTAGAAAGTGCTATCTATAAATGGTAATGATAACTTTTTAGTACTTGTGGTGGTGACGGAATTACCAAGAATACAAGGATGGGTATGAAAATAAGTTGAATATGAGTAAAATCTGTTAATGTACTAGGAGACTTTATCTATAAAGTGCTAAAGAACTTGGGAGGCGAGAGCTTCTATCAACCTGCGTGTAGGAGGGGAATGCACAACATTCATATACTAAATACTCATTGATCAATCAGAGCTGCTGTAAGATGGGCTGCCAGATATTTAACAATTCCTTTATAAACCTCCAGTGCATTTGAATGATAGGATAGGACTTTGTCCAGTTTTCTTTGTCCAAGTGGTGAGTGACTGCAGCGTGCCCACATGCACAGGTGGAGCCCTTACTAAGAATTCCCTTATCCTGGTGGCACAAAGATACCCAAGAACACCTGCTGATGTGTGATTTGAATGCACTTCCTCATAGAAACATGTTTACTATACTTTGGGTATATCGGCTGTGTGAGCTGACCTGGGAACTTATCACTTCTAGGATGGTTTCTATGGAAAAAGTGAATTCTGAGTTCCAGACTTAGAACTTAGAATACAGCTTGTTTGAATATTTTTTTTTTTTTTTTGAGAGGGAAATTTTTTTTTTAATTTTATTTATTTATTTATTTATTTATTTATTTATTTATTTATTTATGGCTGTGTTGGGTCTTCGTTTCTGTGCGAGGGCTTTCTCCAGTTGCGGCAAGCGGGGGCCACTCTTCATCGCGGTGCGCGGGCCTCTCACTGTCGCGGCCTCTCGTTGCGGAGCACAGGCTCCAGACGCGCAGGATCAGTAATTGTGGCTCACGGGCTTAGTTGCTCCGCGGCATGTGGGATCTTCCCAGACCAGGGCTCGAACCCGTGTCCCCTGCATTGGCAGGCAGATTCTCAACCACTGCGCCACCAGGGAAGCCCAGCTTGTTTGAATATTGATAAAGAAAACTCTCACTTAGTGCTACAGGAGGATGTGGGACCATGTTATAAGTGAAGTGGCGATACAATGAGGTTCTCCCTGAATGGATCCAAGAGGTAGTAGCCCCCCTGTGTTGCACTGTAACATGCACCAGGTCAGGTGTAGGAAGACTTTGGTACCTAAGAGGCTAGGAAGCTATTCTGCTTTGATTTTAAACATTACATTTTGAAATCTTGGTTTAAGAAAATCGCCTTAAAAGAAGGATAAAAAAGGAAGGGGCGGGGCTTCCCTGGTGGCGCAGTGGTTGAGAATCCGCCTGCTAATGCAGGGGACATGGGTTCGAGCCCTGGTCTGGGAAGATCCCACATGCCGTGGAGCAACTAGGCCCGTGAGCCACAACTACTGAGCCTGCGCATCTGGAGCCTGTGCTCCGCAGCAAGAGAGGCCACGATAGTGAGAGGCCCGCGCACTGCGAGGAAGAGTGGCCCCCGCTTGCCGCAACTGGAGAAAGCCCTCACACAGAAACGAAGACCCAACACAGCCATAAATAAATAAATAAATAAATAAATAAATTAATTAATTAATTAAAAAAAAAAAAAGAGGAGACACAGGCTGACAATCCTGCACTGCAGCACTATTTACCCTAGCCAGGACTTGGAACAACCAAAAACAGTGTCCGTCAACAGATGAATGCGCAGGGAAGAGGTGGTCCATGTGCATGGTGGAGTATTGCTCCGATGGAAAATATAAATTAAATATAAAAAAAGGAGCAAGCGTAAGTAGGGAGACATGAGCTTTGGGGGTCTATGTGGGCACAAAAAAAAAAAAAAAAAAAAGGAATGGGCAGCATCAGTAGTAGGAACAGCAACCCACCCGTGGTGGGGTGGTAGTGACTTCCTGGCTTCCTGTAAATGCTGGCTATAGAGCTTATGAATGTTGGTTGTTGAATTCTAGATTGATGTGGAGACAAACCCAATAAGGGATGTTAGTTAACATCCCACAGCCGTTGTTTCCTGGATTCCCTGTCCATTTGGGCTATTGTAGTAGAACACCATAGATTAAGTGGCTTTTAAACAACAGGAATGTATTTCTCCTTGTGGAGGCTGTGAGTCCATGATCAAGGCACTGGCAGATTCAGTGTCTGGTCAGGGGTGCTTCCTGTTTCATGGATAGCCATCTTCTCTCTGTGTCCTCAGATGTTGGAAGGGGAGAACTCTGGGCTCTTCAGCCCCTTATAAGGGCACTGATCCTGTTCATGGGGGCTCCACCCTCATGACCCAGTCACCTCCCAAAGACCCCACCTCCAAACACCATCACTTTGGGAATTAGGTTTCAACATAATGAATTCTGAGGAGACACAAACATTCAGTCTATATCACCCTGTCAGCAAGCAATGGGTTCGTTCTCTTGGGCAGACCTGGAGTCTGTCTTCCATGAACACCCTTTGTTAGTTTCCTTCAGAGGAGAAACTTTGGTTTGCTTTTTATATTTCTAACACTTGAATAAGGGTTCCTATAACTTGAGCTTTTGATAAACTCTAAAAAATAGTACTTAAAAAGGAAACTGGTATGCCTTCTGGAAGATTGCTTTTGCTAGTGTTATGGACAGGAATAATAAAGATTAGCCAGGAATAATGGACGTTTTAGAGAGACTTCTTCTCCCAAATGATATTACCAAGAAAGGGAGCAATAGAAATCAATCAACAAGAATCTGTCAGGCACTAGCATATACCTCTACTGGATTGAGGATTTTGGAAGAACCAAAGATGTGTAATACAACGCTTCTTCAAAAGTTTATCATGTAGATAAGATAGATATGCAAAACAATGACTGGAAAAGACAGTATGAAATGAATTACTTTGCTACAAATCATTTTTGGAAGATGGGGGGATATAAATTATACATACATGAATCCATGCATTTTAAATGGCAATGTGCTCAAATGCATAATCTGGACAACTGGAGAACTTTAGTAATTTCTGAAGTACAGGCTCGAGCTGGTCTTTGAAGAGGGGGCAGGACTAAAGGGTTATGTGAGAGGATATGTAAAATTGTAGATTAAAAAAATTCACTGTTATATTTTATTCCTAATAAGCTAACCTGGGGTTACACAGAAAGGAACACAACTTTTGTTTTAAAGATTTTCGTCACCTGAAAAATATTTCATCTCTGCGGTTTCACCAGTGTGGCCACCTGTGTTTAAGCAGTGTCTGTGGTGGTGATACATGGACTCCACATCACGTATTTTTCTGATGTGTGTGGTAGCTGTTCCCTACGTATCTGCCAAGTGAAGTTTTCTGAGGCTCAGTTCTGATATCACCTTTATCTGGTTCAGAAACTTTCAGTAGGTTCCTAAAGCTTGAATTCCTCCACCCCTGGAAAGGTGTCCTGGGTTCCTCCATGGTCCGCTACAATCCTGACTTCCCAGCCTTTTCCTTCTGCCTTTCTCTGCACACCCAGTCCACAGCCAGCCTTACTGCAGGCCCCCCCTCACCCACACAGCTTGCTGTGTGTCCTACATGTGGGTCTCTTCCTGGTAGTCCCTGTCTCTGCGTGTTCAAATCTTGCATGTCCTTCAAAGCTTTGCTCAAATGTCGCTACTTCCATAAAGCCTTCTTATCTTTCCAGCTAACAGAATCCCTGCCACCTCTGAGTCTGGTGGCATCCAACCCACCCTGTTCTTGTGGCCCTTGGTATTTTCTCCTTTGTATTGTTGGTTTCTGAGGAAGTTTTTCTCCTCTCCCCTGGAGAGAGGGCAGAGTGCCAGGCCCTTCTCATCTTGGTTTTTCTGCACCTAACATCAGCTGTGCTTTCCACACAAGAGGCCTTACCTCCTGAGAAAAGGTGCCTCATGAATCAGAACTGGCATCTCCAGTCCTTACCCTGACTAGTAAACACCTGGGCCTCTTTGTTGCTACACTTACATATTCATTTGGTGGGTTTTGCTGATGTGTGTATAGATGATGGATGCATGCAGACAAGCATAATATGATTCTGTTAACATTCTGCTTTATAATGCAGTCTCTAAGATGTTTTTTTTATCAAAGGGAGTTTCCCGGGGAAGCTGTGGGGTGTAAAGGGGCAGTCGTTTGGAAACATCAGAATCCTACCCAGCTGTAGATTAAGGAAGCTCTCTCAGGATGTGGGGAGAAAGCTAAATGCTAAGATGTGTCCCTGGCCACAAGATTGTATGGTGTTGGGTAACGTCTCTGCCTGATTGTTGTATTGTTCACAGCTGTCACACACACAGACGTGCCAGCTGTGCTGTTATTGTGGATCTCTGGCATGATCTGCTATAGAGGGCCACTATTCCCAGTCTGTCTGATTTGGGGATATTGGTAGAGCGATTTTGTGTTTGGTTATCTGTTGCTGCGTACAAGCCACCCCAATATTTAGTGGCATAAAAACAATAGTCTATTTTCATCTCATGTTCGTGTGGGTTGAGTCACATGAGTGCCCTCTCCAGCTCATCCGCTTTCGTGGCTTCAGCTTCCACCTGTAAGTGTAAGACTTCTAGGCTCTTTTTTTTTTTTTTTTAATAGAATATTTCTAGGGTATGATTTCTTTATTTATTTTTATTTTTTAAATTTATTTTTGGCTGCTTTGGGTCTTTGTTGCTGCGCACGGGCTTTCTCTAGTTGCGGCGAGTGGGGGCCGCTCTTCCTTGCAGTGCGCGGGCTTCTCATTGCGGTGGCTTCTCTTGTTCAGGAGTACGGGCTCTAGGCACATGGGCTTCAGTAGTTGTGGCTCGTGGGCTCAGTAGTTGTGGCTCACAGGCTCTAGGCGCGCGGGCTTCAGTAGTTGTGGCGCATGGGCTTAGTTGCTCTGTGGCATGTGGGATCTTCCCAGACCAGGGCTCGAACCTGTGTCCCCCGCATTGGCAGGTGGATTCTTAACCACTACCCACCAGGGAAGCCCTCTAGGCTCATTTTTGAGCCTTTGCTCCCTTCCTGAGCTCTAGACATAAATATCCAGCTGACTGCTGGCGTAGTCCGTGGGATTCCTCCAACCTTTGCATTTCCACAAGGGAGGTCTTTATCTTTGACATGGATGTGAAAATTATGTTGTTTCTCTTTAAGTCTCCAATGCCTGCCTAGTATATGGCACACACAGTAGACACTGGGTAATACTTGATGAGTTAGTATGTGAATGAACACTTGTGTAGGCCCACCAATAGGAGAGTGTGTAGATAATGGTACACACGCAGTGGAATACTGAAATGAGTGAACCAGATCTACTTGTATCAACAAGGATAAATATCAGTGGTGAGTAGAAAAAATAAAATTATGGAGTATTTAGTATATGCTACCATTTATCTAAAATATCCAGCCCCAAATATTGTGCATTTCTGGGTATATATTTATGTGGTCCCGGTGTACTAACATGGATGTGAGGGCATCGCTCCACTGTCAAGATAATGGCTATCCTTTGGGGGTTAGAGTGGGGGTAATTGCAGGGGGAAGGAACCCTCAACAGTAACATTAAATTTGTTTTAAAATATCCAAGGTGAGTAGGAATAGGCTATAAAATGTTAACTGAGTTTTGGAGATATGGATGTCTGCTTTAACTGCTCTGTACTTTAAAAAAAAAATCTGCAATATATTAATTTTTTTTTTTAAAAAAGGAAAGACAGTGATATACCAGAGTTCAGCAGAAATAGATGTAGTGAGCCTCACTGAGAAGTTAAGCAGAGACTTGATGAGGGTCACACTTCTGTGCCAGAGATTAGAACCCAGATGACGTGGCCCTGCCCAACTGATCTTTCCCCTCTCCCATGTCATCGCATTATATTCAGACCTAGAATGTTTGGTAAATATGATTGATCATTTTCCATTCACTTTGATATTGACTGCCCGTTACCTGTGTTAGTCAAGCTCTGTGCTGGGCATAGGCTAGCCAGGGAATATTCAGGGCCTGGCTTGTTATGCCACTGTTCTGACATCTCTTTAAGGAGGATCTCTATTGCCATCCCTATAACACCAGTGGGTCTCACAGATGGTTTAATATATACTCACAACAAAGGCACTGTGTATGATCCCAGAGGGCTGAGGAGAGATGGACCAGCATTGGGAAGTGCTGGTCCACTTGACTTGGTGCCTCTGAGGTCTAGGAACCATGTCTTACTTGTCCATGCATCTGTCCTGGCACCTGCCACATTGGTGCTTAAATATTTATTCGAATTAATGGATCCAGGAATGTTTTATTAATGTGGCATTGTTAATCAGGATGCAGATGAGACCTTCTCCCTGTATGCTGAGAGTAAAATATGATTTATTAGGTTTAGAAAAGTAATAACAGAGCCTGAAAAGAGACCTTTCACCTGGAAGGAGTTTTCTGGGAGCAGCTGTTGGAGGTTCCTTTGGGGGTGATCTTGCAGTTCTGATCTGAGACCCATGTGCTCGTGGTAATGCCTGGCTGTTTTCCTCAGCTTCCCCAAGGCTGGTGGCCACAACCCCTTTCCTTGCACCGTTAGGCAGGCAGCTGGATTCACAGAGCTCCCCTCCTCTTCCCCACCCCCACTGTGATGGGAGGTGCTTCACTGTCAGCTCAAAAACAGCATCCCAAAGACTGCTGGCAAGTACAAAGGACCACATGCCCACAGAAAGGTAGCCCAAGCTTTCTGGAGACATTGCAGTTTATGGGGGGTGGGAATGGATAAGATAATTGTATTCTCTCTTTTTCCCCTTCTCATGCCAACTGTGTTAACTGTTAACGGTGCTCAGAGCTGAAATAGGAAATACAGCTTCTCAGAAAAGAACTTAGAACAAGGCAGATTTCTACTCCACTGTGAGTTGTTGCCCTTCCCTGTGGGCAGTAGCTCTGTCATGAACAGCCTGCCTGTGTTAAATGATCTTTGTGCACTTTTATGGCTGATTCCATCACCATATAACTTAAAGTTTTAACTAGTTTGATGACCTCAATTTCATATTATGTGTATTTCCAGAAGGCAATAATAAGTGAATGGCTGATGTCCTAAGGAAAAATAACTAGATAAAATATTCATTGTTTAGCCTGGGAATGGAGATGGGGCTGGTTATTAGCTAATCATTACTCTAGGTGTTAGAGATTTAGATTAGAGTTTGTGAAGTTCTAAAGAATATATGATGTGTGACTGCTTTTCCTATTACGCTAATTAAAGTAACATGCCAAGCTCACAAGTTCGTATGTTGGAAAAACTACCACTGACCACTCATAATGAATTACCGGGACAGAATAAGCAGTAAGGACTGAGAGAACTGATGTTATTCCTTACAGACAGCAGGTAACGCAGGCATGTCACAATTATGAACGGGGAGGTGGGTGACAATGGACTGAAGCCCTGCCTTGGGGTTAGAAGACCTGGGTTCCAGACCTGGCTCTGCAGTTTCAGAGGAAAAGTGGGCAAAGTCTCTTAAACTTGCTGAGGCATCCCCCCTCCTCTGCCCCTGTACTTTGCCAGAGATGAAATAATACTCTACTTACTTCTCAGAGGAGTTGTGAGGTTCAAACTAAAGTTTAAAGTCCTCCAAACTATAATCCAGTTCTGCTGTCATTACCATCATAGCAGGCATCAGGATTCTCTGGCAGCACAGTTGACCCTTGAACAATAGAGGCTTGAACTGCACGGGTCCACTTATACATGAGTATTTTTCAATAGTAAATGCTACTGTACTACATGGTCACAGCTGGTTGAATCTGATGATGCCGATACAGAGAGCTGACTGTAACTTATATGTGGATGTTTGACTGTGCAGAGGGCCAGCGCCCCTAATCCCTGCCGTTGTTCAAGGGTCAGCTATATAGATTTCGTCACAAGTTCCCAGAAGGTAAGAGCATGAAGATGTGGGGAGTCGCCAGCAAGGCAAAGAACTGCTGTGTGAGTGATGAGTTCCCCAGCCCTGAGGGTATTTAAGCCTAAATTGGGTAACCGTCTTCCTGCCAGAGATTCAGAAGAAGGGATTTGAAAGTAGGCAGTTCCTTTCCAAGGTCCTCTCCCTCTCAGATGATGTGGTTTAGATTCCCTATGGACACATTTTTCTATTTACTAATCTTATGTGAGGCATAGAAAACCTAATGGTTGCAAAGAGAACAATAAAGGTGGTTAAAGCAGAGTTTAGGGAAAAAACAACTGAATATAACCCAGGAAGAGAAATCTAAGAGAGGACAAATATTCCACTCTCTCAGAATTGATACTTGATTCATCCTGGATGATGGATTAAAAGAAACACAGATCTGTTTTTTCCCCTTCTCATTTTACGGATGAGAAAATTTGAGGCTGAAGAGGAGGGTGTGTGCTGGTAAGCACTGGCTAACAGGTGCCAGGCATTGATCTTAAAAACTCTACACGTTACTCATGGAATTCTCCCACCTACCCTACGGGAGGGACCCGATCATAAACTGATGCCCAGGGAGGTTATGTAATTGGCCCAAGTCACACTGCTACTCCGTGGCAGGCAGTCTGGCTCCAGAGTTTGTTTTACTGTGGCACTTCCATGGTGGTTGTTCAGGGAAGTTACAGTCATATTCTGTAATTTGCTTTTAATTATAAATCTCCCTTGTGGTGGACTGGTGTGCCTGAGGATGAATGAGTTTGAGATGCCTGACCTTGGGCATCAGTGTGGGGACTCCCACTAGGGGGTGTACCTCCCTTCGCTCCCAGTGGTATGTGGCCTTGGGGACCAGCCTTGTAACTGAGCTCACGTCTTTGGAGAACGGCTGGCCAGATGTAGGAAAACCCTCTGAGGCTGTGAATGAAAGTGGAGTTGACGTCCCCAAACAAGGAATGAATTCTCTGCTTTGTCTTTGCTTCTCCAGTGCTCTGACGTCCCATGTTGCATGCAACATGCTTGCCTAAACTGCTTCCTCAAATCTGAAAGTCTTTCTATTGTATTGGGGTGATGGCTTCAGGTTCTTAGCTAAAGTAAAATGAATCTTAGTGACTAATGGTCTCAGCTCTTAGGAGGCAAAGAAGCTGGGTATTGTGAGTGAAATATGTCTTAATCTTACAGTTAATATTAGGCCAGACATTTCCTTGAGGTAGAAGGGATGGAATAAGTTGTGTGTGATATTAGTATATTTCACCGATGTCTTTGCTTTAAACATAGTAAAGAGTGAGGCCCTTGATCTGAATTGGTTTGAGTTTTCAAGAATGCATTTTAGATTTGGGGAGATTAACCAAGATGGCGGAGTAGAAGGACGTGCTGTCACTCCCTCTTGTGAGAGCACCAGAATCACAACTGACTGCTGGACCATCATTGACAGGAAGACCCTGGACTTCACCAAGGAGGATACCCCACGTCCAAGGACAGAGGAGAAGCCACAGTGAGACGGTAGGAGGGGCGCAAGCAGAGTAAAATCAAACCCCGTAACTGCTGGGTGGGTGACTCACAGACTGGCGAACACTTATACCACAGAAGTCCACCCACTGGAGTAAAGGTTCTGAGCCCCACGTCAGGCTTCCCAACCTGGGGGTCAGGCAACGGGAGGAGGAATTCCTAGAGAATCAGACTTTGAAGCCTAGTGGGAATTGGATTGCAGGACTTTGACGGGTCTGGGGGAAACAGAGACCCCACTCTTGGAGGGCACACACAAAGTAATGTGTGCATCAGGACCCAGGGGAAGGAGCAGTGAGCCTGGGGGAGACTGAACCAGACCTACCTGCTGGTGTTGGGGGGTCTCCTGCAGAGGCGAGTGGTGGCTCTGTTTCACCGTGGGGATAAGGACACTGGCAGCAGAGGTTCTGGGAAGTTCTCCTTGGCGTGAGCCCTCCCAGAGTCTGCCATTAACCCCACCAAAGAGCACGGGTAGGCTCCAGTGTTGGGTTGCCTCAGGCAAAACAGCCAACAGGGAGGGAACCCAGCCCCACCCATCAACAGTCAAGTGGATTAAGGTTTTACTGAGCTCTGACCGCCACAGCAACAGGGAGGGAACCCAGCCCCACCCATCAACAGTCAAGTGGATTAAGGTTTTACTGAGCTCTGACCGCCACAGCAACAGTCAGCTCTACCCACCACCAGAGCCTCCCATCAAGCCTCTTAGATAGCCTCAACCACCAGAGGGCAGACAACAGAAGCAAGAAAAACTATAATCCTGCAGCCTGTGGACCAAAAACCACAGTTACAGAAAGATAGAGAAGATGAAAAGGCAGAGGGCTATGTACCAGATGAAGGAACAAGAAAAAACCCCAGAAAAACAACTAAATGAAGTGGAGATAGGCAACCTTCCAGAAAAAGAATTCAGAATAATGATAGTGAAGATGATCCAGGACCTTGGAATAAGAATGGAGGCAAAGATTGAGAAGATGCAAGAAATGATTAACAAAGACCTAGAAGAATTAAAGAACAAACAAACAGAGATGACCAATACAATAACTGAAATGAAAACTACACTAGAAGGAATCAATAGCAGAATAACTGAGGCAGAAGAACGGATAAGTGACCTGGAAGACAGAATGATGGAATTCACTGCTGCGGAACAGACTAAAGAAAAAAGAATGAAAAGAAATGAAGACAGCCTAAGAGACCTCTGGGATAACATTAAACGCAACAACATTCGCATTATAGGGGTCCCAGAAGGAGAAGAGAGAGAGAAAGGACCAGAGAAAATATTTGAAGAGATTATAGTCGAAAACTTCCCTAACATGGGAAAGGAAATAGCCACCCAAGTCCAGGAAGCGCAGAGAGTCCCATACAGGATAAACCCAAGGAGAAACACGCCGAGACACATAGTAATCAAAGTGGCAAAAATTAAAGACAAAGAAAAATTATTGAAAGCAGCAAGGGAAAAACGACAAATAACATACAAGGGAACTCCCATAAGGTTAACAGCTGATTTCTCAGCAGAAACTCTGCAAGCCAGAAGGGAGTGGCATGATATACTTAAAGTGATGAAAGGGAAGAACCTACAACCAAGATTACTCTACCCGGCAAGGATCTCATTTAGATTTGATGGAGAAATCAAAAGCTTTACAGACAAGCAAAAGCTAAGAGAATTCAGCACCACCAAACCAGCTCTACAACAAATGCTAAAGGAACTTCTCTAAGTGGGAAACACAAGAGAAGAAAAGGACCTACAAAAACAAACACAAAACAATTAAGAAAATGGTCATAGGAACATACATATCGATAATTACCTTAAACGTGAATGGATTAAATGCCCCAACCAAAAGACATAGACTGGCTGAATGGATACAAAAACAAGACCCATATATATGCTGTCTACAAGAGACCCACTTTAGACCTAGGGACACATACAGACTGAAAGTGAGGGGATGGAAAAAGATATTCCATGCAAATGGAAATCAAAAGAAAGCTGGAGTAGCTATACTCATATCAGATAAAATAGACTTTAAATTAAAGAATGTTACAAGAGACAAGGAAGGACACTACATAATGATCCAGGGATCAATCCAAGAAGAAGATATAACAATTATAAATATATATGCACCCAACATAGGAGCACCTCAATACATAAGGCAACTGCTAACAGCTATAAAAGAGGAAATCGACAGTAACACAATAATAGTGGGGGACTTTAACACCTCACTTACACCAATGGACAGATCATCCAAAATGAAAATAAATAAGGAAACAGAAGCTTTAAATGACACAATAGACCAGATAGATTTAATTGATATATATCGGACATTCCATCCAAAAACAGCAGATTACACGTTCTTCTCAAGTGCGCACGGAACATTCTCCAAGATAGATCACATCTTGGGTCACAAATCAAGCCTCAGTAAATTTAAGAAAATTGAAATCATATCAAGCATCTTTTCTGACCACAACGCTATGAGATTAGAAATTAATTACAGGGAAAAAAACGTAAAAAGGACAAACACATGGAGGCTAAACAATACGTTACTAAATAACCAAGAGATCACTGAAGAAATCAAAGAGGAAATCAAAAAATACCTAGAGACAAATGACAATGAAAACACGACGACCCAAAACCTATGGGATGCAGCAAAAGCAGTTCTAAGAGGGAAGTTTATAGCTATACAAGCCTACCTAAAGAAACAAGAAAAAGCTCAAGTAAACAATCTAACCTTACACTTAAAGAAACTAGAGAAAGAAGAACAAACAAAACCCAAAGTTAGCAGAAGGAAAGAAATCATAAAGATCAGAGCAGAAATAAATGAAATAGAAACAAAGAAAACAATAGCAAAGATCAATAAAACTAAAAGTTGGTTCTTTGAGAAGATAAACAAAATTGATAAACCATTAGCCAGACTCATCAAGAAAAAGAGGGAGAGGACTCAAATCAATAAAATCAGAAATGAAAAAGGAGAAGTTACAACAGACACTGCAGAAATACAAAGCATCCTAAGAGACTACTACAAGCAACTTTATGCCAGTAAAATGGACAACCTGGAAGAAATGGACAAATTCTTAGAAAGGTATAACCTTCCAAGACTGAACCAGGAAGAAATAGAAAATATGAACAGACCAATCACAAGTAATGAAATTGAAACTGTGATTAAAAATCTTCCAACAAACAAAAGTCCAGGACCAGATGGCTTCACAGGTGAATTCTATCAAACATTTAGAGAAGAGCTAACACCCATCCTTCTCAAACTCTTCCAAAAAATTGCAGAGGAAGGAACACTCCCAAACTCATTCTATGAGGCCACCATCACCCTGATACCAAAACCAGACAAAGACACTATAAAAAAAGAAAATTACAGACCAATATCACTGATGAATATAGATGCAAAAATCCTCAACAAAATACTAGCAAACAGAATCCAACAACACATTAAAAGGATCATACACCACGATCAAGTGGGATTTATCCCAGGGATGCAAGGATTCTTCAATATACGCAAATCAATCAATGTGATACACCATATTAACAAATTGAAGAATAAAAACCATATGATCATCTCAATAGATGCAGAAAAAGCTTTTGACAAAATTCAACACCCATTTCTGATAAAAACTCTCCAGAAAGTGGGCATAGAGGGAACCTACCTCAACATAATAAAGGCCATATATGACAAACCCACAGCAAACATCATTCTCAATGGTGAAAAACTGAAAGCATTTCCTCTAAGATCAGGAACGAGACAAGGATGTCCACTCTCACCACTATTATTCAACATAGTTTTGGAAGTCCTAGCCACGGCAATCAGAGAAGAAAAAGAAATAAAAGGAATACAAATTGGAAAAGAAGAAGTAAAACTGTCACTGTTTGCGGATGACATGATACTATACATAGAGAATCCTAAAACTGCCACCAGAAAACTGCTAGAGCTAATTAATGAATATGGTAAAGTTGCAGGATACAAAATTAATGCACAGAAATCTCTTGCATTCCTATACACTAATGATGAAAAATCTGAAAGAGAAATTATGGAAACACTCCCATTTACCATTGCAACAAAAAGAATAAAATACCTAGGAATAAACCTACCTAGGGAGACAAAAGACCTGTATGCAGAAAACTATAAGACACTGATGAAAGAAATTAAAGATGATACCAACAGATGGAGAGATATACCATGTTCTTGGATTGGAAGAATCAACATTGTGAAAATGAGTATACTACCCAAAGCAATCTACAGATTCAATGCAATCCCTATCAAATTACCAATGGCATTTTTTACGGAGCTAGAACAAATCATCTTAAAATTTGTATGGAGACACAAAAGACCCCGAATAGGCAAAGCAGTCTTGAGGCAAAAAAATGGAGCTGGAGGAATCAGACTCCCTGACTTCAGACTATACTACAAAGCTACAGTAATCAAGACAATATGGTACTGGCACAAAAACAGAAACATAGATCAACGGAACAAGATAGAAAGCCCAGAGATTAACCCACGCACCTATGGTCAACTAATCTATGACAAAGGAGGCAAAGATATACAATGGAGAAAAGACAGTCTCTTCAATAAGTGGTGCTGGGAAAACTGGACAGCTACATGTAAAAGAATGAAATTAGAATACTCCCTAACACCATACACAAAAATAAACTCAAAATGGATTAGAGACCTAAATATAAGACTGGACACTATAAAACTCTTAGAGGAAAACATAGGAAGAACACTCTTTGACATAAATCACAGCAAGATCTTTTTTGATCCACCTCCTAGAGTAATGGAAATAAAAACAAAAATAAACAAGTGGGACCTAATGAAACTTCAAAGCTTTTGCACAGCAAAGGAAACCATAAACAAGACGAAAAGACAACCCTCAGAATGGGAGAAAATATTTGCAAATGAATCAACGGACAAAGGATTAATCTCCAAAATATATAAACAGCTCATTCAGCTCAATATCAAAGAAACAAACACCCCAATCCAAAAATGGGCAGAAGACCTAAATAGACATTTCTCCAAAGAAGACATACAGACGGCCACGAAGCACATGAAAAGATGCTCAACATCACTAATTATTAGAGAAATGCAAATCAAAACTACAATGAGGTATCACCTCACTCCTGTTAGAATGGGCATCGTCAGAAAATCTACAAACAACAAATGCTGGAGAGGGTGTGGTGAAAAGGGAACCCTCTTGCACTGTTGGTGGGAATGTAAATTGATACAGCCACTATGGAGAACAATATGGAGGTTCCTTAAAAAACTAAAAATAGAATTACCATATGACCCAGCAATCCCACTACTGGGCATATACCCAGAGAAAACCGTAATTCAAAAAGACACATGCACCCGAATGTTCATTGCAGCACTATTTACAATAGCCAGGTCATGGAAGCAACCTAAATGCCCATCAACAGACAAATGGATAAAGAAGATGTGGTACATATATACAATGGAATATTACTCAGCCATAAAAAGGAACGAAATTGAGTCATTTGTTGAGACATGGATGGATCTAGAGACTGTCATACAGAGTGAAGTAAGTCAGAAAGAGAAAAACAAATATCGTATATTAATGCATGTATGCGGAACCTAGAAAAATGGTACAGATGAGCCAGTTTGCAGGGCAGAAGTTGAGACACAGATGTAGAGAATGGACATATGGACACCAAGGGGGGAAAACTGCGGTGGGGTGGGGATGGTGGTGTGCTGAATTGGGCGATTGGGATTGACATGTATACACTGATGTGTATAAAACTGATGCCTAATAAGAACCTGCAGTATAAAAAAACAAACAAACAAACAAACAAACAAAAAAAAAAAAAGAATGCATTTTAAATGTAGATAGGCCCTAATAATATCAGTAGGTTAAAACATTTCTTTGACCAGGTGTTTGGAGTTTTAGGATGCAGTTTCCCACTAGGAATATTTTTGTGGGTGTCTATGTTTCTAGGTCAGTCTGTTTGGTTCATACTACACTTGAGCTATAATATTCCCAGTGTGAGACTGAGTGAGGCCTGAGCCCTGGGGTCTGCTAACCATGGTGTATAGGGTATGGTTCCTGGTTTAGGGGTGACTGTGATGTCTGGCATTTTGCCTCCCTCCTGTGTATTTGACCTTTTCAAACCTCCTCCAGCTCTTGTTGCATTTATGGACCCAGAGCCCCATCATACTTGGGTCGCCTTGACAGTGGTGAAAAGACGTTTCCTTTGAGCAGCTGTTCTCAACTGTTTTCCTCCAAATGGCAGTGAACTGATTTGTTATAAGGGTGTGAATCACCAAAATACCATGTTCCTCTTAGAAGTGTATTTGTGTTTTCAGAAAATATTATTAAACCAAATGAATCACTGGTAAAATTCCAATAAACTTCAATAATTGGGTGATTTCGAAGTGAGAGAGTGGCATGGACATATATACACTACCAAATGTAAAATAGATAGCTAGTGGGAAACAGCTGCATAGCACAGGGAGATCAGCTGTGTGCTTTGTGACCACCTAGAGGGGTGGGATAGGGAGGGTGGGAGGGAGACGCAAGAGGGAGGAGATATGGGGATATATGTATATGTATAACTGATTCACTTTGTTATAAAGCAGAAACTAAGACACCATTGTAAAGCAATTATACTCCAATAAAGATGTTAAAAAAATAATTGGGTGATTTCAGTTCTGTAACCAAGAATTTGGGAAATGTGAAATAAGAGATAACAGGGCAAGAAGGGCCATTAGACGAGCCTTAAACCCTTCTTCCTTCCACAGTTGCTTCTATACAGTTGTGAATTTCTAGATTCCGGATTTTATTTTCTAACAAAGCTTACACAACAGAGGGGAAGATAAAGAATGTTGCAAGTGTGAATCGTAATATTAGATGTTACTTGCACTGAAAAAAATTGCCCAGAAATAAGACTTTTTTCCCCATATGGGTCTTTATATCCCAGGACATGTGATTTATGTACTTTGATCAAGAACAAACCAAAAACAAAAACCCCAAGCCAGCCCCAGAGCATGGTAACGCGTTGTTTTGGAGAGAGCTATTTTATTTTATTACAGTGCAGGGATTGTACACCTTCACAATGGGGCTGTTCTCCTCTCATGGTTTTTTCCCCTTTCCCACCACCTGTACAGTAACTGGTGGATGAATCACCTGTGTGTAGAGTGTATGACTTAGTTGGCAGCATCCCGAGCCATCAGTTAGCTTTTGTTGGCTGTTATAAAGTTACTTAAAAATAGCAAGTGTTTGTTTTCCTAAGAGTTGAGGATATTCCCATTTGGGAGAATGGGCTGGAGGGTCCCTTAGGCTCTGGGAGTAGGTCATCTCTGCCCAGCACTGCCATCCAATCCCCTGGTGAGTTTGGATTAGGATAATTTATCCCAAGGGTGGCTGGCCCAGTGGAGGGAACCACTGGAGAGGTTGACCTAAATGCAGGCTTTGTCGGCCTGTCGAAAGGTGAAGTAGGAGGAAGGGGATGCTGGCAAAGCCACTTGAGAGCACAGAGCGGTGCTTTCTTGGAAGGCATGTTTGAGTGTCAAGTGACTCATAATTTTCTTGCAAGTTTAGCTTGCCACTGGTTGCGTGAAAATATTTTTCTTAGCTGCCGCTTCCTGATCATTTTTTCGGTTTAATGATCAAATTCAGTGTTTTAAAGAAACACCAACTTGAAATGTAGGCCCTTGGACAGACTAGGATGGGCAGACAAGTGATTCATGATCAAAGACCCCTCAGATAGCTTCTCCCTTCTACATGGACACCACATCACATTGACTTTGACCCTGTGTCTGTTGTGAAGTGTTCTTAACATGGGAACTTGGTTCATCCTAGTGTTTTGCACAGTCGTTTGTACTTGGCAGTGTTCCATAAGTGGTGCTGTTTAGCACAACTCCAGTGAGGATTTTGATGAAGTAGCATTTTTGCAGTTTGTCCTTCATCCCATTGTCTTATTCTAACACCTGATATTTCAGGAGACTTCCACTGAAGGTATGGCCTATAAATGGCCTGACTCTTGGGGGCAGCTGTGGGGCAAGTCATCATTAGCCTCCCCCCACATAATTTATGAACATGTCCACTTTGGAGTAACATGTGCATTGAGAACTTTGAGAGGACAGGTGGAAGTTAGGAGAGGCTCTCTGGCAGGCTTGCTCGGGTGAAGGTGAATGCTTTGATGGCTCCCTGAGAGGTGAGGACATTAAGTCCTCTCTGCTCCTTCACAGGTTTCCTTCTTGAGCCTAGATGCAGAGCCTGTGAGGAAAGGCGCAGTGTCTTAGACCTTTTGGGATGCTGTGACAGAATAGTATAGACTGGGGGGTTGAGGCGGGGTGGCTTAAATAACACACATTTAATTGTCACAGTTCTGGAGGCTGGGGGTCCCAGATCAAGGCACCAGCAGATTCTAATGTCTAGTGAGGGACTGCTTCCTGGTTGACAGTTTTATCGCTGAGGCCTCACATGGTGGAAGGGCCGGGTGGTACTCTGGGGTCTCTTATAAGAGACCCATTATAAGAGATCTTATAAGAGATCCCATTCATGAGGGCTCTACTCTCATGACCTAAGAATCTCCCAAAGGCCCCACCTCCGTATACCATCATGTTGGCCTTAGGACTGGACGTGAATTTGGGGCAGGGGGACAAGCATTCAGTCTATAGTAGGCAGTTAACTGTGGGTAGTTAGCCGGGTTGAGCTTGTCACAGCACCAAACCACTGTAGTGTCAGGCTGTTCCCAAGGGCTTGCTGAGACACTGCACAGTACGGTCTGCCCTAGTGTAGACTCACACAGGCAGAATCAAGGGCAGGCATGCTTTTGGAGACTCCCCAGCTGGACCGTTGCCCAGGGGTGAAGTAGCGAATGCTTTGCCCCAAACTTAGTCTGATTCCACCGGTACAGAGATTCACGTCTGTGCCATGCCTTCTCTTGATGCCAGCTCCCTTGAGCTCTGGCCTCTCCAGAGACCCGAGGGAACAGCAAATGGCTGTATGGAAAAGGCGACAGTCGTTCGTGTGATCATCCATTCGTGGTCTCCAGTGCCAGTGAGGCCGGCAGGTATTTAAAAGTGAATGAGTTTCTGTATCCCAGGGCTACAGAGAGGGCCACACCCAGAGAGGGGACGTTAGGAGGACTTTCACTAGGCAGAGCTTCTAGCTTTTAGGTGGAGGAAGGCAGTGATTGGTCCAAGGGGATTCTCTTACCCCCACCATCTCATACCTGGGTGTATGTGGCAGCATTCTGCGGAGGAAAAGAAGCCACGGGCTAAGTGTGGCACCTTTTCCTAGAATGTGAATTTTAATGAAAGATTTTGGGGAAAACTGAAATAATATAGACATAAATGTGCCTTAGAACCAGAGTATGCTGGGTTGGGTCATTGGTACCCTTACTTTTTCATTTCCTTAGTGCAGAAGGCTATTAACATCCAAGTAAGTGGATCCCTGAACTAGCTTATTGTAATCTTGACCCATATGTATCAATTCTGAATGGAAAGAAGGAGGTGGCCGTTAGCCGGTACACCATTGCTAGGAATTAATATACTTTTCTTCTGATTTCCTTTTTATTCCTTTTCCCTTTTCTCCCCTCCTGCCACTTCTTTCCCTCCTTCTTTTTGCCTCCATCCTATTGAGGCAAGTCATACCTCTCTGATTCCTAGTGCCCCTCACCCTCAGGGTGTTGGGAGGGAACACGGTATGTCCATTGCTGCCTCCTCGAGTGCATAAGCTGATAATTGGGCTTATCTTCCATTCAGTTCCCACAGCCAGAGGAGGGTCTTGACTTCACCCGGAGTGCTTTCCCTTAGGCAGTGGATGAGCTCGGCCTCTGGGTGAAACATCTTCGGCAATTAAAGAAAACATCCTGCCCGCCCTCCCTTCTGGTTGCCCTCACAGCTGTGGCTTTATGATTTGATATGATTTTTCAAATCATGAGCTCATCCAGGAGGCGTCAGTGGGAGGGTTAACAGAGGTTATCCTGGAGGTATCCTTGGATTCACAGTGCAGTTTGCAGACGGACTTGCTGAGCCAAAGTCCAGCCCTTCTGATTGTTCTGCAGTGTGGCCTGCCCCGGCCTGATGTACCTTTCCTGGTAGAGCCTCACTTTGCCACTGATATTTATCTTTAAAAACGGGATGGTGGTGGCAGGAAAGAGAGCTGGGAGCCCGAAGTCTGTGGCCCAGGTTTCTGGCTCCGTGCTCGTTTTATGGAAGAAAGCTTGTCTCCTCAATCTGAATTGAGTGTCACAGCTTGTTTAGAGAGAACTAGGGCTTCCTGTCCTGTGCTCCTCACTCCCCTTTTGGCACTTGTTTCCTTGAATCCAAAAGCCTAGAGCCCTTGCTCTGTCTTGGGGAGCCTCAGTGCAGTGTGTGTGGCAAGGGAAGGCCCTCAGACATCCTGGGCTTGCTCTGCCTTTGCTGCGTGGCCTTGGTCAGACAGAGGTGCACCTTCAGTGGGCTGCAGCCTGCAGCATTTACAGATATGAGGGGTATAGTGCTTCACTGGAAGAGTTATGAGGATTAGATGACAATGGGTAAAACATTACCTGGGGAGATGACGGACTCGTGGTGGTGGTCAGAACAGTCGGTCCCTTTCTTTTTGCAGCTGTGGAGAAGGGAGATGACAGACGGATCCACACTCTCAGTGGATCAGTGATACTGCTTCTCTGTATCAGCCTCCCTCACCCAGCTCTTCACTGTCCTGGAGATGCTTAGAACTTGGATTCCTCAGTGTCCTGGCCTGTACCTGAGAGAGCTTCCTGCTTCTCTGTCCTGTATTTTCCCTATCTCCACAGACCCATGGAATCCAGAGAACTCCTTCCAGTCTGAACCTTAGCACTGTGGCAAGGTCAACGGGAATGCTCCCATTTCTTCCAGAGTCAAAGCACCTGTAGTACACATGGTTTGTAGCTCAGATTTGGTTCCTCTGCAAGTTTTTGAGCACCTGTCATATATCAGGCACAATTGGCACTGGAGACGTAAGCTCCAGTAGGTTAGAGACCTATCTGTTTTGTTCACTGTTATGTTTATGAGCCTGACACAGGCAACAGATGAACAATATCATTTCAGATAAATACTATGAAGAAAATACAATAAGGGGTACGGTAGAAAGTGCCTGTTTTTAAGTTAATTGTTCAGCAGAGTCTCTCTAGAAAGGTGATATTTAAGCTGAGAGTTATGACGAGGCAGAGCCATGTGGTGAAAGGGGCTGCAGGGTGGCAAATTCAAAGGCCCCGAGGAAAGTAAAGGAGGCTGGATTGTAGTATGCTGGGGATGGAAAGGGATGGGCCTCTGGAGAGGACGTGCAGGGTTTGACAGCCTCGATGAAGAACTCAGACTTTATTCTTAATGTGATGGAAGACTTTAAGCGGGGAGTGGCATCTCATGTACTTTGTCAAAGAAGCACTCTGCCTGCTGTTCAGCGAGTGATTGGTGAAGGTTGAGAGTAGAAGCAGAGGAGACCAGGTAAGAGGGGGCAGGCACAGTCCAGGAGAGAAGGGAAGGGGTGGGGTGAGATGGGAAGTGTCAGATCCAGGGTATCTTTTGGAGGCAGAGCTAATGGACTTGCTGATGGGTTGGATGTGGATGTGAGGGAAAGAAAGGAAGCCGGGACATCTTCTAGGCTTTTGGCTTAGCAATCAAGTGGGCGGAGGTATCGTTTTCTGAGATGGGAAACACTAGGAAAGAAACAGGTGGTGGGTGGGGTAGGATTCTAGAGTTCAGTTTGGTCTTTTAAACGTTTAATATACATATTAGATACCAAAACAAAGACGTTAAGTTGGACACGTGGATCTAGATCTCAGTGGACTGTTACTTATATGAGGGTTACAGCCGCAAGATCACATCAGGGGCTGCATGGGTTGTGTGTGTGGGTGTGTGTGTAAAGAGAGAGCCAAGTAAGAAGCCGGGGCCCTGCATCATTTACAGGTGGGCGGAGGAGAGGAGTCAGTGAACTAAACAGTGAAGAGGCCAGGGAAGGAGAAAGACCAGGAGCGTGGTCAGCAAAGCTAAGGTGTTTTGGAAACCTGCCTTCTAACAACGCATTCACGAAGCGGGAGACTTTTCATTCTGAACGCACCTTGGTTTGATTTGGTTGCTTGGCTTCCAGAGGTTCTTGGCTTTTATCTTGCCCGTTCCATCTGGGTGCAAAGTATTGTTAAGTGATTAAATTGATATAAATTATTCACTGGTCTATCTTTTAATGTTTTTCTTCTGCCATCTGGATACCGTCTACACAGTGCTGGGCTTCAGTGGCGGGTGCCAAGAATAGCAATGACAATTAGCATTTGTATAATGCCTGGTAGCTGTAAACGTACTTTGGTACTCACCACCCAACTACTCATACACTTGCTCTGGCTGCTTCTGGGTAAAGGGTCAGGTGAGAATCCCTTGGCTGGGAATTAAGCCTCTACTATGACATGACTCTGACCTGCCTTTTGAACTTCCCTTCCATCACACCTGCCCACAAGTCCCTGGCTTCAACCCAGCCGCTGGCCTTGCACTTTCTTGCCTGGACTATCAGCCCTGTCCCACACCTGCTTCTGGTCATGCGGGTCAGGTTCTCTTCAGGGACTCCAGCAAGAGAGCGCTCCCGTTTCAGCATCTCTGAGGGCTGGTCCCACTCACTCGTTTAATTCTGTGCTGATTTCCAGTAACTCTGCGTCCTGCCGCTTACCTTCAATTGATGGTGAATGCTGCCTTTTTTATGCTTTGTCTGCTTAACTGTGCTGTTAGCTCTCCAAGGGCAAAAACATGCCTTAGAAGACTTCCTTCCCATGGCGTACCTGGCAGTGTCATCTTCTGCCCACGTGAGGGGTTTAATATCTGGAGTTTTTCTCCTTTGACACCCTTGTGAAGTCGGACGGGCAGTTCTTACAAATAAGGAAAATGAAGAGGAAGCGGGCCTTCCTTGGGAAGGACGTGGCTGTGGTCACACAGCAGTTAGTGACAGGGCTCGTCCTGGGTCACACAGCAGTTAGTGACAGGGCTGGGACCAGCATTCAGACTACCAACTCCCATTTCCAACCTTCTTTCAGACCCTACTCCCTGAGCACCAGACCATTCACTGTCTACTGTTGGCACCTACGTAGGCTGGGCTGCTCTCCCACCAGCTTACAATGCTCCACAGACTTCGGACTGAATCCCTGAAGCCTGTAAGAGCCTTGCTGGACTGTGGCCTCTTTCCTCTTTCCACACAGGTCAGAGGCAAATGCTAAGCACTATTTAACCTCTTTTCTTTTATAATGGTTTCCGGTTACATAAGCTACAAGCGTGTGTTTGCTGTATTTTCCCCCGGCAGTCACAGCCTGCCTTTCCTTCATAGCATCTGCTCCTGCAGGGCTGAGATCAGTGTTTTCTGGAGCCCACGGAGAGGTTTTGAGGGGTTCCAAGGAGACCTTGAGGACTTCTAGTTACTTCTCTTTCCCTTCAGGCCAAGCCTTGTGGGGATGGCTTATTCCTCGGTATGGAAGATGGATTGATAGCCTGTGAGATGCAGTGCATTCTGGATGTCAGTGTTGATTTGTCCCTTGTTAACAGACAGGGCAGGAGTCTGGGACTTCGTGGAATGTCCCTTGGATGCTCCCCTACAGCGGGTGGACCTGCTAAGGATCCTGTTTTCGGTGTTCTTCCATTTAGCTTTAGAGAAACACAAAACAGTGCATTTACACACACATTACGTCAGAGCTTTCTGATCTGCAGGGGCCAGAAATTCCCACAGAACCAGTTCTGACAGATTAAACCTAAGAAGTTACAGGAGCTTTGGTTGTGCTAACTCTGCAGAGAGAAGTGCAGCGTCGTCAGACCTCAGCGCTGGAGTTCGAAGACAGAGCTGCTCTTCCTCATGCCCAGACGTTCTCAAGCTGGTGACGGCCCTGAGCTGATAAGTTATTTAGATAGGACTATATGTAGTGTTCCTGGCAGGAGAGAAGCTCTAGTTTCGTGCTATGAGAATCAGGAATACACAGTGCTAGGGTTCATCCATTCATCCAGCACGTACTGAAATAGTTTCCAGGCGCTATCCTATGTGCATGGCACGGAAGATAAATGACATTTTATTTCTATGCCAGAGGGAAGGGAAACACCTATACAAGTGAATGTAGTACATTTAAAGGCTGTTACAGTGAAAACACAGAGAGGGACCCCTTAGGTCAGCAGGAGCAAAAAGACTCAACAAGGAGGGTAAGATTTAAGCTGGACCTTAAAGGTGAATAGCAGTGGGGAAGGTGGAGGAGGGGAGGAAGACATTTGAGGCAGAGGAAAAAACAGAGCAGGAAAACTCGCGCGGTATTTGGAAACACAAGGTTAGTGACGCTGAAGTGCAGGAAAGGTGCGGGGGAGGGTCGGGGTGTGGCCGGGAGAGTTGTTTGCGCCAGATTGCGAACCATCTGAATATGAACTTTATCCTGTAAACAGCATGGACATTTTAAAGCAGGGGGATGACTTCATGGGGGGGGGGTATATTTTTTAAGGGTGATAACTGTAGAACAAACGTTCTCAGCCTTGGCACCGTTGTTGTTTCAGGCTACATCACTTTCGTTGGCGGGTGCGGTCCTGGGCACTGTAGTAACATCCCTGGCCTCTACCTGCTAGAAGCTAACAGCACCCTCTCCCCCCCACCCCAGAGAGACCACCAAAAATGTCTCAAGGCGTTGCCAGATGTCCCCTTGGGACACGTTTACCCCCTAACCCCTCTTGAGAACTGCTGCTCCAGAAGCAAGCAGCCTAGAAAATCAGCTGGAGTTGGGAGATTGGAGTCAGGCAGACCAATTAAAAGTAGATTGTAATATTTCACATAAAAGTCGAAGTCCTGAACTAAGGCAGCAGAGCAGGAATTGAGAGGACATGCTGAGTTCAAGGCAGCTGTCAACAGTGTCTGCCATGTTCTAGGTGCCTGAACAAATGGGGTTGAGCTAACAGGTCTTGACTGGGATTCCTTAATTAGGCTTTGAATATTGGGTATGGCTTGGAGTGGTGGAAGGAGCCCTGGTTGGGGAGTCAGCTCTGTTGCTGGGTCTGTTCTTTTTTAGGGGCCTGAGTTGGCCTAGTCCCTTAACATCCCTGGATCTCGGTGTCCTTCATCTGTAAAATGTATCTGAGACCACCTGTGCCTCTATCTCGTGGAATTCTAAGACTTCACATTTGTGAAAGCCGTTTGAAAACAGCAGAACACTTTCTAAATGAACAGTTGTTTTCTCTCTGTACATGCTTAGGAGCGAGGGCAGTGGGGATGAGATTACACAAGACACAGAAGGAAAGGGAGGAGATCACGGATGCCTTGTCCAGCTGTGGGCTAGCGGAGAATGAGGCTGGGCTTTGTTAAGCTCATGAAGCCCTTGAATGTGCGATGGGATGTTGGCATTTGGCAGGCAGACATTTGCTCGCATCTTGGTGATCAACATCGCAGCTGTGAGTGGTGGAACTCTGTCCTAACATGATGCTGTTCTTCATCCTTCTGTCAGCAGTAAAACAGACTCTAGAACTAAGCGTCAACCAAAATATGAAGGTGCTGTGTTAAACCCAGGCAGATGGTGGATACAGTAGGGGAGGAAGGGCCAATAAGTGGTCTATTTTAAATATCTCGCGATTAGTTTTTACCAGGGAACTCTTCGTGTTTCCCTTGTTCCCTGTTGGTTCCCGGGACACTTTTAACTCTAGAGAGCAGTGTGCTCTTGGGCTATACACAGATTTTTCTGGGGGCCTTGTTTGCCTCCTTTGATAAATAAGGAGAGAACTTTATTTACCTAAAAACAAAACACTGAACTGATGGCCTCCTATATATAGTCTTTGTGATCAGAGGGAGGCCCTTCTGTTGAACCACAAACCATGATCTTTCCCTGGATGTAATGGAGGCTGATTTTTCCCATAGGCAGCCCTCTTACTGGGAAGCAGGAAGGTGATGGAACGATAAATGCAGCATAGTGTTTAGTGCTTTTTAGTTCAGCCTGCTTATTGAGGAAACCAAGGCTTGGAGCTTTGAATGATTTGTCCAAGACAGTTCTGCTGTTTGGTTGCTGAGGGAGGTCCGTGCCCCTTTGTACTCTGCTACCAGACCCAGCACATCGTCCGCCCCAGACACAAGTGCCTTTTGCTGGACATTTCCAGCTCTGGGTTCTCGGCTGTCTTGGAAAGAATAACTGTGACTCAGCCTGTGTCCAGAACCAGGGTGATTGCTTTTCTTTCCTTTTCTCTCCTTTTGGACATTTTCAGCTCATTTAAGGTGGGGACTGCTTGCCTCAGTTACCTTTGTTGGAGTTTTGGTTGTTCTGGTTCTTATGTTTCCTCAGGCCCTCATCTGTGCTGTGCTGGGTCTCCAAGAAGGCCCTGGAACCAGGGACGTGGTCGGGGCCACTGGGAAAGGCTAGAGCTGTAGACCTGGGATGCATCCCTATTTTAACACCTATATGGTACTGGAAAGAATACGGTGTGACTCGGGCTTTGCCTGGAACCTGGATGATTGAACACCTTGCATGTGTACCTGTTTTAAGACCTGGGATGTATACCTGTGAAAATAGAGTTTGCACACCTATTTCAGTACCAACCATTAATCCACTAATGCATTTGCCAAAAGCTTGTTGGTTTTCTATTATGTAAGACATTTGTATGCAAGTAAGAATTTTGTTGAAGAATGGGACTTACTCATGTTGCCCCAGAGTTTCTAGGCAACTCTAGGTTTAAAATGTTTCCAATTTTAAAATGTTGTACACATAACTTTTCTAGAACACGTTATGGTATACTTGGTAAGGCACAAAGTACCAGCAAGACTGGAGTACTTCTTTGTCACCTTCCCCTATGGGTCACTGTGTTATTAATAGTAGCAACGATAACTCAGACCCTCAACAACAGCCTTTCCAAGCAGCACCACTCACCTGATGGTATATTAATGCTACTCAGGTGAGTTGAAGTGGCAGCAGGCAAAGCCTTCCACTTCTACATCCAAAATTAGCTCCAACAATGGATTACCCATGTACAGATTGAACAGGAAGTACCACTTGTCCCCTCACCATTGGTCCCCTCACTCATTTCATACCTCCTCCTCAAATGGTTTTTCATGATGATACCTGTTTGGGGGCAGGGAGGAGTTTTAGATTGAGAAGATGACCCACATTCTCTCATTTTATACTTGAGATGAACCTTTCCCACCCGTAATCCTTAAGAATAGAGCATATAAACGGGGCATTTCATACCAACCGCATCTGTCCTTCACTCCCTTTTCTAAAACTCTCCTGAGTTTTCTCTGGTTAGTAACATAGGGTCAGGTCAGCTGTTCTTTCAAGCTGCAGACTCACTTTTCAGCTGGACCAGAAGTGACATTTCAGTATAAAACTGCATCTGAATTGGTCCCTAAAATGCAATCCTTCGACATAGAGGAAATGAGTTAGCCATGATCATCATAGAGAATCTATGGCTATCCCACAGTAGATTTGTTTGATATTAACAGCGGATAGAACTCTCCAAAGAATGTTTCCATTCCAAATAGGCAGGATGCATTATTGATGATGGCTGCTCAGTGATTCCTCTCAGAACCAGGGTGGAAAGCAGAGGCATCATTGTCAGGACTTCGGTTAATGGTGACTTAAACAGCAGATACCCACTTAACTTCCTAGCTCTAAAGTCACAAGCAGTTTCATGGCTGCTACTCAGTATGCGTCTGTTGGTTCTGGAACAATTTCTCCCTCTCTCCTGAGGTCTCAGAAGTTTAGATGCTATTACTGCGCCCGTTTGCTGATATACCAGATTGAACATCCCCTCTTCATTCTTAGTGTCAAACTTTTCCACTCAACTCTCTGAAACTGCAAATAAGCTCCACATGGCAAAACACAGTGGAAAAGATTGGGTGACGTGGTTGAGAATGAAATAGAATAATAAATGAATAAAGAAGATTCAAAAGCTGAATAAGTGTATCACTAAAAAAGAGAATGGTGGAAATGGCAGCTTAGCAGTATGGAATGAGGAAGTACTGAGTGACTGAAGTAATAGAAACTCCCAGGGGTAGAATTTCAAGGACAGTTTATTTGGGGTGAGGGACAGGATAAATGGTGTTGTTGATTTTGTGTTCATCGTGAGTGCTCATGTGAAGACCAAGGGAAAGGCACGTTGGAAGATTTAACTACACTCTCATACGGAGGATTCTTTTTCCTTATATACCAATCTATAAGTACTGATCTTTTTGTTTCTTCCAGTTTTACTGAGATATAGTTGACGTACAGCATTGTATAAGTTTGAGGTATACGGCATAATGCTTTGATTTACATACATCATGCGGTGATTATAAGTTTAGTGAACATCCATCATCGCATAGATACAAAATTAAAGACACAGAAAAAATTAAAATTTTTTCTTGTGCTGAAACTTAGGCTTTACTCTCTTAACAACTTTCATATATAACCTACAGCAGTGTTATATTATGTCGTACATTATATCCCTAGTACTTATTTATCTTATAACTGGACGTTTGTTCCTCTTGACTGCCTTTATCCAATTCCCCCTCCTCTCAACACCCCTCCTCTGATAACCACAAATCTCTTTTTCTATGAGTTTGCTTTTGAAGTGTGATTGACCTACAACATTATGTTAGTTCCTGTTACATAACACAGTGATTCGATATTTCTATACATTTCAAAATGATCACCATGATAAGTGTAGTTACCATCTGTCACCATACAAAGATATTACATAGTTATTGACTATATTCACCACACTGTGTATTTCATACCTGTGACTCATTTATTTTGTAACTGGAAGTTTGTATCTCTTAATCTTCCTCAGCTATTTCTTTCCTCCCCCCATCCCCTCCTCTCTGTTTGTTCTTTGTGTCTATAATGCTATATCTGTTTTGTTTGTTCATTTGCTTTGTTTTTTAGATTCCACATGTAAGTGAAATCATACAGTATTGGTCTTTCTCTGACTTATTTCACTTAGTATAATATCCTTTGGGTCCATCCATCTTGTTGCAAATGGCAAGATTTCATTCTTTTTGTGGCTGAGTGATATTCCATTGTGTATATACGTGCCACATCTTCTTTATCTATTCATCTGTTGACGGGCATTTAGGTTGCTTCCATATCTTGGCAAATGTAAATAATGCTGCAGTGAACATAGGGGTGCACATATCTTTTTGAATTAGCGTTTTCATTTTCTTTGGATAGATACCCAGGAGTAGAATTGCTGGATCATGTGGTAATTCTATTTTTAATTTTTTGAGGAATCTCCGTACTGTTTTCCACAGTGGCTGCACCAGTTTACATTCCCACCTATACTGCACGTGGGTTTCCTTTTCTCTACATCCTCGACAGCATTTGTTATTTGTTGTCTTTTTTGTTGATGGCCATTCTGACAGGTGTGAGTTGATATCTCATTGTGGCTTTGATTCATATTTCCCTGATGATTAGTGATATTGAGCATCGTTTTATGTGCCTCTTGGTCATCTGTATGTCTTCCTTGGGAAAATGATTATTCAGATCCTCTGCCCGTTTTTTAATTAGGTTGTTTTTTTGATGTTGAGTTGTATGAGTTCTTTGTATATTTTGGATATTAACCCCTTATCGGATATATTGTGTGCAAATGTTTTCTCCTATTCAGTGGGTGGCCTTTTTGTTTTGTTGATAGTTTTCTTTGCTATGCAAAAGCTTTTTATTTTGATGTCACACCATGCACAAAAATAATTCAAAATGGTTTAAAAACATAAATTGAAGACCTGAAACCATAAAACTTTTAGAAGAAAACATAGGCAGTATGTTCCTGGACATTGATCTTAGCAGTATTTTTTTGGATATGTCTTATTTAGGCAAGGGAAGCAGAAGCAAAAATAAACAAATGGGACTACCTCCTCATGTGTAAAACCCTTGCATTGGCCGTGGATGATATAAAAAAAAATGTGGCTCCCAGCACCTTCTGCATCTTTCCCCAGCGTCATTTTGAGCCCTTTCCTCCTGCACTGTGTCCCACCCAGACTGGCCTTCTTTCGTCCTTCAGTGAGCACTATTCCTTCCTGTTCCAGGCTTGTCACACAGATAACCTCTCAGCCTAGAACACTCCTCCCTCCTCAATATGTCTAGCCAACTCCTTG
The DNA here is from genome assembly GCF_028023285.1 of Balaenoptera ricei. Lineage (NCBI taxonomy): Eukaryota > Metazoa > Chordata > Mammalia > Artiodactyla > Balaenopteridae > Balaenoptera > Balaenoptera ricei. The sequence continues at coordinate 70,217,492 of NC_082652.1, read as the reverse complement.
GCCATCTAGGATTCAGCTTGAATCTTGCTCTTTCAACAAAGCCTTTCCTGATGACCCAGACTAGGTTAGGGCCCCCAACTACATGCTGTGAATGTCTGTGCTGTCCAAGCAGTTATGACCATTGCAGTAGACTAATTGCATAATGTGGTCTGACATCCTTGAAGATAGGGACATGTCTTTTTTTTCTGTGTCCCAGCACCTTGCACAGTGCCTGTCATGTGGCAGGTGTTCAGTAAATACTGATGGATGAATGAATGGACTAGAGTCTGTGTTCTGGTCGGGGGACCTTGTAGCTTATGGGGGACATGTCCCAGTTGAAGAATATTTACTGAATAGCCTCAAAGGTGAAGTGTTTGAATACTGGTGACGGGAAGGCCAGAATGCTTTATCCTGGGAAAGGAAGGTTGGGAGCTGGCTTGAGTCCCAAATGCAAGTGTGTAAGGCATTTAAGTTCTAAGATAGATGATCTCTTAAAGACAAAGCAAGAGCAGAAGTTTTCTTCAGAAAAGAGTAGTGTCCCAATGCTTTCTCAGTTATTTATTTTTGATCAGTGAAGTTCTGTTTGCAGAAGCTAGCTTAGCCTGAAATGACTTCAGTCAGTGCTGATTTTGGTTTCTTAGAGAGGTCTATTAATGGAACAGGGTTTAAATTAAAAAAATGGAAGCAAACAAACTTAACTTTGCCCTGGTGAATATTTCTAGGACTGTGACTTGCTAATAAGCATTGTGGTGAGTGTAAACTATTAAGACTGTTTCTTTGGGAAAAACAATATAGTCGTCTTCGACTGTGGAGATCAGGAGTATATACCTGCAGGAAGGAGGAAAACAACTGCCCGGTGATGGCATCATATATGGATTTTAAAAGTTGAGGTATTTCAAAGAGCTTAGGTGGAAATGAAGATGGTGTGCTCTGGAAAACTGTCTTAAATGACTTAAAGATTTGTAATAATATGATTATGGAGTATTTAATTTACATACTAATTTGCCCTGTACAGGGAGAGTCCACAGTCTAGGAGCGGTAGTCATGTTCCAACAAATTCCAACAAAGCTTTAGCTTCTTGAGAAGATTCAGACATATATTTAGCTGCATGAAATGTACTAGCTTTGAGTAAATCTTTTCTAGCTTCTTTAGTAGCAGGTTAAATGGATTTAACATTGCAGGCTTACAAAACTAGCTTGCCATCAACATACCCTTTTTAAATAGGGAAATTTCAGTGGTCTTTCCAAAACTTCAAAATTAACGCATTGCTTTATGGCTATTTCTAAGCCTCTGATATCACTGTAGCTTCTGTCAAACACATGTGCTGCTGGTATAAACTGGATGGATAAAATGACTCAGCGATGCTCTCTGAACACCAAGCGCCTCCCATCTTGTCCATTTGTCACTTAAGGACATACTGCTTATTCTGTTAACATCTGCAGGGCAGTAAACAGGTAAATTGTTTCACCAGCCACATGGAGACTTGGGTCTGCATTAGCAGATATAGAATGTGGATTAAGATGTAATTGTGACTGATGATGTAATCAGATATCAGAAAGAGTTGAATCTCTCCTCAGAAGACTGGGTTGAGATGACATAGTGCTATAAGCACATAAGATAGCAAATATAAAAAATACGATGTGATGGTCGATACAGGAAATAGGTTGATGGACCTTCCTTTTGGTATATTTGTCTTTTGTTTCGTTTAATTGACAGGAAGTGTTGGGTTTTATTATAACTTTGCTGTTTAACTGTGCACTTTATATGTTATAGAATAAAGCTCACTTCTCTGGTTTTGTTCTATCCTTTTTACCCCAAGGATGCTGAGTGGCTTTTTGCTGTCCCAATCTCTCTGCATTAAGTTAAAGTTCTTCCTGGCATTTGGACTAGCTTGGTTTTCTCGTTTAGGAAAGGACATGGAACAAGTTTGGAAGAGTTCTGGGTGGGGCCTCAGGCACCTACCTCATTGGCCCAGAATTGTACATGGATTTTCAGTTACTTCTTGGCTCTGGACAAGCAGAATATTTACATATAATTCCCCCTGGCTATAAGTTATAGGGAGCTTCCCAGTGCAGAGCATCTGGGGAAAAAGGAAGGTTATTACTGGTCCAGGAAGCCTTTAATGGGAATGAGTAAACAGGGAAACCAGGAGGCTGGCCTTGGTGCTGGGGGGAGGAGGAGGTAACTAACTCAGGAAGTTGGAGCTTCTATGTTCCCATGACACTTTCTGTGCATGTGGTTCCATTGGGATTATTTGGTTGTGTCTGTGCTCTCCTACAGGGAGTTCTCCGTGTCTCTATCCCAGGGCCCAAGGTCCTGCCACAATAACAATAACTCCTGTGACAGATGCTGTGCTAAACGTTTCATTTCATTTAATCCTAACAGCAACTGTAATATGGAAGATATTTCTCCACTCTACAGATGAGGAAACAGCCTGTGATGGGGGTTGAGGCTAGTACCTGATAACCTGCGTCTTAACCTCCTACTCACGTGTCTCCCATAGCGGGAGCCCAGTCAGTGGGAAGGGAAGATGCCCAGCAACATGCTGCTGGGGATGTTCTTGACTTCCGCCCCCCAGATTTGGGGGACTCATCACCACCACTGGGTTCAGGATGCAGTTGGTATCTGGGTCCATGAACATGATCTTCAGACTTCAGTAGATGTGCAGAGGATTGCGGGAGGTTCTGCTCGGATGTGGTAAAAGGCCTAGTCTTTGTCCTCCAGACTCTTCACATGCAAAAGAATGAAATGTGACCCACCTCCTGCCAGAAGGGCAGTTGGGTAAGGTAGGTCTTCATAGTTCCTACAACGTGGCAGTACCCTGCCAGGCACCACACCACTGGGGAACCTGCTCTTGTGATGGTGCTGAAATGAAACTGTCGGCTTAGGGAAGTGTGTTGTCTTTCTTTTCCCTCCAAGAACTGTTGCTTTAGCAGGAGAAGCTTCGAAATGGACACTTACCCCCACAGAGGATCACTTATGACATTTTGGAGAAGCGTTTAGGTGTTTTCCTAACCTCACTAAAGAACTGAGCTATGAATAGCCCCATTTTTAATAAGGGACACATGATTTTTGGCCTAGAGGGTCTTGTAGTCTGTTAGCACTGTGGTTCTCAGCCTGCTGTCCTAGCACTTTGTAGCTGGACTTGGGCAAGGCTGGGGAAGCAGCTTGCTGTCCTTTTGCTGTGTGTGATCCTTCCTGCCTTGGGTGGCATCTGAGTTCCAGGTCTCACCTCCTTACCTTTTCACAATTATGTTTTCCCTTGAAACCCACAGCCTGTCCACTTACTTGTAACAGTGCTGGGAAGCACTGTTGTTTGTTGATGCTCCTCTGTGCTGGATCTCAGACTGGTCCTGTACGGAGAAATTCGGTGGCTTCTGTGCTCCTTGAGGGAGAGAGGTTGACCAACTTGATCTTGCATCTTCTCCAAATGAGTTCTAGAACAAAATTCACACCCTGAGTAAATCTATTGACTGGTTTCTCTGTTTCTCTGGAGTCAAAAGGACTCCCCTCCCACCCTTAACCAGAGCCTTGCTTTCAATCATAGAGCAGAGATTTGAGTTCCTGCTAACCATGACATCATGTCAGTGCTGGGGTACAGCCGTGAATAAGGCCGACAGTGTGCCTGCTCTTTGTCCCCTAAACACAGGTAAGAATGGGCAGGCAGTTTATCCAGTGAGTCACCAGGTTAGGCTGTGGGGTCCCCTCTCATCCATTCCCGGGGGTCTGTGCCCAGACTGCCTTGCTTCAAGTCAAGACTACATTGTGACTAAAACTTCAGTCTGATTCTTAACTCCAAAACTACTTAGTGGCTTAACTTGGCAGGTCATTGTCAATGGGTGTTTGCACTTTTTTCATGTGTGATTATAAGACACTTTAACTGTATAAAATACGTACTCAGTGGGACCTGGGCTGCTGTAAGAAAGTCAATATTCCTCCATGGGTGGGGGGAGACAGTGGAGGACTTAGAGTCTGAGATCTTCTCTTTGATTCTGCCCTGAACTTGGCTCTTCACTGTGAACTTTGGCAAATTGTCCAGTATGTTTTACCCTCAAGTTTCTTCTTTGTGAAATATTAGTGATAACCCTGCTCATCTTATTTCAGTTTTAAAACTAAGATGAAATGATTAAATTACATATATTAGTGTAAGATTATGGAGGTGGCATTATTAATAATTCTATGGAGTGAATGTTTCCAATGTTCCTATTCTCTTTTCCCTGAAGTCCACTTTGCTTCTGAGGCTCACTCTGAAACAGTGATTTTAACTCTGATGGCGCATTCATCACTTGGAAAGCGTAAAAAGAAAGTACAGTGCTTGGGGCCTACTCTCAGACTTAATCTTAATTATTCAAGTGTGGGACATGGGCATTTGGTCTTTTTTTTTTTTTTAAAGATCTGCAGATAATTCTTAAATGCCAGCCAGCGTTGAGAGTCACTCCTCTCAGGGTTTTGAGGTTGAAGTAGTCTAGATCCAGTTACTGATTTTAAGGCAAAGCATGGCTACCTATGTATGATGATTTGCAGGACATCTAAAGGATCCCAGTAACATGGAACACCTAGGGTTTGTTTCCCGTTCCCTAATCGTCTGCAGGATCCCAGGAGGATCCTGCCTTCTAGACGGCACAGTGTCTAATATCATCACCACTGTCACTACTGCCTAATGTGTACAGTACCAATACTGTGGGATTTCATCTAATTCTTAGGACACTTCATGAGGTTGGTCTAACTTTTGCCCAGATTGTTCAAATGAGGAAACCGAGGCTCAGACCCATTCATCACCTTACCCAACCTAATGAGTGGTGGTTGGAAGTCTTACCCAGGCTGTCTAGCTCTAGAGCCCGCACACTTAACCACAGTACTGCACTGCATGATAATTAGTATAAATGGGTAAATGCTGTCCTCTTCTCAGCATTATACTTACATTTTAGCAGGGGCTTTCTGCAGGTAGTGCTCTGCTCAGGATAAAGAATCCTCAGACTGGAATTTCATGTTCGACCACAGGCCAGTGGGGAGAGGCCTCCGGGCACATGAGGGTCTGTGCTGCCCTGCAAATCAGTCACCAAATCAAACCACAAGGACTGCTGGTTTTCAGACCTGCCTGCACATTGGATGCAGCTGGGGAGCTTTAAAAAAAACACTGCCTGGTTCCCACCCCCAGAGATTGATGTAACTGGCCTGAGGGGTTGCCTGGCTGGGGAAGCTTTAAAAGTTCCGCAGGTGGTTCTCCCCTGCGCCAGGGTTGAGCACTAGTGCCAGAGGCAGCTGCTCCCTCCAGCTGTGTGTCAGAGCTGCCTCTGTGCCTGCTGCAGATCTCGGAGAAATGAACTCCGGCTGGAGAATCGCTCTCAGTACTAATGCATTTCATTTCAGAGAGGCATCTGCCTTCTCCGGTTAATACACAGGGCTCTTTCCAAAAGAAAAATCAGTTTTTCTTTGACAATTAGGTCAGACATTATTTTATTTACTTTGATATGATGGGATTAAGTATTGTTAAAACAGCATAGTGACAAATTGAGTAGTACTGTAATAGGATTCTGTGAGGGAGCTTGTCTTTCCTACAGTCTACTGCCTCCAGGAAAGTTGGTAGAGGTCAGATTTGTTTGAAGGAATTCCCTGAAGGTGAGAAAAAATGAAGAGGCAACACAGAACCTTGGTTGTAGAAAGTTTCTGTCTGGCTCATAGAAATGATGGCTTTCTGTTAAAAGAATATATTTTATCTTACTGCTTTTCCAGATATTAGAAGTGAGAACCCATGTCAGGAGAGAGTGTGCAGGATGCTGTTTGCATCATCTGCAACCAAAACAGTTTTTGTTTTTTAAATTGAGGTGAAATTCACATGACAAAAAATTAACTATTAAATGAACCGTTCAGTAGCATTGAGTGCATTCACAATGTTGTGCAACCACCATGTCTATCTAGTTGCAGAACATTTTCATCATTGCAAAGGAAACCCTTCCCTTACAAATTCTTTCCATCTCCGGATTAGAGACCTAAATGTTAAGACCGGGCACTATAAAACTCTTAGAGGAAAACATAGGAAGAACACTCTTTGACATAAATCACAGCAGGATATTTTTTGATCCACCTCCTAGAGTAAAAAAAAAATAAAAATAAAAAAAATAAAAACAAAATAAAATAAAAACAAAAATAAACAAATGGGACCTAATGAAACTTAAAAACTTTTGCACAGCAAAGGAAACCATAAACAAGACAAAAAGACAACCCTCTGAATGGGAGAAAATATTTTCAAATGAATCATTGGACAAAGGATTAATCTCCAAAATATATAAACAGCTCATGCAGCTCAACATTAAAAAAACAAACAACCCAATCCAAAAATGGGCAGAAGACCTAAATAGACATTTTCCAAAGAAGGCATACAAATGGGCAAGAAGCACATGAAAAGCTGCTCAACATCACTAATTATTAGAGAAATGCAAATCAAAACTACAATGAGGTATCACCTCACACCAGTTAGAATGGGCATCCTCAGAAAATCTACAAACAGCAAATGCTGGAGAGGGTGTGGAGAAAAGGGAGCCCTCCTGCCTGCACTGTTGGTGGGAATGTAAATTGATAACAGCCACTATGGAGAACAGTATGCAGGTTCCTTAAAGAACTAAAAATAGAATTACCATATGACCCAGCCATCCCACTACTGGGCATATACCCAGAGAAAACCATAATTCAAAAAGACACATGCACCCCAATGTTCATTGCAGCACTATTTACAATAGCCAGGTCATGGAAGCAACCTAATTGCCCATCGACAGACGAATGGATAAAGAAGTTGTGGTACATATATACAATGGAATATTACTCAGCCATAAAAAGGAACGAAATTGGGTCATTTGTAGAGGTGTGGATGCATCTAGAGACTGTCATACAGAGTGAAGTAAGTCAGAAAGAGAAAAACAAATATCGTATATTAATGCATATATGTGGAACCTAGAAAGTGGTACACATGAACCGGTTTGCAGAGCAGAAATTGAGACACAGATGTAGAGAACAAACGTATGGACACCAAGGCGGGAAAGTGGTGGAGGGGGGTGGTGTGATGAATTGGGAGATTGGGATTGACATGCATACACTGATGTGTATAAAATGGATGACTATTAAGAAAAAATAAATAAATTAAAAAGAAACCCACAAATTCTTTCCATCTCCACAGCTCAGATCACCTCTGTCTTCCTCCCTCAAGTCTTTTTTGTTTAATTGAAGTATAGTTGATTTACAATATTGTGTTAGTTTCAGGTGTACAGCAAAGTGATTTGGTTATATATATATATATATATATATATATATATATATATACTTTAAAAATTCTTTTCCATTATAGTTTATTATAAGATATTGAATATAGTTCCCTGTGCTATACAGTAAATCCATGTTGTTTATCTATTTTATACATGGTAGTGTGCATCTGTAAATCCCATACTCCCAATTTATCCCTCCCCGCATTCCCCTTTGGTAACAGTAAGTTTATTTTCTGTGTTTGTGAGTCTGTTTCTGTTTTGTAGTAAGCTCATTTGTATTGTTTAGATTCCACATGTATGTCTCCCTCAAGTCTTTGCTGGCTACTGTGTTCCTTATCTCTCCTTCCTCTCAGTTTGTGTGTCTGTTCTCTTGGCTGTTTACTTTGTACTGATCATGCCCCACCTTGTACTCGGTTACAGGGGCAGTGGATCTTCCTTGGCCTGAGTGGAGAGGCTTGTTGGCTCAGTCAGCACATAAAGCAAAACTTGATTGTGGTTAAAATTGCCCTTGGAAGTCCTATAAATAGCTCAAGTGCGGCGTATGTGACATTGGGTGAACAGCCCTGCTCAGTAACTCATAGGCACCTTAAGCCAAGAATCTATGAAGTAGCGTAAAGGTGGGGAGGCCTGCCTGCAGATGTCACCCATCCTGTACCATCACAATACAGGGTTTACTTCATTCTTGTTTAACAATGAACTGCTGTAATCTCAATGCATGTCCACATGTGTCTTCATTGTGGGGATGGAGGACACGTGACAGCATCTAGCACAGAGTGGGTACTCAGATGTTTACTGGATTTGAATCTAAAGCTTGCTTGATCAGATCTGTAATGCACACTAGCCTTTAAGACGTTGTAGGAGAATCTGGTCACCTGTTTCCTCTCTAAGTTGGCATTTACCATCGTTGCCCTCCCTTCTCTTGCCTTGCCTGCCCCCCCACCACTGAATAGCTGTTACTCTCCTTTGAAATTGGTCACACCTCCCCCTAGAGTATATTTTTTATTTGTATTATCTATCCAGCTAGACTGTATGTTCCTTAACGTGAGGGTATAGATCTTCATGTTTATATTTGGTTACATGTTGCTTATCACAGTGTTTTATGTGTAAACCAGGTGCCCCATAAACACACCTTCTCTCTTCACTGATTCCTGTCTCAGTAAACATTTCCTGAGCATCTACTACATGCCAGGGGTACAGAAATGCCCCATGGTGTATCTGAAAGACCTTGAAGTAGTAAGAGGAAACTGACGTGAAAGAAATGACTGCAAAAACCATAAAGAAAGTTGATCATAGAAGAGTTGATTGCGGCAGTCCGGAGTTGGGAAGGGCTACCTCTGTAGTGCACAGGGAAGGAAGGGTTCAGTGAGGAGACGGTGCTGGAACTTTGACTCTGCCCACATAGACAATGAGGAAAGGACATTCTAGGCTGAGGAAACAGCATGTTCAAAGGTAGAGGGCAGCAAACCTTTTCTGTAAAGGGCCAGAGGGTAAATATTTTAGGTTTGGGGCCATAGGGCCTATGTTACAACTGTCACTGATATGTGGAAGCAGCCACAGACAACACGTAGATAGAATGTGTCCTTGTGTTCCAATAAAACTTTACGTACACCAAAATTTGACACGAATAGTTTTCATGTGTTAGCATGTGATTATCATTCTTTTGATTTTTTTTTCCCAGCTGTTTAACCATTTAAAGACTATTCTTCACTCATTGGCTGTATAAAAACAAGTGGCACACCAGATTTGGTCCAGGGCTATAGTCTAGCCTGTGTACAAAAACAGGGAAGAGTGAGATCATATTGCAGGAGCAGAACAGTAGGTACTTAGGTGTGCCCATTCCGATGCCGTTGGTGTGAGATTCTGCATTTCTAACCAGCTCCCAGGTAGTGGTGAGGCTGAGGCCCTCACCTGGAGTAGCAAGGAACTGAAGTATCAGTAGGGTCCCCTTATGCCCCTGATGCTCTGATGGATTGTGTGGGTTTAGGAAAATATAGATGACAATTGTCTGCCTACCAGGTGTTTTCAGTCTGCTTAGAGAGGAGAGATTTATGTAAGTAGAAAGGTAAATGGACCCTCCCAGAGCGAGAGTTAAACAGCAGCAGAGCCAGGCAGCGAGGTTCCCCAGTGCTGGGTGCAGTGACCTGTCCGGTGAGAGGCATGTGAACAGCAGGGTTAAGGCCAGCGGAGCCCCCGTGTGAGCTGGGACTGGGCTCCTTGGCTTCCAGTACATCACGCAGCTTGACGACGTCCGCACATCCCCACCTCCACTCGCTTCCTGTTGGCATTTCCCCCTTCTTCTCTCGTTTGTCACTCTGTTATCTTGAGCCTTTCCTGACGCCACTTTACACTGAGTGAAGACTTGGCTTTGAATAGAGCTTCTGGGGTGCACTGTCCTCCCTCTGACTGGAAGGGGAGTCCCGACGGCCTAACTCAGGGACGGGGAGTGTAGCGAGGCTAAGGAAAGTCGCTCACTTGAAGCTGGGGGACAGGAGCTTCAAAGTCCCCACAGCTGGATGGATGGTGGACTTAAATGGTAGAGGAGGAGGTAAGTTAGAACACCTGAAGGGAGAGAAATGTTGAAACACTCAGTTTTCTCTGGAGATACCTCCAAACATTCTTCATGTATTACTCGATAGCACTCAGATACTATAAAGCTCTAGAGTATCTTCCTCTTAAAGATATAGGAATACCTTGCTGTAGTGCAGGCTCAGAGGCAGAGAGACAGTCCTGTGAACTTGATTCATTGTAAAACCAAAAACAAACGACTTTGGCTTTGTACCCTGAGCTGGGGTATCAGCGATGCAAGTTGGTGGTGGTTTGCTTTCCCATTAACTGGTGTTCTGAATCTCTTGCCTCACGACTTTTACTCCTCGATCCTGAATTAGAGACGAGTGTAGCAGGGGCCGGGGCTTGCTTTTAAAAAAGGCCAGTGATCACGTGGAACAAAATGCCGTAAAAAAGCAGGACCAAAATCAAGTCGGCAACTGGCTGGCCATAGGGCCTGTGCTTTGCTGCCCCTCCACGGGGGAGGTGGGTTATGCTGACCCAAGCACACATTCTGGCTGGCCTCTGGTCTTAAGAACTATTCATTTCAGGAGTATTAATTTTGCTAAGAATATTCTGTGGCCATTTTATAGATATATATATATGATTATACATAACTATAAATATACAAATATAATTATATATAAAAATTAAAAAAATATATATATATAATGGGGGGGTATGTGCCCGTGTACACAGACATCTTCTCAAGCAAATAGGCCCTGTGGAAATCGCATACCTATGAGACAAATACTGAGAAAATGTGTCTGACAGAGGTAAGGAGCGTGGTGCCGAGAGAGACGGCCACTAGTAGATGCTGCCGTTTGGTGCAGCAGACCCGTGGTTCTCCCCAGCTGCACGTTACACTCACCTTGGAGCTTTCATGTCACCTCAAATGCTGCGTGGGTCTGAGGTGAACCCCGATTGGTCTTTTCAAGGCTCCCAGGTGATTCTAATGTGCAGTCAGGGCCGAGAGCCCACGAGTGACATTGACAGTGCCTCCCACTCACCAAGGGCTGCATTCTTCCCTGCCAGGATTTGGCCAGCTTAATGACCTTGCGGATGTTCGATCCGGATGGCGGCTGGGGAAGGATGCCTGAGATTTGGGGGTATGTTTGTGGCTTAAAGAATGCACAACTAAATTGAGATTGCTGACCACTCAGGAATATATTAACACAGTTTCAGTTTGCTGACCACTTTCTTTCACTTGTGCAGGAAAATGGCTTTGACCCTGAATGCAGAATATCAAAGCAGAGATTCCCAAGCTCTGAAGACTTGCTACACTGTCTCGTTGGGTTTTGCATGTGTCGTCTTAATCGTTGTTTGCAGCACACTAGACACTCCCTCTGACGTTGCTATTTTGTACCACGTTTTGAGATAATGGTGTAAAACTCTGGGTATAACCAAATCTAGGCTTGGCATTCCCCTGGTAGAATTCGAATTTCATTTATCTGTGACATTCTGTTAGGATCTAGAAGGAGTCCTCTGTAACCAGTCCTGTGAGTTGTCTCTTGTCATGGTATTGGATCACCTTGTATCTTGAAATGAGAAGGGAGGGAAATGTGTGCAGATGACTTTAAAAGTTCTCCTGAGGGCCCCTCATAGAGAGCACACCTGAAAGCTTCTCTTGGCATCTAAGTTTCTTCTCTTTTAATCTTTCAGTACACAAAGGTCTGGATCCCTGACCCCGATGAAGTGTGGCGCTCGGCTGAATTAACCAAGGACTACAAGGAGGGCGAGAAGAGCCTCCAGCTCCGACTGGAAGATGAAACTGTGAGTGCAGTGCTGGGGGTGGGAGTGCAGAGCTCTGCTAAGCGGGGCTGGATGCTACACTGTGGCTAGAGCGTGTCCTGCACGTTGGAGCTTCTGAGCCCCTGGCAACCGTTTTGTTGCTGTTGATGGTAATGTATGTGAAAGTTTAAACCATGAAGCTGCTGAGTGGATGGCCCATTACAAACAAGTGCCCGTTGGTGTTAGCAGCTGAGAGATGGCGGGTGACTGAGGCAAGGATCTTCTCCGTGGAGTGGAGGGCACAGGAGGCTTCCCTCCGTGGGGTTGAGGCTCAGTGGGAGGTGAGGGGGAGCCACCTGCCATAAGAGCCAGTGCCTGGTACAGTGATTGGAGTACCGGCTCTGGGCCCAGCCTGCCTGGGTTGGGATCCTGGCTTGGCCCTTGCTAGCTTTGTGCCCTTGAGCAAGTTAGCAATTTTTCTGTGCCTATTACTTCATCTGTGACATGGGGGTGATAGTTGGTCTAGGGAGCTCCTTAGAATAAAATGAGTTACTATGTGGCATGTACTTAGAGTCATGCCTGGCATGTAAGCACTCATTACATGTTATTTGCTCCAGTGAGAGTTTTTGTTTTTGTTTTTTTTGGGCTGTGTTGGGTCTTCGTTGCTGTGCACGGGCTTTCTCCAGTTGCAGCGAGTGGGGGCTACTCTTCGTTGCGGTGCGCGGGCTTCTCATCACGGTGGCTTCTCTTGTTGTGGAGCACGGGCTCTAGGAGCGCAGGCTTCAGTAGCTGTCGCGCATGGGCTTAGTTGCTCCGCGGCATGTGGGATCTTCCCGGACCAGGGCTCGAACCCGTGTCCCCTGCATTGGCAGGCAGATTCTTAAGCACTGTGCCACCAGGGAAGCCCCGAGAGTTTTTTCGTTAGTTGATTTTCAGGTGGTTTTGCTCAAAAGGAAGACAAGGTAGTAACCAGGAAATGGTATTCCTTCTAGAAGGTCTGATTCAGTTTCCCTTTTCACGAGCCTTTTGTCACTACCCTTCCCTGTGATTTGTGCATTTCACACATACTTGAAGGCGTGCACTGCGCTGGCCATGGGGGTTTATGGGTGATCGGCTGCGGCCCTGCCATTCGTGGGGGCTCAGTGCTGGAGGGCTTAGTGAACGTGAACACAGAAATACGGGAAAGAGCCCGAGCAGCCTTCAGCAGGCACGGAAGCAGCAGACGAGGTACAGGAGGAAAGTGAGGAGGGAGCGGAGGTGAGGGTGTCGGGGGAGGGGCTGTGGAAAGGAGCCAGCATTGAAGACTCAGGCCCGGGTGGGCAGAGGGGAGCGTCCCAGGCAGGAGTTGTGCGCCAAAGCCCCGAGGCCTCAGGGTGTCCCCTTTGAGAGTGTGGAAGGAAGGGAGGCCAGTGCACCTGGAAGCCACTGCAGAAGGGGACAGACGGGACAGCCTGAGGCTGAGGACGCAGGTCGTGCATGCAGGGTTTACAGTAGGGGAGACTGGGAGATGAACAGGCTTCGAACCAAGTGGCCAAAAAAATCAAGATTTGGCTTTGGGATGGGTCAGGTTTGAGGGGCTGCAGAGCAGGTCTGGCCTGGGGTGATTATTGCCTCTCTGTGAACTGCAGGAGCACTGAAAGTTTGTCCCCCATCACTTAGCCTTTGATCATTTACTGTCTTACTGTTTTTCCTTCTTCTAAGCTCTTTGGTCCTGTCTTTCTAGGTAGTAATGACCTGCTTGAGAAATGGACCTTGTCTTATGCTTTGCTCACATGTACTTAACAGTGGTTGGTGATTAATACATTGATTAGTAGGAAGGTTGAACATCTTGCTCCTCCTAACTTCTATTTTGTATCAACTTTGAGCACATTCCTTGGTAAACCTGGGACAGTCAGTTGGTTAGTTTGTTAAAAGTTGTTTACACTAAGGTGTGCTCACCTCCCCTTCCCTTTCCTGGCAGGCAGACTTTGCCAGCCTCCTCTTGGTTTTGAGGTGAGAAACAAAATTCCCAACAGATGGAATCATGTTTATCATGTTGAATAACTTACCACCCCACGCCCAAAACAAAATAAAATTAGTTCACCCACGTGAATGGTGTATCTTCCGCTCCAGCAGATTTCATTTCAGTTGATCTTGTAAGTCGGTGGGTGTTTTTTAAAGAGTTGTACGGAGGGAGTGTCAGCTGTGTTGCTAAAACAGAGCAGATGCCCACGTCCCCAGTGGAGAATGAGTTCTGCCCTGCGTGACTAATCCTGGCAGCTGCCCAGGACCCGTCTCCTGCCCCCTCCCCTGCTACACGGCCATCAGCTGTAATCAGAAGAGATGGCTGGGGCTGGAGGTTAGCAGTTCTGGAGATATAATGGGCTCTGAGCATCGGACTCTGTCCAGGTCGCTCCTGGGCTGTGTGGTTTTGTGACCGTACTTTTTGATGCCCCACTGTTAGGGTAATGATCACTCTACTCCACCCACCTAGAGTTCTGCTTCTCACTCTACATATCCTACCAATTCATCAAGATCCAGCTTAAATGCTACAGTTCTCTTGGCCCAGGTGTGACAATCATCTCCAAACTCAATTCAAACAACGCTGAGCATGGCTTCAATTTACACTTCCTGCAGTTACACGCTTTTTGGCCTACTGTGTCCTCTCTCTCCAACCAGACTGTGGGTGCCTTAAGAAGTGGGGAGAGGTTTCACATTTCTTAGTGTTCATTCAGGAAGGAGCCTATCAAATAATTGATACTTCACAAACGTTGGCTGATATGACTTAACACAGGAGCTGAGGCTGGAATCAGGGGAGGTAAAAATGAGGGAATGGGCATTTCGGATCTTGAACAAGGGAGGAACAGAAATAAAGTAGCGGTCAGTCCCCTTTCTGAGCTGTCATTAGGAGTGACTCAGCTGAGCTGTGGACCAGAGGCAGGAGAACAGAAGTTGGATGGCTGGACTCTGAATGTTTGAAGAATCTCCTCTGTAGCTAAAAGCATCCTTGATGTACCAGGTTGGCTGAAAAATCCACCCCAGAGTCTCTTTCCCCGCCCTCTGCTCCTCCCTCTGAAGTCCAATAGTGTGGGTTTAACTGTATCAGCAAAGGTTGTAAATAACTAGTTCTCTTCTAAAACAAAGTTCTTAACCTATGGCTTCTACCTTAGCAGTAAGTAACCTGTGTGCTCTGCTCTGTGCAAGGTGGTCAGGCCCCCCAGTGTTCCTCTAAAGATGTTTTTTTCCCCCTGTTGCTTGCTTGCTTCTTATTTATTTGTTTATTTATTTGGGTAAAATATACAAAACATAAAATTTACCGTGTCAACCGTTTTTAAGTGCACGGTTCAGTGGCATGAAATACTTACCCATTGTTGTGCAGCCATCACCACCATCCATCTCCAGAGCTGTTTTCATCTTGCAGAACTGAAAGTCTCTACCCATTGAATACTATCTCCCTATTTCCCCCTTTCCCTGCAGCCCCTGGTAATCCCTGTTCACCTTTGTCTCTGAGTTGGATTCTTCTAGGTACCTCAGAGAAGTGGAATCATATGATACTTGTCCTTTTGTGTCTGGATTGTTTCAGCCCAACGTAAGATGTTTTCTGTTTAAGCCAGTGAGAAGATGGGACACTTCTTGGGGTTAAAGCATCGTGTCTTCTCTTTTTCTCCCCACGGCTGTGAAGGGTGCAAGGTATCTAGGTGTGCCAACCCTTAGCACAGTACCCTGTTTAGACCGGGTAAAGCACCTCAGTGTATGCAGACCTTGGTGATAAATGCAGCTACCTAATTCTTTGCACGGCGTGGAGCTCTGCCTGGCAGACCTTCTCTCAGTTGCCCCAACTTCCCTTACAAACTGCTCAGCTCCTGCCCTCTACTGGCAGGGAAAACTCTCCCCGTTTCCATGGTTTTGCGTTTAAATTCTGTTTTTCCAAACAAGTTTGTATCCCATGTCCAGGGCGAGTACTCCCTGTGTGCAAGGCCCTGGCAGTGTTCATGAGCGAGAGGAAGATGGGGAGACGTGAGCTTTAAGAAGAGCAACGTGCTCTATCTGTGTCTCTGCATATCCAAGCCTGCTGATGTTTCTGGGGCCAGGGCAAGAATGGGGATGTAGCCTACGTCTGTTTAAATATTAAAAGCATATTTTATCAAAATTATTTAGGTAAATCTGACATTTCTAATTCTTGAAAAAATAAAGCATTTAGTATATTAAAATGAAAGTAATGGCCATCATCAACAAATCTAGAAACAATAAATGCTGGAGAGGGTGTGGAGAAAAGGTAACACTCTTGCACTGTTGGTGGGAATGTACATTGATACAGCCACTATGGAGAACAGTATGGAGGTTCCTTAAAAAACTAAAAATAAAACTACCATACAACCCAGCAATCCCACTACTGGGCATATACCCTGAGAAAACCATAATTCAAAAAGAGTCATATACCGAAATGTTCATTGCAGCTCTATTTACAATAGCCAGGACATGGAAGCAACCTAAGTGTCCATCATCGGATGAATGGATAAAGAAGATGTGGCACATATATACAATGGAATATTACTCAGCCATAAAAAGAAACGAAATTGAGTTATTTGTAGTGAGGTGGATGGAGTTAGAGTCTGTCATACAGAGTGAAGTAAGTCAGAAAGAGAAAAACAAATACAGTATGCTAACACATATATATGGAATCTAAGGGAAAAAAAAAAAAGGTCATGAAGAACCTAGTGGTAGGATGGGAATAAAGACACAGACCTACTAGAGAGTGGACTTGAGGATATGGGGAGGGGGAGGGGTAGGCTGTGACGGAGTGGAAGAGTGGCATGGACGTATATACACTGCCAAACATGAAGTGGATAGCTAGGGGGAAGGAGCCGTGTAGCACTGGGAGATCAGCTCGGTGCTTTGTGACCGCCTGGGGGGGTGGGATAGGGAGGGAGGGAGATGCAAGAGGGAAGAGATATGGGAACATATGCATATGTATAACTGATTCACTTTGTTATAAAGCAGAAACTAACACACCATTGTAAAGCAATTATACTCCAATAAAGATGTTAAAAAAAAAAAAGAAAAAGAAAGTACTTGCATCTCAACTCTTCGGTCTCCATCTAGCTGCCAGTATAAAGAACTGCTACCTTGCATTGGGCATGTCATGTCTGTACCTACATATAAACAAATTTAAGAGGAACGTGACTTGTTCAGTACTGCAGAGTGTTCCTCATAAGTCAGGTTTGCAGTGCTTGCAAATACTGTACTAATTTGTGAGCACCTCTGAAACCACAATTAGAATGTGCAGAGAAGCAAGGCATTGGATATTCGGCCCAACTGGGAACCGGTGTTTCATTATATGAGAATTTTTTTTTGCATTTGTGCTATCTGGAAGGAAGGATTAACAAGCTAATTTGTCTTTCCTTTTATCTAAACGTCTTTGCTGCCCAGTGCCTCCCCACACTCCAAAGCAGTGTCTGTCTCTGACGTTGGTGATGTTATAGCCCACCAACCTTCAAGGTGCCTGGGCACATTTGTCTTATTTCAAGGACACAGGGCAAGAGGTGTGCAGAAGCATTTCCCTGGGGCCTGACGGCATTCGTCACAAGAGTGTATGTTGAGGGTTGCAGATCTCACTGTGTCAGCACTGAACGCTGATCCCAAGTGACAGAGGTACCATGTGTTCTTTAAATAAGGTTATATTTTGCATTTGTGATGTTGGAGCCCTTTAAGAGGCAGGGTCCAGGGAAGGGCCCCTCTTGCTCAGGTCTAAGGATGGTACCGAACATATCAGGGTATTATAGCGAGGAAAGAGCAAACATGGTTCTTCAAGTCAAGAAGCGACAGACGCACAGAAGAGCTAGGACTGTTGTCCTTACACATCGGTGTACTCAGACCACATACCTTGAGAGTGCTCACAGAGCTCACATAAACCCCGTGCAGATTAAGTGCCAGCTGCATGTACATCTGGCAAAACCGCAGAGCTAAGAGCATTTGGTAATACTTCTCTGGTACCAGTAAAGCCTCTTAGTGCACGTGACTTTGATTATTTCTTTTTTCTTTTTGTTTTACTGGTTTTTCCATTCTTTCTTACTTTCGTATTGGTTTATGGGTCATCTAATACTTTTTATCTTTATCTTTGTTTTGTTCTCAATTGCTCAGTAATACACCATTGAGACAGTATTACCCTTTGTTGATTGGATGGCAAGGATAATATGGAAGGCAATATTTATATTGTACATATGCAAAAAATGTTTCCTTAAAGTTATAAAATAACACATTGCGTATAAATATCTATTGGTAATATTGTTACCAATACAATTAGTTATCTTGTCTACAGTGGTATTTTTTTTAATTAATATATTTTGTAAAATACACGTAACAAAATTTACCGTCTGCACCATTTTTAAGAGTACAGTTCAGTGGCATTAAGTACATTTACATTGTTGTGCAATCATCACTACCATCCATCTCCAGATGGATCTCTGTTACTTAGTTATTATCATTGACCTCGTCCCCTGCTGTATTCATGATCTTTTCCATCAGTTAGGATATTTTGCCTGGCTGCTTCTGCTTGGAGGTTGGTGAAGCAGTGATATTTGCCCCCAAGGGACATTTGGCAATGTCTGGATACATTTTTGGTTGTCATGACTGAGGAGGGAGGTTTGCCATTGGCATCTAGTGATAGGTAGAGAGCAGGGATGTTGCTAAGAGGACCCTCCCCCAAAGAAACAACTATCAGTCCTAAATGAAAACAGTGCCAAAGTTGAGAAACCCTGGTTTAAGCCTGTAGAGGAAATGGTCCTGGACTTGCCATTGCTGAAAGACACCATGTCAAAAGCTAAACTTTTATAACTCCATATTCTAACAGAATATGTAAATTGTTTTCCCCGAAATAAATTGAAATCAAAAGATTATTTTTGACTTCACATTTTTATGCTGCTGTAATTTTGTTTATAATTTAAACTTCTTAATTGCCTATTTTCATTTATGTTTTTTTTTCCTTTAATTACTTGCATCACCATTCATTCATTATTCATTCATTAGAAACAGTTATTATTGAGCAATTATTATATGTCAAGGTCTGGTTATACAGCGGTGAAAATGGTACATCTGTACCTTTGTGGAGCTTTCAGTCTAACTTATAATGAATGTAATACATACACAAATATAGGCTTTAGAATATGAAAAGTTCAAGGCCAAGAATCTTTAGAAATCCATTAGAAACATGGTGAGGTGCTTGACTCTACCCCGCTGCTCCCTCTGTCTTCACTCCCCAACCCCACACACTTTTTTGAAACCCCCTTGGGCAGCTACCTCAGAGTTTCGTGCTGACTTACTAAAGCAGGAACACTTACCATGGTAGAGGTGGCATGCAGATGTTCTACCATGGTTCTCAGCCACCTTGCAGGTTATGTGGGACCCCATGATTACCTCCGTCCAGAGAGCCCTAGGTAGAATTCCTGTCTATCACTTACAGGAGGCAGAAGCATAGAAGAGCCTATGGGAGTTTGCCATGCTCTCTTCTTCCTCTGCCTGGTGACGGTGGAGGCCACGTGTTAATGTCTGGTTGACCTTGTGGAGCAGAGCTTCCATCCCAGCCAGCCTTGGGTACCTAGCATGAATGAGAGAGAAACCTTTGTGGTACTGAGCCGCTGAGATTTCAGGGTTAATTTGTTATTTCTTCATAACCTAACTGACCCTTCCTAACTAAGAAGTTCATATGAGTCACAGAGTATTTTATTTTTCAAGTAATTGCATGCCTGTGCTTAGGCCTGGGCTAAGTGATACGAGGCGAAGAATAAGAAGGTTCTTTTTAAGAAGCATGATCTTTTTGGAGACTGGAGAAGATGGAGCTGTAAGATTTAAACGCAGCTATCACAGAATAAGACACAGCAGAGCATTCATTAAGTGAATGTTTTTTGTATTCGTTTAGGACATAATGTAAACTGGACTTTTAGTGTGTGTTAAATGAACCTGGAGCCACACACTTGCTATTACAATAAGTGTAAGTGGATTCAAGCTTTGAGGTCTCCTATTTTCCAGGAGGATAGCTCAGAAAGAGAACACAGAAGAGAACGCACCCACATCCACTGACCTAAGTTAAGTACTTTAGACCAATAAAGTTGCAAGGGCCCTTAAAGATTGTTGGGACCAGTCCTCCCATCGTCTATGGAAATGAAGTGATGGTCTCAACACCTCAGAGCAATTAAGTTCAGTGGTTCTCAAGTTTGGCTGCATGATAGAAACCCCCGAGGAGCTAAAAAATTTTTGCAAAGCTCCAGCACAGCCAGACTTCTTAAATCAGAGTTTGGGGGTGGGACACAGCATAGTATCTTTTTGCAAGCTCCTCATGGGATTCCAAGGTGCAGGGGGTTGAGAGCCACTGCTTTAGTTGACAGCCAGGACTTGAATACAGGGTTTAACTCCTGGTCGGTCTCCATTTCTGTGAGCCATGTGGCACCTCAGGGTCAGCACCAATTGCTTGCCTGCTGTTAACTCTATTTTTACCAGCTTATCTTTTCTCTAGATCTTCTGCTTCTTTGGGTAGAGAAAGAAAACTTGTTTCTCCTACTCTACCATATATGCTGATTAGTAGCTCCAAATCTTTGTGTTGGGATTTGTCATTTGAAGATGTTTTTATGATTATGTTCTCTTGCTGTGGTACCATGTAACATGGACATGTTGAGGTATGGGAGAGGTCATGAAAATATCAGACATTTCATTCAACTGGTATTTTTAAGCACCTACTAAGCATTATAGAATCACCTACTGAGTTTAGAGCAATCTAGACCAACACTCTCCAAGAGAACATTGTGCTACAGTGGGATGTTCTCTATCTGTATTGTCCAGTATGGCAATCACTAGCCACATGTGGCTATTGGGCCCTTGAAATGTGGCTAGCATGAGAAACTGAAGTTTTAATCGTATTTAACTTTAATGAATTCAATTTGAATAACCATCTATTGGCAAGTGCAGGTCTAGACCAATCCTCTACCTTATGCCACCCTCTATATTCTCAAGTGGTGTCCAGTATCATTTGCTGGATGGTGACCATTTGGAGACCCCCACCTGTTCCTGATTCCCAGCTCCTGGCCTTGGAGAGGAGAAGGTCCACTCTGGGTGTGTGACCGAGCATTAATTTTGTGAAGGGTGTTAACATTCAGCCTCCTCTTTACCTCCAAAGTCCCAGTTATTATGTAGTGAAGTCTTTTGTGCAGAAAGTTCAATGTCTCTGATCGTGTCATAAACCCTTTAATTTCACATAAAACCATATTAACCGTAAGTGTTCAACCCTAGCAGCGCTATTAGAATCAAATACCTGTTAGAGAAAACAATGTGTTCTTCAGGCTCTCATTCGCTCCCTCCCTTGCCCTGGATATGCACAACCCCAGAAGTCTGTAGTTTTATGGAATGCTGAGCTTGCAGCTCTCACCTCTTTGCTGCTGCTCTGGGCATTTTTATTCCTTATCAATTTTACTGTAACCAATACCATTGGCTTATTTTTGGACCATGTTTTCACAAAACTGCCGATGCCTTTCCCTCCACACGCTTGGGGGAGAGTCTTTTGAGGGGAGATTCATCTGAGAAAATATGGAATGCCAGCATTTCTGCCTCAGGGTTTAAAGATACCGGGCTCAGGTCCCAGCTTTCTGATCTGAAAAATGGGGGGTTGGCTTGGGGAGCTCTGTGGCTCTGCAGCTGCTGTCTCTGTGCTGCTTACCAGGGAGGCGGGGTGGAGAGCCACGCGGGAGACCAGAGCAGACGCGCTCCTGCTGGGCAGAGGGACATCCGCATTGGGAAGTCTTTCAGAGGGCTCAGGGAGGGATGTGTGGTTAGAGGCCCAGTGACACCACCCACTCTGCTGGAGATGAAGGGGGTGAGGGAGCAATTCTAGAGGTTAATGAAATAAAAATCAACTCTCAACAGTCTCCATTTCCCCCTTGTTTCCCACCTCTTGGAAATTTTATCTGCATCTTCATGATAGTTGTTTGCTGGTCTCCTGTATGAAGTAAGTTTGATAAGAATAAAAGAGCTTTTTCACAGAAAGAAAAGAGCCTTGTTTAATATTTTATAAGTCCCAACAACAGGAAACTGTACAAAAGAAAACCTCACTAACACAGGTAACCATTGATATTTTGTTGCGATGTTATTCCAGTCAGACTTTAATATAAGTTTTAAATAAATGGAATCCTACTATAGATTTCATTCTGTAACATGCCTTTTGTTAGATGCAGCAGAATGCTGTGGGTAGCTGCCTGACCGTAAATACTGGTCTGTGTCGTGCTTTACTTCTGTATTTACAGCTTCGGGAGTTGATACATTTGCTCATTTGTAAGATTGTCTCCTGGGGCCAAGGAAGAATATATTTATGAGAAATTCTGACAAGGTGTTGCCACCTGCCCTCCAGAAAAGTTAAATCAGCCTGAACTCTTTTTGCCCACACCCGTCCTGGGTGTCAGTTTTTATGTACTTTTGCTTAGCTGATGGATAGTGGTGCTAATAATCTTTTATTTGCATCTCTTTTGTTAATGGTGAAGTTGAATAGTTTTTCACATATCGTCCATTTGTAGTTCTTATTTTGTGACTTGTATTCCGTGCACAATTTTCTGTGAGGGTATTGGTTTTCTTTTTGATTTCTTACAACTCTTTGGATGTTAGGAATATTCTGTTAAATAATGCAGAATAACTGTTCCCTTCTCTCAATTTACTCTGCATATGGTGTGTTTTATGATGGTTTTAAAGTTTTAGATTATAGTCAAGTTAATGAATATTTCCCTACATTGTTCTGGCTTTTGTCTCACCCCTTAAAGGTACTTCCTTTCAAAGCTTTTACGAAGATTTGCCCACATTTTCTTATTGGTTTTATTTTTCTTTTTTCATTTAATTTTTTGGTTTTATTTTTCTTTTTTCATTTAATTTTTATTTTTTTTCATCTAAAATTTATTTTAATATGAGGGAGAATAGAACACGGACTCAATTTTTTTTCCTAAATGGCTGCAAATTTACCTACCACTACTGAAAAATCCCTTTTAACATTTATTTGCTATTTTAATGTCATCATGAATAAATTACCCATATGTGCTTGCATTTATTTCTGGATCTGCTATTATGTTTCATTTATCTGTCTATTCTAACACCATTATGACAGTACTTTAATTTAAACCAATGCCATAGTAGCTTTAATAATATACCTTAATATCTGGTAGTACAAGTCCCTCTAAAAGTGGGACAGGAGAGAGCACTGAAAGACTTGTATAGAATAGCAATTCTTAAAATGTGATCCATAGGGAATTCCCTGGTGGCACAGTGGTTAAGATTCTGCCTACCAATGCAGGAGACTAGGGTTTGATCCCTGGTCCGGGAAGATCCCGCATGCCGCGGAGCAACTAAGCCCGTGCGCCACAACTACTGAGCCTGTGCTCTAGAGCCCACGAGCCACGACTACTGAGCCTGCGCCACAACTACTGACGCCCACGTGCCTAGAGCCCATGCTCCGCCACAAGAGAAGCCATCACAATGAGAAGCCAGTGCACCACAAGGAAGAGTAGCCCCCGCTCGCTGCAACTAGAGAAAGCCTGCATGCAGCAACGAAGGCCCAACACAGCCAGAAATAAATAATTAATTAAAAAAAAATATGATCCATAGGCCACCTGTATCAGAACTACATGGGGATTTTTAACAACTGATATTCCTGGTCCCTCCCCAAGAGCTCCTGAACATAAGTTGTGTTGAGGAAACTTATGTATTTATTTACTTACTTACCTAGCTAGCTAGCTAGCTAGCTGCGCCGGGTCTTACTTGTGGCATGTGGGATCTTTAGTTGCGACATGTGAACTCTTAGTTGCGGCATGTGGGATCTAGTTCCCTGACCAGGGATCAAACCTGGGCCCCCTGTATCGGGAGTGCAGAGTCTTAGCCACTGGACCACCAGGGAAGTCCCAAGGAAACTCTTTTTACAAGCTCTCAGATGATTTTTAAGAACACCATAAGAAACTTAACACTCAGATAAAACATGGTAAACAACAGTCAAGTTCCTTCTGTTTAAATGTTAAAGAACACTACCTTTTTATTAATTACTTCTTTGTATTAATTTCATGTGTACAGGTAGTCAATTATATATCCTGTCACTAAACGTATTTTGAGTATGTAGTCCAAGTGTTATGTATTCTGAGAGTACAAGGATAACACCTTGTATTTGAGATTTGACTTTAGGATGTGTAATCATACTCCCTAATTACACACACACACACACACACACACACCCCTCAAGCTCCTATTATACTTTAGGTTAAAGTAAAATTACTGCTCGCAGTTAGGTTGGGGAAAAATATGTGTACAACTTGAATGGAATTATGGAGAGCAGTTTGCTGGTTGTAAGGTAATCCAAAAAATAAAAAATAGGTGAGTGCGTTGGATGATGGGAGAGAGAGTAAAGCAACACCAGCATCAAATGGGGCAAACCAAAGAAGCTTTCCTGGATGGGAGAAAGAACAGTATGGCAACTAGAATTAAAGACTCAGTATTTTTGCATTGAGAAGCAGAACACTTTATTAAATCTACCTGTGCTTCCTGAATTTCTCATGTCATTCAGTCTTTTACCTTGATACACTGGGATTATGTTATCAGCAGATTTTCTACCTGGGCTGGTCACTTATGGCAACACAGGTATTTTGTTCAACTCGCTTTCTTTAAAACGTGTTATTTATCTTCACTTATGATCATGTTAGGGTAGCGATCCTAGCCAACAAGACAGGACATTGAACACAGGCTAAATGCTTCATAACTGTGCCTTTTTGTGTTTGCCACTTGCCTTTCCTTAGATTCGGGAATACCCCATTGATGTCCAAGGCAACCAGCTTCCCTTCCTGCGGAATCCAGATATCCTGGTGGGAGAAAATGACCTAACTGCCCTTAGCTATCTACATGAGCCTGCAGTTTTGCATAATTTAAAGGTCCGTTTCCTGGAGTCCAACCATATCTACACTTACTGTGGTAAGTGAGGGGTATCTATTGGCTGTGTGTGTTTGAAAGTGCTTACAATCTTTAGGCTTTACGTGTTAAACTCCAATGGTTAAGAATCCTACTTTCACTCTCATTATAAGTGTCTCTCACCTGAGACCCTTGAAATGTTTGCAGTCAGTGAATGTGGCTTAATTAGGCTGCCGTACCTCTCTGTGGGAGGATTGGTGTTAATCACAGCTCAAGCAGGGAAGAAATGGGCCACACCTTGTGGCTTGATGGTCAGGCACAGTCCTGGAATCAGTAGGAAAGCAGTAAATCCATCCCAGTGTGCTAGCTCAGGCGTTTGCTCTCACTGTGGAGCGCACTGCTGCAAATGTACAGCTGGCTTGTTTTTGTTTTTTTTTAACTTTTTATTTTATATTGGAGTATAGGTGATTAATAATGTGTTTCAGGTGTACAGCAAAGTGATTTTTAGTTATACATATATGTGTATCTCTTCTTTTTCAAATTCTTTTCCCCTTTAGGTTGTTACATAGTATTGAGCAGAGTTCCCTGTGCTATAAGTAGGTCCTTGTTTGTTATCCATTTTAAATATAGCATTGTGTACGTGTCAATCCCAAACTCCCTGACTATCTCTCCCCACCACACTTCCTCCCGGTAACTGTAAGTTGACTCTCTAAGTCTGAGTCTGTTTCTGTTTTGTAAATAACTTCATTTGTACCCTTTTTTTTAAGATTCTACGTATAAGCGATATCATACGATATTTGTCTTTCTCTGTCTGACTTACTTCACTCAGTATGACAATCTCTGTGTCCATCCATGTTGCTGCACATGGCATTATTTCATTCTTTTTAATGGCTGAGTAATATTCCATTGTATATATGTACCACATCTTCTTTACCCATTCTTCTATCGATGGACATTTAGGTTGCTTCCATGTCTTGGCTATCGTAAACAGTGCTGCAATGAACATTGGGGCGCATGTTTTTGTTTTCTGCTTGAGAAAGGGCTGCCTTTCTGTCTGACTCTCTCACTTGCCCATGTACAAACATGTGCATGATGAATATTTGTTGAATTCATGATCAGAAACCATGACAAATGCTTTTTTAAAATTTATTTATTTATTTATTATTTTTTTTTTTTTAATTTTTTTAAATTTATTTATTTATTTATGGCTGTGTTGGGTCTTCGTTTCTGTGTGAGGGCTTTCTCCAGTTGCGGTAAGTGGGGGCCACTCTTCATCGCGGTGCGCGGGCCTCTCACTATCGCGGCCTCTCTTGTTGTGGAGCACAGGCTCCAGACGTGCAGGCTCAGCAATTGTGGCTCACGGGCCTAGTCGCTCCGTGGCATGTGGGATCTTCCCAGACCAGGGCTCGAACCCGTGTCCCCTGCATTGGCAGGCAGATTCTCAACCACTGCGCCACCAGGGAAGCCCTAAAATTTATTTTTTAATTGAAGTATAATTAATTTACAATGTTGTGTTAATTTCAATATCCTGGTTTATCCCAGGATATTGAATATAGTTCCCTGTGCTATACAGTAGGACCTTGTTATTTATCCATTCTATATGTAGTAGTTTGCATCTACTAACCCCAAACTCCCAGTCCATCCCTCCCCCACCCCACTCCCCCTTGGCAACCACAAGTCTGCCCTCTACATATGTGAGTCTTTTTCTGTTTCATAGGTAGATTCATTTGTGCCATATTTTAGATTCCACATATAAGTGATATCATATGGTATTTGTCTTTCTCTTTCTGACTTCACTTAGTATGATAATCTCTGTTTGCACCTATGTTGCTGCAAATGGCATTATTTTGTTCTTTTTTATGGCTGAGTAGTATTCATATATATATACACACACATATACACACACACACATATACGTATACACACATACACACAGACACACCCCACATCATCTTTATCCATTCATCTGTTGATGGACTTTTAGGTTGTTTCCATGTCTTGGCTATTGTAAATAGTGCTTCTGTGAACGTAGGGGTGCATGCATCTTTTTGAATTACAGTATTGTCTGTATATATGCCCAGGAGTGGGGTTGCTGGATCATGTGGTAATTCTATTTTTAGTTTTCTGAGGAACCTGCATACTGTCCTCCATGGTGGCTGCACCAACTTACATTCCCACCAGCAGTGTAGGAGGGTTCCCTTTTCTCCATACATCTCCAGCATTTGTTATTAGTAGACTTTTTAATGGTGGCCATTCTGACTGGTGTGAGGTGGTACCTCACTGTAGTTTTGATTTGCATTTCTCTAATAATTAGCGATGTTGAGCATCTTTTCATTTGCCTATTGGTTATCTGTATGTCTTCTTTGGAGAAATGCCTATTTAGGTCTTCTGCCCATTTTTCGATTGGGTTCTCTGTTTTTTTTGTTGTTGAATTGTATGAGCTGTATGTATATTTTGGAAATTAAGCCCTTGTTGATTGCATTGTTTGCAAGTATTTTCTCCCATTCTGTAGGTTGTCTTTACTTTTCTTTTCTTTTTTATGGTTTCCTTTGCTGTGCAAAAGCTTGTAAGTTTGATTAGGTCCCATTTGTTTATTTTTGTTTTTATTTCTATTGTCTTGGGAGACTGACCTAAGAAAACATTGGTATGATTTATGTGCCATGACAAATTCTTTAAACAAATGTCCTAAAATTTCTCTCACATTTTTCTTGAAATTTCTCCATTTCCCCCATCCCAAATTTTGGCTTCTCTTTTTTAGGCTATTGTTAAGTGGTGTGGTAGACAAGAACCCTATATATATTGTCGTTTGAGGGGCAAAACATTTTAGGATCTGGTTGCAGAGTCAGCTGAGGGCTTCTTTGTGGGGGGTTGTCCCATTTGTACTTCAGTGCCTTGGTCTTATCTGTGATCCTAGGTGAGCCCTTAGGAGGTTAGGGTTCTTTTCATTGTGATATCCCACTTTGGTTTGGAATTGGCCAGCTGGCTGCTAAGTTAGGGTGAGCTTTTATGCCAGATTTCGGGAGCTGGAAATACCATGTTGATTTCAGTGCTTGAGAGAGTTTCCCAAAGCTCCTTTCCCCCAGTTGTTAGTGAGAGTTTTATTTGAAAGAAGCCCTCAGTAAGTGGTTTTTGTTTTTTTTAAAAAAGATTTTTGAAAATCTCCCTTTTTGGAGAAAGGGATAAATGACCACCAGCTTCGCTTTTTACAGGCATTCCTTCTAAGAGAGGTCCGGGTGTCTGTATGTATTTATCCAAGCGTACCTTGGCTCTTCCAGCTTCAGCTTTCAGAGTGACTGATGTAGCGCAGATTTCTAAGTCATCAAGAAGCACTCTTACCTGCTGTGGAGGGGCTGAGACATTTTAGGAAAATGTGTATTTTAGAGTACACATACTCAGAGTATATCAAAATTTGAATGGAATGAACTAGGGTTTTATACAACTCTCAGTAACCAGTAGAACATGAGAGGCTGTTTTTAAGGCGAATGACTTGGAGAATTCTCTTATTTAGTGGAGTTTTACTGAGTCTGGGCCTTATTTTTCATTTCAGGTTGTATTTTCAGGAAAACTTTCATCTGAAGAGGACTTTGTCTTTTTCCTCTCCTTGCCCTTTCTTCTTTACTTGGGTAATGTGGTTTATTACGTTTCACGTTTCTTTCTCTCTCTCTCCTTCTCTCTCGTATTTTTTCCCCTTTTAATAGACTTTACGTTTTACAGCAATTTTAGGCTGAGAGCAAAACTGAGTGGAAGGTACACAGACTTCCCATATAACCCCTTTCACAACACATGCAGAGCCTTCCCCACTATCACCATTCTGCTCAAGAGTGAAACATTTGTTAAAATTGATGAACCCACAATGACACATCGCTATCACCCAAAGTCCATAGTTCACATTAGGTCACTCTTGGTGTTGTATGTTCTGCGGGTTTAGACAAATGTATAATGACATGTAGCCACCGTTATGGTATCATAACAGTAGTTTCACTGCCTTAAAAGTCATCTGTGTTCTGCCTGTCCATCCCTCTCTCCCCGCTAACCCCTGGCAACCACTGATTTTTTATACTGTCTCTATAATTTTGCCTTTGTAGAATATCATATGGTGTAGTCACAGTGTGTAGCCTTTCGAATTGGCTTCTTTCACCTAGTAATATGTATTTAAGTTTTCTCCATGTCTTTTCATGTCTTGATAAATCATTTCTTTATAACGCTAATATTCCATTATTCAGTGTACCACAGTTTGTCCATTCACCTACTGTAGAACATCTTCGTTGCTTCTGAGTTTTGGCAATTATGAATATAGCTGTTATAAACATCCACGTGCAGGTTTTTGTGTGGATATGTTTTCGACTCCTTTAGCTAAATACCAAGGAGTGTGATATTGGATCATATGGTAAGATTATGTTTAGTTTCATAAGAAACTTCCAAAGTGGCTGTGCCCTTTTGCATTACCGCCAGTGATGAAATAAGAGCTTCCTTTGCTCCACATCCTCGCCAGCATTTGACATTGCCAGTGTTCTGGATTTTGGCCATGCTAATAGGTGTATAGTGGTATCTCATTGGTGTTTCAATCTGCATTTCCCTAATGACTTACGATGTGGAGCATCTTTTCCCATGCTTATTTGCCATCTCTATATCTTCTTTGGTGAGGTGTTTGTTTAGGTCTTTTGCCTATTTTTTAATTAGATGGTTCATTCCCTTACTGTTGGGTTTTAAGAGTTCTTTGTATATTTTGGGTAACAGTCCTTTATCAGATATGTCTATGGCTTGTCTTCTCATTCTCTTGACTGTGCTTCTTTTCAAACACCAGAAGGGAGCACAATGAAGGAGCTCTCCCATCTTGGCAGTGACCCTTTCCATTCTTGCCTTCTCTTCCCCAAATGACTGGAAAAGCTCACATTTTTTGTACCCATCAGTGGTTCCCTTGAGATCCAGAATATGTTTATATGAAAGAAGAAGGCATGAATTTGTCTTATCTTGAATATTGAATTTGTTTTTTTCTCGCTCTTCACATTCTCAAATATCAATTTACCTTGCCCTTCCATAAAAGATCTTCAGGGTGAGAGGATTTGCTGACTCTTTATTCAACATGTATTTATTGAGTCCACTATTGCATTATGTCCTTTTGGGGACACAAGATGGGAAAAATAGTGAAGTGAAAGATAATGCATGATGTAGTGTGATGTGAGGCAATAAAAAATAGCCAACACTCAGTGCTTACTGTGCAAGTCTGAATGGTGTGAATGTTCTCTCTATTAATCATTTTACCCTCAGGATAACCAGGGAAATGCAATTTTTATCCCCATTTTGCAGTCTAGGAAACTAAGGCACTCAGAGGTTAAGGAATTTGGCAAAGTCACACAATTAATAATCAGCTGACGCATGGCACAGGGAGATCAGCTTGGTGCTTTGTGACCACCTAGAGGGGTGAGATAGAGAGGGTGGGAGGGAGACGCAAGAGGGAGGGGATATGGGGATATATGTACACGTATAGCTGATTCACTTTGTTGTACAGCAGAAACCAACACAACATTGTAAAACATTTATACTCCAGTAAAGATGTTAAAAAATAAATAAACAAAAAATAATCGGCTGAGCCAAGATTTGACATTACGATGTGTAAGTCGTATTTCCTGTTCACAAGTTTATATTTTAGTTAAGACAACCCACATACAAATGAGAAATTAATAGTCCCTCTTTTAGATTTTAATTCTGAGATTTTTTTTAAGCCTAACACCTGTTGGCAGGGTTAAGTACCCTCTTCTTTCTGATCCTGCAACACTTTGTACATGTCTCTTTTATGAATTCAATTTGTTGAGCATTTGTGCATGTGTGTTTGTGTGTGTGTGCACGCGTGCCCATGCATATGTGCTTATTCCATGCTCTAGGGCATTTGGAGGCCTGGCCTGTCATTCTTTTCTCCATCAGGGCCTAGCAGAGTGCCTGATAAACACACATACATCTAGATTTAGTTGAGTGATTGGTTAAGACTCATTCTGTTCCTCTTTCCTTCTTTAGTTCTGATGTATATGAACACGGGCCTGTAAAGCTCTAGTCAGGAGGCCATCGTGCTCTCAGAATCTGACTGCATTTTCTGTTTGCAGGGATCGTGCTTGTTGCCATTAATCCTTATGAACAGTTGCCAATCTATGGTCAAGATGTCATCTATGCCTACAGTGGCCAAAACATGGGGGATATGGACCCTCACATCTTTGCTGTGGCCGAGGAAGCCTACAAGCAGATGGCCAGGTAAGAATAACCTCAGCCCAGAAGTCCTCCTGGGTAGTCCGAGGGGAGAAAAGGGAGTTTCTACCTTCTTTGGCTGCTTTTTCTCAGTGGTGGAAAAAAATCAGTGGTGATTCTGGGATTGAGGAAGAGTCTTGGGACTCTTGGGACTCTCAAATCAGCTCAGGTTCTTTTCTTACCACGTTTCCTCATGTTTTCATCTTATTCTTGTGAACGTGAACCTTGGCTTGGGGAACAGTGGCTCCTTAGACTTATTTCAGTTTTGAGCAATTCAATTAATGCCTAGTGTTTCATCTCTCCTTGACTTTCTTTTGGCCTTCTCTCCTCCCCTCCAGGTGTCATGAATCCATTTTATACCATCACCATTCATTTTGCAGATCTCACTGAAGGCTCCCTTTTGAAGGAACCAGGACTCTGACAACTTCTTGAGATGCCAGGCATTTGGGGCAGAAATAGAAATTTCAAATTAGCAGTCATGCATCGTGGTTTCGGGTTTTTAGCCTGGAAGTGGAGTTCTGTTTAGGCACTTAAGCAGGTCTGATTTTCGAACTCTGAAAGATAGGTACACGTCTATTTCGTCAGAAGGTGGGCTAGGTGAGTGTATTGGTCAGGGTTCTGCAGGGCAACAGAACCAATATGGAGTGTGTGTGTGTGCACGCGTGCGTGTGTGTGTATGTAAAGAGAGGGATTTTTATTTTAAGGAATTGGCTCATGCAGTTGTGGAGGCTTGGCATGTCCAAAATCTGCAGGGTAGGCTGGCAGGCTGGAGACCCAGGGAAAAAATACTGCATTTTGAGTCTGAAGGCTTTCTACTAGCAGAATTCTCTTCGGTGGGGATGTCAAATTTTTTTCTCATATGATCTTCAACTGCTTGGGTGAGGCCCACCCAAATCTACTGATGTAAATGTTTATTTCATCTAGAAAAGAACACCTTCATAGCAGTATTCAGACTAGTGCTTGACCAAATGTCTGGGAACTGTGGCCTAGCCAAGTTGACACATAAAATTAACCACCACAGTGTTGGTCTTGAACTGTCAAGATATAGTATAGGGAAAGATAGTTTCACCAAAGTTTTGGTGGAAATGCATTTTTCCAATTAACAGAAAAATGCTGGATCCTTTCAGCTAAATCTTTTTTGCCACCTCTAGAGAATATCTTACAGAGCTAGCAGGAAAGGTAGGAGTCCTTTGTGGGGAGGAGGGCTGCTTAGGCTAATTTAGTGAGAGGAGTGAGAAAGAATCCCACTTAAGGTGGTCTGTGCTTCGGTGGATATCAGAGTGTAATTTTCAGCCCAATGAAAGTTTCCATGAGGAAAGACTGTTGTATAATTTTCCTTACTAATTTATAATGTTTTATTGCTGGCTGTGGAGATGGGTATGTAAAAGGTCTGCTTCCTTATGGATACACAGTGACCATATTCAATATAAGCAGTGATTGGAGAACAGCAATATAATAAGTAGAATGATCTACAACCATTTTATTTCTCCCAAATATGATAGATTGTGGAGCTAAAATGGTCATGACCTTTGATCTCTCTGATGCCATAAAATGACCGCATACTATGTTCATCTGCTATCAGGGCTTGACCTGGAGTTGCTTAGCTTGGTAAGCTGTTGAGGCACATACTTCTGGACTGAAGTGTAGTTCAAGGTCAGATCACATGTGGAGAAGAATGAGGGGTAGCGTGATGCAGCACACAGCCTTGCTCAGGTGTATGCACAGTGGAGGGGGACCTGGGGTCTGGACAGGTTTCTACGTCTCGGGAGAATCACTTAAGCCAAGTCATCATTTGCTTCATGTGAAGATTATCCTTCCTCCTTTACGGATGGTTTCTTTATGGTTCTAAAATGGAAGGTGAGTATGGCCTGGTTCTGATGACTTCCTACCATGCGAAAAGTTCTACCAGCTCCCTGAGACTTGTCCTTTCATGGATGTCATTGATGTTTGTTTTTCATCCCATTCTCCTCTCCTAGCCAGTTGCACTTAGATGTATCAGAAGTTGCTGTTCTTTATCAGACTTCTTGAGGCTCCCATACAGCTTTGAGAAACATCTAGCCTCCACTTTTATCCATACCATAGATCCTCTTGATTAAATACCTACATTCTTCCTTTCCGTGCCGGAAGCTGTACTCTTGGGTTATTTCACTTGTTTGGGTCCTTGTTCACAACTGTTAGAGGGAAAGGGCAGGTGTGGGATCCAGGGTGGTGGTGATATGATCTTGCCTAGGGTAATGCATTTGATGATTAAGGGGTTTGGATGTTAAAGTTGGACAAGGAGTTGCTTCCTTAAGGATTTTCTTTTAAGTGCTAAGGTTTATAATCGTTTTACCCACTGAGTCCTAGGGTGTAGCCAAATAATTTTGCTGAAATACTTGTGCAATTTTTGCTCATGAACGTGCATTAGAAGCATAAGGCCAGCACACATGGCCACAGGAGAGAGAGCTATTTTTGTATAAGTTCTGTTGTCAGCAGCTCATGGTTTCTGCTATTGATCTGAGAGGCATATTAGAAGCCCCAGCAGAATCTTTGCAGGGAAAGAGGGAGACCTACTGGTCAGATGCAGGGACAGTTTTTGCTGCATTTCCATTATGGGCCTTCTCTGTCAACTTTGAATACTAGAACACGTTCATTTAACAATAGTTGCCAACTGTATTGTGCTCTTCCTGACTCATCAGTAGTTTTTGAAATAATTGTTATGTGGATCAAGTAGCCACAGTCTAACACAGTTTGCTTTGAATCTGAGCCTCCATAACCGCTGGGCAAAATAAAGGGTACAAGAAACTAAAGTTAATGACTCCCAGTCTTTGGTGACTCTGAGTCAGTTGGCCTTGGACTCAGCAATTCTTTCTCTTGATTCACTGGGGACTGGATTTTCTTTCTTCATGTCGTTCACACTGGGACACTCCAGTTCTTGATGCTTTGGGGGTGTGGGGGGAGTCTGTCAAAGCTCGAAGGGATAAATCCAGACCTTCATCCCCATCCTGAGGTTTCCATCCAGAATCTTGTGCTGGACGGAAAGGTTGAGGAGACACAATAACAAGATGATTGGTTCATTGTCCCTATCCCTGTTGACTTCAAGACTAGGCTTGAGAGTAAATGGAGATTCACAGTGAATAAAAAGCCTAAGCTAGTATAAAACATCAAATTCGTGAATTCTGTCTTCCACATAAGAAACGATAGTTCCCGTGAGAAAGGGGACTGACCGCTACTTTATTTCTGCTCTTCCCTTGTTCAAGATCCGAAATGCCCATTCCCTCATTTTTACCTCCCCTGATTCCAGCCTCAGCTCCTGTGTTAAGTCATATCAGCCAACGTTTGTGAAGTATCAATTATTTGATAGGCTCCTTCCTGAATGAACACTAAGAAATGTGAAACCTCTCCCCACTTCTTAAGGCACGCACAGTCTGGTTGGAGAGAGAGGACACGGTAGGCCAAAAAGCCTGTAACTGCAGGAAGTGTAAATTGAAGCCATGCTCAGCGTTGTTTGAATTGAGTTTGGAGATGATTGTCACACCTGGGCCAAGAGAACTGTAGCATTTAAGCTGGATCTTGATGAATTGGTAGGATATGTAGAGTGAGAAGCAGGACTCCAGGTGGGTGGAGTAGAGTGATCATTACCCTAACAGTGGGGCATCAAAAAGTATGGTCACGAAACCACAGTGACATAGTGCTTCACACCCCCTAGGATGTTTGTCATCAGAAAGACATAACAACAAGAGTTGGCAAGGATGTGGAGAAATTAGAATCCTCATACGCTGCTAGTGGGAATGTAAAATGGTGCAGCTGCTTTGTAAAATAGTCCAGCAGTTCTTCAAAAGGTTAGACAGAGTTACCACAGGACTCAGCAGTTCTACTCTTATGTATGTACCCAAGAGAAATGAAAACATGTTCACCCAGAAACTCATCCACAAACATTCATAGCAGAATTATTCACAGTAGCCAAAAGGTGGGGAAAAAACTAAATATCCATCAACTGACCAATGGATAAATAAAATGTGGTTATAGCCATACAGTGGAGTATTATTTGGTACATGAAAAGGAACAAAATACTGATACAGGGATGAACCTTGAAAATATGCTAAGTGAAAGAAGCCAGACATACAAGAACCCATATTGTGCAATTCCACTTATATGAAATGTCCGGAGTAGACAAATATATAGAGAGAGGTAGATTAGTATTTGCCTAGGGCTGGAGGTTTGAGGGGAATGGGGAGTGATTGCTGGTGAGGATGTCTTGTTTTTTTCAGTGGTGGCGATGGTGGGGGGCGGGTGATGAAAATTTTCTGCAGCTGATTGTGTGGGTGGGTGCACAGCTCTGCAGATGCCCTGAAACCCACTGAATTGTGTGCTTTAAATGGGTGAATCGTGCGTTCTGTGACTTATACCTCAAAAAAGCTATTATTCACAAAAGGCATGGTTAGGGAACCAGCACCCAGGAAAGCTTAACCTATGTGGTAAGTGCGTCTGTGTCGGGGGTGTGTGGACGGTACAGTTAGAGGCAGGGTGGCCAGACGGTGGAGGCTTCTGAAGGCCGGGGTGAACTTTGGGAGAAAAGCATGTTCTATTAACAAAGGGTACAGATATGGTCAGACGACTCTTGGAAACCCTGGATTAATCAAGTGAACCATCTGCCTTCAAGGCAGGGGGCTTCTCAGGGTAGTTATGTTGACATGCATTCTGAGTCTCCACGATGGGGAAGCATTATGCTGGGTTTGC
The DNA here is from genome assembly GCF_028023285.1 of Balaenoptera ricei. NCBI lineage: Eukaryota > Metazoa > Chordata > Mammalia > Artiodactyla > Balaenopteridae > Balaenoptera > Balaenoptera ricei. The sequence continues at coordinate 70,182,135 of NC_082652.1, read as the reverse complement.
AAATCATATTTAGACACAAAACTGTCTTCAAGGACTCTTTGGGAAATGCTGGCCTAGAGCAATGGAGACATTTTAGAGCTTGTTAGATAAAGAGATAATAGGACACAAGGGATGTTCAAAGACCAATTTTTCTCTGATGGGCCCTATTTCAAAATCGCTTCCTTCTCTCCATATTCCTATACCATTTCCAAGGATGAGAACACCTTCTCATGAGGAGTTTAGATTCTTGTGGAAATACCTTGCCTGTTTCAATGACCTCTGTGTAATGATTGATAGTAGATGCTGAAGCTGGAATTCAGACCTGGTCTCTTTGCCCCAAAGCCCTTTGTACCTGCTGAGAAGCTGTACTCCCTCCATCACTGGTGGCTGTCGACTGGCCCCAGGTAGTCTTCCCAAAACAAACTCTGGTCCTCAGGGCCATGAGGACCGAAGGACAGACCTTTTGCCTTAATGTTTCAAAAGTGTCTAAATTCCAGCGTGAGATAGAGTTTTGGTGTATTTTCTAGCTCTGCTGGTGGGAGTGGGCGACCTTATTGTGCTCCCCAGGTCTGATCCTTTTTTTTTTTTTTTTTAGCTTTTGTGTTCTTTCCTGAAAGAGAGTGGGGACACTGCAGAGCAAATTCATTTGCTCGGGTGGCCAAGGTAATAGAGCACACACATTTCCATCTGGCTCTGCTGTGCTGCTGAGCTGTGACTAATAGTGAAAGATGGGACCGCTCCTGCCCGGGGTCCCGGGGAGGGGAAGTGCAGCTCGGCCCGCCTGTGGCAGCCGATTGAATCCTGCCCCCACCTGTGGGAGTGCTCCAAGAGAAATCCGGACTGTGGAGATGCGTTGCAGAAGGGAGAGAGGTAATGAGAAAGTTCTACATTTTCCATCTTTGGAGGTCAAAAAAAAAAAAAAAAATAGAATTGACAACTTTTATCTTCCTGGTCATTGGGGTGGCATACTCGGGGATACACAAGAACGGACTCAGGAGATTTCAGGATCTCTTTTGGGCTGCAGACTCTGTGGAATTTGGATCTTTGGGAAAATAATTTTTAAAAAGAACTGCACATAGGTGACCGAAACTCACACTTTACTTTGAGATCAGGTTTTAACTAGAATGATGTCAGTTTCTTCCTTCCTTTTTGATGTAAGGTAGCTTATTATTCTGGGTTGTATAGTTTGGGGAAGTTTGGGATGTGAAGTACTTTCTGATTGAGCCTCATGTTTTCAGTGTTGAGAGCAGAGCCAGGTTTTTTTCTCTGTAAGATGTTTGCTGTACGGGAGTGTCCAGGGGTCTGTCCCTGGCGATGTCTCTCTCACCTACTGTGTGTCCATGCACAAACCCTTTGGGGCCTGTGGTTCTCAGTGAGTTCACCCTTTAAGGAGAATAGTGGCATCACCTCAGAGAGGGATTTGGACCTGCGAGAGGTCATGAGGAACCTTTAAAAGCTGTTGAGTGCTATAAAAATTTGGGGAGCTGATGTTAGAGCTGACGGACAGCTTCCTTGGCTGTCGTTGAATACAACAAGTGACGGCATCTCTGGGGAGGTCAGTGGTTAGGGAGCAGCGACTTCCTGGATTTTTACAGTAAAGTCTGACGCTATGACTTCATTCAGCCCTGACTTTTGGATGCAGTTTTGCTTTCCTTCCCATTCATTATGATTTCAAGTCAGGACTAGGTTGCTTTAGGACAAGGTATAGGAGGCGTTCAAGATGTCTGAACACAGGAATGACTGTCTCCTCTCTGCCATTATCTCTTTATTTCTCGAACATGCCCTGGGTAGTTAGTTCCCTTTGTTCAGATTCTTCCCAGGATGCTGTCTTCCCCGGGCTCTTCTCCTGCACTTACTCCTCCCTGCTTCCCTCGTCTCCTCTCCATGCCCCCCTGCTCAGCCATGCCTGTACACCCCTCTCCCTCCCCACGGGGTGCCCCAGCACCGAGGTCGATAGCATCATTTGATCCTTTATAATCTCTTAGACTGTATAGTTTCTTTATATTTCTACCTACCCTGTTTAAAATTCTAGTTATATTATTTAGATTTGAGTGTAGGGGAAAGTTAAGTGTGCAGTGAATGTAGCTAATTATGACATCCCTGTGTTAAAAGAAATTGATGGTAAGTGTATATTGTCATCTCCTTTTAAAATTGTGAGTTTAGAAAAGAATAGGACTGGACCATTTCCTTTGTCTAACTTCTGTGACACTGCAGAGGTCATGAATGTTACTAATAGTTAAGTCCCAAATCAAAAATCATAGAGCTGAAAGATACTTCATTTTGTTAGTAACCACTTTTTATCTTACCTGGGGAATGACGTCATGTTAGGAAAGGGCCTGCAGTCATTTGGTAGGAAGTGGCTAAGCTGTAGGGACGCTGGAGACCGCATCCCAGCAACTGGTCCTTTGGGTGCTGCTTGACCATTCCCGGTCCACGTAGCTCTGTCTCTCAAGCGTGTTCCATTTTTTTTTTTTTTTTTTTTTTTTTTGGCTGCCTTGGGTCTTCAAGGTTGCTGTGCGCGGGCTTTCCCCAGTTGCGGTGAACGGGGCCCACTCTTCGCTGCGGTGCACGGGCTTCTCACTGCGGTGGCTGCTCTTGTTGTGGAGCACGGGGTCTAGGCGCACGGGCTCACTTGTTGTGTCTCGCGGGCTCTAGAGCGCAGGCTCAGTAGCTGTGGCACGCGGGCTTAGTTGCTCCGCGGCATGTGGGATCCTCCCAGACCAGGGCTCGAACCCATGTCCCCTGCATTGGCGGGCGGATTCCCAACCACTGCGCCACCAGGGAAGCCCCAAGCATGTTCCATTTTTAACAGCTTTCATTGTCGGGAATTTCTCCATCACGCAGCACTCCACTCGTCTCCAGTCGCCTTCGCCCGTGGCTCTGAGCTCTGTCCTGAGCAGCCACACAGGACAGTGAGCATTTCCTTACGCGTGGCAGCCCCTCCCCGACTCTGGCTGGGCATCCTTCAGCATCCACAGCCATTCCTTCTGAGCATAGCTTTCAGCCCCTCTCCCACTGTGGGTCGCCCCTGGACACCATCCGGTCTTTCTCTCTGATATCCGTGGTCTCTGAATGCGGTCTGCCAGGTGAGGCAAAGAGTTCCTCCTTACAGAGAGTTTCTGCTACAGAGCCGACAATTGCACTGACTTGGCAGGCATTTCATATTGCTGATTTTTACTAAGTTTGCAAGCTGTCAAATTCCTATTTCCCCTCCCCCTGCCCACATATGCACAAGAATTATTTTATTACCACTGTAACGAGGTTTAATTGACTAGCAATAAGCTGCACCTATTGAAAGTGCAGTTACATTAAATTGCACATACAGTTTGACAGATTTTGACATATGCGTACACCCATGAAACCATCACCATGATCCAGATAATGAATATTCCCTTAACTTTGAAAAGTTTCCTTGTGTTTCTTTGAAATCCACCCCTCCACCACCAGGTAACCACTGATCTACTTTCTGTCACTATAAATTCAAGCTTCTTTTAAGATATGTTTCCCTCATTCTGCAACTTGCACAATTGATTTTTTATATGCTGAGCAGGATTCACAGTAACCTGTATTAAATTGCACCTTTTGTCCCTGTGTTCCAATATTCCAGGGTATCTCTTTGACTCTTGATTTTTGCATTTGATATTTTAAGTCTCCCTGGCTTGATGCATGTGCAAATGTAACAGATCTTTTGCTTCCGTCCTTATCTATCGATGAGGAGGTGTTAACCTGGCTGGATTCCTGTAACCTGCTGGGAGCAGGTCTTTTACTAAGAATTGGTAATCTAATAGAAATAACAACTTAGGTCCTTACCTGTATTTTAAATTGTGTTAAAACCTGTGCACACCAGGTTGGTCAGGCGTGATTTTCAGGGGCTCATGTGTGAGGAGGTGGGCACGCCAGACCCCAGTTCGCAGCCCAGCCTCACTGCTTCCTTCCCGTGTTTCACCTGGTCATGTTCTTTCACCTGAGGTTCCTCCATTTCCTCAGCTGAAGCAAGAGGGTGCATGTGTGTACTTCCATACTCGGGTTATTGCAAGAAATAACCGGACCCTGAGCAGCCGTCCCACGCCGGGCAGGACCCAGTGGACGCGCGCTCGAGCTTCCCCCCGCGTTGTCGTTACCCAGCCTGGCTCTGCTGTCAGAGTCACGCTCGTCACCTCACACGGGCTGCTTTCAGAATTCATAGTGGTGCTGACATGTGAATAAGATTTTGTTTTACAGGGTGTCTGAAATAATTTTCACTGAAAAAAAGCTGGTAAAATATGAAGCCTAGCAGGATGAAACGACATTTCTGTTTACATCATAATAATGCCTTCACACCATGTTAGCTACTCTTTTTTTAACTGCGTATTTTTACATTTATATCCCGAAAGACAGAGTGGCTGTGGACCTCATGTGCTAATGTGCCCAAGTTTAGTAGGAGAGGAAGGTGCCGTAAAGCAAGGCGGCTCGGCGTCCAGGGATAGGACTGCCTTGGTTCTCAGAACAGAGGAGCTGTGTGACCTTGGCAAGACACTTAACCTTATTTTGCATCAGTGCCTGCGTCTTTAACATAGGGATAAATAGTGTCCAAATCACCAAATTGTTAGAATTAAATTAGTTGATAAATGAAAAGTGCTTAGAATGATTTCTGGCACAGAGTAAGTGTTCAGTAAGTGTCTGATACAGTGGTGGTGGTGATAATCTGGTGATAAATAATACTGATGATCTGATAAGTAATGTCATTATCATTTCATAGTGTCCAAAGGAAAGAAGTGCTGGAAGGAGACATCAGGGCTGAGCGGGATTCCCTTTATAGGTCACCCTCAGAGAACAGATGGTCTTTCAGGCCCAGGGGAATAGTAGAAGGCTGGCCATTCCACGTGATTAACAATGTTCTTTTGGATTTATAGGCTTGTGTTTGAAATTAGAATTGCAGAAGTTTATAGATTGTTGCTAATCTGTCTAGAGGAAATACAGCATCAGTGGCACTATGTGTAAACCTATTTTTTGTCATATGCAGAAAATCAACAGCTTTGAGTTTTGAACTCAAAGTGAAGTTGCACTGTTACTCACTCAGCAGCTCCTAGAACAGTGTTAGAATGTGGACACCACTGCCCTTCGGTGATGGAATCTGTAAGCTTAAGCAAAAGGAAAGTAATACAATACACTGCAGGAACCAAGTGATTATTTGATTGCTTTTGTAGGCAGTTGCTTATGAGACAGCCTGCCTGAAATCACTAACTGAGCATGTGGTGGAGGCCGGAAAACAGCTTTCCCCAAGTGGATGGAAGTGAGACTCGGTCACTTCTGGTCCCTGTGGTAGTGCATCAGTTGGTTAGAGCAGCAGTCTACTGGGGCACATTGGTTTTTGGAAGATTCACTGGCATGTGGGAAGAAACTATTAGAACTTTATTTTTCACAATCTTTTAAGATTTAAAATTCTGTTGGTGTATCTCTTATAATATGCACAGTGTATTAGTACAGTAGCACAGAAAGTGATTTATGAATACATATTTCAGGGGGAGCTTGCTCACAGTTTTCCTAATAGATAGGGGAAAAGACAGGACTAGTTTCATGTCCAGGGCAGTGTCTACACCCATAAATGCAGTTGTCTTTGTGGACTAGTTCATGGTCCCCAGAGGAAATCTGTCCCCTGGTCCCCTGGTTCTTATCGGTGTGCTACAATGGAAAGAAGGCGAGAGAAGGTGACTGGCTCAGTGCAAGCCATCCCCATCATAGGAGACATATAAGGAATACATGGCCGTTATTCCTCTATCAGTGTCACTTTCCTAGACTCAGTTAAAGAGCACTGCTCTTTTAGTAGCTTTCTGATTACAGCAGAACATAGGTTCTTATGTAACCGTGGACAGTGTTTTGTCTCAGAAAAGAAAAAGAAGAAAGCCTTGGGGAGGTCCTTTATAATGGAGATAAATTGTTAGAATTGAATTTTAGTACTGGCCTTGCCCATGGAGGGAGTAAGCAGAGGTTACCCCAGACAGCTCCATTTCAGAACCATGGAGGGAATCCACCCCCCCACACACACACACACCTGCTTTACTGAACCAGAATTTCAAGGGTGAAACCAAATTATCTCTTTAAAAAGCTCTACAACTGATTCAGAAAGGAGCAAGTCTTTGGACAAGCGTTTGGGAAACTTTTAGAGTAGATGAGTCTCTATGATTTGGGGGATTCAGAACTGGTGCTCACAAAAAGAATCCGTGTCACAAGCTTTAATTGTCTCCTCAGTCTTTAAGCTCTGCTTGGTTGCTTTTAGCATCTCAGTATGAATTAAGGCTCTGAGAGTGAACTTTGATCAAGGAAAGAAATTACAGAATTTGAAAGCCTGTTAGAAGGTAGAGGATCCTCCAAATATAGCAGATGCCTAGCTTTTCCTGCCGTGATTCTCAACCCTGGCTGCACAGGAGAATCACTAGGAAGGTTCCAAACTACCCATGGCCAGGCCTCACCCCCAGAGGTTGAGTTAATCAGATGGTGCTCAGGTGGTGATATAAATACTTCCACGTGCTGTCTTAGTGAAGCAGGGTTGAGAACTTTGCTGAAACCACCTGTGTAACTCAGGCGATCCACCTGGTCTTTGTCAACAGCAGAGTGTTGGGAAGTGAAGGGACTCTTCTGTGCACGGGTAACGTTGTAGAAAGCCTGCAGGCCATGCAGCACGTCCAGGAGAAGGCCCTGCGTTTATGTCCTTTAGAAGCACAGTGGACAGATTTAAAAGCAAATGCTTTTTGAGTCCACCTGGCTCCTGTCCCCATCATAGATCAATGATTTTGGAAGCCAGAGGAGGGGCACCTGCAGCCAAAAGATGATGGAAATTAATTCAGTCCTCTGTATTCTCAGAACTAGAGAACAAAATGCCTCATGATCAATGACCTGCTTTTAAAAAGGTGCCCCTTTTGGTTAAAAAGGGAATTAACCTTCTTCAGAAGAGCAAGTACCAACAGTACTTAGAAGTGTGGGATGTCTTTTTAGAAAATGCCTGTAGGGCTTCCCCGGTTGGCACAGTGGTTAACAATCCGCCTGCCAATGCAGGGCACATGGGATCGAGCCCTGGTCCGGGAAGATCCCACATGCCACGGAGCAACTAAGCCCGTGTGCCACAACTACTGAGCCTGCCCTCTAGAGCCCGTGAGCCACAACTACTGAGCCCGCATGCCACAACTACTGAAGCCCACATGCCTAGAGCCCGTGCTCCACAACAAGAGAAACCACCACAATGAGACGCCTGTGCACCTCAACGAAGAATAACCCCTGCTCGTGGCAACTAGAGAAAGCCCACGTGCAGCAACGAAGACCCAATGCAGCCAAAAATAAAATAAATAAAATAAATAAATTTTAAAAAAAGAAGAAGAAGAAGAAAATGCCTTGTACCTAGTAGGAGAGGGGTAAAGAGCAGGGGGACATCCTAGTATCCAGCGGCTTCTGATTAGTTATCCTTAGTAGCTAGCAGTACTGTACCCCTAACCGTGTGGTTACTGAGAGGTTACTGGGGACCTGTTAATATAGGTGTGTGAACTCTGTGGAGTCTAGCTGCATTTAGCTTAAATGTGGAGTACCAGTCTTCAGTTAAGATATTGGGGATCGATATATGCTCACTCCAGTTGGTTTTGCTTCCCCACTGGGTCGTTGGGCTCCTAGAGTTTTATTCCATTTGTCATTGCACATATTGATCCATCATAATTGCCTGATGTGTAGGAACTCTAGCTCAGCAATCCAAAGCAGAGATTTTTCTTCCCAGTCGTATGAGGTTGCCATTTCTACAGTGCTGTTCATTTTACTTCCTTGTATTTGTAGATATTCTTATTTTATTTTGCAGAGTATATGTTCATGAAATGCATAGAATAACTAAGAGTTCCCTTCTTGGAGCTGGAAGGCTTTTGAGGCCAGATCTGCTGGGATAGGGGTTCCTTTTCAGCATCTTCAATGTTGTGGTACCCAGTCTTTCTGGAAACTTCTGGTCTCTCTCATTCCACTGTTTGAAACTCAGAGGTGAGCAGATATCTTGCCGTCACTTATTCCCACCCTAGTTCCTGCCTCTTTTCTGGAGCAGCCACCAGAACAGATTGGTCTGGGCATGCACCTTTAGTCTTTTCTCCTCTAAGCTAGACTCTTCCTGGTCTGGCTAGCGTTCCTTGTGTGACGGTTCAGAATTCTGATTGACTGCCTTTGAGTATATTCCAGTTTTTCAGGATACCCTATGAAATGTGACATCCGTAATTAAGCCAAGAGTGTAGATCCAGAGTGAACAGAGAAGGAGTCCGTGACCATCTCCTGTTCTCCTGGGATATAAATACTTGGGGGCTGCATTAATAGAAATTTACTAATAGTTTCTTGCTGTGATGACTGATAATGAGTCAACCAAAATACGTCCACACTGTGGTCCTGGGTGATGATCACAGTTAGGTACAACCAGTGTGCAGTATGTTGTAGACCCACCCACCGTGGTTGTAGACCCTGTCCAGATCACATTGCTAAGTGGCAGTGTCCATTTTAGCATCCAGGTTTTCCTATTCTCCTGTGCTCTTTCCTCTCTCTCTCTCTGAGTTGGGCTGATGATGCATTGTTTTTAGAACTAATCAAAGATGTCCTTGCTATCATGGTACTAAGCCAAAGTGACTGTTTCACAAAACACTGCAGAATTTCTCACTTAGGAAGTCTGTAAGAAGAGAATGAGTGGTTTGCTCTTGAAGAAGTCGTCTGGAAGACACTTCTAAGTTTTGAGGAATAAGAAGCAAATTCTGCTTTCCATCATCATCATCCTACGAGTCATCCCTTTCCTCCTCCACCAGTACTGGCATGCTGTCAGTCTTTTTTTTTTTTTTTTTTAGTTGTTTTGTTTGTTTTTTTATACTGCAGGTTCTTATTAGGCATCAGTTTTATACACATCAGTGTATACATGTCAATCCCAATCGCCCAATTCAGCACACCACCATCCCCACCCCACCGCAGTTTTCCCCCCTTGGTGCATGCTGTCAGTCTTAAACCAAGGATACCAAAGCTGAACTTGGGCTTTCCCCTTGAGGCTTGGCTTCTTCCTTAGGTTGGTCCAGGGTTCCCCTAAGGCAGGAAGTGGGGGGTAAAGAGCCCAGGTTAGAAATGACACTGCCTGCCTCCCTTGGTTCCACTGTGTGCATTCCTCCAGGCTCCTCTCATCGCACCAGAAGCCTCTCCCGGTTCCCCTCACTTCACATACTGAGTTCTCTTTGTCTGTGATTTACAGTGAAACTGTTGCTCACTTTCCCCCAGGCCTGGCTCTTGATTTTGGAATGGAAATTTAACAAACTTTTAGTTCATTTCTCCACAGCAGCAGACAGATTTTCAAGACAATTACCATGCTACCAAGACAATTAACATACTCGAAAATCATGTTCTGACAGTCAAAAGGTGAACTTGGGCACTTTTCCTTTGTCTTCGCCTTCCTGTTATAACAATCCTAATCCTCCCGAGACAAATTAATACTTTGAGTTGAGGAAGGAGAATGCCATGTAAAAGAAATGTAAAAGAGAAAAGTTTATTAGTGTAACTCAAAAATATTTCCCTACTTTATTGAGAGGCATGATAACAACACGGAATGTTCCTTAAGATCATAAGTGATGTATGAGCATTACTTAATCATTATTGCAGCACTAACTCAATTTTATAGGTTTGTCAGTGGAACCACAGAAGTCATGCATCTTGCCTAAGGTACATAGAAGGCAGCTGGCAGAGATGATGTGAACCCGGGCCCCCTAATTCCAAACCCTGTGCTCTTGGCCACTTTGATACCCTGTGTCCCCGGAAAGGATGATTCTTGGGTTTCTGGCTTGGGAAACTGGGTAGACAGAAGTTCTATCTGATGAGACCAGGAAGATGGGGGAAGGGAGTAGGAGACACTCTGAAGGGTTGAAAATGAGTTTATTTGGGAACTGTTTCATTCAGGATCCCCCACCCCTGACATCCAAATAAAGCTACCTAGTAATTGAGTCTATGATGGAGTTGAGAGGTCTTCGCCTATAGGTGGGACTTAAAGCCTTGGGAGTGGATGATGTCATCTTGGGAGACATTGTTGAGAAAAGTTCTCAGATCTGACCCCAAGGAAACTGAGCATTTAAAGATCTGGTCTGAAGAAGAACCTGTAGAGGGTGATGATCACCCCTCCTTACAGGTGATGGGGTTTATGCCTCCTTCTTGGGGGCAATTGGAAATGTGTGTAAGATTTTTGTTTGGCACAAATGGGCTGGGGGTGTGGAGTACTGTGCTGATTGGGCAATGCACTGATTGGGTTACAGCCTCCACTGGATGTTGGTTAGGAATCTGGAACAGCCTGAAACAGGCAGGGCAGTCCTGTGCATCTAAGAATTGCCTCCCATTGCTCTGCCCCAAACGCTCAAGATGATCTTTAACATTCTTTCTGACACTCACATTTATGTTGCCCTTTAGTTTTCAGGCCTTTTTAAAATCTCCCTTATCTCATGGCTCCTCACTTGAAACTCAAGGAGTGTGGAAGGATAGGCTGTTGAGAGCTGAGACCTTGAGGGGCTTGGCCAGAGTCACCAAGCTCATGAGTGGCAGAACTAGTGCTGGAACCAATTCTCCTGCTGCTGCTGCTGCAGGGCTCCTGCTGTTCTCTTCTCCTTCTGTGTCTCTGTATGACTGAATCTGGAGGACCTGGGTTTCTAGCTGAACTCCTACAGGGATGCTGGGCTCGTACTAATGAATTTGCTCCATCTGATGGGAAGTTTTCATGGTTGCTGAATGACAGTGTCTGCCGGGAGACCTGTTGGACACCTGGACTGCTCTCTGTGGATGACCGTAGAGCAGGTGATAATTCATCCTGGGTGGATTCCCATGTATGTACTATGAGTGCGGAGCCAGCAGTGGGTTTCAGGCAAATATATTCTTTGCTTTTCCCTGTTCTTGTCATGTCTCTGCACACTTGACATGCCCCATCTCTGTGTATGTGGGCAACTTCTAGGTGGACCTACAGGAATGCTCTGGGTACCAAAGTATTCTGCCCTGGAGATGACAGCAGCCCTCTAAATTCTCAGAGTAGACAAGTAACTATGTAATATTAATTAGATGGCTGACCAAAGATTCTCCTGCCTAAAAATATCTATCTCCCTAGCCTATCACTTTATTTAAAGTGTTACCCTACTTCTCAGCTATGACTCAAAAAACTATTAAATATACATAGTATCGGAGAGAGAAAATGTCATATATGTCACAACTTTCAAATGTAACTCGAGTCTAATGCCTTCAATTTCTGCCACCACAGCCTGAGTTCAGGGCCTCGTATTCCATTTGGGTCACCGCTGCAGTTTCTGAATGGGCCTTAGTCTTGCCTGTGTTTCTTTTTTTTAACTCCCAAGTCCATCCTCCACGCTGCTGAAGAGGAACAAGTGTTTGTGTGTGTGTGTGTGTTTTCAGGTAAATGATTTCAGAATGTTAAAACGCTGATGGGAAGGAGCTAGTTGGGGGAGAGAGGTTGACAGTTGGGAGGGGTTTGGGAGACAGAGGAAGGGGATAATCGGTAGAGTGGAATCCTGGACATGGGGCTGGGATCTAGAGCTCAGATGATGAAATTTACCTCCAAGAAGGTAGGATTTTCCAGTTGTTAGGGAAAGGGAGGAGAAAAGCTGGGTGCTGATGCTGCAGGAAGGTTGGTAGATGTGGTAGCAGGAAGTTGAACTGTTCGAGGCCTTTTCCCTCGATTGCTAAGACTCCTTTTGTCCTAGCACATGATAGGTACTGACATGTTAGATGAATAACATGTAGATTTTGTAGTGTCTCTCATAACGTAGATGTGCCTGGGGGGATCCCTGGGATAGGAATAAGTCGCATGTACCTGGGGAGAAGAAAGCTTGAACCTGAACCTGCCGTGTGTGCCGTGAGCTAACTGATGCCCAGTTGCTGCAAAGGCAGGTGGGCGGCCAGATGAGATAACTGTCTCTCAAGGGACAGATGACTAAGGGGGTGGTGACGACCCTGCAGCATTTTCCAAGGGTCCTGCGGCAGGTGCACTTGGTGATCTGGAATGTGGTGTTGAAGACACAGTCATTGGTGTCACCTCTCTGTGGACCTGACACCTCCACCTGGCCGGTGGCCAGACTCTCACTCACCCAGGTTCCCTTGCACTTGTCACCGGTGGGATAGAGAGACCAGGAGAGAGAGAGAGAATCAGACTTTGACAGCTGCAAGGATGCTTAGATATTTTTCCGTCTAACTCATTAATTTTACAGAAGATGAAATTGAGTGCCAAGGAGGAGAGGGGACTTGTTAAGCCCTGCATTGAATTTGTGCTGAGGCCCCAGGGTACCAGACCCCAAGCCCAGGGCTCCTTCTAAGCTTCAGTGGAAAGGCCAGCTCCCTGGGCCACAGTCAGACCCACAGATCTGCCCAGGGTGTGTGTGTGTGTGTGTGTGTGTGTGTGTTGATATGAACTAAGGATGACCTTAGGCTCAACGTTCCTTGTGCTTGACCAAGGTGGACATCAGATTGAGTCATATAATGAATGTGAGACTTTGCTCAAAGAAATGAGTTCTAAACTGTACAAGGAATGAACAATCTAAGAAATTAAAATATTAACACCTTTTATTTTTTAGACTTTTTTAAAGAACAATTTTAGTTTCACAGCAAGATTGAAAGGAAGGTACAGAGATTTCCCATATATCCTCTGTCCCCACACATGTATGGCCTCCCTCTTTATCCACATCGCCCACCAGAGTGGTCCATTTGTTACAACTGATGAGCCTATATTGACTTGTCATAACTACATAATCAAAGTTCATAGTTTACCTTAAGGTTCACACTTGGCGTTCATGCTTGGTGTTGTATACTCTATGGGTTTGAACAAATGTATAATAACATGTATTCATCATTATGGTGTTGTATAGAGTAGTTTCACTGTCCTAAATAGACCTCTCTGCTTCGCCTATTCATTCCCCCCAGCCCTGTCAACCACTGATCTTTTGACTATCTCCATAGTTTTATCTTTTCCAGAATGTCATAGAGTTGGAATCATACAGTATGAAGCTTTTCAGATCGGCTTCCTTCGCTTAGTAATATGCATTTAAGTTTCCTCTGTGTCTTTTCATGGCACATTTCTTTTAGCGCTGTTCATTTCTTTTTAGCGCTGATTAATATTCCATTTTCTGGTTGTACTACAGTTTATCCATTCACCTGCTGAAGGACATCTTGGTTGCTTCCAAGTTTTGGCAATTATAAATAAAGCTGCTAGAAACATCCTTGTGCAGGTTTTTGTGTGGACATAAGTTTTTAATCAATGTAACTTTTAAAGGAAGATGCTACGTGGAAATGTAAAGTTCTTCCTGGCATAAGGAAGGTAGACTAAAAAAGGGTAGAAGTATCATCAAGCAAAAGGATATGAGTGACTGAAGGAAAACACTCTTAAAGCAGCCCACTTGAACTCGTATTTGAGGTCAGATGCAAAAAACCAAAACAAAAGCACTACCTAAATAGTTGTATTGAAATCCCCAGATCGAATTCTCTGTTAAGAGATGCTTGAATTTTCCAAAACTGAAAATTTAATGTTTTGGTATTTTTTAGGAGCTAGGAAAGTCAAATCAGTCCACCGCAAGGGGTATCAGGTTTTTTTAGTGTTTTATTTGATAAATATTTGAAGTAAAAGGTGTACTGTTTTATTTGTCAGATAAAACACCTCAGAATTAAGGGATTTTTACTCCATTTTAGCTGATTAAAAAAGTTGCTAAACATAACTCACTGGGGAATAAAGCGATTGGGATTGTTCCTGAATAGTGTGCTATGTCTCATCTTTGGACACAACAGTTAGATTCTCATCAGCTCAAAGTAAAGGGGATTTTCAGTGCCTATCCTTCAAACAAACCCACAAAGCTACTGTTATAATCCAAGAAAAATTAAAACATGTCCACACTAAACACTGTACATGAATATTTCTATTTATCCATAATGGCCAAAAAATAGCAACAACCCAAATGTCCTCCAGCCGAAAAATGGATAAACAAAAGTGGTGTATCCATATAGCAGAATATTGTTTGGCCATAAAAGGGAGTGACACATGCTACAACATGGATGAACTTTGAAAACATTATACTAAATGAAAGAAGCCAGTCAAAAGGTCATATATGGTTCCCAGTCACATGAAAGTTCAGAATAGGGAGACCAGTAGAGACAGAGAGTAGATTAGTGAATGCCTAGAGTTAGGGGGACTGATGGGAAGTGGCTGATAACGGGTAGGGAGCTTGTTTTTGGAGTGACAACAGAATCCTAAAGTTTATTTTGGTGATGCTTGCACAACTCTGTGAACATACTAAAAACCATTGAATTGTACACTTTAAATGGGTGAATCGTATGGTATTTGAATTATATCTCAGTAAAGCTGTCTGTTACCCACCCCCTCTCCCCCCGAATTAATAAAAGGTAGAAAGCAGATTTAGAGATGTTATTTTAGAGAAGAAGGTGGACAGGAGTTACATTTCTTAGATGATATCATTTGATACTATCATACTAGACTTGATAAAATGAGGTTGAGACAGATGGGATGAGGACAGGGAGGCAGCTGTGAATAATGTTATGTTGCGAAGAATCCTGTCCAAAAAGATTTGTTTGTATTTCAGTAGGTACGCACCACCTGGAGAAGAATTCAGTATCACACAGGCTAACCAATATGCATATAAATCTACATTTTTATTTAAAAGAGAGCGTTTCTCCAAGTCGTAAGCTAGATTTATAAATTTAAGCTTCATTAAATATAAAACAAGGATTTAAAAAGAAAGCATTTAGGTCTTGAGTTCATATAGGACTAGATCCTGGGCTAATATATAGCCTGGTGGAACTGAGAGTCAGGGACAGCAAAGAAATGAAGCAAGAAGAGAAGGGGATTGAAGAAGAAACATTTCGGCAGCTGGGCAGTAGGGCCCATCTCAAGCTCAAGTTTGCCCTGCTCTCTGATCTTGCTCTCCTGGGTTCTGAAGGCCTTGCCCACTGCCTGACACCTCCCATCTTTGGCCCTTTCACTATGTCCCTTCTCCACTAGTCAAGAAGCCTGAACATGGCTCAGCAAAATGCACCAAGTTGTGGTTGCTGAGCGGGTCGACCAGGTAAGCTTCCCAGTCGTGGAGCCTGTAGTACTTCCAGGACTGGAGGTGACCATGGTATCAGCAAGAATGTTGATGTGCTCCAGCTCAGCGTTTGACGAATATGGGATGGAGCACGATCATGGCATTCAGACCAGAGAAGGAAAACGTGCTGCTTCCAACAGGAGCGTTTCCTTCCGTAGACAGTGCTTGCTTATGGCAGGGGGCGCAGGGAGGAGGGCTTTAGTAGCTGAGAGAGAACACGGTGTGGCTGCATGTGCCCTCAAAGATAACTGGTAACTTACTCCCAGGAAGCTGGGCTTCCCTCTCCCTGGGCACACCTGCTGCTCCAGTACAGTATTTAACTTAAAATTTAGAACGCGTGTGGATCTTGATAAAGGACACTAAAAATAACACGAAAAATACTTTTAACCATTTGGGATTTTTGCAACTGATGAGGGACTTCTCACAACCATTACTGAAAAGAGCCAGATTTCAGTATTTAAGATTACTAAAGGAAATCCTGGAATGTATTTTTTAAAAGAGTAAAACAGCAAGCCAATTCTGGTGCTGGGAATATTTGAGTATTGCTTTAATTACGTTACCCAGCCCCCAAAGCCTGCAAATATTCAGAACTCAAAATCTCCCCAAAGTCAATCGTTTGCATGAAAACAGTCCCTCTGCTCGTTGGGAGACGCTGTTGAATTTTTGACAAAAAAGGAAGTTTATTCTGACGGAGGTTCTTTTCCCCTCAGAGGGCAAGGTTTTTACACAATTACCTTGTACCCTCAAATTTGTCCTTCAAGGAAAGACAAGGAAAAGCTTCTCTAAGTCTTTGGTTCAGCTCTCCAGTCCCTGTCCCCTGAGCCCACCGCTCAGCTAATTCCTGTCTCTGTGCTTCTCTTCTGTTGCTGCAAACTTCCAGCTCTTGGTCAAGCTCCACCTTAAGGCTGTCAGCATTGACATTTGACAAGATTCTCTCGGGGTCTTTCTCTAAGGTCTCAGCCCTCTTGGATCTTCCCCTTCTCTAAGGTTTCAGACTCATGGTGGTCTCTTCCACACATTCCAGCACAAACGCTGCCCTTTGTTCTCGGTGTGCTGGCTGTCCCTCTGAGTGTCAGCCCCTCAAGGGAGCTGTTTTCATGTACTTATATGCCAGTCATCATGGTTTTTTCCTCCCCTCCTTGATGCTGAGAGGTTTGTAGGCACTCAAGTAAGGGTTAAAGATTCCTGACTCGGAAGTTGAACTCTAATTCTTGGGTTCTTGCCCACGTTGACGCACCACCCCTGTTGAAGGGCACGTGGGCTCTAACCTGTGGGAAGTGTTCAGTGCCACACCCTCTGCTGGGCTTGGCAGTGGAGGGGGAAGGAGCAACGTGGGACTTTGCCAAGGAAACCCTGACTTTGGATAAATTACTTCTGCTTTGTACCCGTTATTGTGCCTGTAAAGTGGGTGAAGGAGTGTTACCTGATCTGCCTCATGTTGTCAGCAGAAGGGTAAACTGAAGTTTAGATGTGATCATGTAGTAAGAGAGACCTGATATTGACTATTGTGAATTTTGATTATCCCCCTTATGTAGGTTTCCTATTTTGTTACCTGTTGGCCATTTATATCTGTGCTATATAAAAAGGCCTTGAGAGAGGGCAGGGGGTGAGTAGTCAATAGGAACTACCTGTTAGAATAAGATCTTGGTTACTCTCTGACCCAGCACTCTAGCAGAAGGATCCAGTGATCTTCTCCAGAAGGTACCCGATTTTCGGCCTGAGGCTGCTATTGCAGAAGTTCAGGACTTGATATAAGTGTACAGTTGACTCTTGAACAACATGGGGTTTAGGGGTACCAACTCTTTGCGCATTTGAACGTCCGCATATAACTTAGAGCTGGCCCTCCCCATCCGCGGCTCCTCCGATTTAACCTACCATGAGTTGTGCAGTAATGTAGCATTTACTACTGAAAAAAAAAAATCTGCGTGTTAGTGTTCCCACGCAGTTCAAACCTGTTGCTCAAAGGTCAGCTATAGTCTTTTCACCTATTAAAATGGTTTCATCTGCCATCTTAAAATCTCAAGGAGTGCAGGTAGGGAAGATGCCTTGGCTGACCTTAGAGGCCTGAGGAGTGGGGCTGGCACATTTAGACCTTCAGGTAGGGTTTCCCAGATGAGACAAATCTAAGACTGTATCAAAAGCCTATGTGGGCTGAGAGAGGGCAGTAGCATTTCTCAATTTTAGTTTTGTTAGAGACATTTCTGAGAGCTGGCGAGTTTTCCTGACAGCGTAATGAATAATTGACTTGCTTTCCATTATTAGGTTTTCTTCAGCCCATTAAAGTGAGCCTTTCTTTTGAGGACTCAGAACTGTTTAGGGACCCAGTGGGTATCCCAGGATGCGCAGACTTGGGACGTTGTACTAAAGAGACCCATGAATGTGTGCGCTACTGATAAATAACCAGAGCGACCATTCACTGTGTGTTTGCTCTGAGCCCAGCAGTTACATGTAGATAATACCAACATTATCTACTAAGCCATGAGGTTGGTTCTGTGTTTGCTTGAACGCCTTCAGTCTGAAACAGATTGTTTTATGAAGCAGCCTCTCGTATGGTTGAACACCTGGTGTGGTAGAAAGAATGCTGGGCTGGATGTCCAGCTGGGGCTCTGCAACTTAACCTAGAGTGGCTTTCAACAAATCATGCAGCTTTTTTTGCCTCTGTTTCCTCCATGGGGGGAGAGGAAAGTAGCAGCACCTACTTCCAGCTAGATTTTCAGGGCAGGTTTCCTGGAAGATGGCCTTTTCATTGGGCCTGGAGGGATAGATAAGATTTGAGTATGAAACTGAGGGAAGGAGGGACTTCGCTCGTGGCGCAGTGGTTAAGAATCCGCCTGCCAATGCAGGGGACACGGGTTCAATCCCTGGGCCGGTAAGATCCCACATGCCACGGAGCACCTAAGCCCGTGTGCCACAGCTACTGAGCCTGCACTCTAGAGCCCCCGAGCCACAACTACTGAGCCCGCGTGCCTAGAGCCCGTGCTCTGCAACAAGAGAAGCCACCACAGTGAGAAGCCCGGGCACCACAACGAAGAGTAGCCCCCGCTCGCCACAACTAGAGAAGCCCGCGCATATCAACAAAGACCCAATGCAGCCCAAAATAAATAAATAAACAAATACATTAAAAAAAGAGAGAGAGAAAAGAAACTGGGGGAAGGAGACTGAGAGAATTCCACCTAAAGAAAAATACAGTGAGAAAGAGGTAAAAAGAAAGTGTGGCTGAACGTGGGAGAGCATGCATAGTGCCATTTGACTGCACCTACAAAGGTTTCGTGTCTCTTGGAGCTGATGGCAGCTTCCTTACAACTTGCAATGGCGGTGCTAGTTCTGCCGGTGGAGGGTGAAGCTCATGGGATCGGTCTGATTCCTCTGCTGGCCCCACTCCAGCCCAGGCTCAGATTTCTCACAGCTTTGCTGCTGTACCCTGACTGCTCTGTTTTCCTCATCTCCCGCTCTTCACAGTCCTGTGTGTCAGTCTGTCTCAGTGTGGTCTGCTGGACATGGGGTCCCTGGTGAGGCTGGAGAGTGCAGAAGGTGGTGGGAATTCCACCTCAAACCTGGTGCCGGGGCAGCTCCCTGGGATGGAGGCAGCCGAGGAGAACCTTTGGTCCGGTCAAGTGAAGTCCTTCCCTGTGCCATATTCCTTCTCGTTCTACTCTGTACCCTCTTTGGGTGATGCTAGGAAGTGACTAAAAGCAGGAAGCGGAAGGAGAGTGGGTGTGTTTACACTAAGAAAGAGGATGGTGAGGGCGGAGACACAGCAAAGTAGCCAACAGTCAAGAGCTCTTTTATGAACTAGAGCTCATTACGGAAACAGGTAACTGAAGTGCTCCACGTTCAACATCTTGGCGACTTTGTCACAGGAGACTTCATTTCATATCAAAGAAAACTACACAGAAAAGCAAATGCTGCCCTTTATTCTCCAATTCTGTATTGTCTAAGAGTCCTATACACATATTCCTTGCCTGCTTAGAGCCCCCGTTGAAGGGAGAAGAATGGAAAAGCTCTTCCTTTATAGGTCTGTTAGCAGAACATGGATATTGGCCCTGGAACTTCTTCTGCTAGCTTCCCACTTGTGCCACTGACCCCCCTGCTGACCTTTGCCTCAAGAAGGGCATGACTTCTCTATCCTGTATCAAACCCCCTCTCCAGTATGTCTTGGACCTTAGTTTCCACTGCCTTTATCTGCAAGTTGCAGAGACTTGCTTTGCCCTGAGTTTCCCTGGTTCCTTTATCTATCACGTCTTTTTCTTAAAAGCTTTACTACCCTGCTTAACTGATGCTTAGGCCCCAGTGCATTGTAGTCAAACCCACAGCTGCATGGTCCCCCTTACTTTACTTCCTTTGGGACTCTTTAGTTTATGGCTAGTGGGTCATAAGTGAGATTCCTAAGGCAGTCAGCTTCCTCGTGGCTCAGGTCTGTGGGTTTGTGCCTGGCAGTAGTGGTCTAATTTTTTTAAGCTGTATAGGGAAAACACTGTGAAGGTGGAGCATTTATTTTTGTAGCTGAGTAAAGCCTACAGCAGAATTAGTCTAACATGTTTAATGATGTTCATAATCATTGTGCTACATGATAATTTGGGCATAAATATTAAATAGCTGACACAAATGACGGCAATTAGCAGTACCTTTCTGTAGCCAAACTGTCTTTCGCATTCTCTTTTTCCACCTACAGTATCTGTTCCTTCATCATGAAATACTGAATGCCTTCTGGGCACCAGACTCTGGTTTGTCCACCGTCCGCCCTAAGGCCTGGCAGTTCCTGACACTACCCAGTGCTGAGCACCTGTCCTCCTTTCCCACCCCCACCTGGTGCTGAGCGTTTCATACTTGAAAGGTTGGACAAACGGTTTGTGGGCCACGAGGCTGGGGTGGCTGCATTTAGGAGAGGAAGGGTCCAGAGAAAGCTGAACTCAGTGAAGAGTCCCTCTGAACGGAGGCCTGTGAGAGCCTTGTGGCAACTGGAGGCGGGGAGACGGGCCCACAAACACTGTCTTTTGAGCCAGCTCCTTACACTCTGGGGTAGACTCCCCAAAATAACCAAGGCAGGTTCAGCTTCAGGCCCAGGTGCTATATAATTTCATGGCCACATACGAGAATCATGAAATTTCAAACCAGCAAAGGGATAATGATTCTCAGGGTGCCCAGACCAGCAGCATCCGCATCACCCAGGAACTTATTAGAAAGCACATCTCAAAATCCTTGCATTCCCAAAGGACGGTGTTGGACTGTTAAGGACAGTAAGATGCAGGCAGTGTGAGAGTGCCATTTAGTCTTCTAGGAAGCTTCAGTTTTAAGGCCTGAAAGTGTATATACCAACTTTATGGCTTAAGCTACAGTGTTTTCCAGTAGAGAGAGCCTTGCCCCATATCCTAGGGGTCTCTGGAGTCTGCCTCCCACCTCTAGCAACACACTTAGTGGTGTTTCTGATTGGCTCTTGGAAAATGCAGCAGGACTGATGAAATGTAAGCATGGTTTCCTTGAAAGTCGTTGTCATTAATGCTGTGTAAAGAGGCAGGATTTTGCAATCAGGAAAAGGAAAGAAAAACACTTTGAAAAGAGGTTCAGGGGTTCTTAACCATTTTTGTTCCATTTAAATGTATCAAATATAATATGTACAATTACAAAGGACTGATTATATTGAAATTATCAAAATATTTTAGGAGTTTGTGATAAATATAAGGCATGGTTAATGCATTAGTGGCAGATCTAATAATAACCATCATTTTGAAGTAGTGGTGAGTGTAAATATTTAATGCTCTCTGCAGCAACTGTAATAGGGTGTCAGAGTCACAGGTTCTTCCTGTTCTGCTCTCTGTTTTTGACTCTATTCTTTTGTTTTCTTTATTTTTTTAAATTGAAGTATAGTTGATTTACAATGTTGTGTTAGTTTCTGGTGTACAGCAAAGTGATTCCATTTTATATATATATATATTTTTTTCTTTTTCAGATTCTTTTCCATTATAGGTTATTACAAGGTATCGAATATAGTTCCCTGTACCATACAGTAGGACCTTGTTGTTTATCTATTTTATATATAGTAGTGTGTATCTTTTAATCCCAAACTCCTAATTTATCCCTCCCCCTGCTTTCCCCTTTGGTAACCATAAGTTTGTCTTCTATGTCTGTGAGTCTATTTCTGTTTTATAAATAAGTTCACTTGTATACTTTTTGGCTATATTCTTAATTGAAGGAAATGTTAAAGTTGTTAAAGTTTAGTAAAAACTAAATAAAGATGTGCTTTTTATTCCATTTAAGTTCACGGCTCCCCCTGAATTGTGTTCATGGGCCTGTTGGGAGTGTGTGGGCCCCAGGTGGAGCACACCTGAAGTAGGGGTAGGGCAAGCTGTGTTCATGGGCCTGTTGGGAGTGTGTGGGCCCCAGGTGGAGAACACCTGAAGTAGGGGTAGGGCAGAGCTGTCTCCTTTCCCCAGCTATAGGCATTAGCGGGCAGCAGCACGCTCCGGGTAGTGTGTGTGCAACTGCGTGCTTCTAACCAGTCTCCACTGTTATTTCAACTGTGTGGGTATCAACAATGTAAATCCAATTAATGAGGAGACTCTACTTTGATTTCTAGGTGATTTATCATAAACCATTAGCTGGAGCTTAAACTTAAATGTAAAGGCTCCTATTGTTTGCAGCCAGGAAAAATGGTTAATAAATTCACACATTAAGGACTGTGTAGCCTCTGAGACTCTGTGTAGCTAATCGTTGTTTTACGTTCAGTGTTACATGGTATTAGGCTGATATCAACCATGAATAATTTACAGGGTATTTGAATTTCAACGAGTACCTGAACATATTTATATAGTGACCCATTTAATTAAGCTGTTGAGCGGTGGTTCTTAACCCTAGCAGAACTAATGTTGTAGCAGAACTAATGCTGTAGCAGAACATCAGAATCACTTGTGGAATTAAAAAAAAACAAATATCTGGGCCCCACCCCCAGAGATTGTGATCCAGTTGGTCTGCTGTGGAATCCAGGAGGGGGCGTTTCATACGTTCCACAGGTGTTTCTAATGTACAGCCAGGGCTGATGAACAAATGATGGTTCTTTGCAGTCAAATTGTTGCCAGAGGCCGTGACTTACCTGTTGGGGTCTTAGTGCCCTAAACTTCACCCTCTTCCCTGAACACTGCTTGTGCTTTCCCACCCTTTGCACAGCCTGACACCTCTGCCTGGAATGGCCTCTTGGAATAGGTCACCAAGGGCCTGGAATGCTGAAGACGCGGAAGGCATCCCACAGGCCCCAGTGTCTCATGAGAGGGTGCTTAGCGGGACCTACATACAGTCACATGAGTGTTTTGGAAGTATCTTTCCAATGGCAATGAGGAGAATGGATTGAGCAGGGGCTAAAATAGGCACAGGAGGACCAGTTATGATGCTGTGGAAGAATCCCAGAGAGAAAGGATGAGTATCATTGTCCAGAGGGCAGTTGTGCATATGTGCTTGGCTCTTGGGAGACAGCTGGGTTGGGGAGATATATCTGAGTGTGGACAACTTTTGGGTGGCAGTTGTAGTCATAAGGAAAGATGAGATCACGTTAGAGGCAACCTGGAGAAATGAGAGGAGATGCTGAAATTGACTTGCAGGGATGCCCTAAATTTAAAAGATGAATGGATGAGGCAGTATCTATAAGAGATATCGTAAAAGACTTGTATCTTACTGGTAGCTTGGCAGAGAGAGTGCGATGTAGAGAAAGAGGATGAGCTTTAGACTGAGGTGCTCAGATGCACCTGGCTTCAGATACCAACTAGCTGGACTACTGACCAACGAGAAGCCTTTTTACCTGAGTATTGCTTGAATGTGTTCCTTCACTGCAGAACAGTTTCCAGCACCAAATGAAATAGAGCTTGAAAAGTGTTTATTTGGTACTGTAGGGTACAAATATGTGTATATCATAGTTTACCCCCAGCTAATGATAACATTAAACAAAATAATTCTGTAAAGTATAAAATCACAGGAAACATTTGCCTCTGTTGCTCACCTTCATCTAAACCCACAGATTTCTGAGTTTCAAGGTATATTTTCAAAATTAGCGGGTAGCTGCAGTTGATGTGGAGTATCGCACAGCTCAACTATAACCTGGATCTGGAATCACAGAGTTCAGGAATAGCAGGAGGTCTTAAGGATCATCTTCCAGCCCTTTAGTTTAAAAGCGGAGAAGTTGGCACATCCCCATTCACACCAAGGAGCCCCCCACCCAGTTTGTCTCACTCTGCCCTGCTTATCTTCCAGGGAGGGGTGGGCTTGACTGAGTTCCCAGAGGTTCTTTCTGTGATGCGTTCTCATCTGAGAGGAGACAGCCTCTCCTGGGAACAGCGAGTAAGTGGAAGGAGATGGATTCATTTTGCTACTACCTGTATCACAGTACACCTAGGAGGTTTATAAATAGAACTTAGCACTCGGAAGGCCACTGTGAAATTGAAGTGGAAAAATGATACTTGGATATGAAATGCACTAAGTACTTAGCTCCTGCACTGTAAGAAGGTTCAGTTTCATCTTACTGAGTAGACACTTAGGGCTCTGACTGTTATCTACCCGTTAAGCAGTTTTCCATGAATATTTATGGCAGCCTTCTTGAATGGCTTGAGTTCTGGGCTGTGAGCACACAACACTACCTGGGAGGGTGGCAGTGTAGGACATTAGTGCCTGATGGCAGAGGTGCTCAGGGATGCTTGTCTGCCTCCCTCACACCTAGAACCCAGGGCCTGCTTGGGCCGTGAGCCCGGAGGACCCCTCACATAGGTGCCCTCCCTCTAGCTGGCCAGGACATATGTCCTCCTTCCCACTTTGAGCCAGGCTTTCTTGTTGGCAGGCTTCATAGAATCTCTAGCTTGGTGCTTTCTTGCCCAGCCCCTTCTCACAGCAGGACTGTTCTTTCTAGTGCCCCAACCTTGAGAGGAAATCTTTAACTTTAGACTCACTGTAACTGTATGACTCTGTTTTGAGCCCAAAACTGCCTCAGTGTAATTTTCTGTATTCTTCTCACGTAACTTTATCTCCATCCTAACCTATCTCTGTCCCCAAACCTTACTTTTCCCTCCCCACAGAACCCAGTTTTATTTCCGCCAATCTGATTCTGCCTTCTACCTGGTGTTACATGACTTCCCCCATTCTAATGGGGTTTTGATATCATTTTGTATTAATATAGTTGTGTTTGTATCCCTAAGCATCATGTTTCTTTTTTCTTGTTGAGTTTCTAAAGAAAGTGTCATACCATATATAGTACTGTCATTCTTTTTTAGTTGGCATTGCTTCTAAGATTCATTTTCATTGTTTTCTTAGTCTGTCTCCCAGTTATTAACTCTGTCCCTGGTACTGACACAAATATCTTTGTTCAACAGAAATTCTTGATTAAAAATTCTTTGTATCCCCATTCTCTGGTGCAGTTCTTTTTCTTTTTTAACCATAGTAGGTGGCCTGCATTGTGATGATGATGTTGAAAATATCATTAGAGACTAGACAGATATAGACAGGCAAGAGACAGTAGATTGATTATCCCATTAGTGAATAGAATATATTCTACCGACACACCTAAATTTTCAGATGATTTGTTACTGGGGAAGAAACGATGGAGGGACTTAATGATGTGTTCAGAAACAGGGCATCCTTCCTACTGCGCCTTAGCCAGGCTTTTCCTCCCTCCTGTTTTGCACCTCCACTGTGTGTCCGGGTTTTTAGTGGGTTTTGTTCCCACCTCTTCACCTCTCTAAGGGAGTGCGCAATCCAGGGAAAGAGAGTCGCACCTGCCTGAGGCTTGAGGCCCCTGCTGTCAGCCCCCTTCCCATGGGTGAGCTGGGGAAACTGAACTCAGGGCAGGAACCACCAAGTTTGGTTTGCAGGCAGTAAGTTGCACATGTCTAGGGGGCACCAGACCCTGGCCTCAGCCTATATAGACCACCATACATGACAGCCCTTACTAGGGCTCTTTTCTTGATACAATCCAGGTGCTGGCCTGCCCATCCAAGCCCTGCATCTGAGATTGGCCGTCATGGAACTTACCATCTAGTGGGGAAGACAACGGTAGAAGGACTACTAAGTAGATCAGTAAAGTATTAGTAAATTGTATGCTGAATGCTATGAAAGTAGGGTGGTCAGGGAAGGGCTTCTGAAGAAGTGATGTTTTAGCTGAGGCCTTGATGCTAAGCCAACCAGCACTGAGGACACCCGGTTCATGTCTAATGTCTTAACCGAGGCGATTTGTTAGGGGGATTCACTAATGGATGCTTGATTATACACGAAGGGGCGGTAATGGTGATACAGAGATGTCACAGCATAACCCAGTGGGAAATTGTACAGGGGTAAGGAAGCCTGTGTTCAAGTTTCCACTTGGTGTCTTACTAGCTGAGAGCTCTGGGAAGATCACTCGGCCTTTCCAAACTTCAGTTTTATCCTCTTTAAAATGAGAAGTCTGGCACCAATAGTCTCATGAGTCCTAAGCAAGAGATAACATGGCCAAGAGTTTTGTACACCATTCGAGCATGATGTGAGTAGGTGGTGGTCATTAATTACAATGAAAAGTAGTAAGGCGTGAGCCGCCATCAGAATATGATTGAGTACCAGGCATTAAGAGTTGTGAGGTCAAAGAAGGGAAAATAAGTTCGAACTGCAATAGCTTCAGACAGCTGTAAAGTAGGAAGGAATAAAGAAACAAGCCCTGTGTCGCTTGAGCGTTGTGAACAAAGAGAAGAGTGGCACGTGATAAAGCTGGAAAGAGAGGTGCTGGTTCACGGAGGGCATTGAACATGATCCCAGAGCTGGGATCTTGGAAGCAGAGGGGTTCCATTGGACGGCTTAAAGCAGGGGGAGAGGTTTGATCCAATATTCACAACAAAAGGTCATATAAAAAGGTTGCCTTACAGAAGGATGACAGTGAGGGTTAGAAAGCTGCTATTACAATGCTTGTCAGAGATGATGATGGCTGGGACTAGGAGGTCCAGAGAAGAGAGCCGTCTGTACTGGGAGGTGAATTCAATAGGGCATGCTGGCTGGAGGGAAAGGGAGGAATCCACAGTGACTCCCAGGTTTCTGGCTGAAGTGGGTGAGTGGAGGCTGGTGCCACTTACACAGAGGAGGCCTGGGTCAGGGCACGGGAAGTGACGGTGAGGCTTCGGCCCCAGGAACCCTGCAGGTTCAAGGTTAAAGCAAGTGCCCGCCCTCTGGGAGCTCTCAGTTCAGTGACTGATGTGTGGACGCACTGTGGCAGTTAGAACAGGGGATTCCAGGGGGGAGGATGGTGGTGCCACACCCGTCCACAGGTGGAGGGCCTGGTCTCATTGTCACAAGCCGGGGCTTCTCTCAGTCAGAATCGGCTGAAGCAGTGCTTTCCTGATGGTTCTGTGTGCGCATTGCTGATGGGGAGGCCACGGGTGATGAATTATTCTCTGCGGGAAACCCAAACAAGACAACACTTCAGCGGGGTGTCCCCGCAGTTCCCGCAGTGTCTCCCTGGCTGATCAGTGCTCTGCAGTGTGGACCTCAGGTGCCTGGACAGCCGCCTTTTCCACTCTCCAAAAATGGGGACGGGGAGAGAGGTTGGCCTTGCTCAGGGAGCTTCAAGTGCTGCAGTGATTTGGTGGGAAACTTTTACCAGAAAAGCAGGTGGCTTAGCAGCAATTAAATCCCGCCTCTCAGATGTCACAGACAGGGATCCAGTGTGAACCAGGGAGAGTCTGTGGTGCATGTGTTGGTTACTGGTGTTTTACCTGGAAGCTGGAGAGTGGCTGGTACCTGACCGGGAGTCCTGTGCTCTTGCCTGATGCACAGGCCTTCAAGGGGCTTTTCCTGCTTAGGGTGGTGCTGCCTTCCTGAAGACAGCCTGGGCCTGAGTAACGGCTGGTATTTCACGGCATGAAATGCCATGGCCATGGGTTAATTTTTCTAAATACAGGCAGACCTTGTTTTATTGCCCTTTGCTATATTGTGCTTCACAGATAATGCCTTTTTTTTTTTTTTTTTTTTTTTTTTTTTTACAAACTGAAGGTTCGTGGCAACCCTGTGTCAAGCAAGTCTATCGGCACCATTTTTCCAACAGCATTTACTCACTTCAAGTCTCTGTGTCACATTTTGGTATTTCTTGCAGTATTTCAAACTTTTTCACAATTATTCTATTTGTTACCGTGATCTGCGATCAATGATCTTTGATGTTACCATTGTAATTGTTTTGGGGTGCTACGAACCACACCCATGTAAGAGGGTGAAGTTAATTGATAAGTGTGTTGTGTGTTCTGCCTGTTCCTCCAACCAGCCGTTACCCCATCTCTCCCCCTCTCCTCAGGCCTCCCTATTTCCCGAGACACAATATATATATTTTTTCTCCTAACTTGCCCCTCCCCCCTTCCTTCTTCCCTCTGTTTTTTTTTGTTTGTTTGTTTTAACATCTTTATTGGAGTATAATTGCTTTACAATGGTGTGTTAGTTTCCGCTTTATAACAAAGTGAATCAGTTATACATATACATATGTTCCCATATCTCTTCCCTCTCTCGTCTCCCTCCCTCCCACCGTCCCCATCCCACCCCTCTAGGTGGTCACAAAGCACCGAGCTGATCTCCTTGCGCTATGCGGCTGCTTCCCACTAGCTATCTATTTTACGTTTGGTAGTGTATATATGTCCATGCCACTCTCTCTCTTTGTCACAGCTTATTTTTATTTTTATTTTTTTTCCAAGACACAATATTGAGCTTAGGCCAATTAATAACCCTACAATGGCTCTAAGTGTTCAAGTGAAAGGAGGAGTCAGTCGCTGCAGCAAACTGCACTGTGGTCTTGTTTTAAGAAATGGTCACAGCCGTCCCAGCCTTCAGCACCACCACTCTGACCAGTCAGCAGCAGGACGCCCCCCCAAGCAAAAAGATTACAGCTGGCTGAAGGCTCAGATGGTGGTTAGCATTTGTTTTTTGCAATAAATTATTTTTAAATTAAGGTGTGTACATTGTTTTTTTTAGACATAATGCTATTGTGCACTTACTAGACTACAGTATAGTGTAAACATAACTTACATGTACTGGGAAACCAAAAAATTCATGTGACGCTTTACTGTGATATTCTCTTTATTGGGATATTTGCCTTATTGTGGTGGTCTGGAAACGAACCTGCAGTATCTCCAAGGAATGCCTGTAAAGGGAACCTCACTGGGCTCAGGAGAAAAGGACTGACTGAAAAGCACATGGACCCAAGTTGTCAGCTAAGCCATGTCTGTAACTGGGCCGAATGGATGGAGCCATACCTTGGTTGTGTTTTTGAAGGACACTGGGTAGAATTCCATGCTCATAAATATCTCCCCCACAACCAGCCCTAAGTAATGGAAGTTTGAAACTGAGAGCTTTTCCCCACCCACACTTCCTTTTACAATTTTGATCACGGAATCATCGAATGTCAGAGACAGATTAAATCACTGGGGGAGTCCATGTCACAACCTTGTACTTGACAAGATGAAAAGACAGAGGCCCAGAGAAAAGAAGTGACCCAAGGTCACACAGCAAGTAAAATGACCACACAGGGCCTGACATCAATATGGGATGAGAGGTGACAATGCCTCACAAGTGGCACAAAGCAAATGACGTGAGACTTTAGAAGGCAGAGAAATAATTGCCTGCTGGGCTGCCTGAGACAGGTCGGACTTCAGTAGAAGGGTGTATGTTGAAGGTGATTTCAGGTAGGGGGAAAACCATAAATGGCAGTGCTGGGAAAGTGTGCAGTTTCAGAGACTGACGCGTAGCTCGTTTTGTCTGGACTATAATACCCTCATCTTATACAAAGTGTAGAGATCGTTTCATATAATCTTGCAGCAAATCTGTAAGATGGGGGTATCCTCTGTAATGTGGTTAAGGCTTACAAAGAGCCTGCTGATGGCTGAACCAGGACTCAGGCAAGATCCTTAGACCAAAAGCCCGGTGTTCTGTTCTTAGCACCATAGTCTGCCGACGCTTATCAAGGGCTTTAGTGTTGGGATGTGCATTGTGGAGGGGTTCAACTAAGGAGTTTGGACTTGATTTGGTAAGCGATGAGTAGTTAACTTTTTTTGAGCAGGGAGAGTATGATTAGAGCTGTGCTTTAGACATTTAATCTGGCAGGAATGTTAGGATGAATTAGAGACCTAGGTCCCTAAGTCAAGGTGACCACCTAGAAGAGCATGAGCATGGTTGGGGATCAAAGTCATAAGAGACTGGACTGAGATAATCTGAGGGTCAGGAGGTCAACTCCCTTGCCCAAAGTCAGACAGCTAAGCAGTGCACGTGAGCTTCAAAATCAAGTTGTTTTTACTACCCGTATTCTGGTCTTGTGTTCTCTAGTTGAGTTGGAAGCGAAGCTAATATGGGTAGAACAGACTGAAGATGCTGTTACACATCATCCCCAAGGCCAGCTTATGGGCCGTGACAAATAGTGTACAGATACGTCATGTGCACCCGGCCATGTAGTAGACTAAGAATGGGCGTAGGTAGGATGTGCAGAAGTGCAGTGAAACTAAATAAAAATCATCAATTTTTAAAAATATTTTAAGTTGGTCTCAGTAAGGGGAGTTGTTAAAAGGTCCTTGTTGGTCTAAGAAGAGTTGAATTTCCCTGACTTTAGTCTTATCAGCATCAATTTGACTATCCACCAAATTAGGTGGGAGTTAGCACTAATGGTCGTTGCCCAGACTCCCTCATGCCCAAGAGCCTCGAGTGTAAAGATTTGAAACACTTGGGGATGTTTATAACCCCTGATAATAGTTTGGCCACGTATGTGCATTTTCATCAAAACACCAACGTTAGCTTCCATGTCCTGCCAGTTTTTTGTTTCCCTGCCTTGATTCCCTCTCTTTGTGAGGTCCTGACACTTTGTTGTCACGTGAAGTAGCCCTGCCTTTTTGCCTTTCTGGCCACTTACACTTGGAATAGCCTGCTTGGTCCTCAAAGTTTTCTGCCTCTTGTATGAGTCATTCTCTTTCCTGAGCAGTGTGTGACTTTTCAGTCGTTTCCCAATGATGCACAGGGCGATGCCCATCTTGACACAGCAAGTGAAAAGTGACAGGTGTCACTGGTCTGTGCCACCTTTTTTGTGCCAGATGTAGTATGTTATCTGGGTCTCTTCGCAGTTCAGTTCCCTCTGTGTGCTGTGTTGCCGCAGGGAGCCTGGCAGCACTCACGACCCCCAGCCCCCCACCAATCTGATTAATTCTCTCCTGGCATCCACATATTGCTCCCAGGGATCCTTATTAAGTTCTTTGGACAGTATATACCTCCCCATTCGATGTGGTTCTCTGTGGAGGACTAAGTCTTAGACACAACCTGTGCTCATCCTTTTTAGGTTAAACATACAGACTTTGAGCAAAACTGCAAACTTTTGGGTATGGCTCCTGCAATTTAGTTCTCCTTGTTGCAGGTTCAGGTGGTTTTAAAGGTGGCATCAAGCTTGGTTCTCTTTCATAGGTCTAAAGCCCAGCTTGTTAGACCCTTAGTCCCTGGGGATGGTTGTGCTTCTGAGCAGTTCTCTAAGGAGTTGATTGTGATGGTATTGAGAAGAGGAGGGGTGATACCTGTCCTGGTCCCCAGGGTCCAGTGGATGTCATATCAAATTTAAACAACAAATGAGAATGGGAACTGTAGGCATCCACAGGCTTCTTCAGAGGCCACCTTTCAATATGAGGTTTTCACAGAACCAAGGAGAGGAGAAACACACTCTCATGACCGTGGTATCCTAGAGCTACAAGGGCTCTCCAAAAGCCACTTCTTATTCCATCCTCCAAATACTAGGTGAGATTCTATGTAACTTTTCAGGTAATTGGTTGTATAGCCAATTTGAAAGATAATTTTTTCAGCTTCATCTTCTCAATAGCATCTACTAGCCACCTGTATTCACTCAGGTCCCTCTCCGCTTAATGATGGTGTGTGTGAGCTGAGACTGCTCAGCTCGTTGCTGACCTTGAAGAGCAGCTGAAGGTTAAGGTTTCTTCAGCCCAGCTACCGCACCTGACTCTCCCCCGGGGGCCCCCCTTTCAAACCGGTTCTTGTCTGTCTTTCTAGTTCACCTCTAGTTGACATCCGTGTCATCACACCACTTTTTCAGCTTCTCAGCTGTTGGCCCAGAAGCAGGGCCAACATTCACCCACCTGTGCTGATCAGGTACAGTCTACCTGTGCTGATAATTACCAAGGTGGGGCAGGCCATTCTTTCTGTAGCCAGCCCTGCCCAGGAAGCCACAGGAGCTGGTGTTAGGAGTACTGGGCTGGTGCCAGGAGACCTGTGTTCTAAACCTGACTTCACACTTCTCGGTTTCTTCACCTGGAAAGGAAGAGGGCTGGTTGATCCCTAAGTTGGCTTCTCCTCCAACATAATATTTTATCTCGGGTGTATTCTCTATACCAGGAACTGTTAAAGGTACTGCAGATTGAAAGCGAAGTGCCTGCCGTCCTCCTGGCAGTGGATTTGTGGGCTGGAGGTAGATGGCTGAGTATAGCTCTTGCAAGCAATTCGTTTCCCAAACCCGTGGCCCAGATGTTTGTTCTTGCTCCCAGCTTGAACATCCATGTTCCTTGGAGACCAGATAGGCTGAGTTTTCCATTACTTGTCTGTCTTGTATCTGTCTCAAAGGGATACATACAGATACATTTTATCTGATGTAGAGTATCTACTCTCTGCCTCCCATTTAGTCTGACTGAACTCCCTCTTATTGCAATCGATAGCTGTTTTATCTAATTTCTGGGAAACTTGAGGTAAGATCAGCCTGGTGGTTAGTAGCATGCCCTTTGTGATAGATCTACATGAACAAAAATGTTCAGAACTGTGTCTGCTGGCATGCTAGGCTCAAATACAAGAGGAGAAGAAAAGAACCTTACTCTTGGAGAAAGTGGCACAAGATGGGCATGTAACAGAAAGGCAAGATTATGTAACTGAAAGTGTATATTTATGTAAGTTCTCAGGGGATGTCTATGTAAGGGAGTGGTCTGTGGGGTACTGCCTCCAGAGAGAGCTTGGGAGAGTGACCCGACGGCTACATCCCCGTTCCCTCAGGTCATAAAATAGGATTTGTAAGCCCTTCTCAGAGCTTCTTTCTCCCACTTTCAGATCTTGTGCAAGCAAGCGTATGAAGGAAGGTGGGCTGTTTTTACGCTGCCCCTCACATTTACTCCTAAACGAGGGAGGGATGCTCCTGATTGGGTTCGGGCCCTTGTCAACAGTGTCACTGGAAGGCGACAGTGTCATTGGAAGGCGACCATGCCTTTCCACGGCCAGCGACTGACCGAGGCTTTTTCCTTTGCAGAGATGAGAAGAACCAGTCCATCATAGTCAGCGGGGAGTCTGGAGCCGGCAAGACCGTGTCGGCCAAGTACGCCATGCGCTATTTCGCCACGGTGAGTGGCTCGGCCAGTGACACCAACATCGAAGAGAAGGTCCTGGCGTCCAGTCCCATCATGGAGGTAAAGCCATGCAAATGTCCTTGGCCTTCTTGGCTGGAGTCCCTTCTGCTGGCACTAAGACTGCTGAGCGTCCAGCCTCGCGTGGCCGATCACAGAGTTCTTGGAAGCCACTCACGTGGTCAGCATTCGTGCCTCTCCCCAAGAACCCATTGTCCACTGCTGAGGGAAGAATTTCAGAGGTGCCCCTAAAACCACAGATTTGGGAATATTCTGACCCGGTAGCCCAGATCCCCAGTATTGAATAGAGTGACCTCTTCATGTTTTCCTTGTTCCTTGACTCTGCTGAATACTGTTGTGACAGTCCTCCCCCATCTACAGCCATCTCTGCTGTGTTCCTCCCCCCTGCTGCCATCCTGTGTCAGCAAATCAGTGTCCCACCAAAACCATCTGATGCTATGAAGGTCTGCTGAATCAGGAGGGCAGTCTTCATGGCGGTGAGGAGGCCTAGATAAAAGATTCCCCTTTTTCCCAAAAAATATTTGGACGTTTTATCTTTGGGGGGGAGATAGAGTCAAAAGCTATGTGACGACACAGAATCTGTTGAAGATCCTCAGAAAATGTTACCTTTGTTGGCATGGACAGGTCTTGCCTGTCTCTTCACCACCCCTACCTCCCGGCTGGGTGGCCTCAGAGCGGCCGATGCAAGTGCAGGGCCAGAGATATTTCCAAAACCTTGGGTCTAGCTATAGTAAACCATGTTATAGGGTCAGAACTCCATTTCTCTTTTTCTTCCGTTCCTTATAAAAGCTTCATTCTCATGGAGTTGAGCTAAATGGCTGCACAGTCCCTGAGCCAGCTTTGATTTCCTGCCTTTGAAGCTGAGGCTCTTCATTATTGTCTGGGCTGCAGTCTGGTAGGAGTAGGCCCTTCTGCCAGCCCCGAACAGCCCCTTTGTTTCAATAAGAAGAAATTCGGTTGAGGCCAAAAGCTGCCAAAACAGCATCAGGTTTCTCTGCACAGCCTTGAGCCCCGTCGATTACGACACAAAGCACCAGTGTGGTTGGTCCTTCAGTTTATTTTGGAGCTGGCGGAACAAGAACCTGCCTGGACCTTCCCAGGTCCCCTCTCTCTCCCTCTTCCTTTACCAAGTGCAGGAGTAAATTGAGTCTCAGTTCATAGGAGCTCGTTGATTATCCACGCAAACTCTCCTGCCTACAGAGTTACATTATCCAGAGAACTTTTACTCTCTGCTGAGTAATCAGACACACTGTGTTCACTAAGAATTAGACAAAAGCAAGTTTTGGTATCTGCTCTTGTATGAATTGGGAAATGGTCAATACAGTTGAAGGCATTTTTACCAAACAGATAAAAACAAACAAAAAAACACTTTTATTAGATTACAGTTGTTCTTAAACTTGACTGTGCATCAGAATCGCCTGGAGGCCTTGTTAAAGCAGATAGCTGGGCACCACCCCCAGAGTTTCTGGTTCAGAAGGGCCTGAGAATCTGCATTTCTCACAAGTTCCTAGGTGATCCTGATGCTGCGGATCTGTGTCCAACACCTGTTTGAGAACCATTTATTGAATAAATATTAAAAAGGTAGGAAGGAGTCACTGGAAAATATGGAAGAAAAGGGAATAATCCCCCATGATCCTACAACCTGCTAATAATTGTTCCATATTTTGGTATATTTCCTTCCAACTTTTTCACTGAATATTATAGTATATGCCTTGTCCCCATATTATTAAGCTTTTTACAAACTTATTGGCTGCGAACATACATTAATAGATGGTTTTACCATAATTTAACTTCCTTTTGTCAGACATTTAGTTGGTAGCCTCTTTGCTCAGAGCATTTATTCTAAGCCCCAAGGTGGTGGCCTGGCCATGGCCTGGATTCAGGAGACGATCATGGACTTGAGTCCACACCCCCCCTTGGGCTGTCTACTGCACTTAAATGGAGGCAGCTAAGACAGCACTCTACGATTAGCATCACGTTTCATCTTAGGTGGGAGTGAGACCAGGATTTCAGCTTTTCCTTTGCCTCTGAGTTTCAAAATTCAGTTCATCTTTTAGGTAGCAAGATTGCAGAGACACAGAGTGCCTCTTCTTTTGGAGGAAAAGTACGTAGTTATTCTGGACAAAACAGGGAAGGGAAGAAACCTGTTTGATCTCTGGTGACTGAACACAGTTCTTGTTAGCCAAGATAGGAATTTAGTGAAGACAGGTCACCACATTATTAAGCAGGTACAAGACACAGGGGGAATGATTTTTTTTAATTTTATTGTTTTGTTGTAATAAAACATACGTAATGTAAAATTTATCACCTTAACCATTTTAAGTGTGCAGTTGAGTGGTATTAAGTACATTCACAACGTTGTGCAACCATCACCACCATCCATTTCCAGAATTTTTTTTTAATCATCCAAACAGAAACTCTGTACCCATTCAGCAATAACGTCCTATTCTCCCCTCTACTCAGCCTCTGGTAACCTCTATTCTAACTTCTGTCCCTGTGAATTTGCCTCTTTGGTGTCTCTCATACAAGTGGAATCCTATGACATCAGTCCTCTTGTGTCAGGCTGATTTCACTTAGCATAATGTTTCCAAGGTTCATCCATGTTGTAGCATGCATCAGGACTTTGTGGGGTTTTTTTAATGGCTGCATAACATTTTGTTGCATGTATATACCACATTTTGTTTATCCATTCCTGCGCTGATAGTTGGGTTGTGTCCATCTTTTGGCCAGTGTGAATAATGCTGCTGTGAACATCGGCGTGCACCTGTTTGGGTCGCTGCTTTGGGAATGTTTTTTAAATGACCGTGATCTGAAATGATCTAGTGTTTTCAGTATCTGTTATAGCTTGAGTAGGCTGGTGGACTGCTGGGGAGGCATGGAAGAAATGTGAGAGCAACATGCACACCCCTAGAGAAGGAGAGTGTGTACATGACCCAGCCCAACTTTGCGTGATGTCACGTAAACAAATGCTACAGTGGTTTGAGCTCAAAACATTACATTTCTACAGTTGTGCAAATTGGTACTTTGAAAATTATGTGGGTAAGTCCAGAGGGCTCATTCTGTCAAGTACAGAGTTTTGTTATCATAGAGACTATCCCTTGAGCTGTTATTGAATATTACATTTGAGAGAAATATTGGACATGAACATGGGGAGGAAGAATTATTGCCAGGAAGAACTCTAGGTGGAATTAGAGTGTTGCCAAGTAGAGAAAGAGCAGCTTCTGCTCTGCCAAGACCCAACTTTTCACAAGTTCAGAGTCTTACTTGGGCCCTTGTGTCAGGAAACCCAGTCGGCTTTGTGGCTCCTCAGAGGGTTACAACCAGTGCACGTCATGTTTTAATCAGGGCACAGCTGATTACTGATGGCTCCAGTCCTGTCCCGGGGAAGGTTGGCACCTCCCAACGAAGCAATCAGTTATGGTCATGTCATCACCTCATTATTTCTGTAGGCCAGCAGCTGCAGATGCCTCCTAGGGAGTCGAAGAGTTGAGGGCCGTCTGAGGAGGCGGAATTCCCAGTGGGCTGCGCTAAGTGGCAGTTGTTTGAATTAAAGGTGGCTTGAGGGTGGATTGGGATTGGCTGGGGTGGATTGGGGTGATTTATTGTCAGCGCCAGAACTCTCTGACCCCATTCTGTTTAAGAGCTTGTCAGCACCCTGGGAGTGATTTGTTCACAGGTCTGCACTGATTAAAAAGATATTGCTAGCCAAGAGACTGATAGAGCAGGGACAGAACCCAAGCCCAGCCCAGAGGGGTCACATGGCTTCTTGGGCTGACTGGAGTCTGCAGGCATACAACTCTAGGAGCCCCAGAGACTCCCCTCAACCTGGGAGAAAGAAAGGGGGCTAGGGGTACAGTGAGCAAAATTGACAGAAACTAAGACCAGTTACTATGTAATTTTCAGGGTTTGACTTTTTTTTTAAGCTGAAGAAGCAAGAAGGCCTACAACTATTAACCTATTCATACAAGAATCCGCCCCCAACATACCTTACCTTCTCCTCTTGTTTTCTCTCATGTTTCAACACACTCTAGCCATTCCTCACTTGTTGGGGCTCTCACATACCTCTCTCCCTTTGCCTACACTATATTTATAAATAAAATTCCTTTTCCTTCCCCACTGGTAAAATTCTACTCACCCTTTAAGATCCAGTTCATCTTACACTTCTTAAAGCGTTTGCTGTTCTGCCAGCACTGGCTAATTTCTCCCTTCTCTGTTTCCACACTGGTTGATATGCATCTCGTTATTGCATATAATCCCAATCATATTAAAGTGATTTGTTGCAGTCCATTTTTACTTTACTACATATTTGTATATGTATAAACCAGAAAAAAGGTAGTTCTTTTATATCACATATAAATGGTATCATATTCTGTTAACCACTTTGCAACTTGCTTTTCACTCATTGTTTTTTTATTTATCCATGCATCATGCTCTAGTTTAGTTTAACAGCTTTTTGGCATCCCATTTATGAATATTCCACATTTTATTTATCTCTTCCTCCTATTGGTAGACATTTAGATTGTATTTTTTATTGTTAAATACAGCCTGCATTAAACATTCTTTTGCACACCCACTTGTACACTTGTGTGAGTTTCTCTAGGTAGTATCTAGAAGTACAGTTGCTGGATTGTTAGGTCCTGCAGGTCCTTCACACACGTGTAGAAGTTGGAAGTTCTTCATGCCTAGAGTAGAGTTTATGGTTTGGTAGTAATAATACAAACAACCCCTTCCCTTTGTGGGCACCATTATATACTTTCAAAGTACTTGTAGATCCATTATATCACTTCTCAAAGCAGCCTAGTGAGGTAAGGAGGATAGACCTTTTGGCAGTGATCTTTAGACTGTTGGCAAGCTTTCCCTAAGCTACCACAAGGAGTGATCTCAGATATGGTAACGGTTCTTGTTGCCATTTTAGAAATGACAAAATTCGAATTTTTTGAAATTTTGGAATCGAGATTTTTTTGTTTGAAACTAGATAATCCTTTAGAATTTTACACAAACTGGCCTTTGCTGATTGCACCCTCCTGATGTTGTTAACATGTTCCTTTGGCCTCTGTATACCCTTTGAAAGGGTAGTAAAATTTAGAGGCTTGATTAGATTTAGGTTTGTTTGTTTGCGCGTTTGTTCTTAAAATCCAAGAACCCTTTATTGGTGGTGTTATGTATTCCCATCAAGACGCACAGAATATTTAGGTGTCTTTTGGTGATGTCAGCAGCCATTGCTTATGCCTAGATCTATTAATTCATCAGGAGTTACAAAATGGTGACGTTCTCATTCTATTTTTCCTCTTGCATTTATCAACTGGAATAAGTTTAGGAAGAGAAACTTCTCCTTGCCAACTAGTTACGCTGATAGAGTTTACACAGGGAAGTTAGGATGGATGTTTGATTCCTTATCTACTGGTTGTCAGAGTAATGAGTTGGTTCCCTGCCATCCTCTGAAAGGCTTTTCTCCCCTTTCTTATGAAAAGGTAAAAGTGAGGATTCATGTCTTTGTCTTTATCCTTTGATTTGACCTGGCTGTTTGAGATGAGAGAAGTCACCCACATGGGTGGCAGCTCCTGTCTGGTGGTGAGTAGTTTGGAGAGTTGGAAAAGGACTGTGAAACCAAGTGGAATGAACACAGACTGTGGACTCAGTTATATCTGAATTTATATCTTGGTGTTGGCACTTCCCAGCCATGTGACCCTGGGCACACTGCTTACCCTCTCTAAGCCTAAATTTTCCCATAAGTATGAGGAAAGTTGATAATGCCTCTCCCCTGGGATTCTTGTCTGGATTCAGGGAAACTAAAGGGATCCCAGCCCAGGACCTAGCTTGTGATGGAGGCCTGGGAAACCATCACTTTTACCTGCATTTTAGGGAATACAGCCCTCCTTGCCACTTTTCAAACAGAATAGGCTTCCTGAAGTCTGACAGTGGCTTGTCACATGGTGCCTTGAAGGATCAGGGCTCTCTTGGAAGTGGGTGCAGTGAAGCCTCTGCTGAGATGATGAGGTTGGTGGGTGCTGAGGGGCATGAGTGATGACGTAAACTCCTCGGATTAGTCATCTCTTGACGGTCGTTTCAGCTTGGCCAGACTCCAGCCTCGCCCTGACCTTAGGGGTGTGTTCCATGCTCCATGGTTCCCTTCAGAGCGATGCAATGTACTGGGGTTACACTTTCCCCACTTTCCTACAGAGGTACACACTGTATATGTGATGTATAGGTTGCTGTATACACTTTAAACCCTAAACGAAAAAAATATGTATTCATGACCCTAACAGGAGATTTTAGGGACCTACAGAGGCAAGTGACCTTCGAGGACAAGGACTTCAAAATTCTTATTTCATAGGAAAGAAAACCAAAACCCAAGTTCATCTATGCTTCCATTCACTCAGATGTTTTGAATGCCTGCTCTGTGCTGGGCACTGGAGTGAGTGCGGGAGGTCCCATGGGGAAGCAGACGTGCACACCCCGCTCTCACGGAGACAGGGTGGTGTCTCGTGGAGATGGGGGTTAGGGAAACAAGGGGACGTGCAGAGTGAGGCCTGGGAGAACACATGGTGAGGGAGCTCCCCTCGCTTATGAGGCCAGGGTAAGCCTTCCTGAAGAAGCCACATTTGAACTGAGACCAGAAAGAAGAGGTGGAGGGAGCATGGGCAGAGAGTGTTCCCAGCAGAGGGAACCGTGTTTGTGAAACTTGGGGGGTGGGGGAGGAGGCAGAGAGAACATAGGTCTTTTGAGAAAGAAAAGCAAGTTCAGAATCATAAGAGGCTGGAGACAGAGGGCAAGAGTGATGAGAGGCCAGGCTGGGCTGGGTCCCTCAGGGCCTCCGAAATCGTGATCTTCTTTTAGCCTCTTTGTGCCTCAAGTTTCCTAGACAACTGAAAAATTACAGTGGATATTTTTCAAGTGTTGTAACCACCTGAAAAGTAAACATGTGAAAGGGGTTTCAATATTAGTATGTTCATTACCAACCCATCAGCAATGTGATGTTTTATAGAAAGTGAATAATCACACAGTGAGACCAGTCATTTAGCCACTCGTCTTTTACATTATTGTCTCGTGTTTTGAACTGTGTCCCTGCTGCTGTGTAAGAAATAGTACCAAGAGGTTGATGGCTTCCTGATATGTCCTAGTGATTATGTGTGTGTTGGGGGGAGGGGGGCGTTTGACATTTGGTCTCTTTCTAGGAATTACCATTTAACAGTTGGGAATGATATTTGACATTTGATTAGTGGAGACCTGATCAAAGTGGATTAAGCCCTGGAAGATTCCTTTTTCTCACAGAAAGTCTAGAGCTCTTGGGTGCTGGCATTGATTTAGTGGCTCAAGGATGTCAGAGCAGTGGTTTCTGTGATTCTCTAGACCTTTCCCTCGTGGTCCCAAGGTGACTGCTGCAGCTGTAGCCATCACATGCACATTCCAGGTAGGAAAAGGAAGAAGAGAAGAAGGTCAATGGGGTGCACCTTCCAGCTGTTTAGTCCCCTTTAGAGAGACCATCAGTCAACTCATCACTCTCATTGGCCATCGTTAGGAGTAAGGGAAGAAGGAAAATGAAGTTGTTTTGTTTTCTTTTAGCTTGGCCCATTGTCATCCTAATAGTAGAGAGGTTCTAGAAGGAAGGAAGAGGGAGGGAATAGAGGTGCCGCCATGAGCATACAGTCCTGAAATTTAAGAAAACCCGCCATGTTGTGCACACTTTTTGTTTGTTTGTTCTGCACAGGCCATTGGGAATGCTAAAACCACTCGCAATGACAACAGTAGCCGTTTCGGAAAGTACATTCAGATTGGCTTTGACAAGAGGTACCGCATCATTGGGGCCAACATGAGGACCTACCTTTTGGAGAAGTCCAGAGTGGTCTTTCAGGTGAGCCCTGTGACTGGACCTTCTTGTATTTTTTCCCGTGGATTTTTACTCGCTCCACGTTCTGCTCCCTATGCCCAAAGAACATCTCATTGTTTGAACCTGGATTTGGATAGACTTGTTCTTTCGGTTTTCATTTTTTTTTCATTAGTAAGTATTCATTTATAGGCATCAGACCTGAAAAATTTTTACTCAGTATTGATATGTTTCAGTGAGCATTGTTTTTATTTATTTATTTATTTTTAAATAAATAAATACCATGCATATACCATGCAAGCACAATATTTATCTATCTATCTATGTATTTATTTATTTATTTATTGGCTGTGCTGGGTCTTTGTTGTGGCACGCAGGCTTCTCTAGTTGTGGAGTGCGGGCTCAGTAGTTGAGGTGTGTGGGCTTAGTTGCCCTGAGGCATGTGGGATCTTAGTTCCCTGACCAGGGAGTGAACCCACGTCCCCTGCATTAGAAGGTGGATTCTTAACTACTGGATCACCAGGGAAGTCCCAGGGCATTGTTTTTAGATTCAGTCAACAAACATATATTGTTTGTTATGTGCTAGCCCTGTGCTAGTCACCAGAGATACAGTGAAGAATAAGACTGTTGTGTTCTTTGTGGACTTCGGAGTCTTGTGATCAGGGGAATGTCATATAGGGTCTGTGGATTTCAACTTTCACCAGGAATCTTATTTGGTAAGTTATATTAAAAAAAAACAAAAACCTGCTTGACCGCTTACTTCATTTCCTTTTCAAATAAATGGAGTTCTCGCTTCTCATGTGACTCAGTTCTTCTTTGCTCGCCTTTTGTCCCCTCCTTCCCAATTACTCTTTGGCCTCTTGGTGACCCTCTTCCTCCTCCACCCTGGCCTTTGGTGGTGGTCATTGCAGTTCACAACCCCGAGAGCGGTTCTCTCCACCTCCCAGGTTTGGTTGGACTACCTGACATCCTTCATTTCACTGCATCAGAGCAAGCAGCCTGCTGTGCTGGCCGCGGCTCTGGCCAGACTCCCTGTGGGCTTTCCTCTTCCTTGCTGCCCTTGCTCAGGCCTCTTGAAGCCCCCGTCCCACCCATCACCACCACGACCACTCCGCCAGTTTAAGGCAGGTCTGGCCCCATTGTCCCCTGGAAGTCCTGTCTCAGTCGTGGACCTCTCCTGACCATCCCAGCCTGACATGATGGGCAAGGGCGTAGCTTTTACTTAGTTCCAGGCGTCCCAGAGGAGAAAGGGAGCCTGCAGCAGGGAAATGACGGTCAGCCCACCATGAGCCCGGCAGCACGGTACCTGAACGAGTGCTGATCCACCGAGCCGTCCCTTGTGGGGTAGCAGTGATGTTCTGTAGAGGAGGAAAAAGAAAACCCCTGTGTTCTGCATAAATCAAGAGGTAAAAGTCCTCTGGTTGGCAGAAGGCCCCATAACGGTGAATGAAAAACCTGGAGGTGGGAATTGAAGGTGGCAGAGGCGTGAAGGAAAAGCCTTGACCTCTGTCACCCTGGAATTAGAATGGGCGAGGGGACAATCTTGGGGGTCCCTGCCCTTAACACTGCTTAACTGTTTTCCTCCTCCAGGCAGATGATGAGAGGAATTACCACATCTTTTACCAGCTCTGTGCGGCTGCCAGTCTTCCGGAATTTGAAGAGCTCTCACTAAGTAAGTACACGGGCTGCGTGCCCGTCCTGGGGCTGGGCTGCTGCTGCCACAGGTGGGGCATCTGGGGGCTCTGAGGGAGAAGGTGTGCGCGGCTCAGCGTCCTCTGTCGCGGGTTCTTAGCTCTGCCTCACCTGTGGGCACAGTC
Organism: Balaenoptera ricei; assembly: GCF_028023285.1. Taxonomy (NCBI): domain Eukaryota; kingdom Metazoa; phylum Chordata; class Mammalia; order Artiodactyla; family Balaenopteridae; genus Balaenoptera; species Balaenoptera ricei. The sequence goes on along the minus strand of NC_082652.1, from coordinate 70,140,059 downwards.
CCACCCCTCTGTGAGTTTCATGCCCACAGGAGATGAGAGGATAAGAGGCTGGGGGTGGAACAGTGTTTTGCAGAGCACCAGTGAATTGACATGCATTATTATTTTGAAAAATATGTTTTCACTCTAGACGCCCTGAGAAATGCGTCTCAACCACGAGGATCTGGAGATTTAGCTAATGCGAATCACTTAATTGTGGCCGACGTGTTTTAAGTCATATTTAAGGATTGAGACAAAGAAAAAGAAGGAAGGGGGTGAGGATAAAGCAGGGGTAAGACGGGGTTGGCTCAAGGGGCATATTGATGAATCCCGGGCGACCCCACGGAAGGTGAGAGAGGAACTTAAAGAGTTTAACTGGACCACTGAGCCTCAGCTGGGCAGCAGTGCCCCGATTCCTCGCAAGCAGGCGGGCAGCCTGCCCACATCCACCCTGCAGCCTGGAGGCCAGAGCGGAGCAGCCAGAGTGGGGTGCCAGGGGCATGCGTCAGCGTTTTGCTGCCATCAGCTAGGAAGACAGCCTTTCAGGGGGTCCCAGTCACCCTCCGTTTCTGTTATTATTGTCTGCTAAGAGACTGTTGTCTGCCTGGAGACTGTTGACTTGGAGCTAGTGGAGTTGAGAGCCAGGACAGAGCAAGAAGGGCGAGCAGGCTTTAGTTCTTGACACCATACCGACGTAGCCCCGCTCCTTGGGTCTGGAGCCTTCCCCGTTCTATGTGCACGGCCCTATCTTGGAATATTGGCTGAGTCCTGCCACTGAGTTCTCCAGGCCATCTGCTGGTGGATGCGTGTGGTGAGGGCACGCCTCAGGGCCATGCAGCTTCCCTGTGCCTGGCCTGTCATCTGTATTTCTGGGAGGTGTGGGTAGGTCCAGTACTAGCAGATGGTGTACAGAGCTGGGTGTCTAGACAGAGGTTAATTGGCTTTTGTGCAACTGTGTGTCTAGACAGAGGTTAGTTGGCTGTTGCGCAACTGTGAGAGAAGTAGACTTCTGAGGCTTTACTGTCCCAGAGCCAAATCCTCACCATCTTAAGGACCCGTCACCAGACCCACCTCTGACCACTCCAGCCTATGCTCCCAGTAGGTAAAATACATCAAGTAGCTCAAACCTTGGTCTGCCCTCCTCACTCTCTGCTTTACTTGCATATGGATTCTGGTGGCACTCAGTGCCTGTGCCATGCAGTTTAGCACTGGCTCCTCCGTTCATTCATTAAACCCCATGCAGGCAAATTAGGCCCTGGGGATGCAGTGTTGAACCAAATGTTGTGGGTCCTGCCCTTGCTTCGCTTACATTTACAATACGGATTAAGAAGGGTATGCTAAGGCGAAGCACAGTTGAGGTGGGTCAGAAGCTGCTCAGGGAAAGTCAAGTTAAATGAGGTCCCAAAGGAGGAAGCCTTGGATGATACACATTAGACTGGTTTTGTGCTGTACTCTAGCTGTTCTGTGCTTGCAGGTCTGATTCTCCCCAGTGAAGTCGTAAACTCCTCGGACAAGGAGTGAATGTTACAAGCCTTGTTTGATGGGCACTGCCCTGAGCTGGCAGCTTGGGGCTCTCATGCTGGCTTACAGTCACAAGGGACCAGGAAGGCAGGCCACGTTAAGGGCCACTGCCATCCTCCCCCCTCCTTCCACAGGCCCAGCTGGACTTCTCAGGGCCAACCTGCGGGAGTTGAAAACTTTTTTCTTAGGGTCAGTTTTATAGAAAATGAACGAATGCTGGTAAGATCCATCTGGCTGTATTTGGACTATTTTATCCCAAACGTAACTTTCAGGTAATAGGAAAGAAATCCTCCTCCCCACCCCCCCACTTACAGGAGTGCATTGAGGAGAAAAATGACTTTTCCTTACTCCGTGTTTCAGCAAGGTGCAGGCTCCTTGGGCCCCTGGCTGGAGCAGTTGAAAACTACCCGATTGGATCCATTTCTTGCATTCTTACCTGCGTGTGCCCTCTGAGAGCATCTTGGAGTGAAGTGAAGAGCCTTTGATAAGCTCTCGTGCTCAGGCATGAGGCTGTCTTCTGCCTTGTGGGTGGATGGGCTGTGAGCCCTGAAGCTTGACGTTTATAGTTCCACAGATAACCCTGGTTGAATGGATGGAAACATCAAATAAATGAAGGACTAGCCAGTGACTTCTAGTGAATATTCAGACCTGCCTCCCCTCCTTCCCTCTTTTCTTCACCTAAACTGTGCCGTTCAAATGCACAGAAATCTCTGTAAGACCCCTTGGCCCTGCAGGAATTTTGTGCATTTGTCTTGAGAATGAAGTGGACAGATGTGCATACAGCCCCACTTTCCTCTGCCCTGTGGTTGGTGGTCTGTTGCATTAAAATGACCTCGGGATGAGATTTAAAAAAAATAATACAGTGAATAATGTGTTAGAGTGTGAACAAATGATGGTAAAAAGAGGTATAATGGACCCACATTCCCTTAAATGCAGCCTTCAGGTAATAAGGAATAAATCCTTTCTTCTTTTTCGTTTCCGTAGCTGCATAGATACAGTTTTATAAACACCCTCTCTTGCCTTGCACAAGTCAGAGTACAGCCTACCCAGGTGAAGTGCAAACCCTGGGCCGTGGCCTTGATGGTCCATTGCTCTAATCACTGGCTTCACGACCCTTCTGTACACTAGTCTGATCCAGTGAGCCAGTTAATAGGGAATTTTGTGATGTATATCTCCTTGGGAATTCTAAGTAAAGAGAGAGACCCAAACTGGAGGACAAGAGACCCCTCTCTGGGATGGGATGATTGGCTTCACAGGCCTAAAAGGAGAGCTGAGATCCAGGCAGGCAAAGCAAATAGGGGAAGAGTGACTGCATCCTGTTGGGATGTCTGTCTTATTAAGAGGGTCTGGGAGTGACGTTAACAGAGGTGATTGTAGCGTTAAAGCAGATGGAAAGGAGATGATTATTTTGATTGGATTCAAATCATTCAGTAGAGAATGCTGTGATTGGCTGGGGTGGCCCCTGCAGTGATGAACCTGAGCAGGAAGAAGTTACTCTGCTGGGCCTGTGAGTTTGGGAACTCAAAGCAGGGAAGGGTGAGGAGGTCTGTTTCACTCAGAACATCAGGCAGTGGGACCCTGGCCTTTGACAATGAAAGGTCTTTGATAGATGCTGAAAATGCCTCCTTCCCTCCAATATGAAAGCTTAGTGTTCTTTTTGGAGTCTCAGGTGACTCTAGTGTATCAACTGATACTTTTGATTATGATGTAGGTTGTATTTATGGCTAAGTCATGGGATGTCATAGATAACCATTTCCTTAATTGGGTGATCAAGGAATGGGCTCACAGGCCTGGCCAAACCCTGGGTGAGCCTGGGAAACCCCTTAAAGCCCTATGGTGCCCAGTTTGCCTGTCTGAAAAATGGGAGTAAATATACACTTGGCCCTTCATATCTGCAGGTTCTGCATCTGTGGATTCAACCAACTGGAATTCGATCCATGGTTGTGGAGGGCTGACTGTACTATACCATTTTATATAAGAGACTTGAGCATCTGTGAATTTTGGTATCTGTTGGAGGTGGGGGGGGGGTCCTAGACCCAACTCCCTGTGCATACAGAGGGACGACTGTATTCAGTCGTCTTCATATGGACACAGTAAAAAATCACCAAATGAGGTGTTTTGAAAGGTGAGTGTAAAGGGGAAAAAAGAATTGCTGCTTTTATTAAACCCTTGAAGCTGTTACATTACTCCGTGCCGGAGCTTCCAGGGTGATTAGATATGAAAGATCCAAATATGCTATTTTCCACAAAGACCTAACGTGACTTGCTTCATCAGAATTCGCTTCTGCTGTGGCTGTGAGTGAGCTCAGGGCCACAGTCCTTCGTCTCCCACTTCAGGTGCCTGCAGTCATCAGAGTGGGTTGAAGTCACTCCTCCAGGAAGCCTTCCCTCATAAAACATGACCAGTATTCTGCTGTTCATTCCCATGTGCAGTGTTGCCTGTTGGTTGTGTGTGAGACTGGGGTTTGGGGCTGAGTTCTGCCACTTCCTAGCTGGACCTGGTATCGTGGACTTGACCAGTGGGAGGAATTGGCGGAGTGCAGTGTGGCTTGGAGCATAGGATCAAGGTGGGAAGTGGGAGAGACCAGGAAGGAGATGTCTGCAGGGCCATTGATGGCATGAACAGGGGTAGAGCTGAGGAATGACAGTAAGGAAGCTGGTGTATCTGGGACATAGAGGTGGGGATGGAAGGACTAGGCGTGAGTCTGGAGTGGTCGGAGGAGGCCACTTCACAAAAGGTCCTGGAGGCCCTTCTAGGGTGTTGGACCTTTGCCTTGAGGGCAGTGGAGCAGGAGGGTGTCTCCAAAGGGCTTTAAGTAGGGAGTGGTGTGATCAGAGTTACCAGAAGTTTAAAGGAGGATTTAGAAAGGACAGGAGCAGAAGCAGGGAGAAAGACTTAGAGTCTTTTGGAGTCTTTTGCAACAGTCCCCAGACAACAGATGCTGAACAGGTCAGACCCTGGATAGTGGCAGTCGGGATGGAGGAAGGAAAGAGACTCAAGAAATTCTTCGGAGATCAAATCGGGAGGACAAAGTGTTGAAGGAGGACTGGGAGTTGCAATGAAGCTGCATCTAAGCATGTGTAACTGATGTGCCTTCAACCGTATGTGCCCAGGTCAAGAGAAAATCATTTAACTGGTGTTTTCAGGGGAGGAGGGAGAACAGCCAGTGTCCAGTTTTGGCATCTTATCAAAATCAAACATTATACACTTAGAAATGCCAAGCACTGGACAGAATTGTACCACACAAAGGCATTGTAATTTGTGAAAGTTGAAGTGATTTTCGAGGGTGATTTTGTTGAGGTGCAATTGTTGCCTTACATGCTGGCTCTCAAGCCCTGTAGTTCAGATACTCCCCAGGGCTCGTTGCACTTTTGCCCTCCACTGAGGGTGGCTCTGAATTCTATGGCGGAACCTGGGCCCCTCCTCACTAGTCATCCCCAGGCTGTTAGCAGAGGCCTGACTGAAGAGGAAGTAAGCCGGGGGATGAGAGTCTCAGCCTGCATTTGTACACGTGCTTAAATAGCTCAAGGGGCCCCAGCATTTAAAACAAACAAATCATGTCCCTCTGGGCGCATCGTTGCCCTTCATGTGTCAAACGAGGTTGTCAGACTAAGATTATTGACGGTCATGGAAGTCTGGTTCTAGGGTGGGTGTACGTTTTACTGTGTCTATCAGAGCCTTTTAACAAACAAGTCTGTGGTGAATGCTACTGTAACTTGAACTTGCCATGACTTTTATGTTCCCTTGTTTTTCACATATCAGTTTTAACACAAATGCAACAACAGGTTCTGTCACTGTGTTGTAATTTTCTGTCTTTTGTTACTCAGTTTTCTCTCCCACTTGCCGTTGTCAGTAAAGATGATATTTGAAAGAGTTCCACATCCAGCTGGGAATAAACTCTGGCCCGGGTCAGCTTGCTCAGGGAGTGGACATCCTTGTGGGGCATGGTCTGTGGTGAACCCGGGGATGAAGCGTCCCTCCCGTGCCTGATGCCTCACCTCCTTTCCCACCACAGCCTGTGCCGAGGACTTCTTCTATACGTCACAGGGAGGAGACACGTCCATCGAGGGTGTAGATGATGCTGAGGACTTTGAGAAGACTCGACAAGCCTTCACACTCCTTGGTAAGGAACTTGGGGATGGGGAGAAGGGCCCAGAGGGTTGATTGCATGGAGAAAAAGCACGGCAGTGTCCCACTTTGCTTGCCAACCTTCATGAGCTGGTGGGGAAGCCCTCTTGCTCTTGGTGAATATCTTCATACTCTTATTCCATCCCAACCCTTGGGCTCCAAAGCTTATGGCATGGAACTTTGGTGCCCTTTCTTAACAATAGGATTTGAGAGTTGATCTCTCGGGCATTGCCAAGTACTCCTTTTCACTCCCTCAGGGCGTTGACACCGATGGATGAAAACCAAGAAGAGCCGTGTCTTTTTGTGTTGAGGGTTTGAGGCGGTGTGTTTTAGCAGAAGGAACATGCCTTAGGGACCGAAACCACCCATGTACCACAGTCAGGGTCTCCAAGTGGGAAACAGACTGCAAAGGTCTAGTAGCTCTGCCATACGTACAGTGTTATTTCTGTTGTTGCTGTTTCCATATAGAACTTAGCAGTGGAATCCATAAATCAAGATCTCTCTGTCCTTCTGGGTCATATAAGACAGTAGAGCTGGAGAAAACTGCCCCTTTCCCCAGCCAGTTTTGGGGGAAAAGAGCCCCCAAGTGGTAAAGTGGAAGGCAGTCTGTGCTTAACTGGAAAACTGAAGTGGTAAATTCCTGGGATCTGCAGCCAGAAAAGGGGAAGCTTGGGAAGTTAGCCTGAAATCCACAAAATGGCTCAGGAGGACCTGGTGCTTTTCCCAGCCCCTCCCTGACAGACATTTGGCTTTTGAGTCATGTGACCAAGCCAGAGCAGCATTTCTTAGGTTCTTTGGGAATCAGGGAGGTTTCATCCAATGGCCAAATAAAGCATGGCCAAACAGGACATGCCCTGATCTCCATATGGGGAGAAAGTCAGGACTTCATGTGCTGAAATCTGAGTGCTATTCACTTCTCTGGATAACTGGTGGATAGATGTGGTTTGCCTTTTGTACCCATGAGGCAGAAACCACACTGGTTATTCCAAAAGAGAAAAATTACTGTAATTGTTAACAAGAGCAGTAGTAGATAATTAACTATAAATAAGAGGATTTTAGGGGTCTAGAAATAGTGGGTGTAAAAGAACTGTCTCGAGGGTGAGGCGGAGCAGCCAGTACAGGAGCTGTTGACTAGGAGAGCCCCCCATGCCAGGCTGAGATTTCGATCACTTCTAGGAGGATGTGGCTGCCCCAAGATCAGGAAGCCCTCTGGCGGTAAAGGAACCTGCCAGAGGGTGTGGGCCATCCCTGGTCTGTGTAAGCAGCCTGTAGTGCCCTGGGGTGTGGTGGAGCCAGAACTTCTCAGAAGCAGCTGCTAATGGGGGAGCACGGCCTGAAGACACAGCTGGAACTCACCTGGCAGGTGGCTGGACTCCCAAGATGAATACTGATGACTGTGGAGGGCCAGAACCAGGAATGGAGATGGCTTCTTGCTGCTCTTGCCTTGTGAAGTCCTTGCAGTGCCCTCTGTTGACCAAGTGTGACATGCCACCGGCAGGCCAAGGGGAAGTGTTTACAGGGTCTAGCACCAGGGTGACAAAGCAGGGCAAAGAAGGGTGGATTTGAAGCTGAGGGATGATAAACTGGGTACAGGTGTCCCTGAGTTCCCCAGCACCACAGAGCTGTTTTATTCTCCAGCGTTGGGGAGCAGGTATAGAGGAGGCTTGATGTTGAGGAGGAAAGCAGTTGGCTAAGAAAGGAGAAGGCCCCTGTAGTGCTGGTGTGAGCAGTGGGCATAAGCTGATCCAAGGAGATGGTTGTTCCCTCCAAGGCCCTAAGGAGACTAGGTACTTTCATTCTCAAAGCAAATGGAATTTTTAAATTTAATTATTTTAATAAGCCATTCTTCCCTACTCTTTAATAAACATGGCCATTTTTTAATTTCCAGAGGTTGGCAAACTTTTTCTTAAAGGACATGATAGTAAATATTTTGGGCCCTCTTGGCCATACGATTTCTGTAGCAACTACTTAACTTTGCCACTGTAGTGTAAAAGTAACCATAGACAAAATGTAAAAGGAAAGATATGACTGTTCTAATAAAACTTTATTTACAAAAACAGGCTGTGGGCTACGAGCCTTTCAGATTTAGTGTTTGATTTTTTTGTTTATTTGTTTTGTTTTGTTTTGTTGCTTCCTGTAAAGAGGTACCGCTTACTCAGAGAATCCTGTATTAAAAAGGGACTTTCTGGTCAGTATAGCATAGGAATCCTAACTATTGTTAGGATTCCGTAGTCAGTCATCCAGTGTCTACTACTTAAACTCCTACTATGACAGGGTGGTTAGGTCTTTGGAAATTGACAAAGCACTGGTTCCTAAGAATAAGAGAAGGGGAGAGGAAAGTGCTATATCCCTCTCATCCTGTGATGGGCCCAGCACCCACTTCCTGACTAGTTCTTCTGTGGGACTGACTTGAGAGCACTCTACAGTGCTTTACTCCCTATACAGGTGCAGAACCGTCCAGCCTCCTGTCTTGTCCTGGGTTTCAGCCTCTGGCTTTAGCTGGTCTTTCTTTTGCCATTCTTACTCAGTTACACTCAGGACATCTGCCTAAATTGTTCACCCTCTGGCTGTTTTTTGGATTATTAGTTTAAGTAAAACCAGAGGTTTGAACAATGCGTGCATTTCTGTAGACATTTTCAAGGACTTCCGTCTGCGTAACAAGTATCAATACAGTCATTCTGTCACTCATGTTTCTGAGCACCTACTGTGTGCCAGGCACTGGGGATAGAATGATGAAGCAAGAACAGGGATTCATTGTAATTTTTTTTAAGTTTGTATATTTTGAAGATGTTGTATAATAAAAATTAAAAAGTAAATCCCTGACCCTATGAAGTTTACACAGTAGTGGTCATCTAACACTTTTAAAGTGTAGAGTTAATTTGTCTAGTTCATGCTTGGGTTGTCCACTTTGTTGATTATCTGAGTAAAGTTTTTAATCCTAACATGACACATCTTTACTCCCATTTATATAGGTGTCACTGACTTTTTTTTTTTTAAGCCTAAGTAAAATATTGCCTTAAAAATAAGTAACGGCATCTGGGGAAGAATTTGGAGAGCAACTGTATTATCTCTTAAACTGAATGGTAGGTCAACTGGTGTTCATTATATTAGTCTGTAGCCTTTTTTTAAGTCTGAAGTATTTGGTAATTCAAAAAGAAATGATAATGCCTTAAAGCTAAATATAAATTTTAAGAGAGTATCCATGTCTTTGATAACGTACATGCATAAATAACAAAATCGACAGTAGATATCTGCTGTCAGTGGCTCCAGAGTAGGTGTCTGTGTCTATAACTGACGGAACAGATAGTGTGGTAAACAACAGCCCCCAGGGGAACAGCCAAGGGCCAGGTGGCCGTCCAGCCCCATAACAGCACCCCCAGGAGAAGTTTCTCCTCTTCTTTCTCCGTTGGCACTTCAGATGTGTGTCACAGATGTTTGCAGGATATTACGTTGGGGGAAAAATGACTGCAGATAAATGACCATTCTTATTAAACTCATAAAAACATCCGTAAAATGTTGATTGAAATGAAGTCCAAAATGGGTCTGCTTGATTGCTGCCTCTCCTTTGCTCTTGGAGAAGTGAAAATGGTAGCGTGACCCATCTGTTTTGATCAGGACAATCACCGTGAAGATATTTATCTTTTAGTCCAAGGAGCCCCTTTGCCCTCTGAGCTGTTACTGTGAGTGGTAATTACTTGGTGAGGAGCCTGGATCAATTTAGGAGTCACTGGCCCAGAAAGGAAAATGAAACATTTTTTCTTAAGTCCTTAAAAAGAGGATAAAACATCATTTCTATCTTACCCTGGATATTGAGTGTCTGTCATTCATTCATTTTTTTTTTCCCCAGGAGTGAGAGAGTCCCATCAGATAAACATTTTTAAGATAATTGCTTCTATCCTACACCTTGGAAATGTGGAGATTCAAGCCGAGCGAGATGGTGAATCCTGTAGTATATCAGTAAGTTACCCACCAGCACCAGAGGTAACATTACACAATTTACTCTGTTCATACGGTTTTATACAACTGAAATGTCTTTACGCTTAGAGGACATTCATAGGTTATTTATTCTTAAGAGTAATGGCTTCTGTTCCCTTACTGATAATTATTTAAAACAACAAATCCTTTTCAAATCAGCTGCCATCAAGTTTCTGTCGCTGAGGGCGGGGAATTTAGTGGTTACTCAATAAATTATTTTTGATGGTTTAATTTCCCAAGTACCCGAGGTCCCATGGAATTCTACAGTGTTATCAGCTCATGATAACACTTTCGGTCTGTGCTTGCAGGGATATGAAGGAGTGTTGGACACTGTACTTGGTGACTGTCTCCAAGGAGCTTACAATCTGATTGGGTGGACAGGACAGATAACCACAGTTGCCAAGATTTTGACAGTACAAAGGAGAATATTGAGACATCTATATGACAGTATTGCAAACTGTGAAGTGCTCCATAAATGCTCTTACTGACTGTTACTTTCTTGGTGCCCAGTGTAGTACCTTATATATGGTAGATAAAAAATGTCTAAGTGGGTGGGTGGGGGAACACTGCCGGTTACAAGTAGTATAGACAGCATGTTGTGGGCTCTCTGGTATGTGATGGTGTCGGGCTGGGCTAAAATACTGATATTCTGACCTCGAGTAAGGAATCTGCAATTGTTTCTTTTAGGCCTCTTTTGTGTCCATTTATGGCCAAGTCCTGGGAGGTACAAAGTATGATTCTTGCTACCAAGGTCTTAGAATTTAAATAACTGGGGAAATACAGAAGACAGTACTACAGAATATGAATGTGGGCATGTGTCCAGGCCACGCACAAGCTGATCCTTTTTCAATTGTGCAGACATTTTTTAACCCAGTTAAACCCGGCCCTGCCTTGAGGGAGAGGAAGTCCTGAATGGTAGCTGGCATTTGGCCGAGCTCGTCACCCCCATACACCTACAAGAGAAATAGCCTTGGGTTTGGAGCCCCTGGCCCCATCAGGCCTGCCGCCATCCTCGGCACGGAGTCTGCAGCCTCATGAGAGGATCACCCGCTGGGCCCAGTGGGAAAGCAGGGAATGCTGGAACTGGGCAGTGCTCGGTGCCCCGGGACATCGGCGTGTGTGCGTGTGCCTGTCTGCGTGTATGTGCCTCTGTGTATGTGTGTGTGTGTGTGTGTGGCGGGGCAGTGTGGTTGGCCGTGGTGATGCTGTGAGACAGATTGAGGTGGGCAGAGGAGAACCCGGTGCCTTGGTGGGGTGGCGGATGGGCCTCTAGTGCAGGCCAGACGCTCTTTAGGGCCAGTGAAGCATTGTCCCTCTCGAGAAAGGCACAGAGGGTCTGTGCCTCCCCTCTCAGCACGTCCCCATAAATGTCCCCCGGTTCCTTAGGGCAACCGTACTCTGCCTAGTGTCGGGGACAGGTGAGTTTAGGAACATTGGCATTGAAAAACTCCTGATTTAGGCTGGCCAAATGCAGGAAAGCTGACAGATTTCCCTTGGCCTCCACCCTCCCCTTCCCCCAGTCTCCTTCTTCTCAAGGTCACCTCCTGGTCACATCCCCCATCGTGGGTTCTTACAGCGTTCATGCCTCTCCTCCATATCTCTCGGCGTGGGTGTAATTTTACATTTATTATGTGATAATTTGCTGTGTGTCTCTCTCCCTCGTGAGACTCCACAGTCTATGCGAACGGGGACTGTTTGCTCACTGTTGTATCACCAGCGCCCAGCACAGCGCCCAGGACTTGGCAGATGCCCAGTAAGCAGATGGATGGATGATGGAGGCTCCCTAGGCTCAGGGGTGCCGCAAGTAAGCGAATAGATGAGCCCTGGGCGGGGCTGGCGGTGAGGCCCGAGGACCAGGGCCAGTGAGTTCCTGGGCGCCTGTGGCTGTGGGTTGAGCGGGACCAGGGCCTCTTTGGAGAGCCAGGACTTGGGCTTATCAGGGAAGTGTCTCTCTGATCTTAGAGTTGATCTTCGGCACCAGCCTCTGCAGGGACCTTCGGGTGAGAAGGAAAGTGAACGTTTACTGGTGGTATTTGATCGATGCCCGTTTCCCCCACTAAACTCCAGGACAGTGTCTCCTGTGCTCACTCTTTTAGCCTTGACACACACTGGCAACCACTGAGTGTGTGTGTAAAGACTGTGTGAGGGAGGGATATCAGGGCACACTTGGGGAAGGGGGGGGACGGAGGACACAAAGGGTGCTGGAGGGAGGGGAGGATGGCTGACAGGTGGAGGCTTGGACACCAGGCCCTTACTCTCAGAGACGACAGGAAGTCAGAGGTTTTTGAGCACAGGTACGTGGTCTAGGCTGGTCTCATTGTTCTCCAGTTAAAGGCTGTGTCGAGACGAGAGCTAATTGAGACTGAGAACTCGGAGTCAGGGCTGCCAGGGTTCAAATCCTGGTTCTGCCACTTACTGATAGTTTCTTACCTTTCTGTTTCCTTATCTGCGGGCGGGGGTGATATTACCCACCTTGGCACAGGGCTCGAGGACTTGGGTTCTCGACTGTTATCATCATTGTTGGCAGAGCCAGAGTGGACCTTCTGAGCGTCTGTCTCCCTTCGCAGGGTTGGAAAGACTAAGGCCCAGAGAGAGGAAACTCTCTCTCTAAGGTCATAATGACAGTTAATGGCAAAGCCCAGCCAGCGTTCTTGCCCCACACCACTGCCAGCCCTGCTCCTTCCTCTAGATGGTCAGTCCCTGGAGCTGGGGCTGTCTTCCACTAGCCTGATGTTCCCCATCGGTGCCCAGCACACTGCTGGGCGCACAGTGTGTGCTCGCTCGAGAAATGCTTTGCTAAATGGTTGCTAGTGCAAGGATTTTGGTTTATGCCTTGGGTGCGTAGGGTGGACCTCCTTCTGTGGAAGGGGTGTCTGTCCAGATGCAGTGTGCCTTCTGCTTGGTAGTTGTTATTTTTAATTAAAGCATGAAAATATGTTCCATAACCGCCAGAGTTACCTTGGAGATGCAATAGCATGCAATTACTTGGACACCAGAGGCAATTTGTTTCATGAATTTGGCAATATGGGCCCACAAAATTCATCAGCTGCCTATGATGCTGGCTGTCTTTAATGGATTTAGCATCATTTAATTAAGCTTAAGTGTAATTGCATAATGTTAAATCAGTTTCAGTTAATACCTTTAATCAACAGTCAGGAGCGGGTAATAGATGGGCAGGCCACTCCCTGCTGCAGCCGATGGGAACCTGTCCCGTGGTGATGATTGAAAAGTTCCAGAACTTGTGGAATTCTCTGTGTGTGTGTGTGTGTGTATGTTTACAGAGTATGTTAACAAGCCGGTTCCACCACGTTCAACCTACTGTCACTCTCCCCGTCCCCCACTTTTGTTGAGTAAACCCAGTTAATGGCCTTTGTAACTATTACTCCAACTCCACAAACCATACTCCGGAAAAACTGGCCTTAATGATTTTTGGAGGTTCTTTCCTACTCTGACATTTTATTATTTTGTAATTGTGTGTATTTGGGTAGATGGATTTTAAGTATCTGTAGGAGGGAGAAAAAATGGCCTGGGGAAATGGTACAGTTATCTGTGTTAATTTTCATGGAACAAGCCTGCATTTACATCCTACGTGGTGGCAGCGTCATCAGAAAATGATTCCCACAAGCAATTCAGGGCCATTAGGAGGTGGCACATGACATTCTAAAGGATTCCCTTTCAGCCTCGGAGTTATTAAGCTCTCCAGCAGGCTCATGGCTGGGTTATCAGCTTCCCCTGGGGGATTTAGATGAGGGAATGAATAATGGGCGAGAAGAACCTCTAGAGGAAAAGCAGGTTTTCTGTCGGGGTGTTGTGAATGGGCAGCAAGGGGGACCCCGGACACCTACACACTTGGGCGAAATAAGACAAGACTCTGTGGCTGACTTGGTTATCAGGGACTCAAGGGCAAGGTGATGTGATTGGTACTTTGGGTAATTGAGGGTCAAGATGAAATGCAGCTGGCTACCTGGGTGCGTTCTTGTACTTCTCTGGGGCTCAGTTTCTTACCTGTAAGTCCCTTCGCTGGAAGGGACTTACGCTGGAAGCATCCCTAGTTTTTCCCAGCTCTAAACATGAATATCAGTTACAGTGTTCCAAGTGATCTTCCCAAGTCAAAATTTGTTCCTTATTTTTTGCCATTTGTCCTAGCTTTCCACCTAGATTCACTTTCTTTCCAAGTGGCAAGTGCTTAAAGAATATAAATAAGTTCAGTTATGTGTTTGGTATGACTGGGGCTAAGATGAAAGCAAATCTGCTTGGAAGCTTAGGACGGTGTGATGTCAGTGTGCTGCCATCGTCCAGGGGGGTCAGCTCAGGGTTCATTTCCAAGTGCACTGCTCTAGATCACGTGCTAGCCCAAGGTAACCCTCAAAAGCGAGGACCCTTCCGGGGCTGTGGATTGAGCACTGCATGTGGAACTCTGCAGTTGGAAGCTACATTCACTGTGATTTTGCCTCTGGCTCCTTATTCTTAATGGATTATCTGTTCCTAAGTTATCAGTTCTCATCCTGCTCCCTTCACTCTGGAACGCTCTCCTCCAGTTACCGTTCAGGCCCTGGCAGGGGAGGAGGGGACAGGGAAAGTGGAGAGTTGTTTTTTAAAGCCCTGCTGATGATTTGTTCATTAGCAGGTATTATCAGTCTGAGCGACACTCTTTGGGCCCCAGTTGTCACTTAGTGGTGTGAGAGTGCATGAGATGGCTGGGGCAGTGGCTAGGGATGAAGTGGGGTTCTGGGGGGCCTAGAGTTGGGTTCCTTCCTTCCCTAGAGCATGGTGGTGGGCTGTCCTCCACACCCCTCCTGAACCCTTCTCCCGTGTCTCTTCCAGCCCGAGGATGAACACCTGAGCAACTTCTGCCAGCTGCTGGGGGTGGAGCACAGTCAGATGCAGCACTGGCTGTGCCATCGCAAGCTGGTCACCACCTCGGAGACCTACGTCAAGACCATGTCCCTGCAGCAGGTGGTCAACGCGCGCAACGCCCTGGCCAAGCACATCTACGCCCAGCTGTTTGACTGGATCGTGGGGCACATCAACAAGGCCCTGCACACCTCCCTCAAGCAGCACTCCTTCATCGGGGTCCTGGACATCTACGGGTAGGACTGTGCCTCCTCCCGCTGATCACTGGTGTCTTCCTGCTGGCATTGTAGAGCCAGCGGGGACCCTGGAGACCTTCCTGGTGGTTCTCAACCAGGGGAGTGTGAAATATGGGGGAAGGGGGCATTTTTGGTTGTCACAGTGACTGAGTCTCTGAGGCCGGCACTTGGTGGCCCAAGGCCAGGGATGCGAGGTGTCCTGCAATACAGAGGACAGTCCCGAGGAAGAATGGACCCTATCAAACACCAGTAGCTCCCCCACTGAGAAACCCCACAGACATCCCTTTGTCCTTTTGGGAAACTGAGGCCCAGAGATGGCAGTGTCTTGTCCAACATCAGACTGGAGGTTTCTGTGAACTTAAATTCAGGTTTTCTACTTCAGTTATGTTTTATTTAAAACTGTCATCCGACCTCATTCACGATGTCACCAATCAAGGTGATTGTTTTAACACTGTAATTGTGCCCAGTGCTGCGATACAGATTGATATTGTGTGTGGTCATTCCTGAAGTTTCTCTGCATTTTAGAATTCTAGCCTAGTGGAAAAGACGGTTACTCATAACGGTGTAACTTACAGGGAGAGGCAACCTGGCATGTAGAAAGTGTACTTCAGTAGGCACTAGGAGACTGGCTTTCTGACTCATTGCTGTCCCCAGCTAGCTGAATGACCCTCTACAGATCACAGCCCTTCTATTCTTTAGTTTCTATAGCTTGAAAGGAAGTTTTGAGCCACAAGTCTCTCTTAGGTGCATTCCAGGTCCTTCTAGAATTGCTTGAAATTATATGTACTGGGTTGAAACCTTACCTGCACTTCTTTTATGATCAATGTCCTGCCCTCTTTAAGCTAATAATAGATGAAATCCTCCTGGATCTTTATATCATAGAGGTCATGGTTTCTGTCTTAAAATAGAACTGTAGATCCTTAGAAGTGCAGAGTTGTAAGAGCCATGATACTCTGGTAGAAACGACTGCTCAGTGGGCTGACAAGCTGGTGCTCGCCTTATGTTGAGGCTGTAGTAAAGGAAAACCTCCTCTAGAAGCGGCCGCTTTCCCATGCAAAGATAGGCTGTCCCAGCTCCATCTCTGCTGCTCTTGTTCATCACTGGGCTTCTAATCAAATCATGTCACATGCTGTGGCAGGAAACTTGATTTCTGGCATCACAGAGGCTTCCAGAACATGCTGAGGAGTTAAGTCACATGCACGAGCTACATAATACAAGAGACAACAGAAGAAATTGTAACAGGGTCGGTTTGAGGGTTTGGACACTTGGTGCTGTACAAGTTTCAAGGCAGAAGAGTGCACGCTTGTTGGCACAGTCAGGAAGAGCTTCACGTGGAAGGTGAGGCTTGAGCTCGATCTTTCAAGGAGAGAGTAGAACACGGGCAGTGGGGGGAGACCCTTTGGGACAGGAGCACAGTCCAGATGGTAGGAAAAAAGCCACCTCCTAGGTGATGAGGAGCACAGTGGAGGATGACCTGGGGGGAGGCAGGAGAATGCATCCTCCCCGGGCTCTCCAGGGTCCTAGCGGAGTGACTGTGGACATGCCACTTCTCTTCTGCTCCATCGAGAGCCTGTTTTTGACTCGGCCCTTCCAGTTGCTCTGGGGAGAGCAACATAGAACAGCCTGTGCACCCTGGAAACATACTACCGAGCTGTCAGTAATTAATTCTGTGTCATTCATCCCTCTGCCATGAGTATTTTCAGGTAATTGGGTTTCAAAAAAACTGACCTTTAGTGTTACCTTCTGATGTAAGAGCTAGAGAAAGTCAGGATGCAGCATCTGACCTGGTTCCCTTAATCTACCTGGGCAAGAATCTATTTTTACTGAGTTTTCGGTGTGGGAAGATTAATGTGGAGACTCACTGTTCTTGTTGGTTTTTTTTTTTTTTAACATCTTTATTGGAGTATAATTGCTTTACAACGCTGTGTTAGTTTCTACTGTATAACAAAGTGAATCAGCTCTATGCATACCTATATCCCCATATCCCCTCCCTCTTGCGCCTCCCTCCCACCCTCCCTATCCCACCCCTCTATGTGGTCACAAAGCACAGAGCTGATCTCCCTGTGCTATGCGGCTGCTTCCCACTAGCTATCTGTTTTACATTTGGTAGTGTATATATGTCAATGCTACTCTCTCACTTCGTCCCAGCTTCCCCTTCCCCCTCCCCATGTCCTCAAGTCCATTCTCTATGTCTGTGTCTTTATTACTATCCTGCCCCTAGGTTCATCAGAACCATTTGTTTTTTTCAATTCCATATATATGTGTTAGCATACGGTATTTGTTTTTCTCTTTCTGACTTACTTCACTCTGTATGACAGACTCTTGGTCCATCCACCTCACTACAAATAACTCAATTTCATTTCTTTTTATGGCTGAGTCATATTCCATTGTATATATGCGCCACATCTTTATCCATTCATCTGTCGATGGACACTTAGGTTGCTTCCATGTCCTGGCTATTGTAAATAGAGCTGCAGTGAACATTGTGGTACATATCTCTTTTCGAATTATACTTTTCTCAGGGTATATGCCCCTTAGTGGGATTGCTGGGTCGTATGGTAGTTCTATTTTTAGTTTTTTAAGGAACCTCCATACTGTTCTCCATAGTGGCTGTATCAATTTACATTCCCACCAACAGTGCAAGAGGGTTCCCTTTTCTCCACACCCTCTCCAGCATTTATTGTTTGTAGGTTTTTTGATGATGGCCATGCTGACTGGTGTGAGGTGACACCTCATTGTGGTTTTGATTTGCATTTCTCTAATTATTAGTGATGTTGAGCATCCTTTCATGTGTTTGTTGGCAATCTGTATATCTTCTTTGGAGAAATATCTATATAGGTCTTCCACCCGTTTTTGGATTAGGTTGTTTGTATTTTTGATATTGAGCTGCATGAGCTGCTTGTAAATTTTGGAGATTAATCCTCTGTCAGTTGCTTCATTTGCAAATATTTTCTCCCATTCTGAGGATTGTCTTTTTGTCTTGTTTATGGTTTCCTTTGCTGTGCAAAAGCTTTTAAGTTTCATTAGGTCCCATTTGTTTCTTTTTGTTATTTCCATTTCTCTAGGAGGTGGGTCTAAAAGGATCTTGCTGTGATTTATGCCACAGAGTGTTCTGCCTATGTTTTCCTCTAAGAGTTTTATAGTGTCTGGCCTTACATTTAGGTCTTGAATCCATTTTGAGTTTATTTTTGTGTATGGTGTTAGGGAGTGTTCTAATTTCATTCTTTTCCATGTAGCTGTCCAGTTTTCCCAGCACCACTTATTGAAGCGGCTGTCTTTTCTCCATTGTATATTCTTTCCTCCTTTATCAAAGATAAGGTGACCATATGTGCATGGGTTTATCTCTGGGCTTTCTATCCTGTTCCATTGATCTATATTTCTGTTTCTGTGCCAAGACCATACTGTCTTGATTACTGTAGCTTTATAGTATAGTCCGAAGTCAGGATTCCTCCAGCTCCATTTTTCTTTACAAGATTGCTTTGGCTATTCGAGGTCTTTTGTGTTTCCATACAAATTGTAAAATTTTTTGTTCTAGTTCTGTGAAAAATGCCATTGGTAGTTTGATAGGGATTGCATTGAATCTGTAGATTGCTTTGGGTAGTATAGTCATTTTCACAGTGTTGATTCTTCCAATCCAAGAACATGGTATATCTCTCCATCTATTTGTATCATCTTTAATTTCTTTCATCAGTGTCTTATAATTTTCTGCATACAGGGCTTTTGTCTCCTTAGGTAGGTTTCATTCTTAGGTATTTTATTCTTTTTGTTGCAGTGGTAAATGGGAGTGTTTCCTTAATTTCTCTTTCAGGTTTTTCATCGTTAGTGTACAGGAATGCAAGAGATTTCTGTGCATTAATTTTGTATCCTACTACTTTACCACATTCATTGAATAGCTCTAGTTGTTTTCTGGTAGCATCCTTAGGATTCTTTATGTATAGTATCATGTCATCTGCAAACAGTGACAGTTTTACTTCTTTTCCAATTTGGATTCCTTTTATTTCTTTTTCTTCTCTGACTGCCGTGGTAAAACTTCCAAAACTATGTTGAATAATAGTGGTGAGAGTGGGCAACCTTATCTTGTTCCTGATCTTAGAGGAAATGGTTTCAGTTTTTCACCATTGAGAACGATGTTGGCTGTGATGTTTGTCATATATGGCCTTTATCATGTTGAGGTAGATTCCCTCTATGCCCACGTTCTGGAGAGTTTTTATCATAAATGGGTGTTGAATTTTGTTGAAAGCTTTTTCTACATCTGTTGAGATTATCATATGGTTTATATCCTTCAGTTTGTTAATGTGGTGTATCACATTGATTTGTGTATATTGAAGAATCCTTGCATTCCTGGGATAAACCCCACTTGATCATGGTGTATGATCCTTTTAATGGGCTGCTGGATTCTGTTTGCTAGTATTTTGTTGAGGATTTTTGCATCTGTGTTCATCAGTGATATTGGCCTGTAGTTTTCTTTCTTTGTAGTATCTTTGTCTGGTTTTGGTATCAGGGTGATGGTGGCCTCGTAGAATGAGTTTGGGAGTGTTCCTCCCTCTGCTATATTTTGGAAGAGTTTGAGAAGGATAGGTGTTAGCCCTTTTCTAAATGTTTGATAGAATTCATGTGTGAAGCCATCTGGTCCTGGGCTTTTGTTTCTTGGGAGTTTTTCAATCACATTTTCAATTTCAATGCTTGTGATTGGTCTGTTCATATTTTCTGTTTCTTCCTGGTTCAGTCTTTGAAGGTTGTACTTTTCTAAGAAATTGTCTATTTTTTCCAGGTTGTCCATTTTATTGGCATATGGTTGTTTGTAGCAGTCTCTCATGATTCTTTGTATTTCTGCAGTGTCAGTTGTTACTTCTTTTTCATTTCTAATTCTTTTTTTTTTAATTTTTTTAGTTTTTATAAACTTTCTCTTTTTTAAATTAATTAATTAATTTATTTATTTTGGCTGTGTTGGGGCTTCGTTGCTGCACACAGGCTTTCTCTAGTTGCGGTGAGCGGGGGATACTCTTTGTTGTGGTGCGCGGGCCTCTCATTGCAGTGGCCTCTCTGTTGCGGAGCACGGGCTCTAGGGTGTGTGGGCTTCAGTAGTTGTGGCGCGTGGACTTCAGTAGTTGTGGCTGGTGAGCTCTAGAGCACAGGCTCAGTAGTTGTGGCTCATGGGCTTAGTTGCTCTGCAGCATATGGGTTGGGATCTTCCCAGACCAGGACTTGAACCCATGTCCCCTGCATTGGCAGGTGGATTCTTAACCACTGCACCACCAGGGAAGCTGGTGGTCAGCACTGATCCTCTGTGCGGGAATCTCTCCGCTTTGCCCTCCGTACGCCTGGTGCTGCACTCTCCTCTGTGGCTCCGAAGCTTCCCCCCCGTCACCCCCTGTCTCCACCAGTGAAGGGGCTTCCTAGTGTGTGGAAACTTTTCCTCCTTCACAGCTCCCTCCCAGTGGGGCAGGTCCCGTCCCTATTCTTTTGTCTCTGTTTTTCCTTTTTTCTTTTGCCCTACCCAGGTACTTGGGGAGTTTCTTGCCTTTTGGGAAGTCTGAGGTCTTCTGCCAGCATTCAGTAGGTGTTCTGTAGGAGCTGTTCACGTGTAGATGTATTTTTGTTGTATTTGTGGGGAGGAAGGTGAACTCCATGTCTTACTCCTCCACCACCGTGAAGGTCTCCCCATTGTTAATGGCACATAAAAGTATTATGACTGCAGTGCTACTGATACGTACAATATCATGCCTCAGTTCTGTTACAGGTACATACTGTCTTAGTGCCTTGAGTTTAAATAGATAGCTCCTCCCTTCCAAGGGATCCCCAGCAAGAGGCTTTGCCTGTTGGTGGTGGTGGTGGGGAAGGCCTCTGTGGGTTGGGCTGCTGGTGCTGCTGAGTGTGGAGCTGTTAGCTGAGCCCCTGCAAGCTGGGATTTTGTGTTCATATTTGCCATTTAATTCTTATAATTGAGTTTATTTGCTCTAAGATCCTGTGCCCGCCCAAAGGGGAGAAATAGATCACAGGGAAGACTTGTCTTTGGTTTGAAGGTGCACTTGTCCGTGGGTGGATGGGGATCCGTAGGACTCCATCTCCTATTTCTGGTGCCAGCTCCTGACCTGTGTGTCTCCTTCCTCCCCGTGTGGCCGTGGGTTCCTTTGAGAACATCTGACAGCTTTCCAGCGAGGACAGGTCCCATCGCAGGGGGCGCTGTGCAGCCTGGGGCCCTGGACAAGCACTCTCGGGGAGTTTCCTCCCCTTTGGCTTCCTTCCGAGTGCGCTATGCTGTTTTCTCTTTTTTTAATTCTTGTTCTTTCTCAGAAGCTTATTTACGTTTTCAAACCTTGTCCTAAAGCGGTCATATTTAGAAAGCGATTCACCTGCTCCTGGGGAGAGAGAAATGCCCCGCACTGTTCCTCCTCCCTCTGCTCAGTCAGTGCCGGCTTCACGCACTGTGGGCAGAGTTCGGGGTGGCCAGTTAGATAAGGTGGGCTCAGTGTTAACCAGCTGCTGTCTAACTGGGCCATTTGTGGCCAAGGAAGCACTTACAGACGACCCTGAATGTACATACGCCTGCTCCTCATCAGTTCTGGTCGGCCGAGAAATCATTCTTCTTCTTTTCTGGTAAGAAGGTATGTAATGAACGCTTAGGAGACTAAATCCAAAAACTTCACAGGAAAGCAGGTGACTTGCATCTGGAGGTACTGTTTCTGATCCATCAGGTTAGTGACATCATTTCTTAATCTGGGAGAAAGTGGCAACATTTGGTGGAAACTGGGATTTACACTGAACTCTTTACTGTCATCTCCCTTTCCCAATCATGGTGTTCTTCTGCCTTGTTTCCTTTGGGCTTCAGACACCTTCCAGGTATCTTTCAGAAACCTTCAGAAAAGATAACTTTCAGAAACCCACTGAATCGTTTGTTTTCAGTTACTTAAAAGTGGGTGTCATGCTTGATACTCTACCTCTGTTACCCTCTCTAACAACCTCCTCTCATTTCAAACTAATTCCTGTTTTTAGGCTTTATTTACAAACAATATGACTATGGGAAGTGATTCTTCCATGGCATCTGAAAACTCCAGCATTTTTTTTATATTTTGAGTTTCCTACCGAAATCCCTGACCACCGAACTCTGGAGAGGGAGGAGACCATCTATCCCAATGTCTCACTCGTTGTTCCTCAGCCCTAGATGGGGATGCCTTGATGCACATAGAAGGTGCCCTTGGGATGACCTAATGTTTTTAATTTTCTTACTCCTCCTTGTCACCTATGAGCAAAAAGAGAGCATGTGGAAGCTGGAGAGAGCGGGAAGGAGGGTGGGGTTAGGTTTCTGAATACATTAAACCCCACTGATTAAGAGGAAAGGAATAAGGAGTTATCTTCCTCTCTGAATTAGGTTGGAAATGTGCAAAGCAAGCAAATAAGAGTGGGATTGCTGCCCCCCCCCCCCACAAGTAGGTACTGATTACTTCAGCTGGGATGACTGTCCGTAGATAAACTGTTAGAGTTTTACTGAGTGTTACTGGGTCACCAGTCAAACTCATTCTAGAGACAACTGGAGGGAGTTCCATAGTATAAATGAGCCACTCCAGATTTTTGTATAAATGTTTAGTATGTTACTATAGAATCAGCAGCTAGAGTGAATAAACAGTCACTTCTGTATACATAAGCAAGCAGTGTGTGAGCCAGCATCATACATACATACCTCCCCTTATCATGATGTTCCGAAGGGTAGTTAGTTCAGATGGTAGAAAAGGCTGTGAGCATCTAAGTAAATTGCTTGGGCCACAGCTGCCTCCACCACAGCTGTGGTGAGCCCCCCGCTCAGAGGCCCTTCTCTCAGGCTCTCCTGAACAGTTCCAGATACCCAGTGTCCTGGTAGAAGCACGGCTTCCCTACATCTTGCTCCCCTGCCCCAGCTCCAAAAAGTGCAGAGCAAGCAACACCCAGGGCAATTTAGCCAACCCAAGCCGAGCTCTTTTCCTTAACTAAGGATCTGTGAAGCTGCCTGCAGGGTATTTCTTACCAGGCAGGGGATAGAAATTAATAGGAGAGAGCCAGGCAGCTTTTGGCTGGGGTTTCCTTTTCATGTTGCATTAACCAGCATTTGCCTCTACAGGCTTGATTAATTACAATCTTAATCCTTTATTCCTCTCTCCTCCTCGAGGCAATGAGAAATAAATGGTTCCAATTTGGGAAAAATACACATTTATTTGTCTTTGACCTGAGCCTTCAAAATGCCAAGATAGCAGGAGGCTTTGGCTATGGCCAGCTCATTCTTGAAGAGGACAGTTGGCCTAGGGGACTTTGGGAGCAAGGCAGGGATAGATTCATGCCTAATGCTGAGGAATAGTGAGGGAGAGGATGCTGAGGGACTTTTGGGCCCCAGGAACAGGAAATGGAGTTTGCTGGGATTTTATATCTTCCTCAGTTCTTGTGTTACTTTCTGCGTCTCTTATGGTATTTCCTAATTTTAAATTTGCATCCAGCTCTATTCAGTGCTTTTTAATGATTTATTTTAAAAAGTATTTTTAAATTGTAGTTTAAAGAAAAAACACAATATAAAATTTACCATCTTAACCGTTTTTACGTATACAGTGCAGTAATGTTAAGTATATTCACATTGATGTGCAGTAGATCTCTAGAACTTTTTCATGTTGGAACACTGAAACTCTATACCCATTAAACAACTCCCATCTTCCCTCCCCCAGCCCCTGGCAACCACCATTCTACGTTCCGTCTCTATGATTTTGACAATTCCACGTACTTCGTGTAAATGGAATCATAGTATCTATCTTCTGGGACTATCTTATTTCACTTAGCATAACATCCTCAAGATTCAACCATGTTGTAGCATGTGACAAGATTTCCTTTTTTTTTAAAGGTGAATAATAGTACATTGTATGCATGTACCACATTTTATTTATCCATCCATTGATGGACATTTGGGCTGCTTCTGCCTCTTGGCTATTGTGAAAATGCTGCAACGACCAAGGAAGGGTGTGCAAACATCTCTTCTTTTAGACTTCTTGGATATATAACCAGAAGTAGGATTGCTGGATCATATAGTAATTCTATTTTTAATTATTTGAGGAACCTCCATGTTGTTTTTTATAGTAGCTGCACCATTTTACATTTTTACCAATGGTGCCCAGGGGTTCCAGTTTCTCCACATCCTTGCCGACACTTTTGTTTTCTGTTTTTTTGATAGTGGCCATCCCAATAGGTATGAGGTGGTATCTCGTGGTTTTGATATGCATTTCTCTAATGATTTATGATCATCTTTTCATATGCTTCTTGGCCATTCATATATCTTCTTGGAGAAATGTTTTAAGTTCTTTGACCATTTTTAAATCAAGTTATTTACTTTTTTTTTTTTGAGTTGCAGGATTTCTTTATATATTCTGGATATTAACCCCTTTTCAGAAATATGATTCTCAAACATGTTCTACCATTCTGTAAGTTGCCTTTAATGATATATTTTAAGTAAATTTCTTAGGCTCACCATTTGCCTTTGTCATTTTGACGGAAATTCTTTTTTTTTTTTGATGAAAATTCTTTTTTTTTTTTCTTCTTTGATGGAAATTCTTTGTGTCTTTGTTATGTTTTGTTTTCTTGGTCTCACTCTTCAAAATAGACTTACAGATAATTTCGCAATCCTAAGTTAGTTATTTGGAGAAGACTACCCATCCCCTCTCTGTCTAGTATGGACAGGCTTCATGGAGAATGAAGGGGGAGAAGTCAGTGATTGCATTTACCCTGCAGCCTGTGAACAGTGACCCAACCTTGGACAGCCCAGAAGATTCCTGGACATGTCTTCTTCAGGGTAGACATGCATAGCTGGCCCCAGTGTTCTCAGATCCAGCAGATCACCCGAAGCAATTGGGTTCTCCCTGGAATCTCTGAGTCTCCCAGGAGAGCCATGTAACTCAGAGTGCTCGAAAGTCAAGCTCAACCTTCCAGAATTGCTCTGACACAGCCCTTTGGAGCATGCCTGGAACCAAACACCACTACATAGTCTTAAAGCTTGGATAAAGTCCCATTTCTCTCTGTCCATGCCAGCACCCCCATGAGCTCACCCTCCTTTTAAGTCTTGTAACGCATAAAGTCTCTACTAGTTGGGAGGTTTCATATACTGGTTTCATGTTATCCTCCTAGTAGTTCTGTTGGGCAGAGTCCATGACGTGCTGTTCTTTGCAGCCCTTACTGTTCCTGGGACAGTCGACTGATGGATTGGGAGAGGGTTACCATATGGTGGGCATCTTCCTGTCCCACATTAGATTTTCAGACACGGAGAAGAGCCGGGAATTGGAGCACACTGCAAACGGAATGGACTTAGGTGCTCTAGAAGAAGAACTGTTCTTGACCTTGGGATGTGAGCAGTGCCTAGAACTGTGCTGTCCCTGAAGGACAAGTCCTGTGTGGGGTCATCTGGGCACAGAGAGAAGCACGTGAACAGAATGCAAGTCCTGCCATTCTAAGGTGCAGCTAGCACCCCGGGATTGTCTAGTAAAGAGATCAGAAGGGTTGGCCTCCCTAACAGACTGCAAGGTGCCCTTGTGAGGTTTCATGGGCTTCAGGAGGGAAAGAGACCTTGAGAGGACTTGTTTGACTTTTAGTACTCATTCCCTAGAAGTCCCCCTCTATGTCTAACCTATATCACATATCTTCTCTTTCGACCTTTGGTAGAAGGATAGAGAGAGGTCTTGGTAAAATAGAAAGACAAGCCTGAGCTAAGAAAGTCTACTTCCTTTGACCTGTGCTCCAGGGGAAGAACTGTTTCCCAACCTTCAAAGCATCTCATTGCCTCTCTGCTCTGGAATGAATGGTTCGTGGAAGTTAATAATTAACTCAGAGTGATGGGTAGACTTCTTTTTATTGCAGTTTCACTTTCCCACAGACACTACCTTATTTTCGTAGAGGTGCTTGTATCCCTTACCCCATCCTGAAGTCGGGTAGAATGAGAAGGGAATTTTCTACTTTTCTACTACGTTTTGAAGATAGGGGAGCGTTGAAGTAGGGGTGATAATTGTACCACCATGAGTACAGATCTCAGGTCTCAGCATCAAATCTTATTCCATGTTTTGACCTTCCTCCCACCCAAGGATTCTGGTCTAAGTATTCTCAACACTGATTCTGGAAGAGAAAGCCAATTCCCCCTCGTATATAAATTTCTTTGTGATATTTTAATCTTATGAACTATAAATTGATCCATTGTGTTTATTTATTTATTTTTTTTTTAGTATTAGTTGTTTTGTTTGTTTTTTTATACTGCAGGTTCTTATTAGGCATCAGTTTTATACACATCAGTGTATACATGTCAATCCCAATCGCCCAATTCAGCACACCACCATCCCCACCCCACCGCAGTTTTCCCCCCTTGGTGTCCATATGTCCATTCTCTACATCTGTGTCTCAACTTCTGCCCTGCAAACTGGCTCATCTGTACCATTTTTCTAGGTTCCGCATACATGCATTAATATACGATATTTGTTTTTCTCTTTCTGACTTACTTCACTCTGTATGACAGTCTCTAGATCCATCCACGTCTCAACAAATGACTCAATTTCGTTCCTTTTTATGGCTGAGTAATATTCCATTGTATATATGTACCACATCTTCTTTATCCATTCGTCTGTTGATGGGCATTTAGGTTGCTTCCATGACCTGGCTATTGTAAATAGTGCTACAATGAACATTCGGGTGCATGTGTCTTTTTGAATTACGGTTTTCTCTGGGTATATGCCCAGTAGTGGGATTGCTGGGTCATATGGTAATTCTATTTTTAGTTTTTTAAGGAACCTCCATATTGTTCTCCATAGTGGCTGTATCAATTTACATTCCCACCAACAGTGCAAGAGGGTTCCCTTTTCACCACACCCTCTCCAGCATTTGTTGTTTGTAGATTTTCTGATGATGCCCATTCTAACAGGAGTGAGGTGATACCTCATTGTAGTTTTGATTTGCATTTCTCTAATAATTAGTGATGTTGAGCAGCTTTTCATGTGCTTCGTGGCCATCTGTATGTCTTCTTTGGAGAAATGTCTATTTAGGTCTTCTGCCCATTTTTGGATTGGGGTGTTTGTTTCTTTGATATTGAGCTGAATGAGCTGTTTATATATTTTGGAGATTAATCCTTTGTCCGTTGATTCATTTGCAAATATTTTCTCCCATTCTGAGGGTTGTCTTTTCGTCTTGTTTATGGTTTCCTTTGCTGTGCAAAAGCTTTGAAGTTTCATTAGGTCCCACTTGTTTATTTTTGTTTTTATTTCCATTACTCTAGGAGGTGGATCAAAAAAGATCTTGCTGTGATTTATGTCAAAGAGTGTTCTTCCTATGTTTTCCTCTAAGAGTTTTATAGTGTCCAGTCTTATATTTAGGTCTCTAATCCATTTTGAGTTTATTTTTGTGTATGGTGTTAGGGAGTATTCTAATTTCATTCTTTTACATGTAGCTGTCCAGTTTTCCCAGCACCACTTATTGAAGAGACTGTCTTTTCTCCATTGTATATCTTTGCCTCCTTTGTCATAGATTAGTTGACCATAGGTGCGTGGGTTAATGTCTGGGCTTTCTATCTTGTTCCATTGATCTATGTTTCTGTTTTTGTGCCAGTACCATATTGTCTTGATTACTGTAGCTTTGTAGTATAGTCTGAAGTCAGGGAGTCTGATTCCTCCAGCTCCATTTTTTTGCCTCAAGACTGCTTTGCCTATTCGGGGTCTTTTGTGTCTCCATACAAATTTTAAGATGATTTGTTCTAGCTCCGTAAAAAATGCCATTGGTAATTTGATAGGGATTGCATTGAATCTGTAGATTGCTTTGGGTAGTATAGTCATTTTCACAATGTTGATTCTTCCAATCCAAGAACATGGTATATCTCTCCATCTGTTGGTATCATCTTTAATTTCTTTCATCAGTGTCTTATAGTTTTCTGCATACAGGTCTTTTGTCTCCCTAGGTAGGTTTATTCCTAGGTATTTTATTCTTTTTGTTGCAATGGTAAATGGGAGTGTTTCCATAATTTCTCTTTCAGATTTTTCATCATTAGTGTATAGGAATGCAAGAGATTTCTGTGCATTAATTTTGTATCCTGCAACTTTACCATATTCATTAATTAGCTCTAGCAGTTTTCTGGTGGCAGTTTTAGGATTCTCTATGTATAGTATCATGTCATCCGCAAACAGTGACAGTTTTACTTCTTCTTTTCCAATTTGTATTCCTTTTATTTCTTTTTCTTCTCTGATTGCCGTGGCTAGGACTTCCAAAACTATGTTGAATAATAGTGGTGAGAGTGGACATCCTTGTCTCGTTCCTGATCTTAGAGGAAATGCTTTCAGTTTTTCACCATTGAGAATGATGTTTGCTGTGGGTTTGTCATATATGGCCTTTATTATGTTGAGGTAGGTTCCCTCTATGCCCACTTTCTGGAGAGTTTTTATCAGAAATGGGTGTTGAATTTTGTCAAAAGCTTTTTCTGCATCTATTGAGATGATCATATGGTTTTTATTCTTCAATTTGTTAATATGGTGTATCACATTGATTGATTTGCGTATATTGAAGAATCCTTGCATCCCTGGGATAAATCCCACTTGATCGTGGTGTATGATCCTTTTAATGTGTTGTTGGATTCTGTTTGCTAGTATTTTGTTGAGGATTTTTGCATCTATATTCATCAGTGATATTGGTCTGTAATTTTCTTTTTTTGTAGTGTCTTTGTCTGGTTTTGGTATCAGGGTGATGGTGGCCTCATAGAATGAGTTTGGGAGTGTTCCTTCCTCTGCAATTTTTTGGAAGAGTTTGAGAAGGATGGGTGTTAGCTCTTCTCTAAATGTTTGATAGAATTCACCTGTGAAGCCATCTGGTCCTGGACTTTTGTTTGTTGGAAGATTTTTAATCACAGTTTCAATTTCATTACTTGTGATTGGTCTGTTCATATTTTCTATTTCTTCCTGGTTCAGTCTTGGAAGGTTATACCTTTCTAAGAATTTGTCCATTTCTTCCAGGTTGTCCATTTTATTGGCATAAAGTTGCTTGTAGTAGTCTCTTAGGATGCTTTGTATTTCTGCGGTGTCTGTTGTAACTTCTCCTTTTTCATTTCTGATTTTATTGATTTGAGTCCTCTCCCTCTTTTTCTTGATGAGTCTGGCTAATGGCTTATCAATTTTGTTTATCTTCTCAAAGAACCAACTTTTAGTTTTATTGATCTTTGCTATTGTTTTCTTTGTTTCTATTTCATTTATTTCTGCTCTGATCTTTATGATTTCTTTCCTTCTGCTAACTTTGGGTTTTGTTTGTTCTTCTTTCTCTAGTTTCTTTAAGTGTAAGGTTAGATTGTTTACTTGAGCTTTTTCTTGTTTCTTTAGGTAGGCTTGTATAGCTATAAACTTCCCTCTTAGAACTGCTTTTGCTGCATCCCATAGGTTTTGGGTCGTCGTGTTTTCATTGTCATTTGTCTCTAGGTATTTTTTGATTTCCTCTTTGATTTCTTCAGTGATCTCTTGGTTATTTAGTAACGTATTGTTTAGCCTCCATGTGTTTGTCCTTTTTACGTTTTTTTCCCTGTAATTCATTTCTAATCTCATAGCGTTGTGGTCAGAAAAGATGCTTGATATGATTTCAATTTTCTTAAATTTACTGAGGCTTGATTTGTGACCCAAGATGTGATCTATCTTGGAGAATGTTCCGTGCGCACTTGAGAAGAACGTGTAATCTGCTGTTTTTGGATGGAATGTCCGATATATATCAATTAAATCTATCTGGTCTATTGTGTCATTTAAAGCTTCTGTTTCCTTACTTATTTTCATTTTGGATGATCTGTCCATTGGTGTAAGTGAGGTGTTAAAGTCCCCCACTATTATTGTGTTACTGTCGATTTCCTCTTTTATAGCTGTTAGCAGTTGCCTTATGTATTGAGGTGCTCCTATGTTGGGTGCATATATATTTATAATTGTTATATCTTCTTCTTGGATTGATCCCTGGATCATTATGTAGTGTCCTTCCTTGTCTCTTGTAACATTCTTTATTTTAAAGTCTATTTTATCTGATATGAGTATAGCTACTCCAGCTTTCTTTTGATTTCCATTTGCATGGAATATCTTTTTCCATCCCCTCACTTTCAGTCTGTATGTGTCCCTAGGTCTAAAGTGGGTCTCTTGTAGACAGCATATATATGGGTCTTGTTTTTGTATCCATTCAGCCAGTCTATGTCTTTTGGTTGGGGCATTTAATCCATTCACGTTTAAGGTAATAATCGTTATGTATGTTCCTATGACCATTTTCTTAATTGTTTTGGGTTTGTTTTTGTAGGTCCTTTTCTTCTCTTGTGTTTCCCACTTAGAGAAGTTCCTTTAGCATTTGTTGTAGAGCTGGTTTGGTGGTGCTGAATTCTCTTAGCTTTTGCTTGTCTGTAAAGCTTTTGATTTCTCCATCAAATCTAAATGAGATCCTTGCCGGGTAGAGTAATCTTGGTTGTAGGTTCTTCCCTTTCATCACTTTAAGTATATCATGCCACTCCCTTCTGGCTTGCAGAGTTTCTGCTGAGAAATCAGCTGTTAACCTTATGGGAGTTCCCTTGTATGTTATTTGTCGTTTTTCCCTTGCTGCTTTCAATAATTTTTCTTTGTCTTTAATTTTTGCCACTTTGATTACTATGTGTCTCGGCGTGTTTCTCCTTGGGTTTATCCTGTATGGGACTCTCTGCGCTTCCTGGACTTGGGTGGCTATTTCCTTTCCCATGTTAGGGAAGTTTTCGACTATAATCTCTTCAAATATTTTCTCTGGTCCTTTCTCTCTCTCTTCTCCTTCTGGGACCCCTATAATGCGAATGTTGTTGCGTTTAATGTTGTCCCAGAGGTCTCTTAGGCTGTCTTCATTTCTTTTCATTCTTTTTTCTTTAGTCTGTTCCGCAGCAGTGAATTCCATCATTCTGTCTTCCAGGTCACTTATCCGTTCTTCTGCCTCAGTTATTCTGCTATTGATTCCTTCTAGTGTAGTTTTCATTTCAGTTATTGTATTGGTCATCTCTGTTTGTTTGTTCTTTAATTCTTCTAGGTCTTTGTTAATCATTTCTTGCATCTTCTCAATCTTTGCCTCCATTCTTATTCCAAGGTCCTGGATCATCTTCACTATCATTATTCTGAATTCTTTTTCTGGAAGGTTTCCTATCTCCACTTCATTTAGTTGTTTTTCTGGGGTTTTATCTTGTTCCTTCATCTGGGACATAGCCCTCTGCCTTTTCATCTTCTCTATCTTTCTGTAACTGTCCATTGTGTTTATTTTAAAAAGTCATCTCTATTGATGGCAAGAATTACTACAAATATAATTTAATTTAGAGAAGTTGCCCTATCTCCCTATCTGTGGTTTTCTGAGGTCAGTCATGTTAGACATTTTCCAAGCTACCCAAACCCCTCATTCATGTCTGGCCCTCCAGCATTACAGTAATTACACTAGACGGCAGAGGAATTGTTACCAGATAATATCTTAGAAATAGGGAAATTATGAGCTAATTTCAGGCCCTCTCAAATTAATGAGAATGTTATTTGTGGAGTGCTACTAATGTAAACCTTTAAAAAATGACAAGTGGGAGATATTTAAATCCTTTATCTGTGGAGCCCAGTACAAGCTCAGCAAGCACACCCAAGTGCTGTTATCTGGCCGATTGCTAGGGTAGCTCTTTTATCTTCCTTCTAGGTTTTATTAATTAAATTTCCTCTGGGACTTGGCTGTCATCAGCAACCTTTCTTGGGATGTGACGGGATTATAGGTGGAGGAAATGAGGTTCTAGGAGACATAACTCGGGCTATAGGACCATCCTCTGGGCTGGGAGGACCCTAATCCAGGGTAAGGACTGGCAGAACCAGTGCCTCCCTCCTGCATGGTCTGGAGTGCCTCCAGCTTGGATTTTGCATCTTTGATCGTGTTTTATTGACCTAGAATTACTTCTCTGCTGTGGGCATGACCAAAGGCTGTGCTTTAATGTGGTTGTCTCCAAGCAGTTGATTCCTTTGATCTCACGATGATTTCCCACTTTTCCTCGTCTTATACCTTGGTGGGGGAGGTGGGCACTGAGGAGGAGGAGGAGAAGCCTGATGTTTTCTGGGCACTGAGCCAACCCTGCTGGGCATCTGATGCATTTATTTTTGCTGGTTCTGCTCCTTACGGTGCTGCCTCTCCACCACCACTACCGTCCGCAACCCCACCAGGGGCAGCTCCAACATTTCTATTAGGGAGTGGTAGTTCAGCCTGTTTGGAAGGGCTGGCATAATTTTATGTAAGACTGAGAAAATTCAATCACCCATACAAAGAGTGAGAGGGCTAGCGATGTGAGGTTATGAAGGCTGAAGCCTGTGTCCCCAGCCTGGGGTCCCTCGGTGTCACCCCTCTCCTGCTCTCCACGTACTCAAACACTTCCTCCCCTGGGAAGTTTTCCTCTTCTCCACAGCCCTTCCTAGTCATCTCTTCCTTCTTTATGTATTTATTTATTTATGCTCATAATCAAAACTTTATTGAAAAACTAACATCAAAATAGGAGAGCATTTTACCTTATAAAATTAAACATAATTACATCATCTTGGTAGATTAACTAGAATTACTAAACAGATAAGGCTTTCTGTGATAGAACACAAATCCAGGAAGTTGTGTGGATCATTAGTGGTGCTTTCTTCTACACGAACACCCTTCTGTGAGTCTGGCCTTTCCTCCCATCAGCTGGCACAACACTGTTGAACAACCAACACAAACCACCACTGTCTGAGCATGGCTGAAAACTGTGGTAATCCTGTAGCAACCTGGACATTTTACATCCATAAAGAATTTGGACTTTGAACCAGCCGGGTTTTTTTAATGTTTTTTCTTTTCTTCTTCCAAGGGAGGATGCAGTAAATCTCTAGCCAAAGGCATGTTGAGGCTTTCGCAAGCCCAGCCCGTCCAGAGCAGCAGCACTCACCTGGGCACACGGCGTCCTCTTCATTCTTTCTTTCTTTCTTTTTTCTTTTTAAATTTTTTATTGACTTATTTATTTTTCATTCTTTCTTAAAGGGAACTTTTACTCCTTTCTGAGTTAATGTGGTCTCAGAAATCACTCTCTCTGGGTTCAAATATTGGGTCTTCTGTCTACTGACTCTCTGACTTCAGACAGGTTATTTAGTTTCTTCAACAGTAGGATGGGATTAGTAATAGACCCGAGCTCTTGTTTGTTGTGGGTGTTCAGTGGGCTCATGAAGCATCTAGGGCTTGGTGGTCTATAGGTGCTCATTTACAGGGTCCCTGTCAGCTCATTCAGCGTGGTGCGTGAATGAGAAAAAGGTACCTCTTCCTCCTCGATTTCTACCCCTTCTTACCCCCTCAGCCTGATGCCTTTGCTCTGCGAACATGGTGGCCCCACTCACTTGTAGCTAAAGCTGCTGATGCTATAATAATGCTCCCAGCTTGGTGGGTGATCACATCTGTTCAGTTGTACAAGTGAATCTTATCTCCACATGCCATTGGTCATTTGAAGTCCTCTCATTTCCACCTTCCTTAATGTCTTTAGAACCTTCCCATTACTTGGCCACCACCAGCCTAAGCCATGACCTGATTGGATCTTTCCTGAATTATTGCTCCAGTAATAACTGCCTTACTCAACCTCCTGCATTCAGTCTTGCACACCTTCCCACAAATCACAGTGTTTCTAAGATGAAAGTATGGTTGTCATTTCTTTTTTTTTTTTTTAATAAATTTATTTTATTTATTTTTGGCTGCGTTGGGTCGTTGCTGCACGTGGGCTTTCTCTAGTTGTGGCGAGTGGGGGCTACTCTTCACTGTGGTGCACGGGCTTCTCATCGCGGTGGCTTCTCTTGTTGCGGTGCACGGGCTCTAGGTGTGCAGGCTTCAGAGTTGTGGCACGCGGGCTCAGTAGTGGTGGCTCGCAGGCTCTAGAGCGCAGGCTCAGTAGTTGTGGCACACAGGCTTAGTTGCTCCGCGGCATGTGGGATCTTCCCAGACCAGGGCTTGAACCCATGTCCCCTGCATTGGCAGGCGGATTCTTAGCCACTGCACCACCAGGGAAACCCTGGTTGTCATTTCTTAATTTAAAATCCTTCAAATTCTCCCCATTTCTCCTGGTGAAATCCAAACCCCTCAAGTGTAGCATACAAGGCCTGCAGGCGGGACTGTGCCTGGCTGTGCTGTGCCGTGCCGTGTCTCATCTCTTTACCTGCCCTCCTCTCTGCAGGCTCCACCTCTTCTCCAACTCCCTTCCCCGGCAGTGATCGAGCCATATTGCAAACATTTCAGTTGAGCAGTTGATGTCAGTGTTGATGATCTAAAGTATAAAGAGCTCAAATAAGTCCATTTTTAAAGTTAAAACCCAACAAATACTTCACCAATCACAGACAGTTCACAAGGTACAGACAACTAGTACACACACACACAGAAAAATGTTGAGCTCTATCAATAATCAAAAGATATTAAAAATCAAAGAAGAACATTTTTCACATAATAATTAACCAAAGGTTTTTAAAAGTTAATCTACATTACTGACCAAAGAT
Organism: Balaenoptera ricei; assembly: GCF_028023285.1. NCBI lineage: Eukaryota > Metazoa > Chordata > Mammalia > Artiodactyla > Balaenopteridae > Balaenoptera > Balaenoptera ricei. The sequence goes on along the minus strand of NC_082652.1, from coordinate 70,105,870 downwards.
CTGTGATGCATTAATACTCCCAGTGAGGGGCAATGAGAACGTACCTGATTAGAGCACAAGGGAACTTTTGGGGTGATTGTGGTGATAAAAATGGTTCTATATCTGGATTGTGATGGTGGACACATGTAGTATAATATTTATCAGAAACTCATTGAAATATATCTTCCAAATTGGTGCATCTTATCATACATAAACTCTAAGTCAAACATGAATTTAAAAACAACATTATTAACCAGGATCAGGTGAACAAGATGCTTCCATACATTGGAAGGCTGGGGTGGGGGTAGGATGATAACATCAATTGGCTCCATCTTTCTGGAAGGTAATTTTCTTCTACCATTTAAGAAAACAAACTCCAACATGGTAATTTTCCTTCTAGAATAGCATCCTAAGGATCATTAATTCAAAGATGTATATCCAATATTTGTCACAGCAGTGATAGCAGCTAAAAACTGGAAGAAGAACCAAAATGTCCTGCAATAGGTGACTGGTTAAATTATGATTCATCTGCGTGGGGGCCACTGCCAGCCCAGGAGAAGCCTTTGTGTGAATTGGAAAAAGGCATCCCTTCTGGGGCAAATGCTCCCTCCCAGACTTGAGGGGGGCATCAGCTAAATTCTGGCCCCACTGCTCCCCTCACTTGGGCACCTGTACGATCCTCAGGCCTAAGGCAGCATCTCTGATCCATACGAGGGTCCATGAGGCAGACATTAAAACTGATGTCTTTCGGGACTTCCCTGGTGGCGCAGTGGTTAAGAATCTGCCTGCCAGTGCAGGGGACACGGGTTCGATCCCTGGTCCGGGAAGATCCCACGTGCTGCGGAGCAACTAAACCCGTGCGCCACAGCTACTGAACCTGCACTCTAGAGCCCGCAAGCCACAACTACTGAGACCCACGCACCTAGAGCCCATGCGCCGCAACTACTGAGCCCACACGCTGCAACTACTGAAACCCGTGCACTCTAGGGTCCACGTGCCGCAACTACTGAGCCCGCATGCTGCAACTACTGAAGTCCACCTGCCTAGAGCAGAGCCTGTGCTCTGCAACAAGAGAATGCAATGAAGAGTAGCCCCTGCTCACCGCAACTAAAGAAAGGCCGCGGGCAGCAATGAAGACCCAATGCAGCCAAAAAAACAGACCCAACGCAGCCAAAAACCAATAAATAAATTAAAAAAACTGATGCCTTTGAAGAACAATGGCATGGGAAAACGTTGAATAACGAATGGGGAGTTAAATGACACATATAGGTATAATTTTACATATAATTCTACTTTTCTTCAAAAATGTAAAATCGCTAGAAGGAAACATACCCAAATGTAACTGGTGGTTAACATGTGTGATAGAATCATGGGTGACTTTCTCTTTTTTACACCTGCTTTTTCCAAATGTCCTGCTGTCAGTACTTTTTCTAATTGCGAAAAAGATGTACATTCTTGCTCTCCTATTTAATAGGACTCTGTCGTACTGATGCTGGCAACAGTGGTCTCTTTGGGCACAAGAGCAGATGGGACTTGTGTGCTGGATTTAAGACTAGAGCCGGATGGGAGCAGAGGAGGAGGGCTGCCTTGCTGAAGTCCCAGTGATTCCTTTGGTAAAAGGAGATGTCTCTTACTTTATCCTCTGCTCTTTCCATTCTGCAGGTTTGAGACATTTGACGTGAACAGCTTTGAGCAGTTTTGTATCAACTATGCGAATGAGAAGCTCCAGCAACAGTTCAACTTGGTAGGTTTTTCTGGACCCGGAGATGTCGGGTTGGGGAGACCTCTCTCCCAACCAGGGAGTGACAGACAGCCCAGCCTACTTCTCTTCTGTCCAGGGTCAGTGGGCTCTAGCTCTGCCCTGACCTGCCCTTAGTTTCCTGGTGGTGCCCCAGCTCTAGGCAGGTGCTCCCCACTTTTCAGAAGGAGGTCAGTGATCCTCTCCTTGGCTTTGACTCCCACTCTTTTTGACCCCGAGCTTCTGGGGTATTTGAGCAATTGCAAGCCAGCTATGAGGCTTCTTGCTACTGGTTGAGGTATGACAGTACAGGTGATTATTGGAGTGTCCTAGGGAAGGGTTCACATGGGAGTGAGGATCACCTAACTGAGCTTTTTTCTTCTGCATTAATGACTGTGACTTGTGCCTAAACCTTTTCTAGTGAGTATGCACCATCCTCCAGGGCTCAGAACCCATGTGGTTGAAGCTCAGGGGAGTTGAAAGTTAAGGTGTGTCTATAGTTCACTAACCTTGACTTTTCACTTCTTACACCAGCATGTATTCAAGTTGGAGCAAGAGGAATACATGAAGGAGCAGATCCCTTGGACCTTGATTGACTTTTATGATAACCAACCTTGTATTGACCTCATAGAAGCTAAGCTGGGCATCTTGGACCTGTTGGATGAAGAATGTAAGGTAAAACTGATGATGCTATCATTGAATCAGTTCATTTCTAGGCTTGGGGTGTGGGGCAGAGAACAGCTCTGTGGTGCAGGGGAACATGTGAGATCTCAAAGCTGGAATTTCATCTGTGATTAGCCAGCCTTTAGTTTGCTGGGAGAAGCATTGGTGTCTATTCTGCATACTAGAAGATACCAGAAGGTAACACGTTGAGCATGACTGGCAGGTATTGCTGCATTGGTGAACATGTGCCTCTTTTGGCAGAGACTGGATGTTATGGATTGGCATGATGTGATGGTGGTATGGATTTGGTGCCCCAGATCACCTAGGTGCTGAGAGAAGGACCCCAACTTCTAGACAGGCATCCCAGAGAGTGCGGGTCAAGAGCACAGGGTCATCTTTCCCGTGCCAGATGGCTTGGGAGCGATAAGAGCCACATGCTTGGTAGCAGGTGAAAGCTGTAGATTTCCCCCATGTAGCTTGTCATGGATGCTACCTGCTATAACAGGAAGAGCCCTGAGTTGCCAGCATGGAGAGAAACAGGCAGCCTTGGAAATGTGGGGCAGGGGAACTGGGTGTTATCAATCACCTAACTACTTTGGCCTTTGGTTTTCTGCTCTATGAATTGAGGGGGGTTGGATCTGATGATCTTCAAAACTTCTCCTGGTTTGGTGTTTGGTGATCTGGGGGTAAATGTATGCCAGCTCCTCCAGTGATGGAAACTCTAATCAAAAGGTGTAGAAGCCATGTGGTTCTCGGTATTGAAACGGAAGAGCCCAGTTGCGTTTACTTTCTGGTTTCCCATGTCTTCCCTGTAAAGGATGGCTTGTGGCTTGATGGTTTAGGAGGAGCAGATGTTTCCCTTCCAGAAGGACTCTCCAAGTTTCATTGCCTTTGAAAGTGAGAAGGAACAATTAATAAGACAGTGGAAGACAGAGTGAAAATACACTGAAATCCACAGCACATTTTTTTTAGTGGTGAGAGTGGGCACCCTTGTCTTGTTCCTGATCTTAGAGGAAATGCTTTCAGTTTTTCACCATTAAGAATGATGTTGGAGAGGAATCAATATGGTGGAGTAGAAGGACGTGCTCTCACTACCTCTTGCAAGAACACCAGAATCACAACTAGCTGCTGGACAATCATCGACAGGAAGACACTGGAACTCAACAAAAAAGATACCCGACATCCAAAGACAAAGGAGAAGCCACAGTGAGATGGTAGGAGGGGCGCAATCACAGTAAAATCAATTCCCATAACTGCTGGGTGGGTGACTCACACACTGGAGAACGCTTATACCACAGAAGTCCACCCACTGGAGTGAAGCTTCTGAGCCCCACGTCAGGCTTCCCAACCTGGGGGTCTGGCAACGGAAGGAGGAATTCTTAGAGAATCAGACTTTGAAGCCTAGTGGGAATTGATTGCAGGACTTCGACAGGACTGGGGGAAACAGAGACTCTACTCTTGGAGGGCACACACAAAGTAGTGTGTGCATCGGAACCCAGGGGAAGGAGCAGTGATCCCAGGGGAGACTGAACCAGACCTACCTGCTAGTGTTGGAGGGTCTCCTGCAGAGGCGGGGGAGGGGGTGGCTGTGGCTCACCGTGGGGACAAGGACACTGGCAGCAGAAGTTCTGGGAAGTACTCCTTGGCCTGAGCCCTCCCAGAGTCTGTCATCAGCCCCACCAAAGAGCCCAGGTAGGCTGCAGTGTTGGGTTGCCTCAGGCCAAACAACCAACAGGGAGGGAACCCAGCCGCACCCATCAACAGTCAAGTGGATTAAAGTTTTACTGAGCTCTGCCCACCAGAGCAACAGTCAGCTCTGCCCACTACCAGTCCCTCCCATCAGGAAACTTACACAAGCCTCCTAGATAGCCTCATCCACCAGAGGGCAGGCAGCAGAAGCAAGAAGAACTACACTCCTGCAGCCTGTGGAACAAAAACCACATTCACAGAAAGATAGACAAGATGAAAAGGCAGAGGGCTATGTACCAGATGAAGGAACAAGATAAAACCCCAGAAAAACAACTAAATGAAGTGGAGATAGGCAACCTTCCAGAAAAAGAATTCAGAGTAATGGTAGTGAAGATGATCCAGGACCTCGGAAAAAGAATGGAGGCAAACATCGAGAAGATGCAAGAAATGTTTAACAAAGACCTAGAAGAATTAAAGAACAAACAAACAGAGATGAACAATACAATAACTGAAATGGAAAATACACTAGAAGGAATCAATAGCAGAATAACTGAGGCAGAAGAACGGATAAGTGACCTGGAAGACAGAATGGTAGAATTCACTGCTGCAGGACAGAATAAAGAAAAAAGAATGAAAAGAAATGAAAACAGCCTAAGAGACCTCTGGGACAACATTAAACACGACAACATTCGCATTATACGGGTCCCAGAAGGAGAAGAGAGAGAGAAAGAACCAGAGAAAATATTTGAAGAGATTATAGTCAAAAACTTCCCTAACATGGGAAAGGAAATAGCCACCGAAGTCCAGGAAGCTCAGAGAGTCCCATACAGGATAAACCCAAGGAGAAACACGCCGAGACACATAGTAATCAAATTGGCAAAAATTAAAGACAAAGAAAAATTATTGAAAGCAGCAAGGGAAAAACGACAAATAACATACAAGGGAACTCCCATAAGGTTAACAGCTGATTTCTCAGCAGAAACTCTCCAAGGCAGAAGGGAGTGGCATGACATACTTAAAGTGATGAAAGGGAAGAAACTACAACCAACATTACTCTACCTGGCAAGGATCTCATTCAGATTCAATGGAGAAATCAAAGGCTTTACAGACAAGCAAAAGCTAAGAGAATTCAGCACCACCAAACCAGCTCTACAACAAATGCTAAAGGAACTTCTCTAAGTGGGAAACACAAGAGGAGAAAAGGACCTACAAAAATAAACCCAAAACAATTAAGAAAATGGTCATAGAAACATACATATCGCTAGTTACCTTAAATGTGAATGGATTAAATGCTCCAACCAAAAGACATAGACTGGCTGAATAGATACAAAAACAAGACCCATATATATGCTGTCTACAAGAGACCCACTTTAGACCTAGGGACACATACAGACTGAAAGTGAGTGGATGGAAAAAGATATTCCATGCAAATGGAAATCAAAAGAAAGCTGGAGTAGCAATACTCATATCAGATAAAATAGACTTTAAAATAAAGAATGTTACAAGAGACAAGGAAGGACACTACATAATGATCAAGGCATCAATCCAGAAGAAGATATAGCAATTATAAATATATATGCACCCAACATAGGAACACCTCAATACATAAGGTAACTGCTAACAACTATAAAAGATGAAATCAACAGTAACACAGTGATAGTGGGGGACTTTAACACCTCACTTACACCAATGGACAAATCATCCAAAATGAAAATAAGTAAGGAAACAGAAGCTTTAAATGACACAATAGACCAGATAGATTTAATTGATATTTATAGGACATTCCATCCAAAAAGAGCAGATTACACTTTCTTCTCAAGTGCGCATGGAATGTTCTCCAGGATAGATCACATCTTGGGTCACAAATCAAGCCTCAGTAAATTTAAGAAAATTGAAATCATATCAAGCATCTTTTCTGACCACAATGCTATGAGATTAGAAATGAATTACAGGGAAAAAAATGTAAAAAAGACAAACACGTGGAGGCGAAACAATACGTTACTAAATAACCAAGAGATCACTGAAGAAATCAAAGAGGAAATCAAAAAATACCTAGAGACAAATGACAATGAAAACACGACGATCCAAAACCTATGGGATGCAGCAAAAGCAGATCTAAGAGGGAAGTTTATAGCTATACAAGCCTAACTCGAGAAACAAGAAAAATCTCAAATAAACAATCTAACCTTACACCTAAAGGTACTAGAGAAAGAAGAACAAGCAAAACCCAAAGTTAGCAGAAGGAAAGAAATCATAAAGATCAGAGCAGAAATAAATGAAATAGAAACAAAGAAAACAATAGCAAAGATCAATAAAACTAAATGCTGGTTCTTTGAGAAGATAAACAAAATTTATTAGCCAGACTCATCAAGAAAAAGAGGGAGAGGACTCAAATCAGTAAAATTAGAAATGTAAAAGGAGAAGTTACAACAGACAACTGCAGAAATACAAAGCATCCTAAGAGACTACTACAGGCTACTCTATGCCAATAAACTGGACAAGCTGGAAGAAATGGATGAATTCTTAGAAAGGTATAACCTTCCAAGACTGAACCAGGAAGAAATAGAAAATATGAACAGACCAATCACAAGTAATGAAATTGAAACTGTGATTAAAAATCTTCCAACAAACAAAAGTCCAGGACTAGATGGCTTCACAGGTGAATTCTATCAAACATTTAGAGAAGAGCTAACACCCATCCTTCTCAAACTCTTCCAAAAAATTGCAGAGGAAGGAATACTCCCAAACTCATTGTATGAGGCCACCATCACCCTGATACCAAAACCAGACAAACATACTACAAAAAAAGAAAATTACAGACCAATATCACTGATGAATATAGATGCAAAAATCTTCAACAAAATACTAGCAAACAGAATCCAGAAACAGATTAAAAGGATCATACACCATGATCAAGTGGGATTTATCCCAGGGATGCAAGGATTCTTCAGTATATGAAAATCAATCAATGTGATACACCATATTAACAGATTGAAGAATAAAAACCACATGATCATCTCAATAGATGCAGAAAAAGCTTTTGACAAAATTCAACACCCATTTATGATAAAAACTCTCCAGAAAGTGGGCATAGAGGGAACCTACCTCAACATAATAAAGGCCATATATGACAAACCCACAGCAAACATCATTCTCAATGGTGAAAAACTGAAGCATTTCCTCTAGATCAGGAACAAGACAAGGATGTCCACTCTCACCACTATTATTCAACATAGTTTTGGAAGTCCTAGCCACGGCAATCAGAGAAGAAAAAGAAATAAAAGGAATCCAAATTGGAAAAGAAGAAGTAAAACTGTCACTGTTTGCAGATGACATGATACTATATAGAGAGAATCCTAAAGATGTCACCAGAAAACTACTAGAGCTGATCAATGAATTTGGTAAAGTGGCAGGATACAGAATTAATCCACAGAAATCTCTTGCATTCCTATACACCAATGATGAAAAATCTGAAAGAGAAATTAAGGAAACACTCCCATTTACCACTGCAACAAAAAGAATAAAATACCTAGGAATAAACCTACCAAGGGAGACAAAAGACCTGTATGCAGAAAACTATAAGACGCTGTTGAAAGAAATTAAAGATGATACCAACAGGTGGAGAGATATACCATGTTCTTGGATTGGAAGAATCAATATTGTGAAAATGACTATACTACCCAAAGCAATCTACAGATTCAATGCAATCCCTATCAAATTACCAATGGCATTTTTTATGGAACTAGAACAAAAAATCTTAAAATTTGTATGGAGACACAAAAGACCCCAAATAGCCAAAGCAGTCTTGAGGGAAAAAAACGGAGCTGGAGGAATCAGACTCCTTGACTTCAGACTATACTACAAAGCTACAGTAATCAAGACAATATGGTACTGGCACAAAAACAGAAACATAGATCAATGGAACAGGATAGAAAGCCCAGAGATAAACCCACACACCTATGGTCAACTAATCTATGACAAAGGAGGCAAGGATATACAATGGAGAAAAGACAGTCTCTTCAATAAGTGGTGCTGGGAAAACTGGACAGCTACATGTAAAAGAATGAAATTAGAACACTCCCTAACACCATACACAAAAATAAACTCAAAATGGATTCGAGACCTAAATGTAAGATCAGACACTATAAAACTCTTAGAGGAAAACATAGGAAGAACACTCTTTGACATAAATCACAGCAAGATCTTTTTTGATCCGCCTCCTAGAGTAATGGAAATAAAAACAAAAATAAACAAATGGGACCTAATGAAACTTAAAATTTTTGCACAGCGAAGGAAACCATAAACAAGACGAAAAGACAACCCTCAGAATGGGAGAAAATATTTGCAAACGAATCAACGGACAAAGGTTTAATCTCCTAAAATATTTAAACAGCTCATGCAGCTCATTATTAAAGAAACAAACAACCCAATTCAAAAATGGGCAGAAGACCTAAATAGACATTTCTCCAAAGAAGACATACAGATGGCCAAAAAACACATGAAAAGCTGCTCAACATCACTAATTATTAGAGAAATGCAAATAAAAACTACAATGAGGTATCATCTCACACCAGTTAGAATGGGCATCATCAGAAAATCTACAAACAAGAAATACTGGAGAGGCTGTGGAGCAAAGGGAACCCTCTTGCACTGTTATTGGGGATGTGAATTGATACAGCCACTATAGAGAACAGTATGGAGGTTCCTTAAAAAACTAAAACTAGAATTACCATATGATCCAGCAATCGCACTATTGGGCGTATACCCAGAGAAAACCATAATTCAAAAAGACACATGCACCCCAATGTTCACTGCAGCACTGTTTACAATAGCCAGGTCATGGAAGCAAACTAAATGCCCATCAACAGACGAATGGATAGAGAAGTTGTGGTACATATATACAGTGGAATATTACTCAGCCATAAAAAGGAACAAAATTGAGTCACTTTTAGAGACGTGGATGGATCTAGAGACTGTCATACAGAGTGAAGTAAGTCAGAAACAGAAAAACAAATATCGTATATTAACGCATGTATGTGGAACCTTGAAAAATAGTACAGATGAACCAGTTTGCAGGGCAGAAGTTGAGACACAGATGTAGAGAACAAACGTATGGACACCAAGGGGGGAAAGCTGCGGGGGGGTGGGGATGGTGGTGTACTGAATTGGGCGATTGGGATTGACATGTATACACTGATGTGTATAAAATTGATGACTAATAAGAACCTGCTGTAAAAAAAAATAAATTAAATAAAATTTAAAAATTAAAAAAAAAAGATGTTGGCTGTGGGTTTGTCATATGTGTTCTTTATTATGTTGAGGTAGGTTCCCTCTATGTGCACTTTCTGGAGAGTTTTTATCATAAATGGGTGTTGAATTTTGTCAAAAGCTGTTTCTGCATCTGTTGAGATTATCATATGGTTTTTATCCTTCAGTTTGTTAATATGGTGTATCCCATTGATTGATTTGCATATATTGAAGAATCCTTGCATTCCTTGAGTAAACCCCATTTGATCATGGTGTATGATCCTTTTAATGTGCTGTTAGATTCTGCTTGCTAGTATTTTGTTGAGGATTTTTGTATCTATGTTCATCAGTGTTATTGGCCTGTAATTTTCTTTTTTTGTGACATCCTTGTCTGGTTTTGGTATCAGTGATGGTGGCCTCGTGCAATGAGTTTGGGAGTGTTCCTCCCTCTGCTGTTTGTTGGAAGAGTTTGAGAATGATAGTTGTTAGCTCTTCTATAAATGCTTGATAGAATTTGCCTGTGAAACCATCTTGCCCTGGGCTTTTTTTTGCTGGAAGATTTTTAATCACAGTTTCAACTTCAGTGCTTGTGATTGATCTGTTCATATTTTCTATTTCTTCCCGGTTCAGTCTTGGAAGGTTGTACTTTTCTAAGAATTTGTCTATTTCTTCCAGGTTGTCCATTTTACTGGCATATAGCTGCTTGTAGTAGTCTCTCATGATCCTTTGTATTTATGCTGTGTCACTTGTTAGTTCTACTTTTTCATTTCTAATTCTGTTGATTTGGGTCCTCTCCCTTTTTTTTCGTGATGATTCTGGCCAATGGTTTATCAATTTTGTTTATCTTCTCAAAGAACCAGCTATTAGTTTTATTGATCTTTGCTATAGTTTCCTTCATTTCTTTTTCATTTATTTCCAATCTGATCTTTATGATTTCTTTCCTTCTGCTAGCTTTAGGGTTTTTTTCTTCTTCTTTCTCTAATTGCTTTAGGTGTAAGGTTAGGTTATTTGAGGTTTTTCTCGTTTCTTGAGGTAGGATTGGGTTGGTATAAACTTCCCTCTTAGACTGCTTTTGCTGCATCCCATAGGTTTTGGGTTGTCATGTTTTCATTGTCATTTGTTTCTGGGTATTTTTTGATTTCCTCTTTAATTTCTCAGTGATCTCTTGGTTATTTAGTAGTGTGTTGTTTAGCCTCAATGTGTTTGCATTTTTTACAGTTTTTTTCCCTGTAATTGATATCTAGTCTCATAGCATTGTGGTCGGAAAAGATGCTTATACAATTTCAATTTTCTTAAATTTACGGAGGCTTGATATGTGACCCAAGATGTGATCTATCCTGGAGAATGTTCCGTGTGCACTTGAGAAGAAAGTGTATTCTGTTGTTGTTGGATGGAATGTCCTGTAAATATCAATTAAGTCCATCTGGTCTAATGTGTCATTTAAAGCTTGTGTTTCCTTATTTATTTTCTGTTTGGATGATCTGTCTGTTGGTGTAAGTGGGGTCTTAAAGTCTCCCACTATTACTGTGTTACTGTTGATTTCCACTTTTATGGCTGATAGCATTTGCCTCATGTATTGAGGTGCTCCTCTGTTGGGTGCATAAATATTTATAGTTGTTATGTCTTCTTGGATTGATCCCTTGATCATTATATAGTGTCCTTCTTTGTCTCGTGTAATAGTCTTTATTTTAAAGTGTATTTTGTCTGACATGAGCATTGCTACTCCAGCTTTCTTTTGATTTCCATTTGGATGGAATACCTTTTTCCATCCCCTCACTTTCAGTCTTTATGTGTCCCTAGGTCTGAAGTGGGTTTCTTGTAGGCAGCATATATATGGGTCTTGTTTGTGTATCCATTCAGCCAGTCTATGTCTTTTGGTTGGAGCATTTAATCCATTCACATTTAAGGTAATTATCAATATGTATGTTCCTATGACCATTTTCTTAATTGTTTTGGGTTTGTTTTTGTAGGTCCTTTTCTTCTCTTGTGTTTCCCGCTTAGAGAATTTCCTTTAGCATCTGTTGTAGAGCTGGTTTGGTGGTACTGAATTCACGTAGCTTTTGCTTGTCTGTAAAGCTTTTGATTTCTCCATTGAATCTGAATGAGATCCTTGCTGGGTAGAGTAATCTTGGTTGTAGGTTTTTGCATTTCATCATTTTAAATATATCCTGCCATTCCCTTCTGGCCTGCAGAGTTTCTGCTGAAAGATCAGCTGTTAACCTTATGGGGATTCCCTTGTATGTTATTTGTTGTTTTTCCCTTGCTGCTTTTAATATTTTTTTGTATTTAATTTTTGATAGTTTCATTAGTAGGTGTCTCGGTGTGTTTCTCCTTGGGTTTATCCTGTATGAGACTCTCTGCATTCTCCAGACTTGATTGACTATTTCCTTTCCCATATTAGGGAAGTTTTCAGCTATAATCTCTTCAAATATTTTCTTAGACCCTTTTTTTTCTCTTCTTCTTCTGGGACCACTGTAATTCAAATGTTGGTGTGTTTAATGTTGTCCTATGGGTCTCTGAGACTGTCCTCAATTCTTTTCATTCTTTTTCTTTATTCTGCTCTGTGGTATTTATTTCCACTATTTTATCTTCCAGGTCACTTATCCATTCTTCTGCCTCAGTTATTCTGCTATTGATTCCTTCTAGAGAATTTTTAATTTCATTTATTGTGCTGTTCATCACTGTTTGTTTGCTCCTTAGTTCTTTTAGGTCCTTGTTAAACGTTTGTTGTATTTTCTCCATTCTGCTTCTGAGATTTTGGATTATCTTTACTATCATTACTCTGAATTCTTTTTCAGGTAGACTGCCTATCTGCTCTTCATTTGTTTGGTCTTGTGGGATTTTACCTTGCTTCTTCATCTGCTGCATATTTCTCTGTCTTCTCATTTTATTTAACTTACTGTGTTTGAGGTCAGAAAGCAGGCTGCAGGACCATAGTTCCTCTTACTTCTCTCACCCAGTACGTGAGGTTGGTCCAGTGGCTTGTGTAGGCTTCCTGGTGGAGGGGACTGGTCCCTGTGTTCTGGTGCGTGGGGCTGGATCTTGTCCCTCTGATGGGCAGGGCCGCATTCGGTGGTGTGTTTTGGGGTGTCTGTGAGCTTAGTGTGACTTTAGGCAGCCTGACTGCTAATGGGTGGGGTTGTGTTCCTGTCTTGCTTGTTGTTTGTATGAGGCGTCCAGCACTGGAGCTTGCTGGCCCTTTAGGTGGAGCTGGGTTTTAGTGTTGGGATGGAGACCTCTGGGAGAGCTCTGACCGATTAATATTACATGGGCCCAGGAGTTCTCTGGTGGTGCAACGTCCTGGACTCAGCTCTCCCACCTCAGAGGCTCAGACCTGTCCCCCAGCTGGAGCACCAAGACCCTGCAAGCCACACGGCATGGAAGAAAAGGAAGAAGAAACAAACAAACAAACAAAGAGACAAAACCCCAAGACAAATGGTAAAAGCAAAACTAAACAGCCAAAGTCACATGAAGAAACATACACACAAGCACTCACAAAAAGAAAAGAAAAAAAGAGAATGAAGAAGAGGAGAGCAACCAAACCAATAAACAAGCTCAAAAACTAAAACAAACACTAAAAAGTAAACTAATAAATACACAGAACCAGGAACAAATCAAATGCAGAAAGCAAACTAAAAAAAGGCAGTGAAAGCATAAAGCAAACACACAAAAACGATAAAAAAAATGTAAAGACAAAAGAAAGATGAAAACAAAAGGAAAAAATACAAAACAACAAAGTAGTAAAGTAAAAATAGGTAATATAGTTTAAAATAAAATGAGAACAAAGCAAAACAAAGAAAAAAAACAAACACAAAGAAAAAAACACAGTATAACAAAAAAGTACAGTAGAAAGAAGAAAAAAATAATGAATAAAATTAAAAATATATTAAAAGTAAAAGCATAAGAAAGAAAATAAAAAGTAAATAAAAAATTAAAATTAAAAGAATAATCATAAAAAAAGAACAACAAAGCAAAACAAACAAACAAAAAATAGTGATGTTTTCCTGGGGCCTCAGCTGTCAGTGTCCGTGTCCCCCCAGTGAGCCACAGCCAATCGCTGCCCATCCAGGAAGTCTTCTAATACTTCTCGGTAGGTCTCTGGACCTGCCATGGGCCTTGTTGGGCCAGCTGAGCCTCTGATCTGCCCTTCCTCCTGCATGTACTTGTCCCCAAAGTCCACAGCCTCAATTGTGGGAACACTCGTTGTCTATTCAGGTATTCCATGCATGCGGGGTTCACCAAGCCAATTGCAGGGATTTAACCCCCTGCTCCTGCAGCTGCACAGAGAGATTTCCCTTTCTCTTCTCTGGTTGCAGAGCCCCTGGGGTTCAGCTTTGGCTTTGGCCCTGCCTCTGCATGTGAGCTGCCCTCAGGTGTCTGTTGCCCTCCCAGGCAAGAGGGGGTGAAAGCAGAGGCTGATTAAGGCTCACTTGCTGACTCAGGCCGGGGGGAGGGAGGGATACAGCAGTCACAATTGGAATGTGCAGGTGTGCCTGCGGCAGCAGAGGCTGGCACAGAGTTGCAAGAGCCTGAGGCGTGCTGTGCCTTCTCCCAGGGAAGTTAGTCCCGCATTGCGGGACCCTTGGCAGTGGCGGGCTGTACAGGCTGCCGGAGGGTGTGGGCAGTGACCTGCCTTGCACACAGGACCCTTGGTGGCAGCGGCAGCAGCCTCTGGATTCCGAGATGAGAGCTGCAGCTCACGCTCACACTTGTGTAGGCATTGCCCTGCCGTCTGTGAGCACGCGGAGCAGGAAGCTCCTATGGTGGGCCCGCCCCGCTTCTCCTGCAGCCCGCCACGGTGGATTCTTGCTGTCCAGCAGGCCCAAGTTTTTTCCCAGACTCCCTCCCGGCTAGCTGTGGTGCACTAGGCCCTTCAGGCTGTGTTCACGCAGCCAACCCCGGTCCTCTCCCTGCGATCCGACCTCCGAAGCCGGAGCCTCGGCTCCCAGCCCCTGCCTGCCCCAGCGGGTGAGCAGACAAGCCTCTCGGGCTGGTGAGTGCTGGTCGGCACCGATCCTCTGTGCAGGAATCTCTCCAGCCTGCCCTCCACACCCCTGTTGCTGCACTCTCCTCCGTGGCTCCAAAGCTTCCCCCAGCCCTACCAGTGAGGGGGCTTCCTAGTGTGTGGGAACTTTTCCTCCTTCCCAGCTCCCTCCCAGAAGGGCAGGTCCTGTCCAGATTCCTTTGTCTCTTTTTTTTTTTTTTTCCTGTTTTCTTTTGCCCTACCCAGTTACATGGGGATTTTCTTGCCTTTTTGGAAATCTGAGTTCCCCTGCCAGCATTCAGTAGGTGTTCTGTAGGAGTCGTTCCACATGTAGATTTAGTTCTGATGTATTTGTAGGGAGGAAGCTCATCTCCACGTCTTACTTCTCTGCCGTCTTGAAGGTCCTCCCCACCACATTTTTATCTGGTGCTTTTCAGCACATTTTCAAAGCTGGGGACTTCATCTGGAGTCAGATTCGGGAACAGGTAATTCCTCAGTGTGGCAGAGGTGAGCCTTGGCTTGCTCCACCTGTGAGGTTGTGGTAAAGGTGATAAGAAGTTGTCCCTGCCTTGAGTGGCACTGGCTTAATGACAGAAGTCACAGCCCAGGCCCTCCAGTCTCCCCTCCCGGTGTTCACCACTCACTCATATTCTTGGCTCAGTGTCCACGGCCAGTAACCCCCTTCTGATACTCAGGGGGACATGCTCCCCTCCCCCGTGTGATCTTCTGTGATCCTCTCCGTAACCTTCTCCAGCTCCACACCCCCAACCCATGTCCTCGGTCCCGTTCTGGCCTGCTGAGCCAGCGCAGCCCCCCAGGCCCTGGCTCCAGGAGGGCTCCAGCTCTTCATGCCCCTACCCAGTTGTGAAGTCCAAG
This sequence comes from Balaenoptera ricei, assembly GCF_028023285.1. Lineage (NCBI taxonomy): Eukaryota > Metazoa > Chordata > Mammalia > Artiodactyla > Balaenopteridae > Balaenoptera > Balaenoptera ricei. Next base: position 70,090,694 of record NC_082652.1, on the reverse strand, counting down.
GTCATACAGGGCTCTGAGGCAGGCGGCTTGTTCTGCACTGCTCTACCTGGCTCTGTGCTGAAGCGCTGACTACACCAAAACCACAGCCCCAGGGGCCTGGCCTCCCCTTTCACCTTACACACACCTCTCATAGGAACAGCCCAGTGCCTCAGGGTGATTGAGTCTGTGAATTCAGCAGCTGTCTAATCAGTTTTCCCTGATTTATCCTGCCTTTGGCAGGCAATCCAGGGCTGCTTGTGGGTTTGTTTTGGCTCACAGTTTGAGGTTCTCAGAGGTGCCACTACCCTAGGGAACATGTCCCAGGAATGTCAAGTCACAGCAGTGAGAACACGGGTCCCAGTGCACAGTGAGAGGCCTCAGACTGCTGTCCAGAGAGTGGGACCCAAGCCTCTGGACGAGGGAGTGGGGGGCACTCAGAGCAGCACTGGGCTGGGCAGCAGGTGGTTCCAGGAGTGGTGGAGGAGTGCTTAGCAGTGCAGCTGAAAAGTAGGCAGTGGTTGCAGGGAGGACCAAGGTGCAAATATTCAGCAGTTTTGAAAGTAACTTCCCCAAATCCCTAGACTTTGCAGCCTTGGGTATTCCCGGGGCAGTAGGGATCCCCAGACCTTCCTGTTCAGTCTTCCTACCGAATGCATGCTGCCTGTATTACTTTCAAGAAGCTAAGGGGAAGTAAAATCCGGCTGTGTTTATAGGGATGGTCTCTGCCTTATGCTCTGTGGTGCCTTCTGTTTGGGTTTGTAAAATTAGGTGATTTAAGTTGAAGACTGTATCCAACTCAAGCTCCTGCCAGACACGCAGAGTGTATTATGCACCTACTGTATGTCTGGTCTTGAGGGGAAGACCCTCAGGAGTGGAGGCGGGGATCTCCCTGCCAGCCAGCAAAGGGTGAAGAGGGGGGGACAGGATGGTGCCGGGGAAGAGCTTGGCCTGAGTGAGGGCGGGGGGCCCGCAGAGGGCTGTGGGCAGGGACCAGAGCCCAGCGGGGGCAGCGGAGTGACAGCAGAGTGACCTCAAGGGCAGGGCACACCAAGTCAGAAAGGGTGCTGAGCTGCACTCAGCCCCGGCATTTCTGTTAGGTCCTTGCTTCCCCATCCCTGAGGCTCCTTAGAAGGGACGGTCTGAGGATAAGCCTGGGTTTCCTGCTGGTCAAACTGGTGGGGACTCGGAGTGTCCCGTTGGATTAGGGGTAGTACTGTGAACGTGACACTTTCAAACTCACTGGCCGCCAGTCACAAGTATAGCAGGGGAGGCAAGCTGAACACCAAATTAAGGAATAATACAAAACCCGACAGCGTGGGCACCATCTTCCGCCAGGTTTAACCGCTCTGGGAATTCAGGGTCATTCAGCATAATCTGATTCAGCTTCTAGTAACAGATGGACTTTTAACCAACAGTTATTACTTTTGTCAAGTCATGGGACCGTACATTTAAAAAGGGGTGCATTTTGCTGTATGGAAATGATACTGTAAATCTGACTTTAAAAAATAAGGCAGCCTGCTGCAGCCTTCTAGCAGCACCCATGGCTCTGACCTAAGCAGGTTAGGGATTCCCATGGAATTGGTCGCACCTGGGCATTTTGCGTTTCTCGGGAGCCATCCTGTTGGATGTGGAGCTGCCTCAGATACACTCTGCAGGGTGAGAAAGAATCAGGAGATGGTGCTGTGAAGAAGTGGGTTCTGCGACCCCCATGCGACAGGCCACGAAGCCAAATGAAGTAAAAAGCAGCCATCGGGAAAATCACTTCTCCTGGAGAAGACACCTAGTGGCGGGTGGGACCAGTGGGCTGAGATTTAAATGAGAAACGTGGAGACGGGGTAGCCGTGGACTGAAAGGGGCAGCACGCAGGGTGGGTCTCCTCAGCCTGTGATGGGTGCCAGAAGCTGCAGAGGAGGCGTGGGGACCAGGACAGCAGAGTGCTCCGGATTCCTCCAGGTGGAAAAGCTTCCCTACAGTCATGAATGTATCGTCAGACCCAGACTGAGCCGCAAACTACAGCTGCTGCTCAGTAACCACGGCCAGGTGAGAGGGTGTTTGCTTATGGAAAATGGTAGTTTCCAGGCTGCTCGTAACAAAACTCTCCCCCCCAGCGCTAAGGCTGTTGTGGATGCTGTGGACGTAAGCGTGTCTACGCCGAATTCAGACCCCGAGTTCCCTGCCCTCCCCGTGTCCCGGTCATCAGTCCCTCCCTCTTGGAGGAACAAACTGGTTAGGGCTGATAGGATTTGAGATGTCAGTGCCTGTTTTCTCATAAATCACATACTTGGATTTTAGCAGGAATTTTGTGAAAATGATACTTTGACCCCTGGAAGCAATTCTAGTGAATGAAGATACAGACACCATCTCAGGTTGGGGAGACGGTGTTAGGGACCCACAAAGGAAGGCCTGGGTCGGAGAGGCAAGCTCTGCCCTGTTGACTAGGATTCTCTGTTTCATGGAACCCAGCCTGCGGAGCCGACGAGGATGGACCTGCCTAATTAATATATTACTGTTGAGGCAGTGGAAGGAAAGCAGGCTGCGGACGGGGAGGTGAATACCCTTCTGTCTCCTGACCTGGGCAAGGCTGCTCTCATGAGAGTTTACTGTGGATCAAGACCAAGGGCTTGTGGTTTCCTAAGACGTCGCCCCAGAGGCTACAGCTTGTGAGCAGCTTCGAAGCCTGTGGTGGAGGCGGGGGAAGTGGCTTTCCCGCATTCATCCACCCTGCGAACCCCATGTTCCCTTCAACACACCTCTGAGGGGGTCAAGCAAGCACTGAGATCATCTCCCCGGATGACAGGGAAATGGAAACACTGAGAAGAAAGTTTCAGGGGGAAAGCGTGCCCAGAGCTGCTGTGTAAGCAGGGGTCACATGAGGGGAGAGGGGTTCTGGGCAAAGGGAAAGTCGCGTTTACAGAATATGAAATGGTCCTATCTGTCTGGAGAGAGCCCATGGTGGTGGCAGGCGAGGGTGGGAGCAGGAACCGTCCAAGAATAGGAGGCTCGGCCTTGCCTGCCCGGTGAAGGCGTTTGGACTTGACTCTGGAGGCTCTGGGGGTGGAAGGGTGTGAAGCGGGGGAGAGGTGCGATCAGATGTGACTCGCTTTTCGACAGGTCTCCCTGGCAACTGTGCAACGTAAGTTGGAGGGAGACTGGAGTCAGCAGCGCACTGGCGGCGTTGCGCTTGTCCAGCCGGGAGGAGATGCTGAGGGCTCTTGGCGAGGAGCACAGGGGCGGAGGAGGGAGGGCAGCAGTGGTGAGGGCCTTGGAGGCCCTGCATCTGACAGCGAGTTGTTGGTTAGAGCAGGTTCAAGGAAGTTGTCTGGGCAGAAGCCTGATTTCAGTAACTTGAGGAGAGAATAGGAGGTGAGGCAGTGGAGATGGCAAGTCTGAATTCCTTTCTGGAGGCTGAGCTGTGAAAAGGAGGAGGTGAGAGAGAGGAGAGGCGGGAGAGGCTTCCGGGAGAGGGAAGATGGGTGGATCCAGGTCTCCAGGAGGCAGGGGTGCGTGTGCAGGATGCCGGCTAGGGGAAGAAGCGTTCCCTCCCGTGAGAAGGGCCCGAGGGGTCGAAGGGCTGTGGACGCAGCTGAGTTTCTGGATGTAGAGCAGGAATTTGAAGTTTCCTGCTTGACAGCTGGCTTCCCTACGAGGGAGGAAACGAGGCATCTGCTAAGATGCAGCAGGGTTAGAAGTTTAAGAGAACAGAGGAAGAGGGGACAGGCTGTCCTACAAATAGGGGCGAGCAGTACCGAGTGCGGAGATGTGTTTACTGAGGTCAGAGACCGTAAAGTGAGATGTAGGAGTTGTCGGGGTCAACTCTCCCCTTCAATCTGGGCACAGTGTCTTAATCCATAGCAGTGACGCTCACAGTGAAATCTGATTTTATTTTCTGGCAGTAATACTAAATTATATCAAATTATCAGCAGGAGTCGATTAAGGGAAGAGGAGTTGATGTGTGATCTTAGCCAGCCACCCAGGTGTGGGAAAGGACAGGATGGGTGGTTGAGTTGGTCTAGAATTAGTGTTTGGCTGAGCGCACGGAGAGGGTGTTTTGTGAGGGTGGAAAAGTAAAGGCCCGGAAGTGGCCTTGGAGGAGATGGCTGCCAGGTGGGGAGGAAGGAGCCACTTCCGCCTAGAGCTGTTAGGACAGCAGTGTCCTGGAGGCCCAGCTATCGCGGAGGATTCGGGGTTGATGGGGGCAGGGTCATCTGAGAGGGCATCAGGGAGCCCACGGAGGTATGGGAAGGAGTGAGATAGTGACCGGGGAGGCGGTCGGGGTGGCAGTGGCCCAGGAAGACGGGACAAGGAGCAGAGATGGAATCACTGGCTTTGGGGTCCTTATCAGTCAGCTCTTGTCAGCTGTTCGGCTGGGGCAGGCTTTGGTCCCTGGAGATGTCCCAGGCCAGTGATGGCAGCCAGACATCTTCAAGAGACAGTACAGTTTCCGACAAGGTTCCAAGAGCACCTTGGTGAAAAGTTGTCCTGGGCCACAGGGTTTATACCCCAAGCTGTTGAGGGGCTTAGTAAGTCCAAGGACTTTCATTCCCCTCTCCCCCCACCGCCCCCATGTTTTCTCTGTTTTATTTCAATAACAAAGAGTAAAGTCAGGTTTAATGTATTTTTAAAAGCTTTATTAAGATAGAATTAATGAACCATTACAATTCACCTATTTAAAATACACAATTCAGTTTTTTTTTTTAGTATATTCAGAGTCATGCAGCCATCACCACCACAATCAATTTTAGAACATTTTCATCGTCCCCTAAAGAAACCCCTTAGCAGTCACTCTCCATTCCCCCACAGCCCTAGGCAACCACTAATCTACTTCCTATCTCTGGAGATTTGCCTGTCTGGGACATTTCATATAGATGGGGCCTTCACTTTTTGCTGTGACCAGTGGCCAACAGAGCAGACCAGAGGGACTAGCCCTGTGAGGGACAGTACCCACCTAGATAAGGACAGAGCTGGGGTCCAGGCTCCTGGTCCAGTGCCTTTGGAGAGGAGAGGAAGGAAGCTTGCATGAAGCTGCTGGCAGATTCTTTTTAAAGGATTTGATTCGCTGCATATTCCAGAGCTACTGATAACCACAGTCTATCGTAGATTTTATCAAAATACAAAATTTGCTTTCTATCTCCTACGCCTGTTCTAAATCTACTTTTGGAAAGATTTTTGGAAGTAACTACCTTCTGCCTAACCCTGCCTTTGTGGTTACCTTAAAAACTCTCTCGTCAGGCAGGAAAGCATCATAGTGAGGAGCACATACTCTAGAACCTGTCCTGGTTTGAACCCCAGTTCTGCTATTTCCCAGCTGTGTGACCTTGGGCAAGTTACCTAACCTCTCTGTCTCAGTCTCTTCATCTGTGAAATGTATATAGCCATAGTACCTAGCTCATAGGATTATTGCGAGGATTGAATGAGTTAATACATTGAAAATGTATAGAAAACTGCCTGGCAGTAAGTTCTTTGGGCATTTGCTTTGATTATTATCTGAGATTCTTAATGGTTGTGAATTCCTGCTGGCCCTTATTTTTAGTCAAGGGTGGGGGTGAGAAGGGAGACTGACCCTTGTCAGGAAATATGTATACCTATGACCTTGATTCCTGGCCTCCCTTACTCATTGATTTATGCAAGTCTGAGTTAGAGACTATGTGGAATTATGGAGTCTGCTGACAGAAGTCCAATTTCATTGTCAAGACAAGACGATTTTGATACCGGCAAATACAAGTGTTGACCAGGTGGGGCTTCTCATCATAGCCCTACGCTTTCAGTTCTGTCTTCCCCAGTTCCGCCAGTGCTGGGTCCATTGTGTTCCTGTTCTCCAGCCTCGCCTCCTGACAGCTCCGCCAGGCTGCCCTCTCGCTTCCCCCCATACCTGGTGTTTCTAAACACAGGATGCTTGGAGACAAATATAAAACAATATATTTTTAAATGCTGAATTAAATATATTTCATTTTGTCTGCCCAACACAATTAATAGCCTCCTTCAAGAAGGAGTTTTCTTAAAAATCCTGTGGCACTTAGCACTGGATATTCAATACTAGTTACACCAAGTTGGATATTGAGAAAAATCTGTTTGCTTACAAAGTATGTGAGAAATTTGTTCTCAAGTGTGTAAGCATTTTTCGTATGGCACAGGTTTTATTAATTTACTAAACAAAGCCCTTTTTATTTATTTATTTTTTAAAAAAATTTATTTATTTATTTATTTATTTATTTATGGCTGTGTTGGGTCTTCGTTTCTGTGCGAGGGCTTTCTCCAGTTGTGGCAAGCGGGGGCCACTCTTCATCGCGATGCACGGGCCTCTCACTGTCGCGGCCTCTCTTGTTGCGGAGCACAGGCTCCAGATGCGCAAGCTCAGTAATTGTGGCTCACGGGCCCAGCTGCTCCGCAGTATATGGCATCTTCCCAGACCAGGGCTCGAACCCGTGTCGCCTGCATTAGCAGGCAGATTCTCAACCACTGTGCCACCAGGGAAGCCCAACAAAGACCTTTTTAAATGGCTAGTGCAAGGGTCACCTTCAACCCTGACTGATCCAAATATACAACCTAAACTAATGAAAAGGGCAAGTCAGTTGGTGGCCCATAGCTGAGGAAGGGGCATGTGCAGTGATGCTCAAGGATGACAGATGGTGGGGAGCACCTTCCCATCAGAAGAGGTACCATCTTTCTTGATAATTTGAGTGGTGGTTACAGTGACTCCATGTTGTGTTTTCAACAAAGCAAGATGCTTTTTCACTTCTGAAGCCATCTCTAAAGATATTAAAAGAGGCTGCCCTTCAGAATTATTAATGTAGTAAATCTCTAACTTTAAATTTGGGGGAGGTAGAGGTTAGTACTGCATAGCTCAGTCACCAGGTACTTAGCACCCAATGCATGGCTGGAATCCAGTTTTAAGTTCTTTGAGGGACAGGAAAAAAACTGTAAGGCATACTTCCTGAACCCAACAAGCTTACTTTACAGTTTAGAGAGACAAGACAATACACAGAAACCAAATGATGAACAATATTAGGCAGTGCATGTGTAAGAGCTAAATTGGAAGAATTCCAAAGTGATATCAAGGGTCGTCAGGGAAGGCTCCAGAGGAGAGGACAGACTTGAGCTGAGCCTGGACACTGGTATTCAGATGACCCTAGAGAGAGAGAGAGGGCTTTCCTGCTGCAGGACTTGACCTGAGTGAGCAGGAGCTTGGCGCTGGACGTGGATGTGGTGTGTTCATGACCCTGAAGTCACTGGCCCCACCAGAGCAAAGAAGCATCTTCAGATTTATCCTGTGGGTTATGATTCTACTCCTGTGACCTTGGCCTCCACCCTCATCCTCTCCCAACTCTTCCAGCATCTGCCAAACAGCAGGTTCTTTGAGGCTCGGCGCACCCCTACAGGGTGCCAGCGTACAGGGCATGTTGAGAGCATGCCATGTGGGATCCCAGGTGTTCACGGTTGAATCTGCTTTCCACGTCCAGTTAGGGTCCAGGTCTGAGAGCTGAATCCAGCCTCATGAGGTCAGCTTACTGGCGGACTCCATCACTCTGCCTTGACTCTTGGCTTCCTTTTTCCTCTTCACAAAGCACCTGATTTTGTGGATCCACAGGTCCCCAAAGGAACTGACCAGAACTGGGCTCAGAAGCTCTATGACCGGCACTCCGGCAGCCAGCACTTCCAGAAACCCCGCATGTCCAACACAGCCTTCATTGTCGTCCACTTTGCAGATAAGGTGGGTCTCCTTTTGGTGGGCCTGGTGCTCCGTGAGCCCCGTCCAAGGTGGACTCGGGGTTCCTGGGCTAAGAGGGAGCTGACCTTTGAATTCATAGGGCCTGGAGTCTCTTGGGTGGGGCCTTGTCTACTCTCCTGGAGCCTGAGAGAGAAAAGGAAAGAGTGGCTCTTCTTCAGGTAGCTCCTTTCCCAGCAGCTGGCGTAAACTTAGAATTTCTCTACTTGGATTGTGTTCTGTGTGTGCTAGCCCAGTGCTTCTCAAATTTTCATGTGTGTGCAGGTCACCTGGGGTATTGCTCAAAGGCAAGTTGTAATTCAGTAGATCTGGGGTGAGGCCGACAAGCTGCATTTAGAGCACCCAAAGGAAGCCTTCTATTAAAGGCCATCTTACAGGAACTCCTTTTTAAAACAATATGGTTTTCTGCAAAATGAATATTCAGCTCCCTCTATGTAAACCCTGATCACATCTTGGGTTTGCATTTTGGATGAGAATATCTGTGGGTTTCCCATGTACGCACAGCTCTTTTCAGAAAACACTGTGGATGAGCTGAAACTACTGGAGAAGCTGCTGAGGGTCCCCGGGTCAGGCTGGAGCACTAACTACCGTTTCTGTTTCCTGCCGTGGCTCCAGGTGGAGTACCTTTCAGAGAGTTTTCTGGAGAAAAACAGAGACACGGTGTACGAAGAGCAGATCAACATTCTGAAGGCCAGCAAGGTAAAGAGCATCAGAAGCAGGGAAACAGAGGCGGAGTGTCCACGGCCAGAGCCGGACAGGGTGTGGTTGGTGGTGTCCCCACTCTGGAGGGGCGGAGGCAGAGGTGCGGGGTGGGGGGAGGTGAGGGGTCTGTAGGTTATTTCAGTCTGAGAATTTGAGAACAGCCTGATGGAGGGAAGAAAGCAGGGGATGACAGAGGTGACTGGGAAAGATACCAGCTAATGGAAGGACAGGGGGGTTGGGGGGAACAGGAGAAGTGACAATCCGGAGAGACGATGGTAGGTATAACTGTGAAAACATTGCTGGCATCCATCGGATCATCTGTCCTCCATCTCCTACGTGCAGATGTAAAAGTACTTAAACCCCTTCAAATCCTAGTATCGGTGCGTTTAATTTCTGCTTAGCAGTCTGTGGAACTTCCCTATGGCCAGAAACTTAAATGGAATAATAGGATTCAAGGGACACTTAAATGTACAATTTTGGAATGTTACTTTCTGTTATCTCCGGAATTTCAGTTATTTCCTTCTCAGGAGCATGACAAAAAGATAGCCAATATTGTGTCCATTCTACAGGTAGAGGGAACAAGGCACTGATTCACCTAAACAAATATTTGTTAAGCACATACCTTGTGAGGCACTGCCCCTAAATGCACCTTGTACAAAGGTGAATAAGATAGATTCTACTCTCTAGGTGTTTATGTTCTAGTGGGCTGTGAGTGGGCAGAAAAACAAGCATACAGTACCTGAAAAGAGAGGAGGTTTGGCTGGGGTGGGGGGGTGCGGGGAGCGCGAGCCCCGCCGTTACAGAAAGCCACCTCGCAGGTGGCAGGTGCCGTTGCTGGCTTCAGCCCTTCAGAGGGAACCCAGAAAAGGACTCTCCAGGATTTACGAGGCTTTCTACCAGACCACATGGTACTGAACTCACTGCAGAGGCCTGATAACACTAGAAATGGCAGATTAATTTCTCTTTGTGATAAGCTTTAGATGAATGCAGTAGGGTGAGATGATGGAATGGAGAAAATACACCCCGCAAAATGGACCCAGGCACCTAAAGCAGTAAATCACGTGGTCCTGAGGCCAGGGTTTTAGGGAGGATTTAAGTCAGTACCAGCAATTTGGGCGGCCCGGGGCAGACCCCGGCCCCGTGTCATCTCCCAATATCTGGAGCATCAGGGAATTAGTCGTCACTAAGACAAATTTGCTTTGGGTAAATGTGCATGTCAGTCAGTGCAAGATTAACCCCTCGGCTTGCCAGGTGTCCAGCCCTCTAATGCATGGTGGTTAACATGACTTTTTCCATTCTTTGCAAGGGAGGTGGGGAACGGGAGAAAAGCCACAGGGAGAGAGTAGAAGTGGATGGTTTGAGCCCTGAGGAGCACGTGTCCTCACTGTGTGCGTCTTAGAAGTTAGACGCCTGTGACCTCCTGTTACTGTGACACTGGCCTTAGAGGGCTGAGAAATTTTGTTACAAGTTTCTCCTTTCAGGTGGGAGCACAAATGAGGGGCATGCAGCGTCTGGTTCTGCCATTAATTTTTGTCTTAATTGGGTGTCTCTTAGGGATCCCAGAATCTAGAAGGGAATCTCTCACACTCTCTCTCCAGCAGATCATCTGTTATTAGTCACTGAGATTTTTTTTTCTTATTTTTATTTAACAAACTTTATTGAATATTTGTGTGGTATGTAGTGGTAACAAATGTATGTAGTTAACCTCACAGAACTTACAGTCTAGTGAAAAGATATAGAGTTTAATCAAAAATTTTGGTAATGCTGTGAAGGTCAAGAAGAAGGTTCTATGGAAAAGACTAATAGAAATGTGCTGGGAGTCCCCAAGGTCACCCCCAAATTGAACCATTTGCTAGGAAGACTCACAGAACTCAGCATATTGTAGTACTCATGGCTATGATTTATTACAGCAAAAGGATACAAAGCGAATCAGCAAAGGGAGAAGGTGCATGGGGTGAAGTCCAGGGGAAACCAGGTGCAAGCTTCCAGAGTCCTTTTCCGCTGGAGTCGCACTGAATATACTTAATTCCCACAGCAGTGAGTTGTGATGTTGCCTGTGACCTGTCTACCAGAGCAGCTCACCTGAGCCTGGGCATTTAGGGTTCCCTACTGAGAGTCAGTGACGTGGGCACCCTTTGCCTAGCACATACCAAAATTCCAGACTCCCAGAAGGAAAGCAGGTTCATTCAGCATAAACCATATTGTTTGCATAAACAGTTTAGGCTCAGTGAACCATTCTTATCAGGGACTGCTGAAAATCCTCTCAAAATCCACATTTCCAGACACCAGCCAAGGGTCAACCTTGTAAGCAGGCCTTTCTAGGATGGCAGTCTCAGGCCTGCCATGTTAGCTCTTTTCTAAATAGGGATATCATTGTAGATTGGGTTTTTATTAGAAATGAAATATAGGCTTATAAAAATTCAAATAGTATAGAAATATATAAAATGAAAGTATTCTCTCCCATTCCTGACCTCCCTTTTCACGAGTTCCCATTCTGATGATACAAACATACTGGTACATCATTTTTAAGATTGAAATGGGGACTTCCCTGGTGGCACAGTGGATAAGAATCCACCTGCCAATGCAGGGGACATGGGTTTGATCCCTGGTCCGGGAAGACCCCACGTGCCGCGGAGCAACTAAGCCCATGCGCCACAACTACTGAGGCTGCGCTCTAGAGCCCGCAAGCCACAACTACTGAAGCCCGTGCGCCTAGAGCCCGTGCTCCGCAACAAAAAGAAGCCACTGCAATGAGAAACCTGTGCACCGCAACGAAGTGTAGCCCCCGCACACCACAACTAGAGAAAGCCCACACGCAGTACCGAAGACCCAACACAGCCAAAAAAATTTTAAAAAAAGATTGCAATGAATTGCATTATACATTGTCCTCTCTAATTTTTCACTTACCATTGTATCTTGGCCATCTTTCCACATGAGTACATATCCACTTCTTTTTTTAAACAACTGTTGGTATTTTGCTAATTCAGATAATACTGCAAGGAATGCCCTTTACATATATCTTTGCTTACTTGTATAGTTATGTCTGTAAAATTTTAGAAATGGAATTGACGGTTCAAAGAATGTGCACTTCAAAAGTCTAGAGTTATTGCTAAGTTGGAGTGTAAAATAGGTCTGTGATCTACTCTTAAATGGTACCAACTCCTTTCTCTTCCCTGTCCACCTGCCACAACTCTAGCCTTCCCCTTCACCAACTAACATTTCTAAAGAACCAATGACCTTGTTGTCAGACCCTTCCACCCCCATCCCAGCAAACCCTCAGAGGTGCTGTGATGGTGGCCAGCAGTACTCAGAGATGAACCGAGAGAGGCTTCTAGGCCCACCAGACCCCAGCAGGAGGAGGGAGCGCTGAGAACTCTCCACCCTGGACCCATTTCAGACATCCCAGAGGATGGAAAGCAGAGATCGACACTAGGTCACTATAAACCTACAGATGGGATTTCCACAGACTGCAGCTACGAATCAGAGTGATCAGAAATGTGCTTTAAATCATTTGGACAGATGGACACCTCTGGCGACATCTGTCATTGTAGCATTTTTAAAACTCATAGTTTAAAATGAGCCTCTATCATTTTCTTTAATTTTTTTTCACAGTAGTCCCACAAGGTTTATGTTTCTAAGATGCACTTAAAAGCAGAGAGAAAAATAAAGACCTGGAAAGATGCAAGCCTGTGGTATCCAGTTAATGCCCAGTTTTTTTTAATTGGTTTTCTTCTCACTAAGCATAGCTAGATCTTAGATCCTGTAAGTAAATCCATAGTTTTACTTAAAGCATTTTTATCTGGGGGGAGACCTATTAGCTTTTTTCTTTTGTGAGGCATCCCTGATAAGAAATTAACAAATCATTGTGAAAAATTAAGCAGTATTGGGATGGAAGACTACCACATACCCTATCAGCCAAAAGGATGTTTGAAGAACTCCCACTAAGAGCAGCCAGATAAAACGGTGTTAATGAGAATGTAATTAGTAAAGCCAGTTATATTGCCTAAGAGGCTATAATATAGCTAATTGCTTTCTCAGCTATCAGAGAGCTATAAATAGAGACTTAAGAGATGCCTCTTTAAAATATGATTTCAGGTTAACAGACTGATTTGTTTTAGATGCTAAAGGTGGAGGGTTTTCCTTCTTAGTGTTTATTGTAAAAAGCAATATTTTATCAATCTGAAAAAAAAAATCTCAAAAGGAGAATTTTTTTCTTCTGGAGATTTCCTCTTCTGGGGCAGTGCTGAGTGTAAGTCAGAGAGATGGGCAGTGGGTCCAGAGTTTATGCCAGCAGGTGCTGGGCAGTGAGGGCCACGCTGGGCCGTGTTCCTAGGCAGGCAGCCATGGTGCCATCTCTCCACGCCATCCCAGCGGAAGGGATCTCGAGACCAATGTGGTCCAGAGGCCAAGTAGACGATATTAGCCCAAAGCTGCCTACCCTGGGCCGTGACAATCCCAGAGGTCCAGGAGTCAGGATGGAGTAGCTCCAACAAGGCCCAAACTCTGTCTCCCCCCATCTCTGTTCTCCCTCAACTTCAGCTCGTCAAGGGTGACAATGCATGCGTTCCATTGCTTTCCGTGCTGCTAGCTTCCTTACAGGTTATACACACATTTCATCTTGAGCAAACGCATTTGCTTTAAATTTTTTCTTAATTTATTTTTTATATAATAGCCTTTGAGTCAACATACTATATAACATTTGCTTTTAAGTGTTTTTGGAATGCTTGCTGTTTAAAATCAGTTTTTACTGGTAGTTAAAACGCCTCTGCCAACATTTAGAATAAATAGGTAACTATGTAAGAGAGAACTTTAGTCAGTAAAACAATATAATCATTCTCTGCAATCCAGGAAGGTCCCCCTTTCCTTCTTTAAACAAATAAAGTGCTGAAACTTTTCCTCCAAAAAACAGAATATTTCTTACCTAAAAGTTCGAGATTTTTCCCCCCCCCCAGAGGGTAGCATTTACCAATTAAAAGAATTGAAAAGAAAATGTGTTTGTTACTTTGTTTACAGCCGTAGCTTTTAAAGATAAGATTCTAGACAAGAGATTCCAATCAAATGGTTATTATAGTGTGTCTTATTTTAGTTTCACATGTCTGTTTTAAAGAAAAGATATTTTATGTTCATATAAATGGAAGTGAATAGGTGTGATTGCCAAGGTAACAGCTATGTATATACCTGTAACTGACATTTTTCTTAAACTGTCAAGTGGTCTTTAGAAAGTGTTTTCATACTTCTTTTAATCCCTTTTCAAATAGATCTGCCTCAGGCTTTTAAAATCTATATATAGACTTGAATAGCAGAGGACTGGAAAGCCAGTACCTGTGGACACTTTGAAATAAGTGACAAATAGTATCAGGGAAGTACTTGGTTTGTTTGAAGGTTTTATCTAAGTGTTTTCAAGACTGAAGGGAGTAAATTTTTAGAAAGGCCCAGGTGGATCGTGTTTCTGAGGGCTGCCCTAAGACGAATTGTAGTACTTCCATTACTGGTCGGTCAGCTGGTAAATAGACTTTCCAGTCACTCTAAGAGCAGAACTGGAGTTAGTCAATTAAAAAAAAAAAATTTTTTTTTTTCTCTCACTCAGAAATGTGTTCCTTTGCGTGAATCCTTTTTCAAACAGGAGCTTGGTAACTACTTTTCATTGAGACTTGGGGTTTATTTACAGCTGGGACACTCCTGGGACAAGGAGGTCCCTGTCTGGCCCAGCCCCCTTGTCCTGGTGGGCGGGCTGGGAGTGAGGTGGTGGAGTATTAACTTGCCTGGTCTTTTACTACTGCCTGCAGCCTGAGGTTGAACATGGTGCCTGTCGGTCTTTCAGTCCTGTGGTCAAATTAGATGTCTCTGTACGTTTACTGAGTTTATAATACAAATTCTGTATAGAATGTAAAGCCTGCCCCTCCTCCCTAAAGTCCCAACAAACTCATCTTCTTCTCCATCCCAGGGACCCTACCACTTCCAAATGCAGTCTCAATAGCAGGGACCTACAATTAAAACATAACTTTTAAAATAAAATTCAAATTCTCCAGACTAAACCTTGGTTGTTCCCAAATTATAGCACAGTGCCAGTGTAGATTAAAATCTGCCTTGAACAGAAGTTTTCCTTTTTTGTTCTTAAGTTATAAATCCTTTAATATGTCAAATTAAAAAAGAAAGGCATAGCTTTTCTGATTGAAGCAAGAGAAAGGGGCTTACGTTTTAAAATACTCTTATAATTGAATCCGATTTCAAAGTTCCTCCTGTGGTTCTGATACATGCTCCTGACCTTAGAAGTTAACAGATTTTTCACAGAAAAAGCCACTACTAACGATTTCAGTACATTAGACCCCTTAAACAGTGTAGTCATGCAGTTGGTAACTTCTACCCAAGACTCAAACATCTTGGAAGTCTATTTCTGAAAGTATATGAATTAGAATAATGTAATCAGTTTATATATTGTTTAGACTTGGCAGACTGAATCACTGATGTCTTTAGAATGTGAACCTGGCTTCAGCCTCCCATTAATTATTTCCCTATGGAAATTTCTAGGTGCCACTCTGCCTGGGCACCTGACCTTTTCTCGCGTGTGCCTTGGCTCTCTGGCACCAGTTTACAGAGTCCCCATGCCTGGGCTGTCCTCTCCCCGCACGCCTCCAGCCCCTACCCCTGTTCTCAGTTAATATGTGTGATGGTGGCTCTCTGCCATGGGCAGTGAGGACCAGCAGGTCTGTAAACGGGGTTACTGGGTATGGTTTGGATTTAGAGAAAACTGGCTGTGGGGTAGAATGTGTTTGTATGAACGTATGCCTGGAGGTAGGGCACTCGAGTTTTGTAGGTGACTATAGTGACCCAGGAGAGAGCTCAGGTAGACCTGAACCAGGGCAGCGACGTTCTGGTTGATCGAGAAAGGACTGCTGAGACTTAACCATGGACAGAACTTGGTGATTGATGGGGATGAGAAGTAGGGTGATGGCAGGATCTCTAAGCTAAATCTGGGAAGACAGCAGGTGGCGGTGGTTTGGGCCATGTTGCATTTGGAGTTTCCAGTGGAACACCCAGAGGGGGGAGGAGCAGGATATTCAGCAGATGGTTGGAACTATGGACCGTGGTAGTGGAAGAAAATCAAGATGGAGAGATGGGCTTGAAGGTGATAGTTGAAGGCATGGGCATGAAGGATACTGTCCAGGGAATGAGTGTTAGAAAAATTAAGTGGTGAGGATGCAGTTTTGGGGATCAGCAACTCAAAGGAGAGAAGTGCAGAAGATGGACCAGTGAAAGGTGCTGGGAAAGAACACATTGGGAAAAGTAGGCAGAAAGTCGGAGGAATGTGGACCTGCTGAATCTCAGGGAAGAGGTCTTCTGAGAGGAGGCCCAGGTCAGTGCTTCCAGCCCTGGCTCATCCATTAACCAACAGCCCTGGGCGAGCTGATGCCGCCCGCCATGGTTGCTGTGGGGCGACTGGGGGTTGAAGCAGGGTCTGGTAGGTCCCTCCTCCCAGAGCTGCTCTTTCCTCACCTGCCACAGGAAGTTGAGGGTTGATCTTTATGGTTCTTCCAGATTTAAATTCTATGATTCTGTTTCCTCTTCAGCTCAGAAATATAACTTCCTCAGGCATCTGTACTTTCACAATGTAGACAGATTTTTCATATATATATATATATATATATATATATATATATATATATATATATATACACCCAATAAAAATAATAAAACTAGATCATGTGTGAGTGCTTATTCTATGCCAGGCACTCTCCTCTGTACTCACGTGGATTATCTCCTTTAGTCTTCTCTTCAGCTCTCATCCTCCATCAAGCGGGGAGGCTAGGAGGCTGTAGGTTCAGCAAGCCTAGGGCTCAGGGCCCAGCACAGACCTCGGGTGGTACCCAGTTGGCACAGACTGAGCCTGGGAGAGGCAGAAACGAGTGGATGAAGTGATCTGGGAAAGGGTCGTGGAGGAGGCAGGGCCGGACCCTGAGAGATGGGGCTCTCGGGACGAGCAGGTAGGAGAAGGGGGTGGGTGTTTCAGATAAGAATAACAGTGAGCAAAGGTGGGAATAACAAGCGTGGTGGTTTATGTGACAGTAAAGTGATCAACTTCATCTAGAGACTCGTACAGAGTGAAGTAAGTCAGAAAGAGAAAAACAAATGTCATATAATATCGCTTATATGTGGAATCTAGAAAAGTGGTAGAGATGAACTTACTTGCAAAGCAGAAATAGAGACACAGATGTAGAGAACAAACTTATGGTTACCAAGGGGGGAAGGGGGGTGGGATGAACTGGGAGATTGGGATTGACGTATATACACTACTATGTATAAAATAGGTAACTAACGAGAACCTACTGTATAGCACAGGGAGCTCTACTCACTGCTCTGTGGTGACCTAAGTGGGAAGGAAATCTAAAAAAGAGTGGATATATGTATACGTATAACTGATTCGCTTTGCTGCACAGCAGGAACTAACACAGCATTGTATAGCAACTCTATGCCAATAAAAATTAATTTAAAGAAAAAAGGTATTATCTGAGAGGGGGTGAGTGGAATCAGATTGCAGAGGCCCCGGAAGGCAGACTCAGGGCATTCAGAATTGGCAGGAGGAGATGGGCGACACCATCGTTATGGGGGCTGTGGGAAGAAAGGTGCAGGGGATGAGAAGGAGCAGAGCCTGGGCCCTGAGGCACAAGCATTTGAGCCTCTCTTCTGTTGGGATTGGGAGTGGCTCAGGGTTAGAGAGTGGGGCCCGGGGCTCCTTTTGTTCCCTCCCCACGTGCAGGCGTGTGGTAGTGGCCTTACAACACTTGATATGACCTGATCTTCACCCTGGTACACACAGTGTATTAACACAGAGGTATTCTTATTTAGTCTCATAACAACTCCATATAATGGGTACATTCTTATCCCTATTTTACTGATGAAGAAAATAAGGCTTAAGGAAGTTCAATAACTTTACAAGACCCAGTAATAATAAGTATGGAAAAATTTAAACAGTTTTCTTAGAACATAGCTACCTTCTACCACACCAGAAGGGAAAGAAGTTTTGCCCATCTTTGTAGGTAAAGGTTAAGTGAGATTGTCTGGGAAAATTACTTTTTTCCTTTCTTTAAATTGAGATAAAATTCTTGTACCAAAAGTTCACCCTTTTAAATTGTGTAATTCAGTGGTTTTAGTACATTCACCAAGTTGTACAACTACCGCCATGCTAAATTCCAGAATATTTTCATCACTCCAAAAAGAAACTCTGTCCCCATCAGCAGGCATTTCACTTTGCCCCTCCCCTCGCCCCTGGCAAACCGTATACTACCTTCTGTCCCCTGGACATTTCCTGTAAATGGAATCACACACTCTGTGGTCTCCTCTGTCCGGCTTCTTTCACTTGGCATATTTCCAAGGTTCACGCAGGTTGTAGCATGTATGAGGACTTCATTCCTTTATATATTTTTTTGAGTAATATTGCACTGCGTGTATTCACCGTATTCTGCTCGTCTGTTCATCAGTTGATGGGCATTTGGGTTGTTCCTGCTTTGTGGGCATTAGGAATAGTGCTGTACGTGTGTAACGCTATTAGGAATAATGTGGACGTGTGTTCCCAGTTCTCGCAGGCGTGTATTGGAAAGCTACTTGGAAAGAGTGTAAGCAGCATAAAGTCCAGGAACTCTTGTTCTCTGTCTTCTTCCTGTGTTTGTTTCTAGTTCTCCCTGGTGGCTGACTTGTTCCATGATGGCAAAGACTCTGCTTCTGCTGCTGCCACATCTTCAAAGATCAGCGTTCGCTCTGCCAGACCCCCCCTGAAAGCCTCCAACAAGGAGCACAAGAAAACCGTGGGCCACCAGGTCAGCCCCAGGCCTCACGGCGGGAGCTGTGGGCCCTGGCACGTGTAGCGGGGCTGCCTCTCTGGAGACGAAGGATGTAGGTGCAGAGTCAGAGGGAGGCCAGAGTGGCCTCGGCATCTGCATCCCCAGCACCCAGCCCGGTCTTTCTGTGCCCTTTGAAGAAGGAAGCTGCGAAACCTTCTCTTGAGGGAACTGGCAGGAGAGAGAAAGAGGATGACTCCAGCCCCACACGATGAGTCTAATCCCTGTGGGGATTGTAGATGTTGCCGGACCACAGACACCTGTGGGCGAGGCCAGAGGTCTAGAGGTGCAGTTGTTGAGGGAGGGGTCAATAGCCTGGGGACCCAGAAACTGAGAAACAGCTCCTGCTGTGGGTTTGCTGTGGAATTTTATGTCCGGTGTGTCTCCCAAGAGAAGAGAGTGTCTGCTGAGCCCCTGGCAACCACTGACCTTAATACTTCGATGGATTCCCAGCTCTGAGCATTTCCTATAAGGCAGTAATTCCCGGGATGCCCGGGCACCACGTGTCAGGGCTCCAGGGCCTCACCTTTAGGACTCATGGGCCTCCATTCGCAGCGATGGTCCCTCTCACGCTCTTAGCGCTTGCTCACCTTATCTCATCTGATCAGGGCACTGAGTGAGACGCACCCGGGCGGTCTCTCCCCACGTGCTTTGAGGAGCCCCGGTGCCGGGGACGTGGGAGGGCCTTGGTTTTGGTCATGCAGCCAGGCAGCTGTCAGAGCTGGAGTCTGACACCAGGTCCCTGGGTGGCCCCCTGTCCTGGGTTAAACAGTAATGATCTAAACAATAAGAGTATTGACAGATACTACCACCAGTCTGTGTGTGCTCCTTTTTGTTCATTATTCAGCCACAGAGCTGAAGACAAATAAATCACCAGTCACTGATCTTTGTCTCCCCAGTTCCGCACCTCCCTGCAACTGCTCATGGAGACCCTGAACACCACAACGCCGCACTACGTCCGCTGCATCAAGCCCAACGATGAGAAGCTCCCCTTCTGGTGAGTGCCAGCCTCTTCGTGTGGCCTTAGAAGTTCAGGTGCAGTGGGGGCAGGCACAGCCTCTCAGAGGTCTGCGATCTTCAGCAGGATGAGTAGCTGATCCTGCACTCCCCAGATGGTTTATATGCCAAATACAGGTTGCACCTGTCTGCCGTCCGCAGGATTCAGGGGGATGAGAAGATCCAGTTCCCCGATCCCCTGTTGCTTTCAGTGGTGTTGAATGTGCCCACGAATCCGAGAACCACTTAGAAGTGTGCCGTTAAATGCAGACATAGTGCGTCTCACAGTGACTGCTCAGTTCAGAGACAGGAGCATGTCCGGAGTGGTCAGGGAAGGCTTCTTGACTGAGGAAACATAACCTCAAGCAGTGTGTCGATGCAGATGGTCCCATTTCTCACATCCCCTCTCCTGCTGGGCTTCCGGAGTTACCCACACTTGCTCACCTTCCCCTCACTCTAACCCAAATTCTGCCACTACTCCTACCTTAAAAATTTTCTTCCATTTCTGTCACCACTCACATGGTTGACCTCACCCAAATCTGGGTAGCAGTGACTCTTCAGTATCTTTGCCATTTCTGGGTTGTGCCAGATTCCAGCCAGCCTTTCTGCAGGCCTGCTGCAGCTGCATTGGCCTCCTCACATTCAACGTGTGGAGACTCAGACTCATTCTTTCCCCCTTGAATGTTTCCTCTTTATTTGGTCTCTGTTGTAGTAAATGGCATAATGATTTCCTGACATCTCATCCACCCACCAAACTTCGTTCTTCCAAACCAGAAACCTGAGGTCTCTCTGGACCGGTGCTGTCCAGTAGAACTTTCTGTGATGATGGAGCTCTTCTATAATCTGCCTTGACCAACATGGTAGCCGCTAGTCACATGTGACCATTGAGTTCTTGCAATGTGGCTGGTGTGACTGAGAAAGTGAATTCCTAATTTCATTTTAATTACTTACAAGTGGCTAGTGGCTACCATATTGGACAGCATGACCCTTGATTCTTCCCTCTCCCTTACTCCCCAGGATCCAGTCATTGTCCAAGTCCCATGGAGTCTACTTGAAAATTTCTCACACTGGTCTCCCTCATCTCTCCCTTCCACTTTGGCCTTGTTTCAGACTCTCTTCATTTCTTGCCTGGAATACTGCCCTGCGCCTTCAGAATGGTCTCTCACTCACCTCTGCAGCCTCTTCTTCTGTTACCCTGAGCCTCCACATGTGCTATTCCCTCTGGCCGGAGAAGGGATATTTTTAAATTTTTCAAGCACTTTCTTCCCATCTTTCTGATTTCCTTTTTGGTCCTGGCATAATTTCTTTCTGTGAAATAATTTATTTTGTCAACTCTGACTCTCAGAATGAATATCTGAACTGCCTTCTGCAATTTGTATCAGTTAACAAAGCTTGACTTCCACTCACAGGAGCCTTGTGCTGAAAAAGGTTAGGAAGACAGCGTCAAATCAGCCTTCTTTGAAGCGTGCTGACCGTTCATTCTTCTCCCTTCCTCCAAGTTTCCGAGACACGCTTAGGAATTCCCCCCGTGTGGCATCTGTTTACCAGCTGCCTCCAGAAGAAAAGAGGCTGTTAGAAACACAGCATGTGTGAAGGACTTAGATTACGTGTGAAGGGCAGGAGCGGCGTGCTGGGCCCGGGAGAGGAGAGTCCAGGGCTGGCACCAGCTCTGCCCCCAGCCAGAGCGACCTTGGGCGGTTCATTCGTCAGACCGGACGCCCGCCACGTGCCGAGTTCTCATGCTGGGTCCCCCTCCCAAGTGAGAGAAGACACTGGGGACTTTCAAAGGGACTTTCTAGTCCTAATATCCCATTTTTCTAAGACCCTCCTTTTCCTTCAGGACCAAAATCTTCCTCCCAATAAAGAAAATGGGGGGAATACAGAACCAAGTCAGAAAGCCTGGATTCTCTGCTACCGGTTATTTGGCTATTCCCAAACTAGTCCTTTACCCTCTTAGTCTCATTTCCTCATCTGTTCATGGTGGTTAAAGAAATAATTATCCTGATGGAAGAATTCAAGGAGATAATGGGGATTATTTGTGACAAGTATAAAAATGTATGCCATTAAAATATATGATGTTGTTGACATTCTGGGAGGAAAGTGCTATATCCCTCCTCCCATCCCCTAAAACCAGGCTTTCTCAACCTCAGCACTCTTGGCATGTTGGCCCAGGGAATTCTTTGCTGTGGGGCGTCCTGTACGCTGGAAGAAGCTTAGCAGCATCCCTGGCCTCTACCCACTAGATGGGAGCATCCCTACTGTTGTGACAACTAAAAATGTTTTAAAGCATCACCACATGTTCCTTGGAGGGCAAAACTGCCCCCAGTGGAGAGCCGCTGTCCTGCACTGAATGCTTTGTTAGCATCTCTTTTATAATAGTCTTTCTCTCTACCTCTTCCTGTATTCAGAAACCATCTGTCCTGAGCACTGGGCTAGGACAGGTGGAATGACAATGAATAAGACGCAGCCTTCATCCTTAAGGAGTGGCCAGCCACAGATAACTGTTGACCACATGGAAGGAGAGACTGTCAGTGGGTCTGTAGAAGCCGCAGCAGCATAGAGACGAGAGGGCATGAAGTGTCCAGGAAGGAGGTGGCCTAGGGTGTGTGTGATCATCTGGGGTGGCTCGTCGGAGGAACTGGCCAGGTTTCCTGAAGGCCAGCCCACTGATCTTAGAAGCGGGCGGTCTTGAGCACCTCGGAGTCCTGCGTGTTGCGTGCACAGCACCGCAGAGCCCCAGGCAGCCTGTGCGGAAATCAATCAGGCGGCGCCATGGGAGGAGGTCTCACTCTGCGTCCAGCAAGCTTCCGGCTCTGCTGAACCTGCACAGTTTATTGAGAGAGGAGAGTATAACCCTGCATTTCAGCAGTTGGACCCTTACATATCTTTGGTAATTTTTCAGTCCAGACTTAGGTGTTGCTTGTCTGCACTGTGGCCCTCCCAAATATAATAGGTGGAAGGGCTGGTCTTCACTCCCAGTTACTGGTAACTAATGCAGGGAGGCAGACTGAGAGAGTTTAACAGTGAGTTTTCTTTATACCACGGAGATAAGATTAAGGTACAGAAGGCTGGCAGGCTTTACATGTCCCCTGGGGGTGTGTGGACAGGGGAGGGTCATGGCAGTATCTTCTTGGTATACTATCTTCTCGGTTTTTTCCTAACATCTTCCTCTCTTTTACATCACTCGATCATTACAACAAACCAGTAGATTAGAGTTGGGCAGATATTCTCAGCTCTCATTGAATGAGTGAGGAAGACGAGGTCCAGAGAGAGTGTTTTGCCCAAGGTGACATTGGCTGTTGGTGGCAGAGCTAAGGCCCGTCCAAGTTCCCGACTTCAGCCTTGCTCGTTTCCCCCACCACGGGGAAGAGGATGTGTGAAGAAGGATGGGATTTTGCTGAGGTCATCAAGAAGCAGGGAAGAATGTTAAAGCTGAGTTCAAAAATTATTTGCCACATACCTTCCTTGGGACCAACTCGGTGTGTGGACCCCAAGAGAAGACGTTTCCCCCAAAGAGCTTCCACAGCACTGCATGGGAGCAGGGGTCACGTTCCCAAGCCGCTCCCCAGCCATCAGACAGGACCTGGTCCAGAGCTGGCATGCCCAGTTTTCACAGACATGATACGGGGGTCCAGAGCAGGAGGAGATGGGGGTGCTGGGGAAGAGTAATAGTCCTTTTAAGGAGGGAAGGGCCTCTTAGTGATAGCTCATTTTTCCACCCAGGAAGCAGCAGGAGGTCCTGGAGGAAGTAGGGGCCCCAGCTAGACCCACAGCTCACAAAGGACTAGAGGTCACAGGTGCTCGCCAAGCATGCTGCCCGTCCCCACCATGTGCAGCACGTTGAACTTGACCCCGTAGTTGTGCCAAGCAAAGGGAAGAAGCCGATGGCCAGTCGAGATCCCGGCTGCAGGGTGCCTCGAGGGAGAGGCTGCTGTGTGCAGAAAACCTTTCCCAAGGACAAGCACGTCCACGTTGCGTTCCTAACTAAGGGCCCAGCTGATCACTTGAGAGGCGAGAGGAGCAGAACCTGTAAACGGCAGAGCCTGCCTCCCAAAGGCCGCCTTGGATCTCTCGAGGTCACAGGCAGCCTTTATGTCCCTCGGACACAGAGCTTCTTATGAAACTGATCACCACCACCAGTATGAAGGTCCTCCTCGGATCCCAGAACTGAGCCGAATCCTGGGGCGGCCTCAGCAAAATTGCAAAGGGGGTGGCATAGTAAGAGGTTCAGCCTGCGGTCTAGTCTCGGCACGAGTGTTTCCTTTCGTCCTGTAAGACCCTTCCACTAAGGAGCTTTTGCTCTGCCTAAAAAAGATGAAATTAACTCCTCTGAGGTAACTGTTGGTATTCAGGACTCTGCAGAATTCAGCGCTTAGTTGTGCCTTACACACTCAAAGTGTTCACCCTGGGGCTGGAGTCATCAGGAAGACTTTATGGACAAGCTGGGTGTCCAAAGAATGTAGGACTTGGGCAGGCAGGGGGAGGCGGGAGGAAGTCAGAGTGAGCCCAGGCCTGGAGGGGGACGAGGGCATCTCCTGGGACGCCGAGCCCTGCGCATTGGAACCAAGAGAGTGCCCGGGGAAGGTCAGCTCGCGGTCTTCAGTCACTTGGAAAATGCCTGCTGTTTCCCCACTACCAAGTGCCCGCTGAGCCCAGGCCACTGCAGGGCACCATCTGCCTCAGTGGACTCCTGGGCCCCTGACCCACGTGCAACTCAGCATAAGAGAGCAACGTGACCAGGGGCCGAGCAGGTCGTACAGATGGGAGGACAGAGAGGGTGTGTCCCATGGACAGATGTGAATCGAGGGCGGTCGACCCCAGGCCAGGTCCTTCCTGCAGAATTCCAGAATCCTGAATGGGTCCAGCTGCTGGGAGAAGAACATCTGGGGCTGTCCGGGAGCGTGGCAGACAAATGTGAGAGGTTGCCTCCTGAGCCCTCTTGGGTCCTAGAAGTAAAGAAGCTGCCATCTGCATTTACCCAACAGGGCAAGTAGGCTGCCCGACTGCCCGGCCAGGTGTGTGCTGAAGCCAGTACAATCCCCAGGATCCAGGACTGAGTCTGGAGGGCCTCACCCCTCCCCTCCCTCCTCCCAGAGTGCAAGGAGCAAGAGGCCCTCGGCTTGTAGCCAAGCTTCAGAACAGCCAGAAAGAAATGGAAACACTTATTCCTCATCCCAAATATAAATGATTAATTCTAGTTCAGCTTAATTCTTTCTCCACGAAGACTCCCTGATTACCCCAGCCAACCTCAACATCTTTCCCTCCAGTTTCTTTCAGCATTTTTACCACCTTTATCACATACTGCCTTGTGGTTTACTTCTTCTATACACTTCTCTCCTCTTCAAGTGTGGATACTCTTAGAAAATCCAGACCATGTCTGACTTTTTATTCCAGTGTCCTACTCAGTATAAGTGTAGGACATACACGTATACCCAGACATACACATACACATATACGCAGAATAAAAACTGGGTTTTCAGTGCTAAACGTAGCATTTTAGGGTGGGTGAGTTGTTGAAATCATGGCTCATATCTCTGAAGGCAGGAAGATAAAGTTCTTCATCTATATGATTCTTAACTGGGCAGCTATCATGATAGTAGCTAAAAACACGTGTGCCCTTATGTTCTGCCAGGTGCTGTTCTCACTGCTCTCATGGGCCATTACATTTCATCTTCACACTAACCCTCTAAAAGGGATACTTCTATGATTCCCACTTGACAGA
Organism: Balaenoptera ricei; assembly: GCF_028023285.1. Taxonomy (NCBI): domain Eukaryota; kingdom Metazoa; phylum Chordata; class Mammalia; order Artiodactyla; family Balaenopteridae; genus Balaenoptera; species Balaenoptera ricei. The sequence continues at coordinate 70,065,739 of NC_082652.1, read as the reverse complement.
TGAAGATACTGCCGTGCAAGGTTATGTTACTTGCCCCAAATCACACATGCAGCTATAAGTGATCACGTCATGATTCAAACCCAGGTCTGCCTGGCCTGAGACTCCCCCTTTTAACTCCGGAGCCAAATAATGCTTGTGGTGCCGAGTGTATATGATTTGGCCGTTGAATTAAGACAGATGCCCCTGTGTATGGAAATAATGAGGGAAGGCTCTGCAGAGGAGGCAGGAATGAGCCTTGGTGGGTGGACAGAATGCAGGGGGCAGAGAAGAAGAGTTTGCCAGGTGAGAATAAGCACGTGCACAGAACTGAGGTGCTGAGATGGCTCGTGTGCTGCCAGTCAGTGTCTTTTAGTCTGTGCTTGGCCCCTGACCTTGAGCTCCAGGGTGCCTGTGCAGGAGGGGTGGTCTCTCCCTCTCCGCTGTTCCATTACTTTGCCGTTGGGAACACTCACTGCTTGTCTTGTGTTTTGCAGCTTTGACCCGAAGAGAGCAGTGCAGCAGCTCCGAGCGTGCGGGGTGTTGGAGACCATTCGGATCAGCGCAGCTGGCTACCCGTCCAGGTACCGCGCCCCCTGGAGCCTGGCTCCGCAGGGAACCCTCTTACGTGCTGTCCCCCCAGACAGAGCCTCCAGAAACGTTCCCCAGCACTGAGGGCTCAAGCAGGGCGCTGACAGACAGAAGAACGTCAGTGTGGGCTGAGAGATACGGGTGTCAACGGTAGCATCCTCCTGGGCAGCTTGTCAGATTCACCGTCGCATTGGTCTGGGTGTCGAGCTGGCTGGAGTTGCCAAGGGGGTTTCTCCTGTGCCCAACTCCTACCTTGTCCTCTTTACCTTTTGTTTGTTTGTTCTTTTTTTAAAAATTTATTTTATTTATTTATTTTTGGCAGTGTTGGGTCTTCGTTTCTGTGCGAGGGCTTTCTCTAGTTGCGGCAAGCGGGGGCCACTCTTCATCGCGGTGCGCGGGCCTCTCACTGTCGCGGCCTCTCTTGTTGCGGAGCACAGGCTCCAGACGCGCAGGCTCAGTAGTTGAGGCTCACGGGCCTAGTTGCTCCGTGGCATGTGGGATCCTCCCAGACCAGGGCTCGAACCCGTGTCCCCTGCATTGGCAGGCAGATTCTCAACCACTGCGCCACCAGGGAAGCCCCCTGTTTGTTCTTTATTGTGGTAAAATACACTAACATTTACCATCTTAATCATTTTTAAGTGTACAGTTCAGTGGTATTAAGTCCATTTATATTTGTACAACCATCACCACTATTCATCCACAGAACTCTTTCATCTTGCAAAACTGAAACTGTACCCATTAAGCACGGCTCACCATTCCCTCCATTGGCAGCCAGCGTTCTACTTTCTGTCTCTATGATTTTGATGACTCTACACCGATGATTCATGGAAGTGGAATCATGAAGTGTTTGTCTTTTAGTGCCTGGCTTATTTCACTTCTCGTAATGTCTTTAAAATTCATCCCTGTTGTAGCATGTGTCAGAACTTCCTTTTCTAAGGCTGAATAATATTCCCTTAAATGTAGAGACCACATTTTGTTTATCTATTCATCTGTCAATGGACCCCTTCACCTTTTAATATAGAATCAAATATATGATGGAAAATGTCATTTCTTTGAGTTAAAAGACTGCTAATCATGATCTAATTTGCATTGTGGATAGGCCATTGAGCCACCCCAGTGTCTGTTGAGGCTGTGCCAAGACCGTGGATCCCCTCTGCTGGACACTGGCCTGAAATAGGGGTGGGGTACAGATAGCGACCAATTAGTGTCCGTGAAATCACGTAAGCCAAACACCTTCTGCCAGGAACTGGAGCTGAACAGAGCACTGTAGCAACCCAGAGCCTGTGGTATTTTCCAGAGGGACCCACCTGTCTGAAGAAGGTCCTCTAAGTGTCAGAAGGAGGAAGGGGCCAGAAATGGGGAGGAGGAGAGGCGGCCCAGCCCCGCTCCTGCCATCTCCACCTGGCACTTTCCCACTGCAGCTGAGGAAACATTCACATGCAGTGGTCAGTTACCCAGAAACAACTTAACCATCAGCGGCTCCCAGATGTTAGGCCTGGGAAGGAAGTTGCCGATGGAATTAGGAATCTGCATTTGACCTGGAAAGTGCGAAGAACTGTCACTAATCTGCAACATCCACGCGGCTTCTCAAAACCCAGCAGGTTCCAGCGTTGCTCAGAATGATCTGCTCCAGCTGGGGGTGGAAGGCTGCCATTCCTGTCTTTCAACCACATCTCTCTTCTTAGAAAACAGACAAGGGGCGTCCTGGGGCTCCATCTCATTTTTGGACCTTGGGGTCTGAACACAACTGGCCGACAGCTCCACGATTAATGAGGTGGGCCGCGCTTGCCCTTCTTAGGTGAAGGCTCTGTGCTCCTCCTTCCTGCCCTGCAGCATCCGCATCAGCCTTGTGACTGAGCGGAAGGGGCTCAGGCCGCGGGCACAGTGGTTCAATCTTGAGTTCAAGTACTGTAGCCTGGCTGATTGGATGGGCTTTCAGTGATGCTCCAAGCACAGGGTTCAGACCAGGCATAGTTTGTCCCACTTAAGAATTTGACAAGGACACTAGGGAGCTGTCGAGCCACTGGTTTTCAAACCGTGTTCTACTGGCAGCCGGGCCCACTCCTGCTCCTGGCTCTTCTCTCTGCTGGGCTCCCAGAAAGGTTTCTTTAATCCCCCTTCTTTAGTCCAGTGTCTCTCAAAACTGCATCGCAACCCGCTAGTGGGTCAGGAAAGCAATTTAATGGGCTGCGGCCAACATCTTGTTTGTTTAACGAAATAACTTCAGATGGAAAACAGAAGGTGGCAGTTTGTGGTAGAAAGTGTGTTGTGGCCTGAGCTCACTTTAGCTGTACGTATAGGTGTGGGTGCTTGCTGATTTAAGATGCACCTTCACCAAGGAGGCCCCGAGAAGGAAGTGAGCCACCCCGGGTCACCAGCTGGTTGTGCTCGGGCTGGGCTAGAATCACCCTGCCCTGCTCTGCCGGGTGGTGGTTGGCAAACGTCTTAACTGCTTACGTCAGTGAAGCGTTTCTTCACTGTTCTTCCAAACAGACGTCTTGGAGGCGTGAGGGGGCAGGTGGGGTCCTGTGGGCTGGGCCCAGGCTGGAGGCCTGGTGTGGAGCTGCTCCCTGCCCTCTCCAGCTTGTAAGTAAAAGACCAGACTGCAGAAGCGCGGCCTGGACTGGAGCCATCAGAAGCTGGTGGTTGGACTTCGGGCTTCAGAGTCAGGCCTAGATTTCAGTGTCAGCTCCCAGACTGCTAGGCTGGGTGACCACAGGCGAGTAAATGAATCTCTCTGAGCCTGGGTTCCCTCATCATTTAGTAGAATGATCAGACCTACTTCATAGACTGTTGTGATAAATGAGGTAATGCATCTGAAGTCTTCAGCACAGTGCCAGGCACATAAGCATTTAATAACATATTTATTCCTCATCCAGATGTGAGCGAGAAGCTGCATCCTTATGGGGTAATTATCTGGGTAGGACATGTCTATATCAGACATTTCTAGCTTTGTTTTTGTGAGATCCTGATGTGCCTGGTCGCCTCAAAAGAGCATTCTGGAGTTCTCAAAACTCTCCAAGCAATAGAAAAGGTCAGTCTAAGAACTGTCTAAAGTACGTCAAAACAGAGTAGAGCTGAGATGTCCCATGTTAAACTGTTGAGGGTCCCTGTGCAGGAAACTTAGGGATCACGGGTCCTCACAAGCACACCTGTGCTGTACAGTGCAGAGGTCTGGAGGTAAGCAGAGAAACCCAGGCACTCATCTTTGTGTGTAACATATAATGGGTGCTAACGGTGGGCCTGTCCAGTGGGAGGCGTGAACATTGGGACCCTGTGAAAATGAGATATTCTAAGGTAGATGGAAGCTTGGGGACCCGTCTCAGTATACAAGGAGCCACCTGTTTCGCCAAGAACTTTCTAACAGAATGAATTGTTTAATAGTAGGACAAATGACTTGCAGAGGGCATGACCCTCTTTTTTTTTTTTTTTTTAAATGAGGTGCGTTTTAATTTATTTATTTATTCATTTTTGGTTGTGTTGGGTCTTCGTTTCTGTGCGAGGGCTTTCTCCAGTTGTGGCAAGCGGGGGCCACTCTTCATTGCGGGTGTGGGCCTCTCACTATCGCGGCCTCTACCGTTGCGGAGCACAGGCTCCAGACGCGCAGGCTCAGTAGTTGTGGCTCACAGGCCTAGTTGCTCCGTGGCATGTGGGATCTTCCCAGACCAGGGCTCGAACCCCTGTCCCCTGCATTAGCAGGCAGATTCTCAACCACTGCGCCACCAGGGAAGCCCATGACCCTCTGTTCTTGAAGAACGTCAAGGAAAGGCTAGAAGTCTTTGAGTCTGACATGCTTAACTGTAGACCATGCTTCAGGCAGAGACCCCTGCCCATCTCTGTCACCTCTGATTCACCCATGGAGCTTCCTCGCAGCCTCACTGTGAAATCAGTCGGAGTGACAGCGTGTGCCACCCACTGGTTTTGCTGTCACAGTACAAAATCATCTGTTTAGGAGGTGGAAGAGGAAGGGGAGAGCGTTTTACTCCTGTGGTCTCCCATGAGTTTTTGTAGCATGAGAAGGTTTTCTTGCCTTCATGGTATCCCTTTCTCCTGTTAATCTGTCCTTCCACAGCATGTCTCACCCCGTATCGAGCATCTGGCTCCATGCTGATTGCTCTGAGGGAATTAAGGATGTAAGGCATGGCCTCTGCCCACCAGGAGTTCACAGTCTAGGAGGAGTGAGTGCTACACGCCTAAAGCAGTTAAAGAACAACTAACTGTTGTAGGTGCAAGTTTAGGAGGAAACATGGCTTCATGGAGGAGGTAAGACGTGAGCTGGGCCTTGAAGGGTGAGGAGGATTCGGATTGATGCGGAGGCAGCGGGAGGTTACTGCGAGTCAGGGTGCAGCGTGAGGTCCAGGTCTGGAAGGGATGGTGGGTTGCTCTTCCCGTCCAGTGATGGGGGAGATCAGCTCAGTGCCTGTTCCCCCAGCTCAGTCCTCCAGTCTTAGCGTGCCAGGGCTGCTTTTTGCCTCATCCAGACAACCCCTTCCTTGGCAGCCAAGAGAATGCATTCCCTCCAAGTCTTTCGATTCATATGGAGAACCACTTCTCCTGCTGTTCATTCCACCTGGCTGCAGGTAATGTTGCCAGTGAAGTGGAGATGCCCACAGACTTGCTGGCCTCTTACGGGGCAGCTGATGGGTGTCTTTCCCTTCCTCCCTAATTGTTTCAGACTTCTTCCCAGCAGATAATTACAAGGGCATCTGTACCTTTTGCTTTTGTAATTGCAAAACACAGTTGGATGTTGGAAAGGTATTGTAGGGAAGGAAAGAAAGCCTGGTATTTTCTGGTATCACAGAAAATGTAACTTAATGCTGTGATTTAAATGTTTGGGATTAGATCCAGAACACTGCCTTCCATATCCTCCTCCTATTTGCTATCTTAGCAGATTTTGCTGAAGGGTCAAAGAGAGTATTTCCTCCCCAAACTGCCATTTGAAATACTAACTTTTGGAAAGAGGCACCATAGTGTTGTGACACTTTTGTTAGTGTTGAGACGGAGTTGAATCATCCATATTATTTCAGTTGGATCCTAACTTCTCCCCACCGCCAAGTTACAGCACCTCGGGTGGCATTTAGTTGGAAGGTGAGTGGTGAGGGGGAAGGGCTGTGGGGCAAACCACCACACCCGTAGTCTCTGACTCTGCACATGGCCTGACTTTCGGTACCTGCCAGCCTTGGTAACCCCGTGGAGTGACCTCGTTGGTTAAAAACAAAATGCTACCTAACTGCTTCATCCAGAAGCCTGGTGTGTCTCTGCTGTGTCTGGGGGTGAAGTGAGTGAGGTTTAACGGATACTGTGTGCCTGTCAAGGTGTTTGCCATTGAAGGAAACACACAGGTGTCACGTGTGCTCCCTCAGTGTAGAGGTGAGCAGTCATTTTGTTGACCTGACTTGAGGAGACCTTCGTGGGACCAGAGGGTCATCACAAAAAGACTTCAGCTTCCTTGGCTGCTGAGACTCAGTGCAGCCAAGTGATTTCACGTGCATGAGCTCGGCAGGCAGCCACAGCTTTGCACAGCTGTCTCCAAAGGAAACTTGAATGTCTTCTTTGATTAGGGGGATTACAACTTTTAACATTTTCCTACGTTTCTCCTACTTCTGTGGCCACAGGGCAGGTATCACTTTACAGGGAAGAAAATGGCAAAGGGAAATGGAACGCATGGTCCAGGGTGGCAGGGACTTGTGATGAAATGTCCAGAGGGCTCTTCCCCAAGGAGCCCGAGCCAAAAGCAGCCCTTTTCAGCTGGGATCTCAGGTTCCTGCGTCCAGCCTACCGACGCCCTGGGTGTGGAACTCTTAGCCCTGTTCTGAAATTAATAGATGCCGGTGCCCGCACAGTCCACCAAGCCAGAGAGGACGAATGCAGAGTTGCCGGCCAGCAGCCGCCTCTGGTGCTCCCTCACCCCGGTCTCAGGCTTCAGTATACCTGTCTGTTTTTATCCCTCTAAGAATTATGGCCCTCTGTGAGTCTGATTCAAAATGAAAATGTATCATTCAAGTTGAAATGCGACAGTAGCTAAGAAAAATGTCCATGATCGCGTCCATAAAGCACCGTGATAAATGCGCTGTCCAGGAAGACAAGCTCGTCCCCCAGCACCTGGCTCCCAGCCCCCCCGGGAGGTGTCTTACGCCTGCGCAGTCACCTGTCTCCCTCCTCGGGGGGCTTCAGAGCAGCTTTGTGTCCTGGAGGAATTGTGAAGCAAATTCCACTTAAGCAAAACAAGCGTGTGGTGGTGGGGGGAGAGGGGAGCTGCTTGAATATGCAGTATTTATATCCTAGGAAAAAAACTCACCGTAACTCTTCACTCTACCTCACAGTCACGTCAGAAAAACTCATTGGTGCTTTCCGAAAAGACTTCCACTCCTTCCCCAGCGTCACCCCCCTGCCCCATAGGGACTAAATAGCATAGGATTGGAGAACTGGATGGAGGCTTGAGAAATTGCTTGGTTCACCTTCCTATTTAATCATGATTAAACAAACAGACACATAGTTACTCGCCTTGCTTTTAAAAATCCTACCAAGAAAGAGGAATGTAGAACTTATTTTGGAGCAAAATAATTTTTTATCTCAGCTCTTCCTGCCCGTAGTTGTGGCCCTTTCTCCCCTGAGCTCTGTGCTCATTTCCGGGGACCAGGGTCTGACACAGGGTTCTTGACCACGGCAGCACATCACGGTCATGTGGAAGCGTTCCCAGAAGCCAGGAGCCGCCTCAGACTCAGAATCTGCCTTCGACAAGATTTCCCAGGTGATTTTTAGATGCATCCTGCCCTACAGCTGTCGCCCAGAGGCAAGTGTTGGCCCCTGGTAAACCGCAGCCACTTGACTGTCTGAGGGCAGTGCCGGGACTGCCTAGATTTGCCTCTGTCCTCACCTAGCATCTCGGCTCCGGCATGGAGCCAGTGGGGAAGGCCTGTGTCTCCCTTCCCCCGCAGTAGGGCTTAGCGACCTTCAGACCCGAGGCCGCCTTGGGGTCTCAGCCTGTGTTCCCCTGAGAGACCCAGGACGTACGTGCGGGATAAAGGGAGAGGCAAATACGGGGTGTCCGTGGCGGGGTGAGCGCCCTGTCACCTTTGCACTGGGAACCCATGCATGAGTATCATCTTTCTATAAATTTGCCTATTCCAGATATTCTGGATATTTCATATAAATGGAATCACACATGTGATCAACATGTAGCCTTTTATGTCAGGTTTCTTTCACTTAGGATAATATTTTCAAGGTTCAGCCATGTTGTAGCATGCATCAGAACATTATTCCTTTATATTGCTTAACACTATTTTATTATAAGACTACACCACATTTTATTTTACCCATTCATTAGTTGATGGACATTTGGATTATTTCCACTTCTTAACAAGTATGAATAATACTGCTCTGAATATTCATGCACATAGTTGTGTATGCATGTATATTTTATTTCTCCTGTTTATACCTAGAGGTAGGATTGCTGGGTAATATGATAACTCTTTACTCTTTCAAGAAACTGCTACTGTTTTCCAGCATGGCTGCACCATTCTACATTCTCACCAGCAATGGATGGGGCTTCCCATATCTATACATTCTTGTCAACACTTGTTAGTGTCTGTCTTTTTTATTATAGCCATCCTAGTGGGTGTCAAGTGGCATCCCACTGTGATTTGATTTGCATTTCTCTGATGATTAATGAAGTTGAGCATCTTTCCATGTGCTTATTGGCCATTCGTATATCTTCTTTGGAGAAATGGTATGGAAATCACTTGCCCATTTTTAAATTGGGTTAGTTGTCTCTTTGGTGTTCAGTTGTAGGAGTTCTTTACATATTCTAGATGCTAGATCCTTATCAGATATATGACTGGCAAATATTTTCTCCCATTCTGTGGGGTGTCTTTTCACTTTCTTGATGGTGTCCTTTGAAGCATAAAAGCTTTTCATTTAGCAAGAGTCCAATATATCTATTTTCTCCTCTGAGATTGTTTGTCCAATCCAAGGTCACAAAGATTTACACCTATGTTTTCTTCTAAGAGTTTTGTAGTTGTAGGTTTCTAATCCATTTTGGGTTAATTTATGTGTAATGTGAAGTAGAGGTCCAACCTCATCCTTTTGCATACAGATACCAGTTGTGCCAGCACCATTTGTTGAAAAGACCATATTGACTCTTGAGGTAGGCAAGATAAGGGGGTATCACCCCATTTTAGGATGACAAAACGGATCCCTTAAGAGTTAAGTGATCAGATTAAATCCTCACAGATAGAAAGGGGTGGAGCCGTCATACCACATGGCCAGGGCTTAAGGATGCCTTCACTTGTGAGTCTTCTACAAAGTGCCCTCTCCTCTGACTTCGGTCTCTTGTGTTCCTTGGAACATTTTGTCCATCCTTGATACAGTTCCAAGGAAAACTCCTGCATCCAACATCATTTATTTCTCCGCTGATTTGTTTCTTCAAAAGCGAGAACACGAGAAAAGTATGGTGCTTGGTGTCCATCATGAAAATTGTTTCTGCAACTCGTATCTAGAGAGACTCTGTTGGTCCTGGTTAACGGGCATCTCAGCATGGCTAAACACCTCTGCCCCACAAATGTCTGTTGGCCCGTGTGTGAGACACTGGAGGGGACCATCCCCCCCGCCCCCGGCCCCCAGGGCTCACAGGCTCCTGAAGGTTCTCAAACTAGAAGAGAAGCATAACCCCGTACGTTCCGTGTCGACACGACCAGGATCTTTGCCTAAGTTGAATGTCACAGGGCCGTGAGGTGTGTCCAAGTACAGGTTGACCCACCTAATCCTGACCTGAAAAGCCCTGATGGATGCGTCACCTTTTTCTTAGGGGTCCTTGTGATAACCTGACATGCCATCTTCAGGGATTCCTCTTGTGGCCTGATGTCAGAGAAGCTGTGTGACTTAGCCTCATACTCTGGTCTTACTGGAGAGACTCAGAGCTTGTCTATGCCAGCCAGCCCCCGCATGAGGAAGCCTGTCCAAGAGGAGGAAGCAAAGTGCTGCCCCCCTTGCAGATCCACCCCATTGTACACACTGGTCCACTGGGGCCCTGCAGGCAGGCGTGTTCTTCTGTGGGCGTCCCCACGTGTAGATGTTAAGTACAGTATCAGGCTCCAGATGGGAACTCAGTCAAGCAAAACATCACCCCACGGCATGTGCTCCACCACACACTGTCTTGAGGCCTGAGGAGCTTGTAACGAGGAAGCACCTTTCCAGACTGGTGGGCTCTGCTGAACCCTTGCCCTGGGGCAGCTCATCCACCGTGCCTGCTCCCACTTCTTCCCAGGAGCCATCACAGGTCCTGGACTTTCCCCACACCCAGCTGTGACCGCTCTACCGGTGGGCATGCCTGCTCACCAGCAGACCAGAGACACACAGGGTGAAGTACGCCTCTATTTCGGAGAAAACACGATATTAAAGTCTGGGACATTCAGCCAGACCCCTGGCATGCGAGTCTGAATCCAGAAAGAATGGGGCTGAGTGAGTCCTGTCTGTGAGGTCCCTACGACTCCACATAGCCCAGGGTTGGGGCCACAGTTGAGGCCTGGAATACACTTAGGATGGGAGCTCTTCTCCCACTGCTAATATGGAATAGAATGGAAGAGCAGCTGGGCCCAGGGTGGGCGTAAAAGATACCCCCAGGCCATCGAGCCACAGAGATGCCTGGGAGAGGGTGTCTCCAGGGCCACCCAGCAAGGGTGGGGGGACCGGGAGGAAGCAGATTCACACTGCGGAGGTGGATGGCATTCGTGGTCCATTGTTCTTAAGGTTCCTTGGGCTAGAACTATGTGCTGTAATACACATTCCACAAATGTTTGGGGGCATTTTTGCATATCTTGATGAATGGGGTGGTGGGTAACGGTGGAAAGATGCTCTGTGTCCTGTGTCCTGGGGAACTGTCCCACACACTGAGGAAGTGTCTGCCCCAGAGCCATTCCTGCCCTCCTTGAGAAACTCTGGTAGAGAGAAAAGTTTAACCCTGGGTTCCAGCCATTTTAAAGCTCAGAAAATACCAAGTTTTTAAAATGTAGTAAGTGACTGCAGGTAAAGATACCATGAATGATAGGTGCTGGGAGGTTTAAAAAAAGTATCAGAAGACGTATCCGAGCTTGGCCGAAGGAGGCATAAGTCCAGCAAAGAAGCTAGCATGTACAAAAAAATATCCACAGTACAACACGGAAAGCTTTGTGTCCCACAGGGAAACGGGAATACTTCAAATACTATGAGAGAGAGAGGTTTCATGGTACATAAGCTCCAGGAGAAACCTTGAGTACCTGTGGTGATAATAAGCGGTCTTTCCTAACTTTTACATGGGCACAGAAAACCTCCATCCAGATGCTCCTGCCAAGTCAGAAAGTCTTGTTAAGAAATTCTACTTTTGGAAAAAGAATCACATATTCTATTTAGATTCTCTTGGAAGGTTTTCCTCTTACGGATGAGGGAGCCTTTCCTGTGAAGATTTCATTTCTTTTTTTTTTTTTTTTTTTTTTTTATTGTGTTGGGTGTGATAATGGTATTGTGGTATGTAGGAGAATGACTTTCTTCCTTCCTTCCTTCCTTCCTTCCTTTCTTTCATTTTTGGCTGTGTTGGGTCTTCGTTTCTGGGCAAGGGCTTTCTGTAGTTGCAGCGAGCAGGGGCCGCTCTTCATCGCGGTGCGTGGGCCTCTCGCTATCGCGGCCTCTCTTGTTGCGGAGCACAGGCTCCAGATGCGCAGGCTCAGTAGTTGTGGCTCACGGGCCTAGTTGCTCCGCGGCATGTGGGATCCTCCCAGACCAGGGCTCGAACCCGTGTCCCCTGCATTGGCAGGCAGATTCTCAACTACTGTGCCACCAGGGAAGCCCAAGATTTCATTTCTAAGAGCACAGAGGTCCACAGTAAAGGGAATCCACAATTGATTCTGGGTCCTTTGGTGAAGGACACATACATGCCCGGACCCTGTTGTGGTACCCCGCGAGGGGAGTGCCCACCCAAGCCCTTCTCTGTGGACGGGCTGCTTTCTGCAGCATCCTCCTCCCCCATTGGTGTCACCTTGATGCAGGCATCTGAGGAAGCCTTTTAAAGAAAAGGAGCAGGGCTTGGATGGGAAGGGAGAGTAACTTAGGTCTTTAGGAAGCGTTGCAGCTTTCCAAACCCTCCACATCTGTGAACTCACTGGCTACTGAAGTCCTGGGAGGTACTCGTGAGGTGAGTGATGTTCTCTCCACTTGCAGACGGGGGAGGTGAGGTGTCCAGTCTGCGACTTGCCTAAGGTCACACTGCCAGTCAGTGTCAGAGCGGGCTTCTCTGCTCCCGTCCTCCAAGTTTTTTCTGTATTGCGGCCACATCTCCCTACTCCCTCGTCGTCTCCTGGAGCCTGTAACCTCCCTGAGTTATGGAACTGTCAGCAGTTAGTGGTTTTCAAATTAGAAGCATTGAAGGTTTTTAGCCCAGTGAAACGCTGCTCTGATTATTTCCCCAGAGGAATTGCAAACTCATAGTGAGAAACAAGACAGATGAGGACATGGCTAACTGAACTGCAGGAGGTGGAGAGTGGCCTCAGAAAGTCACACCGAAAGTGCTGAGCCACCTTGAAGGGAGAGCCCACACCCCGCTGGGCGGGCAGGAAGGAGTGCATGACGCGGGTGAAACACGGATGGCGGGCGTGGGGAGTAAGGACACTTTTCATTCTCTTTGATTCTTGCCCAGATCCATCTTGCCCCACGTGGAAGTATCAGTAAACAGAATGGTCTATGTTTAAAACTTGGGGGCTGGTGCAGAAAGAGCCTGGAAAAAATTCAACAGCGTTTGCATGTATTAAAAACAAAATGCACGTCTAATTTGCAGCTTATCCATCCAGCTGTCTGTTCCTGGACCGCCAGTATTAGGTCGGTCAGGGCTTCGGAGTTTTCTTGACATTTCTTGTGCCTGATTGAAATCATTGAAGCAACGTTGAAGCAAATATTTGAAGCTGGGCAAATAACTTTAAGTGTTTCCATTTTTAAAGCCTCCTGGTAGAGATTTCCAGTAATTAGGTGGGTTTGGTTCATGGTCCCAAAGGGCACAGAGCAGCAGAAACGCTACCTGGGCCCGATCCCAGCACCCTCCGCACCCCCTCCTGAAGGGCACCCACACATCGTGAGCCCGCGGAGCAGGGCCATGCACACACCTGGTCAGCTCCGAGCAGAACAGATGCTGTCATTCCCCTGTGACCTTGCATTTGTGACACACAGGACCCATTGAAAAGGTAAAGGGCATGGAAACAAAGTATATTAGTGGATGTCAGGGTCTGGGGAGAGGGGAGAACAGGGAGTGACTGATAATAGGTATCGGGTTTCGTTTGGGGGTGATGAAAATGTTCTGGAATTCAACATTGGGGATAGTTGCACGACTTTGTGAAGGTACTAAAAAACTATTGAATTGTATACTTTTAAAAAGGTACATCTTTACGGTATGTGTGTTGTATCTCAAGCTGTTATTTAAAAAAAGGGAAGGCACAAGCCATTTTATGTAGAGAAATAATAAGATGGGGAAAAAAAGCCGTTTTGTTATTTGCACCTTCTCTGAGACCCGTGGCTGTGTTAGAAGTCTTCCACCAAACCAGGCGAGTGTTTACAAAGGAAGGGAGAGGCTCTGAGCTCAGTCTGTTTTCCTTCTCGTCCCAGGAAGTGGAGATGGGTGGCCTGGGAGGGAGGGGGAACCCAAGGACCACACTGGCATGTGACTGTGGAGGTCAAGGGGAGCAGCTATAGAAGGACCTGCTTCCAAGACAGTGTCCACCACCCGCAGTGGCCCCTGATATTCCACAGTACTCATTTCTTTGGATAAAATTTCTAAAGGATCCCTTTTAAAAGCGAATGTGCTCCGGGAGAAGGGATGCAATCCGTTTATTCTGTATTAATACTTAAGAATGAGGGAGATTGAGTAACTGGACAGTCACTCAGCAAGGCCACAGGTGATGCTAAATGGTAACACACGATCTCAAGGCAGCACCTACATGATTTCCAAATGGGCAATGTGGACAGCATGTGGACCTGAAGACAGACTGTGTGTGTAGCATCTCCTGATGCCTCTGAAGGGGTGAGCATCTCTTGCTGCCTCTGAGGACTCGGAAGGAGTGGGGGCGGATGGGCCGAATTCACCTTCAGAGGGACTTAGACTGCAAATTCAAAGCCTCCTTAGAGTAGGATTGTGCTGCAGCAGAACAGGAGTTCCACGCAGAGGCTGTGAACATCCCCTGAAAACTGAGATGAGAAGCGAGGAGAGTGTGCACATCCGTGTGAAGTGAGGTAGCTTTCGGGAGAAAGGGTCAGAGCCTGCCTAGAAAATTATGTCTTTGGTCATTGAAAAGACTGCATTTGTTTAAGTAGAGATCTCCTCAGAGGCCAAGGGATAAACTTAAGGCTCTCTTAAAGGTTTCCTTCCAGAATATACCAGAACAGCACTTACTTAAAAGGTAGTGAAATTATAAGTGCTCTTTATTTCATGTGCATTGATGGACATTTTCTTTACAGTGGGTCTGCATTACTCTAATAAACAGCGGGGGTGGTGTGGAATCATAAAGTCTACTTGCGGGAGAAAAATGGCTCCTTCTAAACTATACCAACATGTGTGAACAGTGTATCTCCAGGGGTTCGAATATGGCCTCTCTTTATTTGCTAACGTATGCTTTCCTGCATTAGAAAGTTTTCAATGAGCTATATTAGTTTTAGTTTTATAAGAAGAAAACTCAAGCTGCATTCCAGGTAAGGCTTCCCCATTCCAGCAGCAGTGGAGTGGAGCTCCACGTTTTGGGGCAGAAACCCCCTGTGAGTGGTTCTGCCTCTGGTCAGCCCTCCCAGGGGAGCCTCCAATGCTTTCTTTTTCTTTCAGTCTTCCAGCCATGATTCTGTAACTTAACTAGACACTGAAATTCTCAGAAGGCATCAAGGGAGAACAGAATGCCCCGGAATGTGTTTTGCTGCTCTGAGAAGGGCTCTGTGCCAAGCATATTGACCCCATGGGGTGCTGTCTGAGATCACCCATGGCCCTTGTGTGGCCGAGAGGCAGGATGTGTCCCCTGATGCACTGGTTTTCCCTCCAGGTGGGCCTACCATGACTTCTACAACCGGTATCGGGTGCTGGTCAAGAAGAAAGAGCTCACCAACACAGACAAAAAGGCCATCTGCAAGTCTGTGCTGGAGAGCCTCATTAAGGTGAGCTGGGCACGGCCCCGACTGCTGGCCTCCAGGGGAGGCTAAGCCACGGTGCCCTGGGAATAGGGGGATGGAGGAGGTGTTAGCTGCCTTTTTGGTCTTCATCCCTCGTATTGAAACTGTTCCTGAGATATTCATCCATTTTCCTGCGTCAGCAACTGTAAAGGAGAAGCCCCTTCACCTGCCTGGAGAATTTTCTAGCCTTTCCCCCATCACAGCTCACATAGAAAATGAAATTGTTTCTACAGCACGCTGGGGCTCATGAAGAGGCTGCCCCTGGCTACAGGCTGCTGGCCGGGATCTCTGGCTTCCCCAAAGCCTGGGGCTCCACAGCTCAGCCCGCTGGCACCAGCGCACACACCCAGGGGCTCTGATCTGGAGCCCGGGCACAGCCCGGAAGCCAGCAGAGGGGAAAATAGCTGCGCTTCTGGTAGCTTCCTCACTGCAGAGCCGGCCTCAGGCCCACCCCCAGATGCTTGTTTTAAATAAGGCAGTGGATTTCATTTCATTTGAAACAATCTGAACGCAACAGCTGACACTTGGGACTGGAGAACTATAGCAGAGCTCTTGGGGGCCTTTAGTGAGGGGCAGATCCTTGAATATTTCCTAGTTCCAGAGTATTCAGGGATTACAGCAGAGTATGGTACTTAATGGTCTCAATAAAGGGCTAAATTATATCAAAAATCGTCATTTAAGAAGGTAAGAGAATTACATCTAAATTTTTACATTTCTAAGTATTGTTTTGCTAGGAAAATCTATTCATCTGGAGTATAGCTCATTGCCAGATGATCAGCTTTTAAGGTCATACGTTATTTTGTGAAAATGACACAGTTACCCTCAGTGTTGTCTTAGCAGCTCAAGTCTGTAGCTGTAGACAGTGCAGAATACTGTGCTAAATATTCCATAGAGAGTAAGAGGATGACAATCTCATTAATTGAAGGCTGCAGTTGGTTCTTTGGACTCTGGTTAATTGAGGTTTTTGCTGTGGTGTATCTGTCAGTGTTTACATTTCAACATGTCCTCTTTCAACGGGTGAGAAAAATGTGTTCAAGGTCAGCTGATTCTGGTTGACGTGGAGCGTCAGGAGTCTTCCTTCTCTGTTGGTACCAGGAGCTGGCCCCTTCATGTAATCAAGGCTCACAAGTAGCCCACTCTGCCATGGGGCTGACCTTCTCCTTTCTCCGGACTGTAGTTCCACACTTCCTCTGCCTTCCCTGGATTTCTCCAAGCTTCCAGCAGAACTGCTGCTTCCCAAACAGAGGGTACTCTGGAGGGGGCCCAGGTCAGACTGGCTGACTCAGCTTCCCCCGCTCTGCTCCCCTCCAGCTAGCAGGACCGAGTGCCACTGCCCCGTCCTGCTCCTGATAACGCTCAGGCCACTGACTTGTTAATGCCCAGCTTCCATGCCAACTCTGCCCTCCCGGTTTCCTCAATCCAGCACTCTCTGAGCCCATACCATGCTGTCCTGTGCTCCAGATGGGTCTCCTTTCTTTCAGAGGATGGTCTTTGCATTGACACTCTCCCCTAGTTATGAGCACTGAGCCTGACACACAGAAGTAACTCACCAAACATTTGTGGAATGAGTGAACAAGTGAATTCCCTAAAGTATGTGAATACGTGCTGTTTCCTCTGCCTGAAGTGCTTTTTCCCTCTTTTACCTGTCCGGCCAGGTTTTACTTTCCCTCTAGATCGAGCTCTAAAATGCTCTCTGGTCTTTGAAGCCTGTTCCTGGCCTCCCAGACGGAGTTAGTCACTGGCTAACACTTCTCAACTTCTGTCTTCCATTTTTGCGTTTCTCCCCTTGTATTGTAGTTAAGGGCTTGTTTTTCATTTCACCAGACTCTGAACAACTAAATGGCAAGGGTCCCACTGTCATTTGTTCCTAGCACAGTTACTGGTCATCACAGGAGCTCTGAGTTTGTGCAAGTGGCTGCATGGATGACATGAGCTTGTCCTGATGAAACCTACCACCAGTGGCTCACGGTTATTAAGCACTTAGTAGGAGTCAGACACTTTTCTAACTGCTTCACACACTTCATCTCATCCTAACGTTTCCTTACGAGAAAGATACAACATGATGCCCATTTCACAGCTGAGGAAAACTGAGGCACAGGCAGCTGATATAAATTGCCCAAGGCGACTCAGGAGCCCCCACAGTCTAAACCACATCACCCGCTGAGTCTGACTGATTAATTAATGTCACTGTATAGGATCGGTGCTTTAAGACTTCCCTAGAGACCTTGTATTTCCTTTTTTTTTCATTTTTTCCCTTTTTTGGGGACCACACCTTCTGGTCACCAATGCTAAGTGACTTGGGACTTGAAGCAACTGAGACTTGGCAAAGCCACACGTTAGCCTAAAATGGCACATGCCAGCTCCCTGCCCTCTCCAGGAACGTGCTTAGTACGTTTTAGAGCAGAGTGATTAGGAGAGAAGCAGTGACGAAAGTGGCGTGTAGGCCAGGCAGTAGGCGCTTACCAGCCACACTCACTGGCAGGCAGCCACGGGGCAGGGGCTGCATCATGAGCTTGCTCACGAGTGATAGTCTCATCCTGCAAGGACTGTAGGAACACCTCCAACTTTAGCCTGAATTTTTTTTTTCTTTAACTCTACAAATGTGTATTGAGTTCTTCCTATGTACTAACCTGGGGTGGTCAGTGTGAGGGTTATTGAAAGAGTGTACTAGGTGGGCCCTGCCCTCCAGGACGGATGGTCATCTAGTGTGGTTATAGACATCATTGGCCGTCATGCAAACCTGAACCTTCATCCTGACAGTGAAGGAGCATATTAACAAGCATCTACTGAGACCCAGAGAGCATGAGGAAATATGTATGTGAGGAGTGTGAGAAGGAGATGGTACTACAGAAGCGGCATGGTGTAGTAAGAGACCTCTGGCCTGGGAGTCCTGGGTCTTGGGTTCTATTCTTTGATATTTTCGGTGAGATCTTTGGCAAGTCACCTCAACATTCTAGGCATCTGTAGAATAAAAGCAGTGGCTTGGGGTAGATTGCTAAGATTCCTTTCTACTCCCTCAGTCTCTGATTACTGGAGAAAGGTTCTCAAAAGATAGCCTCTGGTATGTGAAGAGTATAGTCAGTTCTAGGGGTTACAGAAAGCAGGCCCGGGGTAGAAGTTCTCAAGACACCTGGGGGAAGGGGCGTGCAGCCATCAGGGCAGTGGTGATGGCTGTAGCAGGCAGGACCTTCAGAGAGATCCTCATGTGTAACAGTTGTGGCTCTGTGAACCAGACTGCCCTTTCCCTGGTGGTTTTTCCCAGAACAGGAAACGGAGCCTGTGTACTGTGGTTCCTGAGATGCAGCAGGCGCCCCCCCAGGCCCTAGCTCTGCTAAAGGCCCAGTAGCCAGGCTTGTCCCCCGACTGTGAGGGCTGAGCCGCCCTCCTTTTGCTTCTGGAGCCCTCCTCACTGAGGAGGAGTCTCCCCAGCAGGGCAGCGATGCAGGCAAGGCCTCGGCCGCCTCAAAGCTTCCCCGCCCAGCCCAGCCCCTGTTGCTCCCGGCGTGAGCCGAGGGCCCCGAGCGGATGCGGGTCTGAGACCCTGGGCCTCGCCTCTCGCTCCTCCCAGCTTCAGCGGCAGCCCGACCATGGAGGGGACACTCGGTGACGGTCTAGCCAGGTGCAGCGTCCCAGCTCAGCCACGGCCCAGGCAGCCTGGCTTTCCTGTGCGTGGAACCAGGTGCCTGTTAGCCGTCCAGGGCTTGGCCGTGAAGAGCGGTGACTCGGCGTTATTTCAGAGCCCTTTGTCAACATGAAATGTATTCTTGTGTGTGTGTTTTCCTTAGACCTTGGCTCATTATCTCCTCCTTGTTAATGGTCTTCATGCCAAGTGAGCAAAATCAGATGAAGTTTATTTACAAAGAATGCTCAGTTATCGTGAGTTACCTATCGAATATTCTAGCCCAGGCTCATCCACATACACATGGCTGGGTCATCTTCCCTTATCCACCAGGGTGAGCGCAAGGAAGGGCAATTAATTTTAACCTGAATAGATGTAATTAAAGATAGTAATTATATGTCTGAAAAAACCTCACAACATAGTTAGAAACCAAATAAAATGTATTTGGGGGTTATTTGCAATATATTCGTAGTTTCCCACACCTGCCTCCTTTCACTTCGTTCAGGCCTTTGCTTAAATATCACCTCCATAGAAATGCCTTCCTCGATTAGCCTATTTCAGCATCTCCATCCCGTCCTCCAGCCCTCAGTTTATTGTCTTCGTAATCTTCAGCACTGCCTGAAATGTACCGTGTGCTTGTTTGCTTGTCCGGCTGCCCTCACAGCGATGTCAGTTGCTGGCGGGCAGGGATCTTTTTCACTGCTGCATTCAGTGTCTGACCAGTAGTAGGGACAGGCTCGGGGTCTGTTAACACACTAACTCTCAGCATTTGTTTAAGGAGCAGGGGCATGTGAGACCTGGCAAGGGACTTGTGCGTCAGAGGACCTGGGGTGGTAGGGTGCTTTCCCTTGCTCCTCACGGATGGTGAACCAGCTCCCCTCCCTGCTTTGTAAAGGATCCTGACAAGTTCCAGTTTGGCCGCACCAAGATCTTCTTCCGGGCAGGCCAGGTGGCCTACCTGGAGAAGCTTCGGGCTGACAAGTTCCGAGCAGCCACCATCGTGATCCAGAAAACCGTCCGGGGCTGGCTGCAGCAGGCGAAATACCGCAGGTTGAAGGCAGCTACCTTAACTCTGCAGAGGTACTGCCGAGGACACCTGGCCCGCAGGTGAGCTGAGCCGGAGCACGTCTAAGGTAGCAGATTGGCGGTGAGGGTGGAGGGGCAGGGGGCTGGGACCGGCTCCGAGCTGGCTGGCCTCTCTCAGCCCCGGTAGTTAGAGTGGTTCCTGCTGGGCGCCTGTCCGCATCCGGCTTTCCCCCAGCAGCTGGGCCCCTCTGTCTCCTGCCCTTCTCACCTGAGCGTGTAGGTCTAGTTCCCAGGTCTCTTGCCTCCCCCAGTCTGTCCCCGTCCTAGGCTAGCACTGGCTGGTTTTCCCACAAAACTTCCATTTGCCCTTTGCTTAAACTCTTAAGTAAAACAGTCTTCTTTTAGAAAAAGAGACAATTTCAGCCTTTCTGTCACAGGTCACATACAGTCAGCTTCATGATTTACACCACCAATTTCAAAACCCCTTGGGAGTTTGGTAAATGGGGCTGGCAAGACCCGGGGAGGTCCCTTCTATGAGTTGTTGCACTCAGCCAGCACAGAGAGGGCGAGGCTTGTCTGACCGCAAGCAGCTACCTAGGGGCAGAGCCTGAAGCCAGTCGGCTGCCCTGACCCAGCCCAACACCATGCAGAAGAAGCTACTTTAAACGTCCCCTCCTCAGTGATGTCACTGGGTTGATGAAGCGCTAAAGCAGTATAAGCATCTCCAGAGAGATGGGCGTGGAGGACACCCCGCCACGAGACCCACCCCCGGACCTTTACACAGGTCATCAGATTTTGGACCCAGCCCTAGTTCAAAATCAGTGACCTCTGCAGATCCGGATTTCCTTGGAGAAATGACAGTAATTGCCAGGAAGCCTTGCATTTGGAAGCCAGAGTTTCACAAGTGGCTGCTCAGGCATCTCTGCTTGAATATATAAAACAAGCCCAGAGCAGGCACCCTTTGTACCATAAAGTTAGAAGATTACTCCAGCTCCCCCTCCTGTCCTTGCTGTTAGCTGTTTATCCGAGCAGAACTGGATATGATGAACGCCATTAATTTACCTGTGAAGAGCTGAGAGATGGTCTCTGGAACAAAAGCTGCAGAAATGAGAAGGTTGTCAGTAGTATCAACACTAAGTCATCATCCACAGTCAGGGCATCACTGAGCACCCTTGTGCCGGGGGCTCTGCTTGGGCAGCAAGCTGGCCTGCATTCTCCCTGCAGGGTGTTTGTATTCTAGAGAGACTGCTCAGGGAGAGCTGGACCGGGAATCGGACTCATTTCAGCAGGTAGAGCAGGGCTGAGTGGGTCACCTCCCACTCTGGAGCTGCGCTAGATGATTTCCAAGGTCCTTTCTAGCTTTTAATATTCTGACTCTCTAGTTGAGCATTTGCTATGAGCCTTGATACCAAACAAAGCCCTGAAGGAGGGTAAAAAGTGTTGGACTGACTTCATGTCTGTCTTGAGGGGTGAGATGGAGAATGCGGAAATGAAACAGAGGAAAGTAGATGCCCATGTGCAGTGCATCTCCAGCAGAACGGGCTGGGAGATGAGAAAACAAAGAGGGGTCGCTGCAGGTCTGAGAAGGTTTTATTCATTCAGCAAATACTTACCGTGTGCTACTATGCCAGGCCCTGTACTAGATGTAGGGGTACAAGGATGCTTGAGACACGGCTCCTGACCTCTCCACACCCGGTGAGCTCCAGGGACCAGACAGGGGTGTGAACATGTGATGTCGTTGAGGACTGCCCAGGTTGCAGGAGGGGCTTGCGGGTGGGGGAGTGGACAGATGAGGATCAGAGTTGATCAGACTTAGACTGAATTGTAAATATGTGGAAAGACGTTTTGCACAAGACGGAGGAAGCCAATTCTGCTGTTCTGAGCTGAGCCTCAAGTCCCCAAGACCTTGCTACAGTCGGTAACGGTGATGAGAGTTGGCTTGCCCTTGTGGTGTCCAGGCAGGGCCGGGGAGGAGGGGCTCGCATTCACGAGTGGCCCAGAGGCCTCCGTCGGCCTGGCCCACCACTCTCTCTCTCCCCAGGCTGGCCGAGCATCTGCGGAGGACCCGGGCGGCCGTGGTGCTCCAGAAGCAGTACCGCATGCGGAGGGCTCACCAGGCCTACCAGAGGGTCCACAGGGCCACCGTGGTCATCCAGGCCTTCGCTCGGGGCATGTTTGTACGGAGACTCTACCACCAGGTGTGTAGTCAGCCTGCGGGGCTCGGGCTGTGAACTCAGAACTAAGCAGCAGCAAATGGGTTGGCACCAACACAAATGTTTATTGGGCGCTTCTAACTTTTCTCTAAGTAATTTCACAACTCTGCTCTCACTGAATCCTAACCAAAGTCTCATGAGGTATAGTGTCTCAGAAGTTCTCCAGAGAGACAGAACTGAAAGGAGATGCGTGTATCTGTGTGTGTGTGTGTGTGTGTGTATTTATTATGAGGAAGTGGCTCATGCAGTCATGGAGGCTGAGCAATCCTCCCATCTGCTGTCTACAAGCTGGAGACCCAGGAAAGCCAGGGGTGTAATTCAGCCCGAGTCTGAAGGCCTCAGGACAGGGGAGCTGATGGTACACATCCAGTCTGAGGGCAGGAGAAGATGAGACGAAATGTCCCAGCTCAGCAGTGAGGCAGGAAGAAGGCGAATTCCTCCTTCCTCCACCTTTTGTTCTGTTTAGTCCCACCGTGGATGGCATGATGCCCACTACACAGGGGAGGGCAGTCCTCTTCACTGAGCCCACCGGCTCAAATACTTCTCTCTCTGGAAACATCCTCACAGACACAGGGGAGGGCAGTCCTCTTCACTGAGCCCACCGGCTCAAATACTTCTCTCTCTGGAAACATCCTCACAGACACACCCGGAAACAGTCTTTAACCTGAGCATCCCGTGGCCAGTCAAGTTGACACATATTAAGTATCACAGGTAGGAAGGGTGCGTATCTTTGTACCCCTTCGACAGCTGTGAGATGCTTGGAGCAGCTGACTCACCTGCCCAAGGGCACTCGGTCAGCCCATGGCAGAGCCTGGTGACCTATCTGGGGCTCACACAGACTTGAGAGCAGGGGGCAATATTGGGAGTCATCAGGCTAGCTCCTTCCTTTAACTGATGAGCAGCCTGAAGCCCAGTGAGGTGAGGTCAGGAGAAGGACCCTGACCTCCTCCCTGCCAGGCCATTATCCAATGAAGCTGAAAGACCCAGTTAGGTAGCCCCAAGTCAGGACACACCCCATCCACCAAATCACCCCCGCACAACTGAAGCTCAATGCTAAGATGCAAGATGGATTGGAACGAAATGTCTAAAATGGTCTTTTGTTTTCCTAAAATGAACATCTACCTCATCTATGATCAGAGAAGGTGTGATTTTCTAAGTAATAAAACTATAAAGCGTTACATTGATAATGAAAAAGCAGATGTGGTTAGGCACCAGATGGAGCACGCCCGGGCCAGTGGGAAAAGCTTCTGTGAATATTCCTGGGAGATTGGTGACATCTGTGTGGTGTCACCATGGATGGGACAGGTGGCATTTCGGAGGCACTAGGGTTTGAACCCAGCTCATCTCAGAGCTGTGATACTGGGCATGTTAGTCTTTCAACATGTTTATTTATTCATTCCACAAATATTTATTTGCAGGGCATTAGAGTGAGAACACTGATGATGCTTTAATTTTCTGAGCAGTTTTTTAACTGGATAGGAAAAAAACAAAAACAGTGAATTGCAAGCCAAGTTTGTAATTGTAAGCCATTTAACCCACTCAGCAATCTCACTCGACAGTGTCACTTCATCTCTCCCGCTCACCGTCACCAGGAGGGGATCCACATCTGTTGAATGGGGGGCTATCAGCTGGATAATCTTTAAGCCCCTCCAACTTTGAGGTTTTTAGACTGTGGTTTCCTAACCAATAAAAAGTTAAAAAACAAAACAAAAAAACTAGAAAGGAGAGTTTGCCAGCTGATTTCCTGTAGGTACACAGGCTGCCAAACCTAGTTACAACTTGTTCGTAAAATAAATGGCCACCAAAGCCCTAAATCATAGGGAAGCTGTCTCTCGCTGACCTTGGCTCTCTCCCCAGAGCAGTACGTGAGCCCCTTGCTCCCGGACTGCAGTGCAAACCCACCAGGTGTGTGCTTGTCCCCTGCTAGGTCCTCAGGGAGCACAAGGCCACCATCATCCAGAAGCACGTGCGGAGCTGGGTGGCTCGCAGGTGCTTCCAGCGGCTTCGGGCTGCGGCCATTGTCATCCAGTGCGGCTTCCGGAGGCTCAAGGCCAAGCAGGAGCTGAAGGCCCTCAAGATTGAGGCCCGCTCAGCAGAGCACCTGAAACGCCTCAACGTGGGCATGGAGAACAAGGTGGTCCAGCTGCAGCGGAAGATCGACGACCAGGTTGGTGTCTCGAGCTCCCACCCAGGGGGTGGGGCTGTGGGGAGACTCCACGGGCATGTTTGAGAGAGACCCATGGCTTCCCCAGGGAGCTCTCATTCGATCCCCGCAAGACTTCGTGAGGCCATTTCACAGGTAAGCAACTTGTGGATCGGGGGCATCCAGCAATTGGCCAAGGTCACAGAAGTAGAAAGTTCCAGAACCAGCACTCCAGCCCAGGTCTTCTGATCCCACAGCCATAACGAGGGTGATGCTGGTCTTTTTAACCCCAAATGTCATGAAAGTGTCGGTCCTTTCCTGTGTCGTGGCTAAGATGGGTTTCCAGAGTTGAAAGCAGGCTCACTGGTACCTTGCTCGTGTAGGGTATTAATGGCCTCAGGACCAGGCTCTTGCAATGCAATGCCCTGGAGCATTTCAGGTGCCTCCTGAGAAAGGAAAGAAGAAGATGGAGGAAAGGAAGGGGGGAAAACATGCTGAAGGCATGTGGTATGGGATGTGGAGGAAGAGAGTTGGAGTTGGGCCACCAGGCAGTGCTTTGGCAGTCACTGGTTTTATTGTACCTATTCTATGCTAGGCACTTTTTTAAGCTTCTCATGGTCCCAGTAGGGCAAGAAAATAAATGAGCCATTTTACACCTAAACCAGCTGCCCTAAACAGGAGCCCAGAAGTGGTTAAATGTTCCCGCCTTTCTGTTCTTGCAAAAGATGGCTTCTGGAGAAGAAATTGTCACCCTGGGTGTGTCTCTGTGTGAGTTCTACAGGTGTCTTATTTGGCTTGGCCCCCTAGTGGGGAAGCAAGACAGAAAGCTCAGTGCAGGGTGGAGGACACTCAATACATACCTGGCCCTGGTTGGCCCACCGTGATAGGTCAGGTCAGGGAGGAAGACATATCTACCCAGAGCATCAGGAGTGGGTAGGAAAAGCTCTGGACTCTGGGATCAGCCATTTGGAAAACACAATCACAAGGAGGACCTAGGGTTGTATTATAATTATCATTGCCATTATTATTATTATTATTATTATTATTATTATTATTATGGCTATTGATGACTGGCCAGGAAAGACATTTGCATAGCCAAATTGTGCCAGTTAACCTTCTGACAAGGTATAGTCAGAGGGACGAGCAGATTTTGTTGGCACTGCTGCACCCTGCCAGGAGCCCCATGTACTGCCCGGCCGCCTCGGCCCTGGGTTCCAGCGATAGCGCCCTGCACTGGCATTGCTGATTTCTCAAGTTGACTTGAGAGGTTAAGAATAAATCTGGTATTTTATACTCCATGTGCTGGAACATCAAAGAGAAGGAGATTTAAAAGGCCTATTTTTAAAAGAGCTTTTTGCCTTCAGCTTCCTGCTTGGCAAACATCTGTGAGTAGTGGCGGGTGTTACCCTGTGTGCAGAGGGTAAGGAGAAGAGGCAGGAGGGGTGGGTTAGATCTTGCTTTCTTGTGTCCCTCCCCATGTTGCCTGACTCTGTGCTAGGCACTGTTCTCATGTGTTAACTCATTAGATCCTTACCGCAACCCTATGAGATTTAACATTATTCCCGTTTTAAACAGGCACAGAGAGGTTAAGTAGCCCGCAAGGCCACACAGCTAGTAAGTAGCATGGCTAGGATTGAAACTTGGCAGTTTGGTTCCAAAGAACGTTCTGCTGCCTCCAACCAAATTTTAGGATATCTGCATATTAGGGGATTCTTCAGACATGTGAGAATTCCTCAGAACAAGGAAGACCCTTAGCTTTGTTTGGGGTTCATTCTCATAGACAGCGTCGTCCTTGCACAGTGGGGTATGTGACCCAGTGTCAAGAACATGCCTGGTGCTGTGTCGTGAGAGGAGTCATCAGCATAATCCGTGGCACCAGGACTTGTTTTACTGCAGTCTCTTAGCAGGCAGGGCTAGCCTTTGTAAGTGAATGGGTTTCTGTTCTTTCTGTATGGCTGGAGACAACTCAGGCAGCTGCTCCCCTGACACACAAGGCTCTTAGCCAGGAGGAAAGGATACACGTGTGCCAGGAACAGCATAGGTGAAGGCATCCCAAAGTATTTGTCAGAGCAGCATGAGGTATAGTGGACAGAGTCCCAGCTGGATGGAGGTTTGAGTTCTGTCTCAGTTATACTTGCAACCAGAGCTGACAGTTTGGGGTTATGGCCGAATCTCTGATTAGGCCTTGAGTTCCTCAGAGACAATTGGCCTAAGATCTCTAACTTCTAGCTCAAAAATTCACTGATGCCGTAAAGTGGCTAATAAAGTGGTTCCCAAGTCCACACTGCAATGAAGAATCACCAGGGGGAGCTTTTTTAAAAAAGTATCCGCACTGCCAAGAAGTCAGCAAAGGAGGAAACTGAAAGATAAAACCATGGTAAGGTTAGTGCCCAAAATTCCTGTTTAAGGTTTTGCGCACCCAACTAAAGAGACAAGATGCAAAATTAGCACGAAGCTCCCAAGCAAACAGAAAGAAGGGAACAGGATCCCTTGAGAGCTGTTGAAAGAGTTTAGGAGGGTTTGGAGCTGTCCGTGGTGCTGAGACAGTTTTCCTGAGGGTTTTCAGAATCTATGATGTAATAAACCACATCCTTCACAATATCCTTCAGCAGTAAGTTCAGTGACAGTTGCTGGGATGATTTCTTGCAGTGTTCCTGGTGTAGGCCTGTCGTGTGACATTTTTCAGCCAAAATGATGTAACCTATGAACTTGGTTCTCTATCAATCTGGCTTTATTCAAGCACAACGTGTAGAGTGAGAAGGCCAGTTGAGCTAACAGTATTTTTTACAATGAGGATCAAGTTCCTTAGACCTTTATGAGTATAAGGATATATTTAAAGATACTTTATTTGATATATGAAAATATGATGCAAATGTATGGATTCAGTCAGTAACCTCTATTTATTTATTTATTTATTTATTTTACAACATATTAAGATTCTTTTTTTTTCCTATTTTAAAAAAATTTTTATTGGAGTATAGTTGAGTTACAATGTTGTGTTAGTTCAGATATACAGTAAAGTGGGTAAGTTATACATATCCACTCTTTTTTAGATTCTTTTCCCACATAGGTCATTACAGAGTATCGAGTAGAGTTCCCTGTGCTATACAGTAGTTCTTATTAGTTATCTATTTTATATACAGTAGAGTGTATGTGTCAATCCCAATCTCCCAATTTATCCTTCCCCTCTTTGCCCCCTGGTAGACATAAGTTTGTTTTCTACATCTGTGACTCTATTTCTAAGATAAATATCATATGATATCACTTACATGTGGAATCTAAAAAAAAAAAAAAAAAGGTACAGATGAACTTATTTACAAGTCAGTAACCTTTTAAATCAGTTAGATTCAGTGTACTTAGTATGCACTCAGTAAACGTTAGTTAATATTTTATTTTTCATCCATGTACATTTGAAAAATCGTATGTGACAAGTCACAGCTTTATGTCCTTCTGTGCCTCAGTTTTCTCAGCTGTGAAATGGAGATATTAATCAGCCTTGCTACACAGGATTTTTGTGAGGAGAGAACGAGTTAATAGATGTGAATCATGTGGTACAGTGCCCTTGAGCAGTGGGTGCTGAGTAAGCATCCTCTCGGGATGTCTGAGGAGCTCGAGGAGCACAGGGGTCCATGTGGAAATCCCCAGCCCCCTGCTGTCAGGAAAAGGCCCTCGCTGGAGGACGGAGCTGGCCAGGTCTCGGGTCACACTGACAAAGGCAGCTCCAGGGAGCCTGGCCTGCCATCACAGGGAGGGTTTCCGGGGTCTATGAGGGAGCAAGTGCCCCTCACCACTCCCTGTGCCAGGCTTGGCGGCGCGGCCATGGGTTCCATGGCGTGAGGACGAGGCAGGAAACTGCTGGGCCCTTCTGGGGTCCTCCTTTCTAAAACCATGCCTCCGGAACAGGAAATGTGCAGCTGTTAGGGATCTCCCACCCACACGCCAGGCGGCCGGCAAAGAGTTCGGAGCATCTCTCCCAAGGGGTCCCTAGAGAACTGAATGATGAAGAAGCTGCCCTTTATCAGGCACTAACTGGGTGCTGGGCCCCAGGGAAGCCCTTAATCTCCCTGAGCCTTGATAAAACCCTATGAGGAAGGAGTTACAATTATCCCTGTTTCACACATGAGGAAGCCAGGCACAGGGAGGTGGAATGACCTGACCACATGTTCGCAGCTGATCAGGATGGAGCTGCGGTCTGAGCACAGGTCTGTCTGGGTCCAGCCTCTTAACTCCCCAACTTCCCAGAGCCTCACCTCAGCGTGCGTGTCAATGAAAGCAAAGAGCTGACCTCCTAGACATGTTATCTTTGCATGAGGGTCCTGGGGTGTCATCACTGCCCATAGCAGATGTCACCATCACGTTGTGTGCCTCTCCACACCCCACACCTGCTCCATTTAGAGGCCTCCACAGCTTGGTCCTCCTTCCCACTTTCCCGGGGATCTGACCCAGGCTACAGCACCTGGAGGAAGCTCACTTCCCGCCCAGAGCAGAACAAAGTCCAGGTGGCTAGTCCAACACGTGTTCCCTCCCTGAACCCCACTCCCCTTGTGCAGAGACTCTTCAGCCTCCTGGGAGACCCAGACCTGGGTGGGCAGTGCAGATGGCACTGGGTTTTTTAAACAGATGCTACCTAATTGGATTTCTTATTTGTAATTACTTAGAGCAAAGCTGACTGCCAGACCAGACATAAGGGCATGTCAGGTAATAACTGGGAGGTTTCCGCAGACTGTGGGAGGATCTTTTTGTGCTGTATCAATGAGGGAAATGTACCCCTTGGACACCAACAATGGGTCTCAGCCTTAAGGTCCCATGGCGTTCATGGTGTTGTACTGGGTCCAACAGCTGTTCTTTTGCTGCTCCTCGCTGCTTTGCATGAAGCTTCATTGCTGGTGTGAATTAGTCATGGGTTCCTGATGCCCCAGCTTGTTGGTAGTTTAGCCAATAGCTCTGTTCTACTTGGAGCTCCTGCATAGAATAGCAATGAAGAATTATCAGTGACTGTCGCTTGCTTGCTTGGTTATTGGAAGAACCCTACTTCTTCCACTCCACTTTCCCTGCTGACCACTTTGAGCTGATATGCTCAACTGCAGCACCACTTTCTGCCCATGTTTACACTGGCGCTTGACACTGGCCCTGGGTCCTCAGGGCTTCCTCTGTGTGAGCTCATCCGCAGTCTGCCTCCCAGTCCCCCTCCGTACCTCTGCCAGGCACCTGGGGGAATGCTTCTCACTTACCTATTGCTTGAGTGGGTACATGATTGGGTACCTCGTCAGCAGGGACAGGTTCTGCCAGGGCATCAGTTTCTGGAGTCAGAGTCTTACAGGATAAGCTGACAGGTGGTGGGAGGGATCCCTAGGCCCCATGGAGGACCTCCTTGGAAGGGGGGATGCTGAAGAGGTCCTTTGTCTCAGAGGCAGCGATTAGGTTGCAGCTCTTTGTGCCAGTGAGTCCAAGGACAGGAGGGCCCAGCGTGAAAGAGCAGGGAATCCTGAAAAGCAAAGGCTGCAGTTCCAAGAAGCCAAAAACATGTTCCTGCAACTTAAAAACTGGGCGTAAGATCTCTCCGGCCGGACACAGAAGGCTAACCACTGTCAACCAGCTTCCAGCTCTGTCACTGCTCCTAAACACTCCTTGAATGTCAGTATTGGTGTTTTTTCTTTTCCTATATTTCTCCTAGGTTCACAATAGAGTTTTGTTAGGGAGATGCCAAGAAAGCACTCAAGCGTTCGGTGATTGTGAGGTTTAATTCCACCTTGGAAGTCCCTTTTTTAATTGCCTTCATGTTTGTTCCTGTCCCACTAACCTTGCTCTCCACCTCTTTTTCCTCTCTCCCTGTTTGCTGGTGCTCTCACAGAACAAAGAGTTCAAGATGCTGTCGGAGCAGCTGTCAGCCATCACCTCCACACACGCCACGGAGGTAGAGAAGCTGAAGGAGGAGCTGGCCGGCTACCAGCAGAGCCAGGGTGAGGACAGCAGCCCGCAGCTGCAGGAGGAGGTCGAGAGCCTGCGGACAGAACTGCAGAGGGCCCACTCGGAGCGTAAGGTCCTGGAGGACGCCCACACCCGGGAGAAGGATGAGCTGAGAAAGGTACGTCGGGGCCAGAGGGGCAACTGGGTGGTGGTTGGCTAACGGAGCACCCCCCCGAGGTGGCTTCTTCTTCCAGCTGTTACACTGCCATGGACTTTCCTGGGGCTTGTGCCCAAGACTGACCATCCCTCTGCGTTTAGATGTAAAGTGCCACTGCTTTGGGGGAACCCACACAAGCACGTGTCCATTCACCTGACAAGTGTTGATTGAGTTTCTGCCATTACCCGGACGTGATGGCATCCCCTGAAAGGTTACACACGTGTGCCTTTGGGCATGTTCCTTATAGTCTAGAATTAGCCAGAGTCCGCTCTGCAGTCCGCGTTCCTGTTGGCAGGAGAGATGGTACAGAGGTAGTGGCCTTTCTTCTTAACGTTGCCTGCAGGGATTAGGGGCAACCTCTAGGCATCCCTACCCATAATCATAGTGCTTTGGGGAATTTGCCTTAAGTTTAAGTGTTGATAGTTTCAGCCTGACTAATCTCCTCTGGTTGGTGTGCTCTGTAGGTTTACTTTCCACCCCATAAAATGGGATTGGACCCCACTCCCCCATCTCAAATGTCAGGATACAGAGATTCCCTTCTCCACTGCCGAGATAGCTGTTCAAACCAGGGAAGTCCCACGTGCCCCTGCGGAGCCTTCCACGGTCTCAGGACGCCGCTTCTCTCCCCCATCTTTATGGCACCCCACAGGCCACAGGGAAGATGGCACACTGCCCACTTATTTAGTTCCTGTCCATCACTGGAGAGTCACGATGGGTTGAGAATCTAAGAGGGAAGGACTCAGTGTTCCTAACATTGAAATAATAATTTTCAGTGTTTAAAAACTGGGGCAAGCTGAATGCTGCCACAGAAAGCATCCTGAGGTAGACACAGGAGTTTCCAGATTCTCATCCCTGCTTTGCCATTACCAAGTGCATGCAGGAAATCTCACTGGCCTTAGTTCCCTCATCTGTTTAAAAAAAAAAGAAAAGAAGAAGAAGAAAGGTTGGTTTAGATCATTTTTTAGGCCCCTTCTACTTGCAACTAGTCAGCTCCATGAGGTGGTATTTGATGGTTTCTAGAAGGAAAAAGAACCTCCCTCAGCCCTGCTCCGTAGTGCCTCTCTCTTCCTGTGCCCAGTTACCTTCTCCTGGGCTGAGCCCTCAGGCACAACCGGGAAATAGGCGGGCTGCCATCCACGTCATTTCCTGTCCTGGGCAGAACTTCCCCACCGTCAGCCACTGCTTTCCCCAGATCCCAGGGGGTTTCCCAGAGTCAGAAGGGGGATCCACACGGGGATTGAGACATAGGACTTACTGGTGCAGGCAGCCTGGCACAGAAGAGGCCACCCTGCAGCATGTTGCCCAGATAAACCTGACGGCTCACCCACCATGCCTGGAGTGGACTTCATTCTTCGGGGTAAAGCACGTGCTTAAGGAAACTCCCGTTACAATGTAGCTACAAACCTGTAACCTATAAAGCATGGAATTCCAAACTTGTGGTTTATGGATCCTTGCTAACAGACAGACAATAACCCTTGTATGTGAATAAAAGACAAGATGGTGACAGGCAGAGAGAAGAGGCCAAGATTAGAACTGGAAACTCTTGAGATTGGTGACCCTGGGAGAAAAAGAAAAGCAGGTTCCCTGCACATGGGTGCTGGTCCCATGAGACGCTGGGCAGTCTGTTAACCCAGCAGATCACAAAACCCGGGTCTGCGGTCTCCGCCTCCACAGAGGGCACTTGACTCATGGCCTCCCCAGGCTCCTTCTCTGCTTCCCCTGGGGCACTGTGATTTGGGGACTCAGAGTACTTTTAAAGTATCGACGTCTCCATCCAGGGAGCCTAAGGGTTTATAATATCCCGTGAGCCAAATAAGGAAGCGGGCTGCCTCCTCCTCTCCTTTGGAAAAATTGTTACTATTGAAGTCTGGACCTGGGTCTTAAATATCAATACAATGAGAGCTTGGTCCTGGCAAGAAAAAAGAAAAATTCAAGGACACTGCCAAAAAGGGAATAGCAGGCACAGAGGCAGAACGAGAAAAGCACCTTCCCTGACTCCAAATATAAGCAAGTCCCAAGCTGGTAACTTAAGAAACTGGTGTAAAATGATTAAGTGCGATGTCCATCTTTTTCCAGGAGGAGAAAAAGTGGAAGCAAATTTTTCTCTTTCTCTAAGGTCTTCCAAACGTTTATTCTGGCGGCTGCGGGGTAGGGCAGGTAGGGGCTGGCTTTTTCCCCCTCTGGTTCTTCTCTGCCTAGTCAGGGTTTAATATTTATCAAAGGTACCATGTCCAGTCTTAACAAACGCTGAATAATCAGACAGTTGGTTTCTTCTCTGGCTCGTCCAGCAGCCTGCTCCTTGCTGAACAAGATTGATGAGACGGGCGAAGCAGGGAGGGAGCTGGCTGCTGGTAGATGTTGAATTAATGGATTTGATATTTCTGTCAGCAAATGTTGTATTGGAACTGGCATCCTGGTAAACTTGGGGCCCCCCCGCTTCTGACAGCATTCTCATTGTCAGGCCACATGGCCATGCTGCCTTGGACTGTGGGAGGCCAGGCCTCCCTGGGGGCAGAGCCTGGGCATGACCCACCCCCATCAGCTGCAGAAGTTAGCTGACAGTCGTTCTATTAAAGGTGTCCTTGTTGGGGCCTCTCCCCAGAGTGGTCTGAACCTCGGCCTGGAGCCTCCTTTCCTTTTAGCTGTGGGATGTGTATTTTGTTCCTTCTTAAAGCTATCAGTGATCCCTGCGCTGACGGACTTGTGCAGCTGTGCTGTTTCCTATCCCTGATGAAAGAGACATGAGTCCCAGGGCTGCCCTTGACACAGAGGCAATGGCTCATTATCCAGAATCTGCTCTGCTGGTGAGGCCAGCACGGCCTGGCTCGGAGCAGGGCTGTGGGTGGGTGAGAAGGAGCAGCCCACAGCTAGGTCCCTGGCTCTGAGCGAGGGTCCTTGACACTTGTGAGCCCTGCAGACCTTGAGAGTTCAGGCTGGTGCAGTTGGGGTTCTGTGTTGTATTGTGTCATCAGCCACCGAACCACTAGCGGATAGTTACCTTGGATAGTTCCAATGTAAAGGTTTTGTGTTTTTCCAAATAGAAGTAAAAAGATCTGCCTTTGGGGGTAGGGGGGTTCTCACAGTGGAATGTTTTGAGTATTCCCCCCGAAAGATACAGAACAGGACTTCTTTGGCCCGTTAAGACTCAGAGTTGTGCTATCAGCAGGCTTCATGGTTCATAAGGAGGCTGATGGTTGTTAGAAAGAGGACCCCATGCTGTCTCATGGCAGGACATTATCTCACTGCAGAAATCATGGAAGCTCACAGCCCTTCGTTTATTCAGTAGTTATTTATTGAGTGTATTTGTTAGACACTGTTCTGCACACTGGTGCAAAAGTAAGCAATTTTAAAAGTCCTTCTCATTCTTAGGGAGCGTAAATATTTGGGGGTTATTGGAGAATACACAGATGGGAATCAAATACAAATTATCCCTTATGTGCAATAAAGAGAAATAAAGCAGAGTACAGGGATAGAGGGGAAACTTTGGGGCCAGGGGAGGTGTGTTTCATTCAGACTCCCTCTGAGAAGATACCTGAGTGAGGTGAGGAGTGAGCCATGGGGACTTCTAGGGAACAGGTGACAAATGTAACAGCAGGTACATCAGCCCTGAGGTGGGAGTAGGCTGGGTGGGTTCAAGGACCAACAAGGAGGCCATCGGGCTGAGGTGGAGAGAGCAAGGAGAAGGGTAGGAAGGTGGTGAGGTCAGATCAGGAAGGATCTTCTGACCTTGAAGGCAGCATTGGCCGTGAACCCTCCGGAGAGCTGAGCAAGTCTGTCTGATGCCCTTGGTCCCTGCGGCACACACCAGGTCCCTCCCGCCCCGAACGCCTTCCTGTAACTGTGCTGTCGGAACCAGGCATTTGAGGCCTGCTCCAGGCTATCGACATCGCTGTCCTTCATATGTCAGCCTTCTGACCTGTCAGGATGCAGGGTGGCCTAGTGGTTACGAGCTGGACCCGGTCTGCTCAGGGCCACAGCCAGCTGTGGTTTTCTACTAGAAGACTTGCATTTGGCTCTTTTTACAGTGCAAAAACCCAACTTGAAAAAATAAGTCAAAACAAAACCAAAAGCCCAGAGCTACATTTGTATCCCCAAACATTATCACTAGTAAAGGCAGTTACTTAGCTGAGGCATTTGTTTCATTTAACTTACCAGGGACTAAACTAGCCTGATTTACACCAGTGTTGGTTCTCATGATCTGTCGCCAATCACCTTTTAGAGGTAAGAAACACTCCCAAAAATGTTGCCTTGCAAGAGTTAGAAGACCCCTCCGCCAAAAAAAAAACGGAGCTGCTGAATGGTGTTTAATGAGTCCCCACAGCTGGCGCGGGTGTTATTTATCACGCTGAGAGGACACACCTGCCTTGTTCTGTGTTGTTAGCGGCTCCCCCTGCAGACTGCGTCCCTGACAACAAGAGGAAGGCCATTTGGCTGCAGAAGTTTGTCACCCACCACGTCGGCCAACAAACTCTCCGTAGGCTAGCTGGTTGGGGAGACTGGGGATGGCCAGCACCTGGGGAAGTGTGATTGGGGGAGCACTCTCTGCCCCACCCTGGGATGTGGAGCTGAGATGGGGCCCATCCCTCCTGCTGTGCGCCTCCCTCCAGAAGTGCTCAGGCAGGAAGAAAAGCAAAGCTCCCCAATGCCACTTTGATGAACGGCTTAGAATAACAAAGCTGAGTTCATCAGAGGCCTGTCTTTTGGAAGCAAAGCCTTGGAGGGAGACGGAGGAAAGAAATGAGGCGCCCACACAACAGAAGACTTTAGTGGGTACACGCTCATGACCGTGGCCGCCCCGCCAGCTGGAGTCTTGGCTGAGATTTTAGATCACAGGTGGTTGCATTGAAGCTTCATGATCTTCGCCTGCATTCAGAGGAACGGAGGTTTCAGGTCCAGCCTCGTGGTGGTGGCATGCGCCCTCTACTGGGCAGATGACGCGCTCCGCTTCAGAGGGACACTGCCTGCCTGTAGGGTGCTCAGAGGCCAGTGGTGAGCGCTGTGAGTGACCCTGGAAGGCGTCTCAGGTGCCCACCTGCGCTGTGAGCTGCCCGTGTACACAGAAGGTGGTTTAGGGAATTGAAGTCCTAGCTCCATGGAGGGTCTGGTTACTTCACAGCCTGATCTGAACAGCCACCCACCGGGGTCCACTGGTTCAGAGGTTGCAGTCTTGCGTCTCCGAGGGGGACTGGAGTCCTGCCCTCCTGACTGCGGCACCAGGTGGAGCTTCACTCTGGCTGCACCCTGGGTGGGCTTTTTTTGGTAGAGGTTCACACCACGTGGTTTCTTCTGTTGGTTGTTTTCAGTTTGACTTGACTTGTACACCTAGAAAAGGGAAAGCTATTTTGAGTATTTGCCAAGCTAATTTAAAGGCAGACGTGAGGTCATTGGGTGGTGAACTGTGTCCAATAACAGCAAATTAGATGAATTTAAAGAGTGCTTTTTTCCTGTGGTGTATGTGCCTCCTGAGCCGAATTGAATTATTTGATTAAACAAGCTCATGTCTTCTAGATGTTTTAGTCAACTATAAACACATTTAAAAAAACAAAAAACAAAAAACAAAACCCTTTAAAGGAGTCCTGATTTTTGCATGAGGAAAGCTTAGGTTCCTTAACTGGATCTGCAGGGCAATTCATTCGTTCAACAAGCGTTAGGTGCCCGCGTCGGGCCGGGTACTGATGATGTGACAGCCTGGAACGTGGCCCCTGGGTCCTGCTGAGGCCTCTGGTCTAGGCTGAGCAAGCGGGTGAGGTAGCCGAGCGTCTGCCAGGGGGCAGGGCCGTAGCGCCAAGGCTGAGAAACCCTGCTTTACGGAAACCTGCTATGGCCCTTACCTGTTTTCTCACTGTTACCCACGTGTTCCTCACCCCTGCTAGGCTGGGCCCTCTCTGTGGGCAGCTACCTTGAGTCTTGTTCATTTTGCATCCTCTAGCCCCTGGCAAGACTCCTGGTACAGAGCAGCGCATCAGGAAGTGTCTGATGGATGAGTGACAACCTTGCCCTGTGTCACCCCCGGGGCCAGAACTAGGCTCAGAAGTGGGAGCCTTTGATGATAAAACAACATCCATCTTGATGCTTTTTCTTTTATACTTTGCCCTCACCACCAAGTCAGGTTTACTCTCTGTAGACATGAAACATCAGTTGTGTTCATTATAATAAAAAATAAATTGTCGACGAAGATAACAGTCTGGTATAATTAGTTACATGAGGGTATACATGTTTACCAGCCTTATCTCATTTGATATCCTGTGGGGAGGCAGAACATGGTCCTTTGCCTGATTCTCCATAGAGAGAGTTCCTGACCGTGAAGGGGGTAATAATCTACTTGGTGGGAAGGGGTCTGCTGAATATAAAGACGTAAGGCCAGTGGTTCTCGACCTAGAGTAGTGTCAGCATTGCACTCACTAGTCAGAGCCTCATTCCTGTAACTCTCAGCAGTACATCCGCAGGTGAGCTGACGAGGGAAGCTGAGTCCATCTGAACTGAGGTTGAAAAGGAGCTGCAGTGTCCCGTTGCCAGGATGGGACAGTGTCCTGGAAGGTAGTTTTGAGCCACATTTTGAAGGAGATTGAAACCTCCTTGAAGTTTGAAGGAGTTGGGTCGTGTTAATGGAGGGTTAACAGATGGCTTGGAGCTTTTTGCAAGCCTCTGCCAGTACTGTGTGTCTGCTCTGCTCTGTAAGGATTCTTAGAGAGCACGCCGCCTGCAGACTATCAGCAGCTCCCCAGAGGGGCCAAGGCACCTAAGTGGGAGTCACTGCCTTCTGAATTCCTAAGGGGAGAACAGCAGACCTCACTCCTGGACTCCAGCCTTGTTGAAGTTCTCTCCTGACCCTTTCTACGTGATGCTGGGGGTTGGGGGGCGCAGTTCTCTTAACTCACCTCTTGGTGCCCTAAGCTTATCTTTAAAGCCAGGAGGAAGGGAAGATGGCATTGAAACATAACCAGTTGGAATTCAAACCTCTCCAAGGCTTCTGCCCTTTAGCCAGCATCCCTGGGGCCTCCTTTCCTGCTTTTCCTGCCACGGGGTCTAGCAGCATTTCAGGGGAGTGCAGGTGGGTCCTCTGGGAACTGTGTGATCCTCTCTCCCCCTGGATTCCATGCCACAATCTCCTAGGTAGCAATTCTGGTAGGTCGCCATCTAGTCTCAGCTACTGTGCACAGGCTAGTTATCACGTGTTCTGTTATTGTACTGAGGGTGGCATTTTGAGGCTCTTTCTACACAGGTTGGGAAGAAGCCTCTCCCCAGTAGGTCATAAAATGTACCCAAGATAGCCAGCACCGATTTCTTCAACCAAAGGGAGCAAGATTGTTTACGCTTATCACTCAGACCAAAACCTGGGAGCCTGTCTTACCCTCATTTTTTTTGTCTTTTGCCACACCTAGCACAGGGTACTGTGCTTAGTAAAATAGCAGCTTCATTGAACATGATTCACATACTCTAGTTGAAAGTCAGTAGCAAAGCTCCTTCCCTTCCCCAGCCTCTGAGCTGTGCGGGTCCAGTGAGACAGACACGGGCAGGGGCGGGTGAAGACCAGGGATAATTCTTCATTGTGAGCTTTAGGCTTTCCTGAGACTCAAATATGAGAGCTCAAAATGTACCAAGACACGGAACTAAATACAAGAAGGCCAGTTATCAGTGTAAGATCCTGAACACAGCATATGAGCTTGGCGTAGACTTTTCATGAGGTTTTTGTGGGCGTTGTAAAACCATAAACAGTGGTAAACTCATCTGCCCTGTTCTAATGGGATTTTTCTTTCAGTGTACAATTTTAATCCCCAAATGAAAGCAGCTTTGGCCGATTCAATTTTCTTTAGTAAAAAGAGCATTTAAACATAACCAGCTGAAGATCAAACCTCACAAAAGGAGCCTTTCCTCTGCCCGGCTTCGCAGGCAAATATTTTTCCCCCTACTGTCTCTTTCAGCGAGTTGCAGACCTGGAGCAAGAAAATGCGCTCTTGAAAGATGAGAAGGACCAGCTTAACAACCAAATCCTGTGCCAATCTAAAGGTAGGTGCCAAAGTGCAGGACTTTTCATTTGGATTTGAAGTTCTTTTCCACACTAATTTTCCCCAAAGATTTCTACCAAGCGTGTAGTTAGCCAGGATGCTGCAGTGGGGAAAGGGTTTCAACAGGAGAGAGATGAAAAAGAAGGGTGATCTTTAAGATCCCGCTGCCGACATTTGGTTTCAGGAGTTTTAATCACCTGAGTGCACAGACTCACCCAGCATGGCCTTTAACTGTCTTAAGTTTCCCTTTAAAAATTGTTTCTTTCCACTGATATGAATCATAAGTTTTGGTGGGAGAAAAGCCCACCCATGTTACCTTTTTGCCTTCCCTCCTTCCCCCCACCTAACCTGCGGCCTTATCTCCTCGCATCTCCTTTAATCTCTCTGCACAAGAACCTGAAAGACCAGGAATAAGGAAGAAACGCTGGAACAGAACCTGGGTTCTTCCGGCATTGCTGCCAGCAGTTGCTATGACAGTTGTTGTAAGAGAGAGTCTGGCCTGTTAGCCGAGCGAGTTGTCGTGTGTGCAGCCGGCTTCTCTCTCCAGCCCCTAGGGGCAGAGTGGGCCTTCCCCGCTCCGAAGACTGCAGCCAAGCCTTGGGAGCAAACCTCCCTGGGCTCTGCAGAGGGTGAGGTCGCTGAATAAACTCGCCGAGTATCTGTGTTGTGAGCTTGTTGTGGGCAGCCTTTTAACAAGAGTTTAGTCAGAAGGCACGAGTGGTCACGCTCGAGTGGAAGCCGTGCCAAGCAAAAGTGCAGCTCCGTGCGCTTGCTTTCCAGATGAATCTGCCCAGAGCTCCGTCCAGGAAAACCTCCTGATGAAGAAGGAGCTGGAGGAGGAACGCTCCCGGTACCAGAACCTCGTGAAGGAATATTCCCGGCTGGAGCAGAGATACGACAACCTTCGGGACGAGATGACCATCATAAAGGCAAGGAGGGCGGTTCTCCCGCCCACCGGCTTTGCAGCCCTTGTCCTCGCGCCGCTGCCCCTGCAGTGCCGTCTGGCACAGCGATCCTCGGTGACCGGTGCGGCACGAACAGTGTCGCCTCCCCGTGTCAGTTGTCACCCCTCCCGCGGGTGGTTCTCACACAAGCAAGTAGCTGGGCAGTGAGTCCTTCCCAAGGGCAGCTCCTTTCCCACCTTTGGGGTCTTATGAAGATCTCGGTTAGGACTTGAAGGAAAATTCCACCCACGTAAATGTGTTCTCTTTCTTGTTTCCTATTCTGGGAGAATCCCTGTGTGGAAACAGGAGTGGTATTGGGAGCACAAGCTGCAAGGGTCTGACGGTTTCTCCTAATCCTCGATGCCACGCAGATACAGGGGAACGTTTTCATGTTTCAAGATTTGTCATCCTTTTTTACCCCATGTAACTATTCCCTCCAGAAAGGCGTATTCAGACGAGACTGAATAAGTTAATTGCATAGGAACCAGGAAGAGAAGCTGAGTAGGAACATATATAGAAATCTAAAACTTTCCTACCAAGATCAGTTTTTACTATCAGCGCCCAATCAGATGCAAGGGGGGAAAAGAGTAATTTTTAAGTGAACAGTATGAATGATAAGCTCTATTTCTAATATGCTTACTATTTTCAGAAACAGAATTGATGGAGTGCAGGTTGAAGCAGGGGCCTTGAGGGGCCAGTGTGCAGTGTTCTCCTCAAGAGGGAGACGGTGACAGGACTGTCTGTGTACTTCAGGCTGTTCGGGGGTTAAGGGTCTTTTCCCCAGGACTTTTCAGAGAAATTGGCCCAATGTTACGGATTTGCATTTCATTTAGAGGGAACACAGACCCGCTGTAGAACTGTGTTCTCTTCCAAGTGTCATTTTGTTGCTTAGCTGGACGGATGTAAGAACTGTAGGTGAAATTTCTCGTGGGAACAGCTCTGTTTAGCCGTCATTCCAAGAAACAGTGGTACCTATTTTTGTTGACAAAGGAGGCAAAAGTCCAATTCTAGAGTCTACTGTTATTTGAAAAATAATAGTTCTCGTTAACATTAGTTCATTATGTGTTTTCACATATTTCTCCCTAAACAGCAAATCCCAGGCCACAGGCGGAACCCATCAAACCAGAGTAGCTTAGAATCTGACTCTAATTACCCCTCCATCTCGACATCTGAGGTCGGAGACGCAGAGGATGCCCTCCAACAGGTGGAGGTGAGTAAGACAGGCTCTTGGCTGTTGTCTGTGCTCCAGAGGGAGGGTCTGTGACCTGTGTGGAGCTTCCCCCACCAGCGCTGTTCTGTTTCTGGGACCACAGTTCCCCGGGCTCATTCCTGACAGCAGGGTCACTCGGACTGCGGCGGACTTTATAGACGGTTCTCTGGAGTTAATATTTACTGTACAAGGCAATACATTATTGTTCCCGCTCTCCATAAAGGAAGATACCTGATTCCTCTTGCAAAACTGAGGACCTGTTGCAGAGAGGTGAAATAGCTGGAACGTCTGAGTCATTAAAAGAGATATAATTTATCATCCCCATTTAGTATCACAGCACATATAGTAATATCAACAAGAAAATTTCCCTTCCTGACTTAGAAGCTGGCTAAAACTCAGAGGACAGCAACAAATATTTGAAACAACAGATATTTGCTGAACAAAATGTATCTTTGTCGGTAATAGCCTCTAGTCACACGGTGGTCTTTATAGTCTGTGTGTAATTTTATCAAAGGTACATAGACACACAGTTTTTCCTCTGGCATTTGAAAAGCAGAAAATCACAAGCACGTAAAACCGTATGAAGCACATGAAGATAGATGTGGAAGAGGGACGGTTATAAAAACAAATGTGCTTTGATCACATCCTTGTGCCAGGCACTGCTGGTGGGTACTGGAGAAACAGCAGTGATTGAGCCAGAGAAGGTCCCTGCCCTCGTGGAGCTTGTCTGATGGAGAGTTAGACACTAATCAGTTGATGGAAGAAGCTTATAATACAATTGCGAGTACCGTTAAGTGCTGTAAAGGGAAGTGAAGGATGGTGAGAGATGGCGAGTGATGGAATAAAGGGTGGAAGGATAGAAAAGGAGGTTCTCCAGGTAAAGATCTGTCTGCTGTACAGTTTGGTATGGTTTGCTGCCTGCTGTATGTACTTAGTAAGCATTTAATAAATGCTGGCTTAAGGCCTTTGGTTTTGCTTTGCAGTCTCCTAAGTCTGGGTCCCAGAGGCTTCGGTCAGCCTGAACTCCAGATGCACCACCCAGGTGTTTGTATATGTGACGGTTTACGTGCAGACATAAGCACGTCCATCAGTGGATTTATGTTCTTCCGGGAAGCTGAGGCTGGTTCTTGGGATTGGCCAGAGCAGCAAGCCCAGTGCTGGCTAAGTACGAAGCATTCATTAAGTGCTGGCTGAACCAAATTACGTTGTCCCTTATGTACAAACATGTACTTTTAAGATCCATGTGGATATGCTTGTGCCGATACACGTTTGTCCATGCACACGCACACGTGACAGACCCTGGAGGACAAACCCAGGCATGAATCTGAAGGAAGAAATCTACTGGGAAATTGATGCTGCAGGATCTGTTGGATAAATGGGTTCCCTGGCAGGACAAGCGTTGATTTTGATTCAAGGTGCAGTCAAGTGGTGTTCGACAGCACATTTAATGGTGATTAGTAAGCACGTTGATCCTTCATCAGGAAGCATTATATCCTGAGTTTGACAACTTCTCTGTGTGAGACCATTTTCCAGAAATGAGCTCTTTTTTAACTTCCAAATAAAAAGGCTGTGTCTTTATCCATTTGTTCCTAGAGTATATGATTGGTCATCTTAGGTGGCTCACACAGGAGGAATATAAGTGGCTGAGACTCAGATGTTATGTAGACAGAAAATGAGCCTGGAGCACCAACTTTAATATGAGAATGATAGTTGGTTGGCATTGGCTTTGTCTCAGCGGCGTGGATTGATGTTTGGGAGGGAGAGGGAGGACAGATGGCCGACGGAGACAGCTGACAATGAGGGTGCCGTGTGTTCCCTAAGGCATCTGTGCTATTAAAACCTCTTCTTCCTGCTCCCCTGTCTTCCTCGGAAGGAAATT
This sequence comes from Balaenoptera ricei, assembly GCF_028023285.1. NCBI lineage: Eukaryota > Metazoa > Chordata > Mammalia > Artiodactyla > Balaenopteridae > Balaenoptera > Balaenoptera ricei. Next base: position 70,023,842 of record NC_082652.1, on the reverse strand, counting down.
GGCCTGGAGAAGGCAGCCATGGACTTGACAGTCTTCCTGAAGCTGCAGAAGAGGGTGCGAGAGCTTGAGCAGGAGAGGAAGAAACTGCAGGTGCAACTGGAGAAGAAAGAACAGCAGGACAGCAAGAAAATCCCGGTGCGTGAAGGAGCTGCGAGCCCGCAGGGCCGCACTCTGAGGGTGCTGGCGTCAGAATGACCCAGCTCACTCCTGCCAGGGCTCACGGGGTCAGGTGTGACCACGAGAGGTCATGCTGGGGCTGGGTTTCAGGGAAGAGCTTCATCTTGTCTTTTTTTTTTTTTTTTTTTTTTTTTTTTTTTTTTTAATTAATTTATTTATTTATTTATGGTTGAGTTGGGTCTTCATTTCCATGTGAGGGCTTTCTCCAGTTGCGGCCAGCGGGGGCCACTCCTCATCGCGGTGCGCGGGCCTCTCACCATCGCGGCCTCTCCTGTTGCGGAGCACAGGCTCCAGACGCGCAGGCTCAGCAGTTGTGGCTCACGGGCCCAGCTGCTCCGCAGCATGTGGGATCCTCCCAAACCAGGGCTCGAACCCGTGTCCCCTGCATTGGCAGGCGGATTCTCAGCCACTGCGCCACCAGGGAAGCCCCTTCATCTTGTCTTGATGGCGTATTGAATCTTCTCTGCAAGTGCCCACATCACGCCAGTCGGACAGGAGTCAGCTTCCCCAATACCTTCAGGGCAAAGAATTTCCAGTGGTGAAGCCAGCAGGGAGCCTGTGTCATTGTCACCCACTTGCAAGGAGAACCAGGGTGTAATTAGAGTATAAACACAGTTGACCTTCGAACAACTCGGGCTAGGGGCGCCCAACCCTCTGCACAGTTGAAAACTCACCTGTGACTTATAGTTGGCCCTGGTTCTGCATCTGAGGATTCAACCAATCACAGATTGTGTAGTGCTGTAGTATTTACTATTGAAAAAAATGCACGAATAAGTGGACCTGTGCAGTTCAAACCCATGTGATCCAAGGGTCGACTATATAGGCGAAAGTCAAATCTTAGAGAAAATCAATGCCTGTTTGTACCTGGAATCTGGTGTGGACTTGAGTTTAGTCCCATTGGGTCAGGGGCAGACCAAGTTTGCAGTCACCCAGGACTGCAGCCTCTCCTCAATCTAAATTATCATCAGTATCTTGGGTCTTGAAAAGATATTTTTTGAAACCTTAGTATCCCCAGATGTATCACTCCATCCCAAGGACCCGTTGGGCACCTATGCTATGCTCAGCACTGTGCTGGTGCCGGACTCATAGTAGGTGTTCAAAGTGTTTATTAAATGAGGGAGATACAAACAGAAGAGAAATCCCCCCATTGACTAGATTATAAATTCGAGGAATGTGTAATCTAGGTCAGGAGGACCAGACATAACACGGGTGAAGAATAAAAAATAACATTGGTAGCGCTCAAATAAATGCCAGATTGAGTACAAACAGGTTGGTGCTGTAGGAATAGAGAGCAAGTGGTCCTCCACTTGCTATGAGGACTGCTTCTAATGGGATATGAGGCCGTTTCGGACATGGCTCACATCATTAGCTGACCTCACTGTGGGTTTGTGAAAGGCCTTGGGTCTGTTCTCAGACTTGAGTTACCCCTTGTGGGGTTTGACCCCCTCCCTGCATCCTCAGCCCTACCCCCACCCCACCCCTACACACTTTCTCCTTTTGTAACACCCAACTTCCCTTTCCAATCAAATGTGATACAGATGTTGATCGGTATTACTGGTAAATTCTTGGGGTTTTTCCTGAGCAGTAAGTGGGGAGGTAAATCTTGCTGATGGATTTAAATCTTTCAGGTGGATTAGATTCAGAATGGAGGGTGAAAGGATTAGGTTTATAAATGACTCATTCAATTAGAAGAGAATCTGCCCTGACAGGCGAGCACAAATCAAATAGATGAAAAGCTGCACAGACGTCAGACAATGCCTGATGTGAAAGTTCCTGGCCGCCCAGCTGTCCCTGAAGGCTCACTCTCCAGGCTCCCCACTGCAGAAATGCCAAATAATTTTGGAATCTTGGCTTTAGGACTTCTGCTTGTCTCGAAACCGGATAAAAAGGGGTATATCTTTCATTAAAAAATAATCACCAAGCAAAAGTTAGAACCGCAGGCTTGGCTCACAGCCCTGTAACGTGCATTGAGGATCTCTGTTTAAGAAGAATGACCTTGTTTCTGCCAGAGTTTGGTAAGAAAGGCAGAAGTGGGCCAGAGGAGAGTATGGAATCCCTCTGCAGAAACCCTGAAACTGAGCTTTCAGAGATCATGTTCTTGGATCTGCCCTGGGTCCCAAGAGAAATTCTGAGCCACCTAGGTCTCTGGTCTGGAGCGATATGGCCCAGGTCTTGGCTATAGAGAGAGGCCAGGCTCTGGATGAGGAATGACAGGGAGGTCTGTAGGGAGCCTGTCAGCGAGGGAGTCACCTAGCCTGTCATGAGGTGGGGCCTCTGGGACAGTCCATCCATGTGTTTGACTTCCCAGCCATCTGGCTCCCTTTCCCCGGGCCTGGCAAAGTCACCACGGCTATCGGGGATTCCAGTGGGCTGTCCACTTAGAAACATAACTGCTGGTCCACCCTAATACAGCTCCTCAGATTTGGATAGACGATCTCCATTTTCCAAGAACCTAATGCACTCAACAGTAATCCATGGTCGTGCGGCAAGCCCATGCTACGTAGAACACAGGTGCAGGCCTCTCCCCAGGCCAGCGGGTTATGAGCTGACCCTGAGCAGTCACATCCCCGACCACTGGGGGTGGTGGGAGGCGAAGCAGAGGCTGGTACCCTGGAGCGTCGCTTTCCCAGGTTGCAGGCTGGAAACAGTGCAGCCGGTGTCACAGTCCTCGACCTGGATCCAGCCCCAGTCTCCAAGCCTGGGACCCACCGAATCCATCCACAGCTGGACTTCAGGTTGCTAGCACTGTGGATACCTAATTAAGCACTGTCAGATTTTAGCCCCAAAAACCCATCTTATTCAGGGACTATCACTCACCACTTGAAATCACCCCGAGCAGTTAACCATTTGTGAAGGTGTTTCTACCCCTTCTCATTGGACAAGTCAAGCCAATAGCTGCCAAACAATGATAGGAGTCATTGGCTCGGCTGAGTCCTAATGGGCTGGTGTTCCCGTTGTTGCTCTCCACACCCACCAGCTGTGGAGCTGTGAAGTGTGCACACACACACGTTCCCCCCCACCCCCCGCTGCCAAAAAATAACTAAGAGGGGCTCTTAAACCTCATAACAAGTACATCATTATTATATGTTAACCTTCCTAATAAGCACACAAGTCTAACGGTGCTGGTTTCCTAGGACTACTGAAACAAAGTACCACGAACTAGATGGCTGAAAACAACATAACTGTATTCTCTCATGGTTCTGGAGACCAGGAGCCAACAATTAAGGTGTCAACAGGGCTGTGCTCTCCTAAAGGCTTTTGGGGAGGATCTGCTCCATGCCTCTCGTTGAGTGTCTGGACTGCTGGCGGCCCTTGGCATTCCTCGACTTGCAGCTGTGTGACTACCAGCTCTGCCTCTGTCTTCAGTTCACGGGGTGGGCGGGGGGGGGTCTTCCCTGTGTGCGTGTCTTCTCCCATTCTTATAAGGACACCAGTCACAGCAGACTAGGGACCATCCTAATGCCCTCATCTTGACTTGATTATATCTGCAAAGGCCCTATTTCCAAACTGGGTGACATTCACAGGTACCAGGGGTTAGGACTTCGGTGTATCTTTTTGGGGACGTGGTTCAACCCATAACACAGTGTTATTTGTGTTCAACCTGTAGGTACTTGTGAAGATCGTGTGAATAAAGTTATGCAGGGGATGTGGGCAGGCAGGAGGGAGCTCCGTGGTGGCCTGAGGTAGTGAGCTGCATCTTGGCAGGAAGGAGGCAGACATACAGAGGGCGGGAGTGCCGGGCACAAGCAAGGGCAAAACAAGCGCGTCCTGACCATGGTGGGAAATCGTCCTGTGGAGCAGCTGCCTTGCAACCCGTGCTCACCTCTCTGCCTCTTCTTCCATGCAGGCGGAACAGCCAAGTAGTGACTTAGATTTGGACCAGGATGCAGATCTAGCCTACAATAGTCTGAAGGTAAGATTCTTGGAAGACAAGCTTCCTTAACTCACCCTACGGAGGATGGATGATGGTGCTGGGCGACAGCAAGTCCAGTCCTGAGCTTCCGTCTACGAATAAGTGGAGCCGTAAGCCCACAGTTTCCCCTTCCCGCACTTGAGTTTCTTCATCTTTGAAATGAAGGAAAATTTGTATTTACTCCGAACACCCCTGACACAGAATGTATGAGTTTTCCACATCAAGCAATTCTCCAGTTCTCTGTGGACACCAACTAGGAGTCCTACAATTAAATTCAATGGTGGCACAAACTTCCGAGGGTTAACACAGACCCTGCTGGTTAGGGGCTCAGCCCCACAAGACTGCCACCTCTTCAGATGCCAATCACATCGGTGGGTCCCCAGGACTCTGCTACGATCATGGGTTCCCGTGCCCCCTTCCTCACATTTGATAATTTGTTAGAACGGTTCACAGAACTCAGGAAAACATTTTACTTACTATTACTGGTTTACTGTGAAGGGTACAACTCAGGAAAGGCCAGATGGAAGGGGTGTGACGCATGTGGGAGGGGACTCGGAGTGTCCAGCCCTCTCCAGGCACCTCCACAGTGTTCATCAACCGGAAGCTCCCAAACCCTGTCACTGAGAGGTTTTGTGGAGGTTCCGGTTACACAGGCATGATGGGTTAAATCATTGGCCGTTGGCGTTTAACTCCATCTTCTGCCCTCCTCCTCCCTTTTCCTAAGGTCGATGGGTGGGCTGAAGGCTGCAGGGCTCTAACCCCAGGCTTGGGTCCTCTGGAAGCCCCCATCCTCCAAGAGTTACCTCAGCATAAACTCCAGCGTGGTTGAAAGGGGCTTATGATGAATAACAGAAGACACTTCCCTCACCTCACCACTCAGGAAATTCCAAGGGTTTAGGAGCTCTGTGCCAGGAACCAGGGACTAAGACCAAATATAATAGAAGATGTTCCTCTCACCTCTAACACTAGGAGGTTACAAGAGTTTAAGAAGCTCTTCCAGGAACCAGAGCCAGAGAGCAAATATATATTTATTATTATGGCACGTGTATCTTACCTACCTGATACAGTTTCAGTTAGAGTAAAATGTGCCGGTGGAATGGACTCACTTTGAAAAACAATCCAGACCAGCATGGAGATATGTAAGGCCGAGGGCTCTCCCAGCGTGTCCAGCAGGAGGTGGCCGGGTGGAGGGGGGAAGGCCTCGGGTCTGAGGACAAGCGGGCCTGCATTTACCGCAGCGATGCGGCGGGCGGGCGGGCGGGCGTGGGGATGTACAGAAAAGGGGCGTTAGATGGAGCATTCCCACTCCCCTGTCCTCTTCCCCAGAGACTTGGGAGTTGGGAATTTCTCCAGTGTGCCAGGGCCACTCAGCCTGGTCCCACTTACAGGACTGCAGATAACTCTGGTAACAGCCGTATTGCTCAGGAGAACAGCCCTGAGTCATTCCCACAGCTTTTTGAACAACTAGGGCCACACTAATGGTATAAGAAGAGGGTGCTAGGTAGGTTTTTCTCTTTTGAATTATTGATTAGACTTACTTTCTCATGTGATATTTAAAAGATTTAACACCTTCCCAGGGGCAGGGGAGTCTCTTGCTGTGATAAATGCCTGTTACAGGGCTTTCTGTACGCCATCCTTCAGCTGCCTTTCCTGAGGGAGGCTTAGCCCCAGAGGAAGAAAAGGAACACGGGATCTTGTTACAGGCTATTGGGGCATCAATCTCACCCCTCATTTTAAAGATGACAAAATGGTCTATCCCAGTGGTTCTCTTAAGAGGGGTCCTGGGACCAGCGGCATCACCGGGATCATGCTAGAAATGCAGATTCTTGGGCTTCAGCCCAGACCTGCTGAATCAGCAGCTCTGGGGCGGGTCCGGCAGTCTGGGTTTTAACACACCCTCTGGGGATTCTGATGCCCACTCAACTCTGGTCGGAGCCAGAGGAAACTTCAGCCACCATCTGGTCTCAGTTCCTTGAACCACACCTGAGAAAGCAGAGGTTCCAGGGGCACAAAGTTGTACCAGAGTGAGGACCAGAGTGAGGACCCAGGGCTCCTGCCTCCCAACCCAGTGCTCCTTCCCCAGGCAGTGCTGGCTTGTCCTGGGAGGGCACACTGCAGCAGAAGGAAGATCACCCAGGCTCTGAGTGCAGTCTCAACTCCTGAACTTAATAACTAGACTCACCAGTAATCACCACACCCCAGGGCCCTTCTCATTTCTGCAGGATCACTTGTCTCCATGTCTGGTCCCAAATCTCCCAGAAATGACCATGTGTGTGGTGCAGTAGTGGGAAGGACCCTGGACCAGCCTCTGAACTCACTGTGAGCCTTCTCTGCTCCATCCTCAGCTTCCTCGTTCGTTCAGTAAAGGGGTTATACCCAGTGATCTCCTAGCTTTGTGATCCTGTGGCTGTGATGAATGTGTAACCAGTGCCCAGTTTTCCATGTTCTTGGTTTTCTGTGGGAAATTTTGAATCCCATATATTTCAGGGCCCTGTCAGCAATTTATGTGTAATTACTAGACTTTAAATTATCTGACTTCATCTCAAACACAAAGTTAAATATTTTACCTAGAAAATGTTAAATACATTCCAAAACTGAGTTTCAATGGTATTTTTGGCTCTGTATACAGGCAGTGTTTTCTCTGCTAGCACTGGCAATTGGCAGCTTTCCGTATGACCAAAACGATGCTCTTGGTCTGTTCTCCAGAACACGAGTCCATGTGACGCTCCTTAGAGGAGAGGGGCAGGGAGGCCTCTCTAGACAGATAAGTTTAGGGTATCAGGCGTTTTATACTCTCTCTTGGAAAGTCAAAAAATACATTAACATATTAGGGTTCCAGGAAGTCCTGTGTTAACAATGTTTAAAATTGTTAACCTAGCACTTCCACAAAGAAGGGTTTCATAGCCAAATACACCTAGAAATACGAACCCCACTGAATCGCTTAGAGGACTGCGACCATACAGGCCTCATGTCAGATCCTTGGCACCCATAACTTGGGGGTCTGGGTTCAAGTCCAGGCCCCAGCTTTGACCACTTGCTGACACAGTCAGAATGTATACTGTGTGTCCCGTCGTTAACACGGGAAGGTTGCTCTTAGCTCCCCAGGTGGACAGGGCAGGTGGTTAAGGAAGGTGGAGGAGGAGGCCCCCCCGGGGACGGTGCCCGGGCTCCAGGGAGTGAGTATGTCGCCGGGCTGCCTTCCAGAGGCAGGAGCTGGAGTCGGAGAACAAGAAGCTGAAGAATGAGCTGAACGAGCTGAGGAAAGCCGTGGCCGACCAGGCCTCAGAGCACAGCGCCGCCCACGACACCCCTGACAGCTACTGCCTCCTGCTGAACCAGCTCAAGGTGGCCCACGAGGAGCTGGAGGTGCGCAAGGAGGAGGTGCTCATCCTGAGGAGCCAGATCGTGAGTGCCGACCAGCGCCGCCGGGCTGGCAAGGGCTCGGTGAGGAGAGGGGGCCGCGGGCGGGGCATTGGGGCCACGGTGGGGGGAGAGGTGTGTTTCTTAGGTTTCTTTACGCAGGAGGGCCTTCAGCCTAAAATAGCAGCGTCTTTTAGAGTCTCCTCTAAAAGTAGAGCAAGGTACCTGCTGTCCTCCCAGCATAACTTTTCACAGGAGACTTTGCTGGAAGTTTCTAGGATCTTCTGAAGTTACTCAATAGGAACACGTTCCAAAGGAATGAGGCTCAGAATTAGAGTAAACCTGGGCCACGGCCTGAGCAGCCCCCTTGGCCTGGTTTTTCACCTCAGGTCTTGCCCCTTGCTATTTACTTTGTTTCCCGGGTAAAGAAAGTCTTCCCTCTCTCTCAGCTCTCCCGGGGTGACAAGTCCAACTTAGCGTTTGTTCCTAATGTTTCCGCCTCCTGCACAGATTGAGGAGCAGGCGGGAGGGGCCGGAGGCCACCTGGGCCACTCTGGGCCTGGGCCCAGGGGGCAGGGGAGCTGGGGCAGGTGGGCAGCACTGAGTGTGCAGGATTCCAAAGTAAGACAGATTTCAGTCATCTCCTCCGCCTTCGGGGAGCTTTCTCCTCCAGGGACACCATCCTTGCCTCTCCCTCCCCGCCTCCCCCAGCCTCCCCTCCACCCTCTCTGCCTTTCACAGCCGGGCCTCTGACTGTGACTGTGATTCTCCCTGATTCTCCCAATGTGATTTTTAAAAGTCACGTTCCTGCCGGGGATTAACCGCTGTTATGTGAAGTCTTCTGGTGCCTTTGTCTTTTCCCAAAGGCTCGTTTTTCTCCCTCTGTGTATAAAGTCATTTCATGACAATTGTTTGTATAACCAGAGTTATTTATTTTTTAATCTGGGACGTTCTAGGAGCCAAACATCAATGCCAGAACAAGTTGGCCTAACAGTGAAAAGCACGTGGATCAGGAAGACGCCATCGAGGCCTATCATGGGGTCTGCCAGACGAACAGGTAAGCCCCGCCTTGCGGTCACTGTGCCTGGAGGAGGCGACGGGGAAGGAGCCCTGCCCAGCCTGGTACGCGAGGGCCACTCCTCAGGCACTGACCTTGCGCTCAGCCTCAGGGTGTTGGTTTTTATAGGAGAAAAATGAGGAGGAGCAGACTCGGTGAGTCCCATGCTCCGAGGAAGCCTGCTGTTAGCATCAGCGAGACTCCAGTGAGCACCCCTGGGGCATCCAGAACCCGGGTCCTCTGAAAAGCACTGGGGAAGGGAGCATCCCTGGGAGGTTTGACAGGAGGAGAGGGAAGGACTGGCTGGGAGCGGCTTTTCTCGTTGAAACGGAAGCAGGTGCCAAGTGAGCCCATCTGAGTAGTAGCAGAGGGGCTGCTCCAGCTGTTTGCCCCATCTGCCAACTTTACTCAGCCCAGCTGGTGGACGCACGTGACAGTGGGCCCCATGCCCTGTCATTTAAGACATGGAACCCAAGCCGGGCACTGCAGAGATTGGGTGGGAGAATGTGACCACTACCATATTGGCTAAAAGGAGATTTCCCTGGACGTTAGCCTGGACTAAATTCCAGGACTTTCCCACTTCTGGTCCCTCCTCAAGGAGGAGCTACGCAGGGTTAAGGCAAAAGAGAGTGACTGAGGGAGGCAGCAGGGCCCCGGGACACAGGACAGAGCAGGGCCCCCGAGGTAGTGCAGCCGAGCACTTGAGAGTGTGCACGGGGGTTCCATTCGCTTAACAGCTATTTAGGGAAACTTCAAACTGCTCAGTGCTCGGTTTCCTCACCTGTGAACTGGGGACGGTCTTAGCAGCCTACCACATAGGGTGACTGAGGTTAGGCGAGTTAGTCCGTGCAAAGCCCTCAGAGCAGTGCCTGCCTATGATAAGCATGCAGTAAACATCAGTGTTGTTATAGCCACTATTATTACCTGTGCCTCTGTGGGCACTTGTAAAACCGGAGCTGGCCTTTTCCCTGGCTACCTGTCTCTCTTCCTGAATGTTGATCAATCATTAAGCATTTATTTAAAATTGCTAAAAACAGCAAGTGCATCCAGAAAGTTGTCAGTAGTGGGCACTGGGAGTGCAGCATGAACCTGTTTGCAGGAGTGTCACCGAACGACGTGAGGACTTCCCAGGGCTTTGATTCCCAGATCTTCTCATCTGGCCCCTCTTTCTGTGGATGAGAAAACTGAGCTACTCAGGCACACGACGGGCCTGTAACTGAGTCAAGGTAGAATCCGAAGGCCAGACTCCCAGGCTGGGCTGCCCCCAGCCCACTGTGTAGGTGATCGGAAGGTGAGGGTATTTTAGCAGGCCCCCAGGAGGAAATTCAGTTTATTTCAAGAGGAGGGAGAGAAGGAAATGAAGGTGAATCTCTGAATGCCAAAACTGAGTCAAGATTTAGTCATTTTAAATCATCTTGGGTGAAGATAAGAAATGAGATGAGTAAGAAAAAGGAACACAGGTGATATTTTAACATTTTTTAAAGGGAAGAAGGAAACTGGGAACTTGGTCCTGACAAGCGAGTGTGCTTATCTTTCTGATCTTCATGGACCATCGCTGTTATCAGCCCCCTTTTTGTTCATCCAGATGGTTGTCAGGCACCCAGACCTAAGTATAGGTATTCCCAGGGGATGCTTAATTCCCTGGATTTGTCTTCCTTTGCAGCAATAATGATGATGGTGATAAAATAAAAATAGCTTTTCTTATATCTTAAAATAATTCAGTTCCCAGCAAACCCAGGGTACAATAGGGAATTAATAGCCTGTGAAACCGAGTTAAGTATAGAAATGAGCCTCTGCCTCGGTGAAGGGAAGCCAGAGGAACCAGTGCCCCAGTTGCCCCACACCTGGAAATGACACTGGTGGGTTTGTCCCTCTTCCAAGTCCTTGAATCCCAGCAGCAAGGGAGGACAGCAGTGGGCAGGCTGGCAGGGCAGGAGGATTAGGACGTGATTCCTGGAGCCCAGACAGCGAGGACATCCTTTCCAACAAGGGCTGCTCCCTGCAAAGGTGCTTTGAAGACAGAGTTGCTTTTCCTGTTATGGAGAGTGTTCTGGTTGAAATGTAAATTGTATTATGCAGGGATGATTTTGGAGTTGGGGTGACTGGAGAATTTATCGTCTCCCTAGAAAAACATATACACTGAATTTTGCTTCGATTTCTGGAGGGGAGTATAGACACACCTCCCCACCCAATCACAGCCCCTCTAAGAGTACTAGTCTCCAAGTTCAGAACATTTTCACTTGCTAACTTTCATAGTTTATAGAGTTCTTTTTCGGTCTTTGCAACTGTGTCTTGTGTTTTCAAATTTGGAGCAAGAAGCCAGTGTTGAGGGCTCTGAGAACAGCCACAGGAATATGTAGAGCACTTCTGCTTCGAAACGCTCTCTCATTTTCACACCTGGGGAACTAAGAGAAACCAGCAACGTTATTACCATTTTATAAATGGCAGAACCTAGGGTAAAGAGAAGGCTGGTCCGTGCCCCAGAGATGGGCTGCAGCAGACAGGCTGGGTGTTTGGAGGGGCCGTCTTCTCAGGGCTGTCTGGAACCAAGTGCATCAGGGTCTTCCCGGGAGAGACGGGCAGGTGGGCTGGGAGACAGAGGTTCCTGCTGCTCTCGGGCTGGCCTCGCCTCTGGGCGTGCACCCAGGTCACAGAGCTGCGTGGGGGCAGGGGTGTGGCCAGGGCTCAGGTCTGGCTCCAGGAACAGGTAAATGCCCCTGCCCTGCCCATGCTGCAGATAAGCAGAGCAAGTGCCAGCCTCTGCTCTGTCTTCAGGAGCGTGCTTTCCGGCCTGGGGTGATCAGTGACCCCACAGGAGGAGGTGCTGGTGATGGGAGGGAAAGGAGGGGAGCTGGGCGTTCTGGAGCCTACCCTCCTGCCTTTCCACACCTTGGCTGTAGTCTCTCTGCTGCCCTCTCTGTCCCTCTACACTGGACGCCCTGTTTTTCTGTCCTTTATTTCTAGCAAGGCTGAGGACTGGGGATACTTGAATGAAGATGGAGAGCTCGGCTTGGCCTACCAAGGCCTAAAACAAGTTGCCAGGTCAAATGTGTGCCTTTCTTCCCGTGTCTGCTCTGTTCTGTCCGCTTGTGTCCATGCTTCATTGTTTTTCAGCTGGAGTGGATGCGAGGGCACAGTTCACGGGGGTGAGACGGGGAGGGGTGTTGGTGGGTAGCCCCTTGCCTGGTCGTCTGTCACTTTGTGTGAAGGCTGCTTGTCTGGGTCAAGGTGGTAGCACTGGATGGCTCACGGGGACCTTAGAGGCCACCGGCTGCAGCTCGCTCACTCTGCAGGTGAAGGAATGGACTAGAGGGAGTTAACGTGGCAGCAGGCGCACGGCTCTCTAGAACGAGGGGAACTTAATTCTGTGGGTTTCTGAGTCTGTGCTGCTTCCATGCTACATACCGAGCATCCTGACTGCAGGATCAGCCGAGAGCATCGGCTGCATTTGAGCTGCTGGCCGTGCTCCAGGCACAGGGGTCCTGGCAGCCTGCCCTCCAGCACGTGTGCCAGTCACCATTGCAGTGACTGCCTGGAGCTCATAAGAGCTGACCAGCCCAGCGCCAAGTGCACGTCAGGGTCGCCGTGTCTGACCCTCACCGCACGCTCATGGGGCAAGGACACTGGGGCTTGCAGGGTGTGAGGAACTTGCTGCTTGAGCAGAAGATCCAGAATGTGAACCTGGTTCCATGTGCTACTGGAGCCTGAATCCGTAGCCCTTTTGGCCATCAGCCCTGGGTGATCAGCTTAGCAAAGGAAGTTAGACGTGTGCAGAATTAACACAACCTGACGATCACATCGCACGCTTCCTGCCAGCGCGTGGCTTTTCAGGGCTGTGGCATAGCTTCGTGCGCTTGAGATTCCCAACAATAGGCTTGTTTCCCAGTAGAGGAAACAGGCTGGGCGAGGTGGCGTGAGTGCTGTGCCCGGCACCCTCGGCCTGATGCTGGCGGGCTGCAACGGGAGCCCAGTGCCTCTCGCATCGTCTCCCGAGTTCTGCCTGCTGATGACGTCATGGAGGTCCCATTACAGTATCAAGAGCCTCTCTTCTTGGCAAAAGAAAGTTGAGGTCAGCTGGTTCTCGATGCAGCATGTCTCCTGGCTGTGGGTTCAAACGTGGCCCCACCTGTGAGCAACATGACATCTGGCTTCATTTCCTCTCTGGTAGAATGTGGATCAGAATCAGACCTGCCTCCTCGGGTCATTGCAAGGAATAGATGAAGGTGAAGCACTTTGCACATGCCTGCCACGTAGAAAGCATGGAATAAATATTAGCTGCTACTTGTATCATAGTGGCTACTTTGGAGTAAGATCAAATTCCTGTCCCATCTAGAAGTTTGTTTTATTTTGGGGTGGGAGGGGGAATAGGATGCGCTTTAATACATAAAGAAATGAATACATTAATAAAACAAAGAAGGCATAGCCCTATGCCTCAGGAGATCCAGAACCAGATCTGCCACTGGCAGTGGCCTCAAACCTCTCTCACGTTTAGTTTTCTCACCTGCAAGGTGAAGTGGCCAGCCGGGTGCTCAGGCAGGGGTTCTCCGACTTTGCACAGAACCCTGGACTAAGTCACCCAACTACAGTCTACATGGAGGTTAAGAAAGATGTGAGCAGCAAAGTCACAGCGCAACCCGGGAACGAATCCTTTGGGCAGAGTTCCTAGAGCCCAGGCGTTCCGGTCTATTTCTCTCATTACATTTATAACTTACTGGTGATTACTTTTAGTTTATTGTAGCCAAGATTGGATGTTATCTAAATATTGTGTGTCCCCTAAAAATGCTGATTCAATTACCAAATTACTTTCCACAGTCCTCGCATTGTTGTTTTCCTTTGGTGATGCTGCCTGTGATGAATGGGTGAATCAGTCATCCCTCCGTCATTTCTTCATTCATTTGTGTCACTTTGCTGAGAAGTCCCTGGGGCCAAGCACCGCACCTGGTGCCGCCGTGGAGCTGACCGAACACGGGGTCGCTTCCGTCTGGGACTTCCCGCTGTAGACTTTCCCCTCTCTCTTGCTCCCTTGTAGATTTGCTCCCTCCTGTCTTGTGGGAATTATCTCCTCCCAGAATGACAGCAGAACTAGCAGAACTGCAGAAACATGGAGCTTGTCTCCTAGGCACTTCCACGGTCCTGACTCTGCTGAGCTCTGGTCACAGTCTTTATCTGCATCCCAGGGAGAGGGTGGGGTGACCAAGTCAGGAGACTTTTGATGAAAGTTCGTTCAAATAGTTACGCCCAAGAAGACAGCATCATAGTCCTATCAGTAATTAACTTCCTGAAGAGGAGGCTGCTTCGGAACCTTCCTTAATTCCTTACCCGTTCCCTCATAATAGAAGGTGTCTCCCAGAATTGCCCAGAGAGTCTCCCCGAAGCTTCTCCCCAACCTTCTCCAGATCTTCTCTAGGTCTCTCTGCTTCTTGTCATGACAGCAGTTGATCTTAAACCTCCCCCCCAGATCATTTGCAATTAGTCTTAGTTTCTATTTTGACTGAGGAAAAAATGTATATAAAAGGCCAGAGATGAAGTGGGGGTAAGGTAAATAAAAAGAATGGATCTTTCTGTAGAGAGCAAACGTGTGGACACCAAGGGGGGAAAGCAGTGGGGGGCGGGTGGTGGTGTGATGAATTGGGAGATTGGGATTGACTTGTATACACTGATGTGTATATAATAGATAACTAATAAGAACCTGCTGTATAAAAAATAAATAAAATTCAAAAATTCAAAAAGAAAAGGTAAAAAGAAAGGATCTTTCTAAAACTTGCAGAGAATCTACTAAAGGGAAAATATGCAAGTAATATAGCTAGTTCAGTCTACCAGAGTTTTGTCTTAGCAAGGAGATTCTTGTGAACTTTGGGAAGATATGGATACTTTTATTGAAAAGATGCTATAAGAAATTTATTTCTGCTGATGATATTTTGACATGGAGACAATCTCTCAATCCCAGACCAAGAGACTGTGCTCAGGAACAAAGAACAAAGGGATGAGGGTGGTTGAGAAAAAGGCCTAAGGCCAGGGGTGCTGCGTTTGGCCTTGATTCCCTGTCCTCCCAGAGGAAGGCTGGCCTGCTTGCCTGCCCGGCCCCGTGGACCTGCTCCCCGCCGTGTCCGTCCCCTGTTGGTTTCATGCAATTGCTGCTGCTGCTGTGTCCCTGCTCGGCTGCTCCCCTGTTGCGTGTCCACGTGTGGCCCCTACTTGGGGGCACAGACACAGGCCACCCGGTTACCTGCCCTCCTTCCCGGGTGCAGGTTGCTGGAGGCCCAGCTGCAGGCTCAGAGCCGTGAGCACGAGGAGGAGGTGGAGGGTCTCAAGGCCCAGGTGGAGGCCCTGAAGGAGGAGATAGACAAGCAGCAGCAGACCTTCTGCCAGACGCTGCTGCTCTCCCCGGAGGCCCAGGTGGAGTTCGGCGTCCAGCAGGAGATGTCCCGGCTGACCAATGAGAACCTGGTGAGTCGCCGTGCCCCGTGGAGCCCAGCTCTGGGAGGTCACGTTCTGGAAGAAAAGGGGACCGGGAGTGCCCTTTCGCCAAATGGACAAGGTTCATGTGCTTGGCCCTGTGGTAGGAATAGAGAGTCTAGAAATCTACAGTCAGCAAGTGTTTGTGGAGCTATTTTATGTATCTGTTAATGTATAACTAACCTCCCCAAAACTGAGCAGCCTGGAATAGCAACCACATTTTGCGGGTCAGGAATTCTGGCAGGGCTCAGTGGGGGTGACTTGTCTCTGCTCTACTGTGGTTGGAGGGGGCTGGAGGACGTGAGACAGCCCCAGTCCTGTGTCTGGGGCCTCAGTTCCCCTCCACGTGATCTGCTCTCTGCACAAACGTGGCCGTCTTTCATTGGACCACCATGGGCTGCTTTACGTGGCAGCTGGCTTCCAACAGGATGAGCTGGGAGGCCTCTTAAAGTCTAGTCCCAGAACTGGCCCAGGGTCGCTGCTGCCACGTTCTGTTGATTGAGACAAATCTGGGCAGATTGAGTGATGGGGATGGACTCTTCCTCTTGCTGGAGGGGAGGAATGGTTGGTAGCCATCCTGGAAGTAACCACAGGAGCCGGGCAGATGCCAGAGAAATGAAAGAGTCTCTGTCCTCAGAGAGCTAACAGGCTAGTAGGGGAAGCAAGACATGTTAAAAAAAAGAAGAGAAAGAAGATGGTGTTTCCAAAAGCATGATTCTACATGGGATTAACAAGTATTACAGAAAAAGAATTGTAGGGGAGGCTTGACCTGAGGCAGGAGGCACGAAAGGGACGTCACCCGTGCAGAGGAGGAAGGAGAAAGGGAGCCCAGCTGTTTTCCGAGGTTCCACAGGGGCGTGTTTGCTTCTGTCTCCTGTGTCACTCCTTGTCACAGTGTCTCTTGACGGTCATGGAGCTCCCTGCCTCCACTGCCCAGCTGGGTCAGGGTGACAGTAATGCTGTTCCAGGTCCCAGGGGCTGATTTTCTCCCTGTGGCGGTGGCTGCTAGGAGTTAGGCAGCCACTGAGGGGCCCAGGCCAAGAGCCCGTTTTGCTTCTGGGCCCCAGGTAACCTCGCTGGCCTGCAGGCTCGTCCAGCTGACACCTCCCCGCTGCGCTCTCATGCCTTCACCTGTCCATTCCTTCCCGGGTCACCGCCCAGCCACCTGGGGACCCTGAGGCTGAGGGTCTCCTGGGGGTTGACATGGCAACCTGAGGAGGCTTGGCCTAGAGAACTGTGGGTTGGGCAGGGCACCAGGCAGCCCGAGCCCAGAGGAGTCTGCCGTCCAGGCTGAGAGAACACTGTGACCCATCTCCCACTTCGTGGGTCCAGACCCGGGGAGCAGCAGGCTGCTTGGGGCGACCTCCTGCTGGACCCGGAGCCTGGCCTCCTTGACGGCTGCCTGTGAGCCAGGCTGGGCCCCGGATCCCACCCCTGCCCTCCAGGGCGGGATTAGATCTGTTCTCACACTGCTTCCTCCTGCTTTTAGGACCTTAAAGAACTGGTGGAAAAGCTGGAGAAGAACGAGAGGAAGCTCAAAAAGCAACTGAAGATTTACATGAAGAAAGTCCAGGACCTGGAAGGTAGGGTGTGGGTGCGGGTGTCGTGAGCCACAAGTGTGCTCGGCCACCCTCAGGGAGGGGACTGCCTGCCCGGCCCAGACACTTCCACTTCCCCCACCTGCTGCCGCCCCAGCCCAGGGCAGTCACGTGACAGAATCACGCAGACCCCAGGTGCTCACCCAGTCTCAGTTTGCCGGAACCTGTGCTAACGATCCACAAACCTAGCAGGCGTTTGGGTGCTGACTCAAGCTGCGCGGCGAGGGGCAGCTGAGACAGTGGCCCTGTGGTCCTGCGTTCAGAGGGCTTAAAGCTGGGAGGCAATACCTTCTGGTTCGGAAGAATGCTCCGTAATATAAAGCCCCAAACCACGGGGGCCCTTCTCCACGCTACCAGTAGTCAGGGAGAGAGGTCAGTTCTGTGGTTAAACTTCCCAACTGGAATCTGGCCCAGAGAGGTCAGGCAGAGATTTAAATCAATCTCCCAGAAACCCCCAGAATGTTCTCTTTCCTTGACTCCCCGCTGCAGATCTAATCACGTCACTCCCCACCCTTCTTTGCACATCCTGCCTTGCTGGGAACCCTCTCTTTGTCCCCTCACCACCTGGGATACCCCCCCATCCTTCCACCTCAGCTCAGGAGGTACGTCCTCAGGGTTCCAGTCCCCTCTTTTGCTGTCCTGACACCACACAGCTACGTCACAGTTCCCATCACAGGTATTGTTTAATCACCTGCTTATGTCCACCTGCTGCTCTAGACAAGGCTGTAGGAGGGCAGGGCTGTGTCCTGTTCAGCCTTGGGCCATTGCCCCCATACCCCACATGCCCTTCTCCATCTTTGGCTTTCTCTCTTCTGTTCCTAGAGTTCTCAAACTCCCAGTCACTCAGGCTTTTTCTTCTCCTCCTCCCCTCCCTCTTTCCCCCTCCCTCCTTCTGTCCTATCCCCTTCCTCCCTCTCTCAATCCCTCCTCCTTCCCTCCCCCTCCCTCCTTCCTTCCCTCCTCCTTCCTTCCTCCCCTTCCCTCCCTCCTTCCTTCCCCCTCCCTCCCTCTCCCTCCTTCCTTCCCTTTCTTACAGCTGGGTGGGGAAAAAGAAACAGCTCCCCAGCCGGATAGTTGTACATCCTGCACCTCACATCCTTCCCGAGTTTTCTCTGGTCCAAAACCTGCCAGTTACCATTTTGGGTGTTTCCACAGCCCCTGTCCTGAGTAGCCCCTGTCCTGAGTGGCCCCCAGTGCCTGATGCTAAGCTCCTCTGGTCACACTTGGACTGTGGCCCAGGCTGCAGGGACAGACCATGTAAGGAGTGTGACAGCCCAGAGAACCCAGAACCCTGGGGCCCCAGACCCAGGCCCAAACCCCACCCACCTGAAATGACCCCGCCCCCAGGCCTGAGCCTGGAGGTCTCAGTTCATCCTCCGTCCCTCTCTCCTGCTCAGCTGCCCAGGCATTGGGCCAGAGCGAGAGGAGGCGCCACGAGCTCAACAGGCAGGTCACCGTGCAGCGGAAAGAGAAGGACTTCCAGGGCATGCTGGAGTACCACAAGGAGGACGAGGCCCTGCTCATTCGGAATCTGGTGACAGGTCGGGCCCTCTGTGGCATCCCACCCCCAGCCCCTCCTCCTCCACCTCCTGCACAACCCCCATCCCACAGACACCCCCGCCCTCTTCCTCCTCCCCCATCCTCCATCCCCCAGCCACTCTCACCCACCACCTCGAGCTGCTGCACTTCTGACCAGCTCCCAGGTGATACTGGGGTTGGTGTGTGGGCTGCCCCTGGGGCCGCATGCAGGGCTCTTGGGAGCTGCTTTCCTTGCCAGCCCCGGGCCTGGTTTGCCAGTTGTACCAGCTCTGACCCTTCTGGTCTTGCATGCCATCTGGCTGCAACATGCCAGCCTTCCTGCTCGGTGTTCAGCCCAGTTCATCAGCCGCCTGCAGAGCCGGCAGGAAGAGTCCTGGACCAAAAAAGGAGGGATCTTTGGTGGTCTGGTCCTCTGGTCCCTGAGCTACTAGCTCCATTCTCCAGTCTCTTAGTTCTCCCATCTATAAAATGGGGATGAGGATACTGACCCCGCCCACCCCACACTTGAAATATGACAAAGGTGAAGGTGCTGTGTTAAAGCTGCGAAACCCTTCTCGAATGTGAGGAATTCAAAGAGGTGGTAGCTTTTGCAGGGGTATTTGGAGTTCAGATAAGAGTTAAATGTTACTTTAGAGAAATGTACGTTTATCGAAGTCCCAGTCTGCTGAGTAGTGGGCCAAGGGCTGCGGAAAGAATGGAGCGTGGCTTCAGCCTAGCAGAGATTTTGCTTCAGCTCTTTGTTTTGGGTATTTTTAGTAGCTGAGTATTTTGCTCTTTTTATAAAGGTTAATTTCCCCACAATTGCCTGACTACTAAATGTGATGTAAGTTCACCTCAAATTTCCTTAACCAGGCTGCATCTTGTTCAAACACCGTTAGGAATGAACCTTTAATCTCTGATGAATGAAACTCAAAAGTTCAGAGCATCAGAGCAAAAAGAGTAATAATGGTGGAGGCTGCTTGTGCCAGCCAGTGGGTGGCTCCCTCCCGCGGTCATGGCTCAGGTGGCCCCAGGCAAGCTCATCTGCGAAGCCGCCCGCACACAGCACGCGGTCACCTTCCCTCCAAAAGACCCTTCCACACGAACACTGGGATTCCACTGATCCCGGCTCAGGTGCCCAGTGTTGGCTGGTTACTGTGGACGATGGAGAAAAGTAGAGCCATGGTCCCTGCCCCCAAGACGCTGCCATTTAGCTGCTATGGGACTCAGATCACAATAGAAAGTTCCAAGGCAGGACAAGCTATCTGCAATCTGCATACGGGTCAGGCTCGAAGCAAGAAGCTGTAGGTTGGAAGTCTGGGCCTTAAAACACATTTTTCTGTATAAATGTTATTGGCATTCTAATTAGAGCCAAAGGCCAATCCGCAGTCATCTGTTAAGCCTATGAGATGCCCAGATATTAACCAGGTACCTGGAGTATTATGGCCTATAGGTGTATTTGAGGCCAAGTACCCACTGGAGAAGCTGGCAGCACATGCACAGCCCCAACCCTAGGCGGCCCTGACCCTAGGCGGCCCTGACCCTGGACGGCCCTGGCGGAAGATCTGAGGAGTTGCCCCTTCCCCTCCCCCGGCCCCCCTGCAGGTGGAGGGGAGGTGGCCTCCCTCACTGCCTTTCCGAGCCTAGAGGTGGCTCCTGAGGCCTGGGCTGGGTGGAGCTTGGGGGTGGCGGTCATGAGGGTGTGGGGTGAGGCCTGGGGGTGCAGTGAGCACGCCTGGAGTCTGAGGCCCGTGGCCTTGTGCCCGGGCCTCGCGCTCGCCTTCCATCTTGCCTGTCCCTGGGCCTCTCCTCCTCCTGCTCTGGGCCCCCACCAAGCACTGCTGCTCTCAGCCTGGTCTGTGCCTCCCCGGGCCTCCTCTGGCATGGAAAGCAGTCTGACAGCTTCTCCCTGGCCCTCCAAAGGCTTTGGCAGGAAAGGACCAAAAGGCTGAGCAGGAGTCTGCAGTTCACGGGGAGGCCCACCAGCCGCTCCCGGTCCTGCCAGAGCACACGGGGTGCGGCGGTTTAGAGGAGAGTGGTTGGGCAGGGACGGGGAGGGCAGCTGTCCCTGAGTGTGGCCAGTTAGCGCTGGCCAAGAGGGAGGCGGCGGCGTGGGGAGGGGAGAGCAGCTGTGGCCAGTCGGTGGCCTGCTTGACCTGCTGGCTCCGAGCCTGTCTGGGCGGGCGGGCGGGTGCTGCCACGCGGTTTCCGAGCCGAGGCCCGGACGCGCTAGGAGTTGCTCCAGCTCTCCCAGCCCCCGGTACGCGGGCTCCGTCTGTGGGAGCAGGCCTCGCCTTCTTGCTGCTGCAGGGCCCGTGTGTCCACCAGGGGAAGCTTCCCTGGTGGCGCAGTGGTTGAGAATCTACCTGCCAATGCAGGCGACATGGGTTCGATCCCTGGTCTGGGAAGATCCCACATGCCGCGGAGCAACTAAGCCCATGCACCACAACTACTGAGCCTGTGCTCTAGAGCCTGTGAACCACAACTACTGAGCCCGCGGGCCACAACTACTGAAGCCCACGCGCCTAGAGCCCGTGCTCCACAACGAGAGAAGCCACCACAATGAGAAGCCCGCGCACTGCAACGAAGAGTAGCCCCTGCTCGCTGCAACTAGAGAAAGCCCATGCGCAACAACGAAGACCCAACACAGCCAAAAATAAATAATTAAAATAAATAAATTTATTAAAAAAAAAAAAAAGAGGGGAGGGGAGGGGGGGCAGCTGTCCCTGAGTGTGAGGGCCCCGGGGCAGAGGGGTGGGAAGTTCTCGCCCCAGCCTCCTGGTGAGGGAGCCAGCGCCCGTCTCCAGCCGGCCTCCGGCCACCGCCCCTTCTTACCGTGTGTAAACTCGGGCAGGGCGCCACCTGTGGATTCTTTTCCTCCATGTTGTAAGGACGAGGAGTGAGGAGCCTATTCTAAACACTTAGGAACATGATTTTTGTCTGTTTGGGGTTTTTAACTAGTTTCTGAAACTACCGGTAGTCAAGGTCAGAGGGAATCTGTGTATCAGGGCAGCTTCTCCCCTGCTCCTCTCCCAACCCCCATGAGGAGCTACAGGAAAATGTTAAAATTATGGGTATTGCAGGCCAGGATTCTTACAGCCCCGAGCATCGGCTATAAATCTAATTCTTGCTGTTTGTTGCCGGTAGACCTGAAGCCCCAGGCGCTGGCGGGCACCGTGCCTTGCCTCCCTGCCTACATCCTCTACATGTGCATCAGGCACGCGGACTACGTGAACGACGACCTCAAGGTGCACTCCCTGCTGACCTCCACCATCAATGGCATTAAGAAGGTCCTCAAGGTCAGTGTCCAGGCCGAAGGTGGTGGTGTGTGGGGAGCTCGGTGAAAACAACAGGTCACCTTCGCTTCTCTCTGTCTGGGTTTTGTGATCCAAGTTCTCCAACATCTCCAGCTCTGAAGGTAAATGACACCTGACCTCTAGATAAACAGGATACCAGCATGTTTCACCACGTGCTCCCCAACACCCCTTATGTTGGATCACTGATGGTGAGAACCTGCCAGGCCAGCTGGCCCAGTGCTCACAGTAGAGCCCAGGGCTGCTGGAGTCAAGCTCGTCTGTGTCACTTTGCTTCGTCGTCGTCAGCTGTAGAGGCAGCTTGTCCCCCACGTGTGTGGACCACTGATCAGGGGACCAGGGCTGGGTCGTACATCATCCCCGGTAGTGGAAGAGCAGTAACGCAGCCTCGTGGGGATGGCTCTCTTCTGTGTGACTGTGATTAGTAAGGGCCCGCTTTCCGTCGGATCTGCTTGGGGCCTACTGGGTAAGAGAAGGACACGTGGACATGGAGGGACCAGGTAAGCATTTGACCAGATGGGAACCACTTACTCGTAACCAGGAACGTCTTTTTCTTTTCACAGAAGCATAGTGATGACTTTGAGATGACATCGTTCTGGTTGTCCAATACCTGCCGCCTCCTGCATTGCTTGAAGCAGTACAGCGGGGATGAGGTGAGTGTAAGATAAACCCAGTCCCCTAAAGTGCACTTAAACACCGTCGAGATGCCCCGTGTTCTTCAGCGGTTAGGCCCTTGTTTCCTTGGG
Organism: Balaenoptera ricei; assembly: GCF_028023285.1. NCBI lineage: Eukaryota > Metazoa > Chordata > Mammalia > Artiodactyla > Balaenopteridae > Balaenoptera > Balaenoptera ricei. The sequence goes on along the minus strand of NC_082652.1, from coordinate 70,001,703 downwards.
CACAGCAACACGTGTTCCACTTCAGAGCACCTCAGATCTCAGGTCAGAATGGAGGGCAGAGGTTTCGGTCATAGAAGGCATCTCTGTTTTGTCCAAATGTCATTCTGAGCTGCTTTGTATCCCTTGAAGAGAGGGTGTGAGATCTTTGGAGCACCTCTGGGACCTCAGGCCCTGGGCGTGCCTTCTGCACCTGTTCACTGGAAGCAGGAATAAGGCAGGCCTCGATGACCCCGAGGGCCCCTGGAAAGCACCCTGAATGAATAAGTGGACTCGTAGGGAAATGAATTTGCGTAACCCATCCATCATCTGAGAGCCCTCAGGACTCCCCCTGAAAACCCTGTGACCTTAATTTTCTGAAGCAGTCCTAGAAGAGCCCCATTTCTGTGAATGCTGGCAGAAAGCTCAATTGTCTGGGATGTCAGATTGTCTCCTAAGCCAACCAATTAGTTTGTCCATATTAAGACAGACAGTGATGGTCCAAGAGAAGAGGCGCAATGTAATTGAACTACATCTGTGCAAACTGACCCTGAGGCCCAGCTTCGAGCTTCTCAGCAAATTCAGTTCCTTGGCCTGAGGCCCAGCTCACCCCATCACTTAATGTTCTGCTCTGGACCTCTAGGGTCCAGCTTTATCTAGAACTCACCATTCCCACTGCTGGTCCTTGAAAGAACTTTTCCCATGCTCTGCATTCAGCCCAGTGACCTAGTAACATACGGCCCATTTTCACCCTAATTTCTCCGGTGAGAATCCCAGCTCGTCCCAGGCACTGCCCACTCCCAGTGCCCTGCAGGCCTCCTTGACTTTCCTTCTCCCCTTCCTTTCACATATCTCACTCTCCACCCTCCCCAAGGCCAAGACATAGTGTAAATCAATATAGTGCAACAATTTTGAAAGCTTTATTCCATCTTTTGTGCCAGAACAAGTTTTCACGGACTCTTCTCCCTGGGATAATAAAAGGGTATGCCATGCCAGTCAGTGTTGCCACCCTTGGAATGGGACTTGACTCCATCTCTCTCCTAGAATCAGAACTTTGATACAGCTGCTTTTATTGTGAAAGGGAGTGGGTTAAATATTAAAGAAATAGTGTTTACTGTATTATTGGAAGAAATGGGCTTCATTTCAAACCAGATGTCCTCTATTCCATAACCCTAATATTATATACAAGCTCTTACTTTAAGCAGAGAACTGCATTTAAGGTTATCTTATTGACAATCATCACTTGACCCAATGCTGTCTGTACCCTGCAGGGAACATTATATAGGGCTAGGGAGGACCAAGAACTCCATTACGTTAGGCTATTGTTTCACGTGCTTATATTCCCAGGTACAAGACTTGAACCACAGCATAACCATATCTATGTAGCCTAAATAACGGCTATCTTGTTATCCCCTCTTCTGCCTGCTTTTTTTTTTTTTTTTTTTTGGCTGCGTTGGGTCTTCATTGCTGCGCGCAGGCTTTCTCTAGTTGCGGTGAGCGGGGGTTATTCTCCCTTACGGTGTGCAGGCTTCTCATTGCGGTGGCTTCTCTTTGTTGCGGAGCACGGGCTCTAGGCACGAAGGCTTCAGTAGTTGTGGCACACGGGCTCAGTAGTTGTGGCTTGCGGGTTCTAGAGCGCAGGCTCAGTAGTTGTGGCACACGGGCTTAGTTGCTCCACGGCATGTGGGATCTTCTCGGATCAGGGCTCGAACCCGTGACCCCTGCACTGGCAGGCGGATTCTTAACCACTGCGCCACCAGGGTAGTCCCTTCTGCCTGCTTTTGTTTTCTTTAAAAATTGATTTGTGATTTGACACAGTATGAGAGGCTTTGCTGGGGATAGTTACCCTTTTGAAAACACTGACCTTTTGGCTGCTCTTGGTTCCCCTTGGCCTGAATACAGAGAGCCATTGGTCACATGAGTCCTTTTGATATTAGCAACTCTTTGAACTTGCATGTTACTTCATCTTGTTAACATAGAAAGCTAAGAAGACATAGTGCTGTAGCTGTGGAATCGTTTCAGTTCATCCATTAATTCTGATACCCAGTGATAGAATCCACATAAATTTCTCATTTTAAAAACATATACTCTGACCCAGGTACTTCTTTAGGGACTGTGTATAATCTAATATTTTAGGGTAACTTGGTATATTGGGAAGAGAATTGGGTAAAGAGTCAGAAAGCATGGATTCCCTCTTTCCCTGGACCTGCTACCAACCTTCGCTTTGCTACCTTAGGGAAACTTCAGGGATTTGGACTAAACGACTGTGGCCTTTTTAATTAAGCAGTTTCGAGTCCTCTATCATGCTTGGTTTTGACACTGCCTTCAAATTTAAGAGCCATCACTGCGACCTCAAAGAACTGACAGGGTCTGGTAGAACATCATAGTAGCAGACAGAGCCTGATCGGGCCCCACAAATAGGGTGTTGAGAAAGTGACTGGAGGCGCAGAAGGCCTGCTGAGCACGGCCGGCCACGGAGCCTCAGCACAGCACCCATCTGCCTCCGCAGGGCTTCATGACTCAGAATACGGCGAAGCAGAATGAGCACTGTCTTAAGAATTTTGACCTCACTGAATACCGCCAGGTGCTGAGCGACCTTTCCATTCAGATCTACCAGCAGCTCATTAAAATCTCCGAGGGCCTGTTGCAGCCTATGATAGGTAAGCTGGCACAGGAGATCTCCTGCGCTCATCATGGGATCTGAAGTGAGGGTAAGCACTCCCTACATTTAGGGAACCAGATATCTTAGGTGCAGCCTCCAGAAAGCCAGGACCTCCCCAGTGAAGGAAGCTGAGGAGGTGTGTGCCGTCTACTCAAAAGCAGTTATGAACTTCTCAACACCAGCCTATCAAAGCATGTGATGCTTGGGTAGTGAGAGTATAGATCACTTTTCCTTTATCTCTTTTTCTATAATATACTGTATTTTTTTTTCCCCCAAAACAAACTAATTTCCATAAGTAATAAATATAAATTCAGAAAGTGTAAATGCATGTACAGTGAAAAGATATAATCCACTTGCCCATATATATACTTTATTCATGGAGAAAGGAAAGCATTAAGTATGTTCATATACATGAACACAGTAGTAAACACTCATGCAATAAATATTTATTGAACATTCTGTCCAAAGCAGTACACTTGGGCACTTAACATGAAATCAGATTTGAAAATAAGAGCAGTTATTTTTTAAGTCACAAGAAAAGTGACACGTATATGCATCACTCACTGTGCTCCTTAAAGGCTGTTGAGGAAATAGTCTCCTGGACCATGTAAGTAATTCTTTCCCCAGGTTATTACAACACAAGTAGGTTATAAGGAAATTCCAAGTAGGACAGAGTCCTACATGCCATCCAGAAATACATCCCTTGGGATAAGATTCATTCCAAATCCTTCTTCCTGTCTGAGACTCTTCTTATGAGGCGCCAGTTTATTCTCACCAGACATAGGGAGAACTGGGGATGTTTCATGACTCAGATAAGATGATGGTTAACAGCATCAGTTCTGGAATCAGACATACCTGGGTTCAAATCCTGGCCCTGCCGCTTCCTAGCAGGGTGACCTTGGGCAAGTTATTTAACCTCTTTATGCCTCAATTTCCTCATTAGGAAATAGGTTGCTGGAAGATTAAAAGGAATACTGAATATAAAGTGCCTGACACGTAGTTAAGTGCTGTGCAGTAAGTATGACAGACGAGCTCACCTAAGATTTACATGGTCAGTGGCTGATGGAGAAAAGCTATTTGAACAACTATAGGATGATCTCAGGGTCCAGGCCCAGGTCAGTGGCTGGGCCGTGACTACACCCAAGTTGCTCAAATGTTGGTCTCTCAGCACAGAAGCCAGTACAGAATTAAGTTGGTACGTGCCTTTTACCTCTGGCCCATCACCAAAAAATTTAAGCGAAAATTTGGTCCACAGGTTTAGTCCAAGATTTCTATGTGGAAGTCCTATTCTGTGTAGAAATCAGCAGGTTAGAAATTCCATGCCAAATGCTATAAGTTCCTGAGCATGTCGACCTTGTTCACCTCTGGGTGGGATCACTGCCAAAGCCCTGAGTACTGTGTGATCTCAGTGACCCGAAAACAGATCTTCTTTGGGAACATGCAGCTTCTCTAATCATGCTTTTCTTTCAGTGTCTGCCATGTTGGAGAACGAGAGCATTCAGGGTCTGTCTGGGGTGAAGCCCACGGGCTACCGGAAGCGCACCTCCAGCCTGGCGGATGGAGATAAATCCTACTGCCTGGAAGCCATCATCCGCCAGATGAATTCCTTCCACACAGTCATGTGCGACCAGGGCCTGGACCCCGAGATCATCCTCCAGGTGTTCAAACAGCTCTTCTACATGATCAACGCAGTGACTCTCAACAACCTGCTTCTGAGGAAGGACGTCTGCTCCTGGAGCACAGGCATGCAGCTCAGGTACGAGAGGCGCCTTGGCCTGGCACACACCAGCTCCAGTCAGGCACGGGACGCTTGTCTCTGAAAATAAAATCCAAATCCAACGGGTTGTCCTTGTCACAGTCGGTATGTGACTCAAATCCATCACCTTCTTATTGGTTGGTGAAATTCATCACACACTGAGATGGTGACCCGGTAAACAAATTAGTTCCGAGCTTAAACACATTTACATACTTTAATGTAAAGATTGTAAGTATGATGTGGATAGGTCAGAGAGAAAAATTAATGACTTAAGAGGCATGAAGGCTCACAGAGAAGTACAAACATGTTTGCGAATGTTAAATGTTAAGTTGTTTTAATTCAATATAGTTAATGCCTTTTTTGCTCATTAACTTAGTACAGACACTTTAGGTACTTCATCTTGGCTTGATTTTAAGCACCCACTCATTTCATTCACAAAAAGTGACTGAGTGCCAGCTACTTTTCACGCTTTCGCCCACGTGAGACAATTAAGATGAGGAGAATGATAATACTAATGGCAGCTGGCCTGCAAAATAAACACAAGAGGTGAGCTCTTCCCAGTGAAGTAGGAGGCCAGGTTTAACAGAGCTCACTCTTCCTGTGTCTAAGGTACAATATAAGTCAGCTGGAGGAGTGGCTTCGGGGAAGAAACCTGCACCAGAGGGAAGTTGCTGAGACCATGGAACCCCTGATCCAAGCAGCCCAGCTCCTGCAGTTAAAGAAGAAAAGCCCCGAAGATGCAGAGGCCATCTGCTCCCTGTGCACCGCCCTCAGCACCCAGCAGGTGTGGTCACTGTCAGCCGAGGGCCTCAGAGCAAGCCCAGCTTCCATTTCAAGTCTGTTCCTGCCGGTGGTTGTTTCTTAGTGTGGCACTCCTGGCCCTTTCTGCTCCCAATGATACAGTCCTGAAGGTCCAGAGGATGGGATGTTCCTGGATGAACCAAAGGCTACTTCGGTCTGTGAAACAAGATGCCACAGTTTCCCAGTAACTCTCTGGTGTCTCTTGCTTAGGTAGAAAGATAAGGTAGTCAACCCACAAAACGTCAAGCTTAGGCACAAACTTTTTTAAACGCTTACCATGAATTCTGGAATGTCTCTCACCTAGAAATTTAAATTGGTCCTGTTTTCACTTAGCATCCATTTACATTATTTTAAATAAAGTCAGTGAGAACCTAGAGGCATTTAAATGTTCCTTTCCTTTTCCCCTCAAAATTGTATTTGTACTAGGACTCGGTTGCAGAGATATTACCAGTCTGTAAAAAGATAAATCTTGTCCATACACAGGTGATCTTGCCCTCCATCATGAATGTGCCTATTTAGAAATGGGCACGCCACAAGGTGGTAGTGCAAAATGAGACCAGCACGAGGGAATCAGATTTTCCAAATTAAATCATGCACCTTCTCTCTGCCCAGCACCTAAAGAACAGCAAAATCCAAACTCAGCATTGCAAAGTAAACATACATTTCCTTACCTCCTCCACTAACTACTAAGAGATGAAATCCCAAACTCTGAGGAAAACTGCTTCCTTCTACAAGTGTACTGAAAGTTTTGAAACTTTTTAAAATTTTGCTTTCACAAGTTTACTTCTAGACTGCAACTGGCATCGCTCTGCCCCTGGGCAGGCTACTTCCCCCAGACAGTTGAGCAGACAAAGGATTAGCTTCCATTTAGACAGGAGTAAAATCTGTTCCTTCGTAAGTGATTTTGGGGGTGGGGGGAGGTAGGAAGGCTTTGTTAAGACCTTTGTTATATAAGGTAAGATACCCAGGACTCTTTTAATGAAACCTTTAAGTTACTCGTGGATAAGAGGCTGAGTGCTTCAGGCAGCAGTTTCCTAAAATCCTCATTACTTTATAAGCCATGGAGCATAGGGGGCGGGGTGAGCGGGTATACGGGAGAGAGGAATGGGGTAAGAGAGCTCAGATCTTCCAGGCAGAGCTTCCGGACTCTAGTTTACTAAATGTAGGCCCCTAAACATCAGTCCAGCTGTATCTAAACTGTGGATCTTGCCTAAAGCGAAGTGTCCTCCTGTACCAATGTAATATGTTCTTTAAAATTCAAAAGTTGTCTTATGTTCATTTAGCTCTGTGCTAAACTTTTGTTTTTATTCCAACAGATTGTCAAAATTTTGAACCTTTATACTCCCCTGAATGAATTTGAAGAACGGGTAACAGTGGCCTTTATACGAACAATCCAGGTGAGTTTTAAAATATTAATCGACGTTATAAAGTCCTAGTCTAAAACAAATAAAAGAATTGGTAGTTTAGATTTTAACCTTGCTTCTCTTTATTAATGAAATACTGGTTACCTTATATTCTAGAAGACCTTACATTTTTAGGTGTTCTCTTTAGGTAAATATGAGCCACACCACCCATGAATAACTTATCATATATACACAGAAGACTGAACTTTAATCATCTCTGCCTCTCAGATTTTAGACATTGTCTAAGTATTTCATTTGCCACTACCGTGTTACTAAACTATAGCACAAAATGAAATTAACAAAGTAAGCAGAATATCAACCCTACCCACAAATGGAACTAAGAAATACTCTTTTCAGAAAACAATTTGAGCTCTTAAATCTTGACTCTTAAGGCTGACAATATTTGCCCTTAGGAATATGCTTGAAAGAAAACATTTCAGGGAAATGATTATTTAAATCTGTCTTAAGAGTATGGGAATTTTTACATAGAGATGAGCTGCCGAAGCTGAGCCCTAGGTGATCTGGGCTGAGTGCCTAACCTTTGTGGGTGCTGTAGCGGACAGCATGTAAATGATGAGTCACATCAAGATTACTCAAAAGACAAGGAGCATTTCTCCCATTAGTATATGTGGGTAACATTTTGAGGAGACCTAATACTTTCTCAAACTCTTAAACAACCTCTTTAGCCAGTGAAGTAATTGTCAATATGAAACAAGGATAAAAAGAAATGGGGAAAAGTAATCAGAGGAAGAGGCAGGAAAAGAATAAATTAACTTGAGCGTCGTGTACAAGTAGAGAATAGAGGCTGAAGATCAAGGGAGGGTGTTCTCTTCAAGGCAGTGGGGGAAATGCAGTGGTTTATTAAAGATTTGGATCACAGAGAAGCAGGCAGAGAGTCACCAACACAGATATTGTATAGTCAGCTGCTGAAAAGACTGATGACAGAAGCCATTGAGTTCTCTGACCCGCTACTGTTTTTATGGAGAGTTGAGAATTTACACAAAGTGCAGATTTAGAAGGTCTTTTTTGTCTTTAAATATCTGAAACATACATTAGAGGGAGAGCTGTAACTGCTTATAAATTCGCACTGTTTACGAGAAGAGTTCAGGCCAAAGTTCAAAGAATATGAGCCAAGTCAGACTTGGGTTTGAATTAAGGAAGTAGGAAAAAGACAGTGGAAGTTGGTCAGATATTCTCTGGAGACATGTACAGTCAGATTCTGAGTCTTCCTTAGCAGTCAATTCCCATGTCCAGCAATTCTTTCAAAAAATGGTTTTTTGGTTTGGTTTGGTTTTGTTTTTCTTGCTAGAGTTTTATGTTCTGTTTCTCCCTAGACAGTGCTCAGAGGAAAGGCTCGGACAATCCATGCCATCCTCCTGTACTTGAACCTTATGTAGGATAAATACAGGTTGCTTATTAAAGCAAACCATTTGCTTGGGTGGTGAGGACAGAATATGCTGACCTATAAGAATGTAAATTTAAGGGGATTGTTAAACACACCAAAGGATTCCCACCAGCAATGCATGAGGTATATACATACAAAGGAATATCAGTCTTGTATTTTTGTATGTTGAACCACCCTTGCATTCTGGGGATAACTCCAAATTGGTCATGTATCTGTTTGTTAAGTCTAACTGGTTTATAGTGGTGTTCTTTGGCCGCTGTTTGCTGTTGATCTTCCATATGGTTTGTTCTATCCATTATTGAAAATGGGGTATTGAAGTGTCCAACTATCATTATAGAACTATTTCTCCCTTTAATTCTGTCCATTCTCGTTTCATGTATTTTGAGCTCTGTTGCTAGGTGCATGTATATTTGTAACTCTTATATATTCTTGATAGATTGAGCCTTTTACGGATATATAATGTCCTCCTTTGTCTTTTGTAAACTTTTTTAATTTAAAGTATATTTTGTATGACAATAATATAGGCATTTCAGCTCTTTTCTGATTACTTGGAATGTCTTTTTTCAAACTTTTACTTTCAATCTTTTTGTGTGTCTAAAGTGAGTCTCTTGTAGATAGCATATAGATGGATCATGTTTTTTCAATCCATTCTGCCAATCTCTGCCTTTTAATTGCCTTTAAGTTTACATTTAAAGTATTACTGATAAAGGATTTACTTCTGCCATTTAGCTACTTGTTTTCTGGATGTCTTTTATGTTTTGTGTTTTTCAATTCTTCCATCACTGCCTTTTTGTGTGTTTGTTTCTTGTAGCAAGTGTATCATTTTGATTCCCTACTTTCCTTTTCTGTATATTTTTTAGTTATTTTCTTAGTGGTTACTGTGGTGATCACTATTAACATGTTCAACTGATAACGACCTAGTTTAAATAATACCAACTTAGTTTCAATAGTGCACAAATACTCTGCTGCTATACATCTCCATCCCTCTGCCTTTATATTGTTATTGTCACAGATCACATCTGTTATACATGTGTACCCATTAACAGAGATTTATAATTACTTTCTGCATTTGTATAAATCATACAAGAAGAAAAGGTGCTACAAACCAGTAGTATAATGCTGGCTTTTACATTTACCTATGTTGTTAGCTGTACCAGTGTTCTTTATTTCTTCGTATGGCTTGATTTCTTATGGCTTTGAGTTACTGTCTAATGTCCTTTCATTTCAGCCTAAGGACTTTCTTTAGTTACTGGTAACCAGCTCCTTCTGCTTTTGTTTATCTGGAAATGACTTAGTTGTCCCTCAGTATCTGTGGGGGATTGGTTCTAGAACCTCCATGGGTACCAAAACCTGTGGATGCTCAAGTCATTTATATAAAATGGCATAGTATTTGCATGTAACCTATGCACATCCTCTGTACACTTTAAATCATCTCTAGATTACTTATAGTACCTAATACAACGTAAATGCTATGTAAATAGTTGCCAGCATGTATCAAATCCAAGTTTTACTTTTTGGAACTTTCTGAAATTTTAAAAATATTTTTGATCCATGGTTGGTTGAATCTACAAATGCAGAACCCATGGATACAGAAGGCTGACTGTAATTCTTCATTCTTGAAAGATAGTTTTGCCAGATATAGAATTCTTGGTTGACAGAAAGAAGAAATTTCAGGACTTCAAATATATCACCCCACTGCCTTCTGGCTTCCATGGTTTCTGATAAGAAATCCACTTTTACTCTTATTGAGGATACCTTGTTATGTGATGAGTTATGTGACTTCTCTCTTGCTGCTCTCAGGATTCTTTCTTTGTCATTAGGGTTTGATAATTTGACTATAATGTGTCTCAGTGTGAATCTTTTTGAGTTTATTCTGCTTGGAGTTTGTTGAGCTTCTTGGAGATATACAGAGAGATAAATATATCTTTCATCAGATTTGGGAATCCAGCCACTATTTCTTCCAATAGTTTGCTGTCCCTTTCTTTCTGGGACTCTTATGATGTATATGTTGGTACACTTTATGGTGTCCCACAGGTCCCTCAGGCTCTGTTCACTTTTATTCACCCTTTTTTCTGTCCACTCCTCAAACTGAAGAATTTCAATTGCTTTCTCTTCAGTTTCACTGGTCATTTCTTCTGCCTGCTCAAGTCTGCTGTTAGACCCCTTTAGTGAACTAAATGAAAATTTTCATTTTAGTTATTATACTTTTCCTATATCTGGCTCTAAATAAAGGGAAAAGGAGATGGGCTCTGTCCCTTTAAATCTTCCAATTGATGCTGCTGGAGGGAGCCACTGCCTCCCAAGAGAGCCAAAATCAAGGCAGGCATCTGTGCCTGCCCTTCAGGGAACTGCCAGACCAACCAAAGTGCACAACCCCAGATTTCTGAAAGACAAGATCTCACTGCCTACCCTGGCACCAGCCAGCTGCTCCAGGACTGTGGGTTGCTATCCCTACAGCTGCGGTGGGGCTGGAGAATGGGGGATGGTAGCTGATGCACACTGATCTCTTAGCAAAGGTCAGCAGGCTCTCCCTTCATCAGGCACTCTCCTGGTTATTGTAAGTGTCCCATCAGGTTCCAGAGTTACAAGATAGTTGATGCCAATTGCTTTTTTCTAGCTCAGTGGTTGCTTCAGTGGAGGGACTGACCCCTAGAGGTTCCTGCTCTGTCATTTTCTGTGATGTCAGTCTCCCCATTCCTTTTTACAGATGAGGAAACTGAGGCAGCGAGAGGTTCAGGAACTCACCCAGGGTGGTGCCAGGATTAGAGCTCAGGTTATCTGCCTCCAGAGCCCATGGCCTTAACCACTTCACCATACTGCCTCGCCACATGATTATCATCTGAACTATATTCTTCTAGTCTCCCTTAGATGGAAAATTTTTAAAGAATGCTAGAATTGGGAGAGGAGTATGATCTCCAACAAGCCTAAACCAGAGCTTCGCTCCCTGCTAAATACCTCAGGGAGAGGGAGACCACATTCTCCTGAAGTCCTACCCAGTTATCGTAACAGAAATATTCCTGTGATTCATTTTTGTGAATTCACCAAAACTGGCTATTTTTAGGCATAGGAAGTATTTTATGTCATCTTATTCTTCCCCACAGGCACAACTGCAAGAGCGGAATGACCCTCAGCACCTGCTGTTAGACTTCAAGCACATGTTTCCTGTTTTGTTCCCATTTAATCCATCTTCTCTGACCATGGACTCAATCCACATTCCAGCGTGTCTCAATCTGGAGTTCCTCAATGAAGTCTGAAAATGCACGTGCCAAAGCTCGATTGCCAGTGAGAGCAAGAAGGAAGTATACAGTACAGTAAAGTGAATTTAAGGATCTGTTAAATCTATAAAAGTAGATCAAATCAGAGGTTGAGAACCTGTGCAGAGTGAACTATACAGAATAAGACACATCTGTTATTATATTTTGTACCTACTGCTCAGAATAAAACACTTGAAATATGGAAGATTTTTTTAAAGTATGATTTCGGTCTAAACAAATATACATCATGATCTATAGCCACCAAGCAGTCCCCATGGGCCATATAAAAGATGCCAGTCTATAAAATGGAAACTGCCTAGTTTTGATCTTTGCACATAGCTGGAGAATGCCCAAAGTAAAATGATATTAAACATATGTAAGTCACATAAACTGCCTTCAGAGGACTTTTAACAAATAATGGTACTAATAACCATGACACTGTCATATAGTGAGTGACATTTCCCCCCGTCAACAAACCGTAGGTGTGGATGGGTTTATGGGGAGATGTTTTGAGGACAAATATATAGACCTGGGCCTTCTGAGAAGTTTCCCAAAGACATTTTTTAATGCCTGGTGATGCAGAGACAATGGTGTAATTGACCTCCAGACTAAACAGTTTGATTATTGGTTTCTGAAATAAAATTAGAAGACTCAGTCCCTAACATACTCAAACCCACTTGTGTAGTTGTGAATTTACGGAAGAATTACGCTAAAAATGCTGCAGTCCCAAACGTAAAATGTGAGCAAATAGAAAGATATTCTTTACATTTCCAATGCTAATCCATGCACTTCCTGAGTCAACAAAACTTTCACAAAAATCTATGTAAGCTAAATGTTAGAAAAGAATAACAAGTCTTATTTACAGATTAAAAACCAAACAAGTCAATATAAAAGCCTTTAATCCCTTATTGCCATTATACCTCCAAAAAGAACATTACACAATGTGCTAGTGATTCCAGATAACTAAAAGAGTAAGGAAAACAAACTTCATCTTGAGGATCAGACTATTTGAAAAGCCTTTTTTAAAAATCAGTTCAGGTATTATTAAATTATTATCCAAAACTTTTGGGTGTTTGTGTGTGTGTGTGTTCTTTTTAAAGGGAGAGAAGCTTATGTCAACTTTCCCTTTTCAGGTTATTTTCAACACTTTTCAAATTTACCACAAAAAACTGTAAATATCTCTGCTTTGAAATAAGGATTTAAAGAATATTCAATGATAATATTACAATGAATTTTGTGTTTGCTACTTTTATAAGTTTTTGTCTCTTCTAAAGCAAGCACTCCATTAGAAAATCCTACATGTCGTTTACAATCTTTTGCTGTATTTTTCATATTTCTGGTAGATAACAATAGGCTGCTCCCATGACAGGAACAGACGGTGTTTGCAAATCATAGAAGAGCCTCTATGTTGCATCAAGAAGAAAACATTTCTCCGCAGAGTACAAGTAGAGCCCCCGTACCCCGCCACCTTCTCTTGCTCAGCCTCTCAGCTTAAAAGGCTCTTGGAAACACAACACACTCCGAGCCCTAAACAATCCTGTGTGTGGAGCTCTCCTCGCCCGCTGGGCAGGACGAGGCACAGCCCTGGGCGAAGGCCGCTGCCCAGCACGTCCCAACCCGTGTGGTCGGCATGATCCCCTCGACCTCCACGTTGCACGTCCCGGCTTCTCTCGGGCGTCCGCGCAGAGCTGCGCCTTTCCCTTCCTCCCCAGCTAGAGTTACATGATATGACATCCCTGACTACACCCTTCAACAACCCACATGCTGACTAGCTTTGGAAGGCCAGTCTAAACCAGTTGAGTCCGCGGCTGCCTCTTTTTAAAGTTCTTTATTATGTGTAACTTGCTTTTTACTGCACTTTAGTTTAAAACTTGGCTTCATGTAAGGCCTGTTCTTAATCTTCGAGAGCCAAAAATGCCTTGTTAGAGTGCTAAGGAGTGTAAAAAGCAGTGATTCCATAAACGCGACGGCTTCCTGCCCCTACGTGCTGTCTTACACCCTCATTCTCTCCATCCCTCTGGGTTACTCCCTCTGCTGTCACTGGTTAATCACTGGGTGCCAAGGACTCACTGAATAAAAGCTTGGCAAGTAGAATAAATGGGGTGGGGGAACCTTGTGAATAGTCCTCTACTTAGCCTAAGAAATGCAGGTTTAGTTCTCCTCTTCCAAAGGTAAAGGTATTTCACTGGAGCTGTACTTAATCTATATATCCTTAAAAAACAAGTACTCTTTTATAGACACCAGGAATAAAGGAATACAGTAATCAGTTACTTAATGTTTAGATCTGCCCTATTTAATGTAACACTTGGAGACTGGAAGAAGCATCTTTAATAATCAATCTTTTGTTAACATTTTTCTTCTTTGCATTTTTTTAAAAGTCAGTTCAATTCATTTTCCAACTTCATGAAATCAATAATGACTTAATTTAAATAACTTAATTCAACATAAAGTTTTGAATTCTAAACCAGATATCTCTTTATATTTTAATATTTAAAATTTAGTTGACACTTTTCTCACTATGTGCCTTTAGCAGTTACTAAGGTAACTGACATCAATTCTCTGAAATAACTGTTTCTGTGGGAAGAATTTTCATGTTCAACATAACATCCTGGTGGTGTTTTGATCTGTCTTTTGAAACATGAGAAGCATTTTAAAGATTACTTAAGAATCAAATACTTAGATTAAACAATTTGTATTTTAAGTATTATATGGGACCTATCTGTTTACCTAGAGTAATGTGTGTTCGTTGCTGAGGCTGACAAACGTATCCCCTATATGCATATCACCTACATTCTCCCTGTGCCGTCACAGCTGCAGTTAGACTTATGGTACCCAGCAAGCAGATCAGACCCAAAGGAAAATAGGCTTTTCCCCCCTTTTTATGAAGCATGTCAACAGGAGTTTCTTCCCTTTCCTGTACTAAATTTTAAAGCTTTTGTAAAAACAAAACAGACAAAACGAGGAACTTGGAAAACTTAGAAAAAATTAACACTGCTACCATCAATTCATCAAATATTTACTTAGAGCTTCACTTAATGCATTAAGATTACAGTGACAAATACATTAGAATCCATTTCTTTTACATACAGTAAATTTAATTGTTTTCATTCATTCTATGGCACCAAGGGCATCCTAAGTTGAAGCACTTGTATAATGCCAAATGACTAAACAGTTACTAAAATATGACAGCATGGGGCAGGACACTGTAGATTTTCCTCATAGTATATTTCTCTGCAGTTTCTCAAATTATTTGCTGCATGACCCAAATAGCCATAATTCACTTTTTGTACACATCAGTACCATAGAGAATTAGGGAGTATAGAAAATTAGAGGTTGATGCCAATGCCATAGGACTTTTTTCTTATTATAAAGGTTATTAGATACTAAAGATTGTTTTTCCTAAAAAAATTTCTAATTTTAATAAAGGGGGTCAATCAAAAATGAATTTAAACTACTTTCTAAAGTGATACAGTATCAGAATAATCCAGATTTGAATATAACATTTTGCTCCCAACTGATGTTTGGATGAAGGACTGCTTCACTGAAGGAGATCCCATCATATTCAGGGGTGAATCTAACAATGGAGAAGAAATACTACTAATAAAAATATTTTTCCACGTTGAGCAAATCTGTAAACTATACCTTTGTTTATAAAAATTGCTTGTATTAGTTACTATAATATTCAACTGTGGATAAAAATTCGTGGAAATAAATACTTTTGAAAAAAGTGGTGTGACAAATTTAAATGAAATTTAAAACTCTGTAACTACACATTGGCTGAAAAGTTAATTTTTAATGCTTAAGAAGCTATTCAGGGGCCTATATTCAAAGATGCTTCATGATCATTTAAACCAGGGGTTGGCAAACTACAGTTTGCAAGTTGGGGGTAGAGAGAAACTTTCCCTATAAAATAAGACTTATACTGAGCTACACAATTCAAGCAAGGCAGTTTTGGTGTAGTGGATCAATGGAATAGGACAGAGAGCCCAGAGATAGACTCATATGTATAACTTTGTAAATGGTAGCGGTGGCATTACAAATCAGTGGGGAAAATATTTACAAGACCTGTATGGAGGATCTTATATATAAGTGAAAAACATTAACAACATTTAAAAATTGGAGAAATATATTTCACAGATAAGAAGACTCCATACCACAAAAATGTCAGTTGTCCCCAAGTTGGTCTATAGATTAAAATCCATCTCATTACAGTTTTTTTTGGTGAAAATTGACAAGCTAATTCTAAAATTTATATGGACGAGCAGAGGCCCAAGGTTAAGGAAGAGGCTCCTCAAGACAAAGAGGGAAAGCTTTCCCTAATACGTACCAAGACTTACTATAAAACTTTAGTAATTCAGATGAGTGAAACTGGCACAGAGATAGAAAATTTGACCATTGGAGCAGAACAGAGAGCCTAGAAACAACATTTGTATGGAAACGTTGGTAGACTGTTTATTACCTAGAGGAGCACACACAAAAATCACCTGGAAATTTTTTTAAAAATTCACATAACCGGGCTTCCCTGGTGGCGCAGTGGTTGAGAATCTGCCTGCCAATGCAGGGGACACGGGTTCGAGCCCGGGTCTGGGAGGATCCCACATGCCACGGAGTGACTGGGCCCGTGAGCCACAACTGCTGAGCCTGCGTGTCTGGAGCCTGTGCTCCGCAACAAGAGAGGCCACGATGGTGAGAGGCCCGCGCACTGCGATGAAGAGTGGCCCCCGCTTGCCTCAACTGGGGAAAGCCCTCGCAGAAACGAAGACCCAACACAGCCAAAAATTAATTAATTAATTTTTTTAAAAAAATTCACATAACCAACCTCACCCAAATGTACAGGATAAGACATCTCCAGGGAAGGTGCCCTTAAACACCCATCATTAGGGAACCCTATTGAAATATTTCATGATACAGAAATGTGTTCACAATATACTGATCAGCTGAAAAGTTACCTCTGGAACCCAACTTCCAACCTAAGGATGGACAAACTTCTGGGTGGCTGGTGGAAGAATAACCTCTCTTCAGGAAAGCCTCCACCTCATTCCCAGAGAGGTTAGGGCCTATCTTCAGGACCTCAACAGGAAAACTGTGTGCCAAGAGCCAAATTTCAGACAACATACACTTATCTAGTAACAGCTGAGAAAGAACAAAGCAGCCGACATCTGGGTCCTGGTCTGACACTTAGAGGTAGGTCTGTGTGGTGGCAGAAGCTGGCCTGGTGCTCCCAGCTAGGCCCCGGTGATCTCCTTCTGCACACAATCTTACAAAACCACATCAGACAAGCTCACTGACTAATGAAGGGAACCAACACAAGACTACTTCACAGTTTTGTCTAAACACAAACACAAGATCTCTGTGCAAACCACACGATACCAAACACCCCTCTCCCGGCTAATGGGTGATTGCAGCTTCTTCACCAGTTGCAGCTTTAGTCTAGCTCCAATCTGCCCTCCTTCTAGATAGGATCATGCTGAAATAGCTATCAAAGACTTGACCCGACTTCTGAACAGCACCCAATCCAGAGTGAACCTCTGCATCTCTGGACTCCCCAAATCACCTAACCAAAGCCCAATGTCCAACACCCTCTCACTGAGCTGCCCCTCGCTTCCCTAAGGTGTGCCCTTGATGTGCAGACTTCCCGTTGCAACAGCGTTAAACCCAACCTGTTCACAGACAGGTGTGTGCCAGGAGGCGTTTGGCTGAAGGGCATCAACACAGTGTTGTCCCCTTCCACCAATATTAGCATTTTGCAGGGTAAAATTAGAACCAAGGAGGTACTGTTACAGAACCAAACTTGGGTCCTCTCGCCTGCACACAGTAAAGCCAATCTACCAACACGGGGCCGTGGGGAAGGAAAGTGCAGTGTACCGCAGGGCTAAGCAAGGAGTATGGGTGGCTAATGCTCAAAAAACCTGAACTCCAGATGGATTTCAGGGAAAGGCTTTGAAAGACAGGGTGAGGCAGAGGGTCTCAGGGTACCTGATCTGCTCCTAGACATTCTTCTGACTGGTTGGTGGTGAGGTAATCAGGAGTCAACATCACCAACCTTCTGGTTCCAGCTGGTCTGGGGTCTATGTGCTTGTGGGCAGCATGCAGTTAACTTCTCCCACCTGGTGGTGGTTTCAGTATCTGCAAAACAGCTCAAAGAACTTGGCTCAGAATATTATCTATAGCCCTTCAGGAGGAACTAAAGGTCCTTGACTTTGTTTTAATGGCTAAACTGTTATTATTTTTGTCTTGACTGTTTTCCTTTGTTTCTGCATTTTCTCATTCTCTGATTAAGTTTGCTCTTTGGAACTCAGGGAAGGCCTAGGCAGTTAAAGTTTTTCTACCAACAAGAGGCAGGTGGAGGACGTGGGGGTGGGGGTAGGGGGCGGGTCTGTCCAGGGAAGGACCAACAGGGGCCTGCATGGTTACACCTCAGGTTATACAGGTTATGGCAGTTACCTTGGAGATACTGCCAGTTTGGTTGCAGACCACTGCAATAAAGTGAATAACACAATAAAGTGAGTAACATGAATTTGTTGGTTTCCCAGTGCATATAAAAGTTATGTTTCCACTATACTGAAGTGTGCAATAGCATTATGCCTAAAAAAACAATGTACGTATCTTAATCTAAAAATACTTTATTGCTTAAAAATGCTAACCATCATCTGAACCTTCAGCGAGTCTTAATCTTTTTGCTGGTGGAGGGTCCTGCCTCAGTATTGATGGCTACTGACTGATCAGCGTGGTAGTTGCTGAAGGTTGGATGGCTGCAGCAATTCTGATTGACATATATACACTAATATGTATAAAAGAGAGAACTAATAAGAACCTGCTGTATAAAAATAAATAAATAAATAAAATTAAAGGAAAAAAAAAAGACAACAATGAAGTTGCCACATCTATTGACTCTTCCATTCACGAACGATTTCTCGTAGCGTGCAATGATGTTTGATAGCATTTTACCCACAGTAGAACATCTTTCAAAATTAGAGTTAATCTTCTCAAATCACTATGTATGGCAGCTATAGCCTTACAAAATGTATATGTTAAACAATGACTTGAAAGTCAAAATGACTCCTTGATCCATGGGCTGCACAATGGATGTTGTGTTAGCAGGCATGATAACAACATAAATCTCATTGTACCTCTCCATCAGAGCTCTTGGGTGACCAGGTGCTTTGTCAATGAGCAGTCATATTTTGAAAGCAATCTTTTCTTCTGAGCAGGAGATCCCAACAATGGGCTTAAAATATTCAGAAAACCATGTGGTAAACAGATGTGCTGTAATCCAAGCTTGTTCCATTTATAGAGTACAGGCAAAGTAGATTTAGCATAATTCTTAAGGATCCTAAGATTTTCAGAAAGGTAAGTGAGGATTGGCTTCAACTTCAAGTCACCAGCTCCACTGGCCCCTAACAAGATAGTCAGTCTGTCCTTCGAAGCTTTGAACTCAGGCATTGACTTTTCCTCTCTGGCTATGAAAGTCCTAGATGGCATCCTCTTCCAATAGACAGCTGTTTTGTCTGCATTGAAAATTTGTTGTTTAGTCTAACCACCCTCATTAATTATCTTAGCTAGATTCTGGATAACTTGCTGCAGCTACTACATCAGCACTTGCTGCTTCACCTTGCACTTTGATGTTACAAAGACAGCTTCTTTCCTTAAACCTCATGAGCCAACCTCTGCTAGCTTCAAACTTTTCTTCTGCAGCTTCCTCGCCTCTCTCAGCCTTCACAGAATTGAAGAGAGTTAGGGCCTTGCTCTGGACCAGGTTTTGGCTTAAGGGAATGTTGTGACGGGCTTGATCTTCTATCCAGACCATGAAAACTTCTGTATCAGCGATAGGCTGTTTTGCTTTCTTATCATTGTGTGTTCACTGGAGTACCACTTTCAATTTCCTTCAAGAACTTTTCCTTTTCATTCACAACTTGGCTAAATGTTTGCAAAAGGCCTAGCTTTCAGCCTGTCTTGGCTTTCCACATGCCTTCCTCACTAAGTTTCATCATTTCTAGCGTTTGATATAATGTGAGAGATGTGTGACTCTTCCTTTCACTTGAGCACTTAAGAGGCCACTGCAGGGTTATGAATTAGCCTAATTTCAATACTGCTGTGTCTCAGGGAATAGGGAGACCTGAGGAGAGGGAGAGAGACAGGGGAACAGCCAGCCAGTGGAGCAGTCAGAACACACACAACATAATCGATTAAGTTTGCCATCTGATATAGGCGCGGTTTGTGGCACCCCAAAACAATTACAGTAGTACCAGCAAAGATCACTGATCACAGATCACCATAACAAATATAATAATCACGAAAAAATGTGAAGTATTGTAAGAATTGCCAAAATGTGATGCAGAGACACAAAGTGAGTGAATGCTGTTGGAAAAATGGCACCAGTAGACTTGCTCCAAGTAGGGTTGCCACAGACTCAATTAAAAACAAACCAAAACAAAACCAAAAAAATGCAATAAAGTGAAGCAGAATAAAATGAGGTATGCCTGTATTACTAAATAAAATTCTAAGGCTTGGTAAGGATATAGACACTGCAAATAACCTTCCAACAGGTAGAGGAACAAAGACAAATACACTTGACCCTTGAATGGGGGGGTAGGAGAGCCCACCCTCCATACAGTCAAAAGTCTGTATACAATTTATAGACAGCCCTCCATATGCTCAGTTCCTCCATATGGGAGGTTCCAACCAACCTCTGCTCATGTAATACAGTAGTATTTACTATTGAAAAACATCTGTGTATAAATGAACCCATGCAGCTCAAACTCATGCCGTTCAAGGGTCAACTGTATATATCCTTCACTTAGGTTTGTGACAATATCTTAAGCTATTTGGAACACACCTAGACCTGGGGTAAACTTAAAATAAGTTCAGCAAATCAGTGTCTGTGTTATTTTCTGTCTACATTTCATTTCTGCTGTTCTTATTTGGCAACTCGAACTCTCTGTAGAGTAGGTATTTGTTATAAGGACAAAACCACATCCAAGGTAATAACTGCTTCTTAATTAACAAAATTTGAAGTTATCACCAAAGCAGTTAGATTAACAATGAGCACATACGTAACTTGCCCAACTACTCAATATTAGCAAACTCACTTGTCTCATTTACTCAAATTCAAGGCCCTCTGTATCCTTGGGTTCTGTGTCCATGGATGCAATCAACTGCAAATCAAAAATATGTGAAAAAAAATTTTTTTCCAGAAAGTTCCAAAAGCAAAACTTGAATCTTCCATGCACCAGCAACTATTTACATAGAATTTACATTGTATAAGGTACTATAATCCAGAGATTGCTTAAAGGAGAATGTGTGTAGGTTATATCCAAATACCATGTCATTTTAGATAAGGGACTTGATTTTGGTATCCTCCTGTAACCATTCCCTAAGATACAGAGGGAAAACTCTACTCATTTGTTAACATTGTCCTAGCCCCTACCAACTCCACCAATTTTCCCAGTTTCTGTTACTGAAACTTCTAAAGCCATTGCTGCATTTAGAAGTTACTGAAACTTCTAAAGCCATTAATTTTGAGTATTATAGGAAGTTTAAGCACAGGAAAATTATCCACAAAATGTAGAAGATAGGGCTGAGGCTGGTTATTTCTGAAATCCTAATGAAATCTTAACATTAGAATTTACAGATTTACAATAGATTCATTGATTTCCAGTCTTAACGCTGATCTACTCTTTTTTTTTCAAAAAAAATAATTACAGAAAGAAATGATAACAGGGCATTTCTAAAAATACTGAGAGCTAAATGTCTTAGAACATTTACATCTCATGAGGGCCCATGTCTAGATTTTAAGAATTATAAAATAACTAATTTTGATATAGATATTTAGTGTTATACAATATATACTTGGTTATATATGGTTAAACATGAAAAGAACTAATTATAATTTATTTCTGGTAATTTTGCATCTTTATTGAAAGATACTTTTCCTCCCAATTTTTATTTTGAAAAGTTAAATAACTACTGAAGAGTTGTCAAAATAGAGCAATGAACAACCGTATACTCTACCTTTAGGTTCCCTAATTGGTAATACTTTGCCGTATCTGCTATCTCTCTTTCTCTGCCAGTGTATTTGTATGCATTTTTTGAGTCATTTGGTAATTAGTTGCAGCATCATGACTCTTCACCTCTAAATATTTCAGTGTGTACCTCCTAAGAACAAAGGACAATCTCTGCCATATCTACAATATAATTAACATAATCAGGAAAAGTAATGTCAGTGCTACCGTCTCATGCAATTTATAGAAAGTTCCCCCAACTGTCCCAATTCTGTTCTTTAGAGTTGTTGTTTTTAAATCCAGTTTCCAATTAAAGATCCCATGTTACATTCAAATGTCACATATCTCCTCTAATCTAATGCTATTCCCGGCCTTTTTTGTTTTTCACAACATTGACATTTTTTTAAGAGTTCAGGTCAGTTATTTTGCAGAATGTCCCTCAATCTGGATTTGTCTGATTGTTTCCTTATGATTAGATTCAAGTCAGACTTTTTTTGGAGAAATCCTACATAAGTGAAGTTGTGTCCTCAGTGTATCCAGAGGGTGCATGATGTCAGTTTGTCCCATTAATGGTAATGTTAAGCTTGGTCACTTGGTCAAGGTAATACAAGATTTCTCTAGCGTACGGATAACTTTTCCTCTTCATGATACTTTGAGATTATGTAAATATCTTTACATAGATTTACATGTTTTTTATATATGTAAAACTTTTACCCAATGGTTTTCAAAATCCATCCATTTTCATGACATTTTTAATTACAAAAAACTTAGGAAATTTGGAAAGACTTACTGCTGGTGATCTGTAAGGTATTGAGTGGGAAACTGTGATACTTAAGAGTGATGGTATCTTAACTTTTCTTAATAAATATATGGGGGGCAAATTGAATAGAACCTGCCTTTTTCTCTTATTGAAGAACACTAATACCCTTATCAATAGTTCTACAGACCAAATGCAATAACTCTGCATTTGGACTATTAGAAAGTTTTAATGGAAAAACCCATAACTTTTTTTTTTTTTTAAACCCATAACTTTTAAAGATCTGTTTATTTCCTCCACCACTGTATCTCACACTTATGCATAATTCACTGCATGTTTTCTGATTTTTATTTTCTTCATTACAAAACACACATTTGACTGGCTTAAGTTTATTGAGTGTCAGCTTGAGATAAAATGTGTTGGTTTTGGCTCACCTAATGAATTCCATTTTGGTTTCAATTTTATTATGTTACTAGCTTTCAAACATAAATCAATTTCTAATGCTCTAATGGTACTAGCTCTGTACCATCCTTGGAAGAATTAAGAAAATAATCATTCAAATCATTTCCTGTAGGAGCCATGGTTGAGAAAGGCTGAGCATCTAGTAGTGACACATTGCCTCACTTCTCCACCTACCTGAAACCACACTTTACCTCATACCCCCAGATCCTTCCCCTGCCAAAAAAAGCATGTAAATTTTCTAATCCAAGCCACCATATGTAAGTATGTTACTTTTACCAAGGTTTCAACTACTTTATTTCTTCCACCGAGGAAGATTAACTTAACATTCACCTCCTTTCCTGTTTTCTATAACATATACCTTAGTTAATGATACCTGTCTCTTTTTCTACCTCCGCTTCTATGTTCCACATGCCATAAGCCCTGGACAAACAACATGGGCCTTGGGCTTCTGAGAACCAAGAGTTCAAACCTATAATTCAGCAAATCTAGATTTGAGGCCTTGGCAAATTCTTTGGTTTCTCTGGGTCTAAGCTTCCTCATTTATAAAATAAGAAAGGAAAAACTCTTACCTATTTCATGGGGTTGCAAAATGTTCCTTAATTTGGGTTTGTCTGATGTTATATGAATTGTATGTTATTCTGTTTTATATAACAATTATCATATTGCCTGAGTATATGAACTATAAACAGCATACATAAGTGCCTGGTGCATGGTGGGCACACAGTGCTCATAGATGGTAGCTTTTATTTTACTATGTTCTTTGCTCATCATCCAGAATATGAAGGTGAAAAAAAATCATTGGGTATGTGGGAAGCTTTGATTTATTCAAAGTCCAAATTCCACTGACTATATACACTTCTTGTGAAAAAGGAGTATACATATTTTTTAAAGTTAATAGCCTTGGAACTCATGTATTGAATTGATGACTGTCAATTTCCTGGATTTGCTCAAATCAAAGCAACAGAAGAAAGAAAAGGAATAAACCAGAGGGTCAAATTACAATAGATGGTGAGTAAAAGGGAACAGTGGATAACTGGGAGAACAAAAGGGAAATGAAGGAATTTTCTGTAATGACGGACATGTTCTAAATTATATTTTGAAAGCTGAGAGTAGTTTGGGTTAAAAGAGTGTATGCACTTGTGACAGTCATCCAATTTAAGATTTGTACATTTGACCCCATGGAAATTTTGCCTTAAAAGAATTGTAAACAAATACTGACCTCCTAACATGAGCCATAGTATTTCTGGGTGATCTTCATTTAAAAAAAAAAAAAAAAAAAAAAAGATGGAAGAACAGATGGAGGGACGTGATACAACAAATATGGCAAAATGTTAACAACTGTAGAATACAAGTGGTGAATATATGGGTGTTCACTGTAGAAGTCTTTCCACTTTCCTGTATGTTCGAAAGTTTTCATAATAAAAACTGGACTATAAAACAAACAAATAGGGACTTCCCTGGTGGCGCAGCGGTTAAGAATCCACCTGCCAATGCAGGGGACATGGGTTCGAGCCCTGGTCCGGGAAGATCCCACATGTTGCGGAGCAACTAAGCCCGTGCACCACAACTACTGAGCCTGTGCTCTAGAGCCTGTGAGCCACAACTACTGAGCCCGTGTGCCGCAACTACTGAAGCCCGCACGCCTAGAACCTGTGCTCCGCAACAAGAGAAGCCACCGCAGTGAGAAGCCCGTGCACCGCAACGAAGAGTAGCCCCTGCTCGCCGCAACTAGAGAAAAAGCCCGCGCACAGCAACGAAGACCCAACGCAGACATAAATAAATAAATAAAATAAATAAATAAATAAAAGTAAACAAACAAACATACACAATGTGAGAGGGCCACGAAGGCATTTGAAAAGCAGGATTCTAGAGCGGGCATTGCCTGACAGCTCACAGAACACCTCAGTGCCTCCCACCACCCCTTCCCTACTGTGTGGTCCGAGCGCGGGTTGGAAAAGAATTTCCAGACACAAGGCCGAATGTAAGGAAGATAGAGTTTATTAAAGAGAAGGGTCGCTGCAAGAACAGCTGGCCGACTTCCTGGTAGGCAGGGAAAGCCGACCCTGAGCGTGGGTTGCTTGTCTGGTTTGTTTGTTTGTTTGTTTTAACATCTTTATTGGAGTATAACTGCTTTACAAGGGTGTGTTAGTTTCTGCTTTGTAACAAAGTGAATCAGTTATACATATACATATATCCCCATATCTCTTCCCTCTTGCGTCTCCCTCCCTCCCACCCTCCCTATCCCACCTCTCTAGGTGGTCACAAAGCACCGAGCTGATCCGAGCCAGCAATCCCACTACTGGGCATATACCCTGCTTGTCTGTTTTTATAGCCAGAGAACAAAGGGACTTCTGAGTCACCCGCTGATTGGGTAGGATCTGCATGTTTCCAGTGGGAGGAATACCTTTCTGTATATGGTATGGAAAAGGAGCAAGGCATGCTGCTTGGGAAAGCTCAGAGATGTTGCAATGGTTGCTGCATGACAGAGTGATAAGGGTCTGGTAACTCTCTGTTCCGGGGATGTTGGCCCTTTTAGTTTATCTCGTTCTTTGTCCTTGGAGCACACCACACCGACCACGCGAATCAAGCCCGAGGCAGCCTGGCCAGCCTCCGAGCCCTGGCGCTGGGGATCTGCCCCTTCTCTGCCCGGGTCGCCTCCTGCTCGCCCGGTCTCAGTCCGTTCTCAGCACACACTCTATCACCTGGTTCCCAGAACTCAGATTGCGCAGTGGTCACGTCATCATCGACCAGGGCTCACAGTTACAGCGGCAGAGGCATCCCTAACCTCCCTCATCCGTAGCCTAACCGGCTCACCCTAATCTCCCAGCCCCCGGTTCCCTGGCCCCATTTCGCCTGACAAGTTTTCATAATCCTCTCAGGCTCCGCCAGCGGCGCCGCCAGCCATGGGGCCCGATCATATAAGGAAAATACTGCGGCTTCATCCGGAGCTGCACCGTGGACCCGGGGGCGCCCCTGCCCTACGCTACTCGCTACACTCCTCCCCTGCCAACCTCCCCAGGCCTGTCCCCTTCGCCGGCCCCGCAGTCTAGGACTCTGCCCCTGGTCTGCGCAGCCGCTCTCCCCAGCCTGCGGGAGTCGCTCAGCCAATCCCCTCCCGCCGTCTTCCGGAGCCTCCCCCACTCGACTTCCGGTCCGCCGGCAGCGCCCGCCCGCAGCCCACCTCCTTCAAACCAGTTCCACACTTTTCGGTCGCCTGGTCACACGTTTAAGAAAATTCAGGAGTGAGGATGAAGAGGCACGTTAATTACCTGTTGGGGGTAGCGGGGCGTATAGAGGCCGGGGATAGGATGGACAGAGTAGAGTCAAATCATTCTCTTGATTGGGAGACAAAGTCTTTAAAAACAACGATATGAGGGAAAAAATCCGCTTGCGAGGAACGTTCTCTTGTCCAAGGCCGGTCTCCCCGGGAGGTTTTGGTACCCTTGGTTCCCACGGGGTGGCGCAGAGGGCCGCATCCTGCCAAAACAAGAGAGAGAGCCCTGGCCCGGCCGCGCGAAGTAGGTAGAAAGGCGCGGCCGAGGCCACGCTGGCGCCGCCCCTCGCGCTTAAAGTCCGGGTGCCCGGGGCGGTACGTCAGCGTCGCGGAGGAGGACCCCTGCGCTGCCGTCCGCCGCCATGGCCCTGCTCCGAGGTGACCCCTGCAGCCTCGCCTCTCTCGCCCCTGGTTGGTGGGGGGGTGCGGAAGGGCCCGGTCTCGGCGGGGAGTCGAGGCCTCCTAGGCGGTAAAGGGGACTTGATAAAACCCCAACCCGAAAGCACTGTTTGGGTTCAGGAGAAAACATACTTGTCAGGCACTAGCGACAGTGATCTCCCTGCAACTTACAGCTGAGAGTTGAGACCACGGTTTGCTTGCTTCTGACCTTGAAGGTCATTTGCCTTTGCGCGGTAGTGACTCACCTAGTTGGAGGTTAGCTGTTTGGAAGACTGGGGCGGCGCCATACGCACGAGGCGGCCTGGGGCGGAGGGGTGCCTCTCCCATGAGCCCGGCGGCCTCGGACTTGGTCAGAGTGTGGGCGGGGCTTGGGGGAAGGAAGGAATGTTGTCTTGGAGTCGGCAGGGGATCTCTGTTCCCCCACAGTGCTTGGTGGCGATCTGTTGGAGAACTTTCCTTAATCCCTTTCCCTTCTATTCTTTCGAGTGACTCCAGAAGAGTGCAGTCATTGAGTACATAAATTCTACAGTTATTAACTTACAAAAATATATGTAAACTCCCTTTTCATAACAAGTGGTCGCAGTCAGTGGAATAAGGATGAAAGCTCATCCTTACTTTCTGTGTCCTTTGAAGAACCTTCAGATGGAACACGTTATATATCAAGGCCCCGGGCAGAAAAACACTTGGCAGGATCTATCTAAGAACCAACATTCTGGTGGTGCAGGGCCCTGTGGGCTCTGTGAAGGAGGCGGGGTTTTATTCTAAATTCAAAAGAAGGCAATCTCCTACCTTAAAGTAGAATAACAGGATCTGATATCCAATCTGCCCCCATTTCCTCAGGGCTATGAGGCTGCCTATGTAGCAAGGAGGAGAATTTAAGAGCATTTAAGAATCTATTGCAAAGGTCCAGGCAACATCAAATGATGGTTTTGACTCAAGTGGGGGGCAGTGGAATTGGGGAAAAGGGGGAGGAATGATTTGAGATAGATTTGGAGTTGGAATTGACAGAAGTTGGTGATAGGTTGGATGTGGCAGGTCAATGAGAAGGAAATGTCAAGAATGACCAGGTTTCTGGTTTGAGGAATTGTGTTCATGATGATACTCCTTATGGAGTGAGGAAAACTGGGGAAGGGATAGATTTGTAAGAGAATATTGAGGTGCTCAAGTGCAGATATCAGGTAGGCAGTTGGTTAGGGGGATCTGGAGCTCAGAAGAGCCAAAATGACATGTGAACAGTTCAAGTGAGAAATAGGTATTCTGAGACAAGAGGATTTAATTTAATTTGTCAGTGCTCTTTCCAATTCTGAATTTAATAAAGCAGCATATTGATTTTTTTTTTAGATGAGGTATTCAGAAAACTCAAATTATTTAAAAGCTGCATGGTCATGAGCTGTCTTCTTTAAAAGGAAATTATATTTTTATTGGTTTCTCTGTATAAGAATTTATCAGTGGTTCTGACCACTTTATTTTAACACAGACCCCTTTGAAAGTTTGATGAAAACTATGAACCCAGTAAGGGGAAAGAATGTACATCAACACCTGCATTAGGGGAGTATGAAGTTTATAAATTTGGGACACCATTCACCATGGTGTTAAAGTTAGTGATTGTATTTTTATCCATTTCCCTGTTTTACAGGGAAACTGTAAACTGTTTTACAGGGAATGTTTCCCTGTTTTACTGCTGTCCAGAAAGGTAGAATGGCTTGTCTCTAATGATAGTTAGTGTCTTGATTGTTATTGGTTAGTTAGAATACATTACAGATACGTACTTCTCTCAAGTAGCATACTAGGTGCTTGCAGGACTAGTGGGTAAGAGAGAACGTGCAACTGATTCTTGTGGGGAAAAGGACACATTTGAATGGCAGCATATAATTGACTTTGGTAAAGATTGTCATTAATTTATCAGATTTCTGTAGAACCAATACCCCGGGTTTTTATTAGCACCAATCCCAGGGCTTGGTAGAAGGGTTGCACTCAACAAATGTTAACTCTCTTAACTGCTCCTTAGCTTTGCTGGGAATGTTTGTGCAACCCTTCAAGGCAGGTGAGGTGGGCAGGTGGGGGCGGGGGTCAGGGAGCTGCCAGATTAATCCTGAAACTGAAGTGGATACAGAAGCAGCAGTTTTCCTTGTTAGCTTTGGTTGCTGTCTGCAGTTGCTGTAATTAAATGAGTAAATATTTGCCTAACAATGTAGTGAAAAGGAAGGCAGAACTCCTCTTTCTCTTCTAGTGTTATTTTTCCTCTGTGGTCACATCTGCCACATTGCCAGACCCTTTCCTGGCGTTTCTGACTCACTGTGCTCTGGATTAATATGTCTTTTCATTGTCTTTCAGTAAAAATCTTTAACCTCTGAATTTTCAGAGCCTTTTAAAATACACAAGATCTTAGCTGGGTGTTAACGATGGTTAAGTTTTAGACCTTTCAACTTCCACATAAAATCGACATCAGATCAAATAATTATTGCCATGGTATCCAGTTTATGAAATTACAGGAAAAAATCCTTTAGATTGTCTAGTCTTTGTACCTGCACATGCCAGATTATTTTTAAAAATACACTTAATAGCTTTTTCCCCCTTCAAAATAATTGTATTAGTTCAGTTTTAGCCTTGCTCATGCTAACCTTTACAGCCTGGGAGCTGCAAGTAAGCAGATGTGATGTAAGGAAAGGGGAAGTTCTTGCTTTTATTTTCATTTTCACACACGCACACTCTTTTGTAGATTTCTCATATTTCACCATACGCACTTCCCACACAAAAATGCTTTCTTAGATTATGAAATACAAGGAAAAAACTCATGACAGGAAATTTATGGAGAAGCAAATGAAATGTGCCTTCATTGTTTCTGAAAAGTCAATGTTCAGTTCGAATCATTTTCATGTATGCAGTATATCATTTTTTCTGGCTTTGGAGATTTTGTCTTTTGTTTTGAGAAGTTTGACAGTGATGTCCCAAGATGAGTGAGTGTGTGCATGTAATTTGCATTTATTCACGTTGGGGTTTACTGAGCTTGACTCTGTAAATTTATATTTTAGGTTTATAGAAAAATTGAACAGAAAGTACAGAGCATTCCCATATACTTCCTCGCCTCACTCCATTATCCCCTATTATTAACAGCATTAATGTGGTACATTTGTTACAATTGATGAACCAATACTGATATATTATCTTTAACTAAAGTCCACAGTTTACATTAAGGTTCATTTGTTGTGTTGTATAGTTCTATAGGTTTTGACAAACGTATAATGACATGTATCTACCATTATAGTATCATAAAGAGTAGTTTCACTGCCCTAAAATTTCCCTGTGCTGTACCCATTCATTTTTCCTTCCCTACCACCCCCAACCCCTGATAACCGCTGGTCTTTTTACTGTCTCCATAATTTTGCCATTTCTAGGTGTCATATAGTTGGACTCATACAGTGTGTAGCCTTTTCAGATTGGCTTCTTTCACCAGCAATATGCATTTAAGTTTCTTTCATGTCTTTTCATGACTTGATACCACATTTCTTTTTAGTGCTGAAGAATATTCCATTGTATGAGTGTACCACAGTTTATCCGTTCACCTACTGAAGAACATCTTGGCTGCTTCCAAGTTTTAACAATTATGAATAAAGCCGCTATAAACATTTGTGTGCAGGTTTTTGTGTGGACCTAAGTTTTCAACTCACTGGGGTAGATACAAAGAAATGTGACTACTAGATCATATGAGTGGAGTATGGTTAGTTTTAGTTTTGGAAGCAACTGCCACACTGTCTTCCAAAGTGGCTGTACCATGTTGCATTCCCAGAAGCAGTGGGTTTCTTTTGGTCCACATCCTCACCAACGTTTTGTATGGCCAGTGTTTTTGGATTTTAGCCATTCTAATAGTTGTGGGATAGTATCTCATTGTTGGTTTAATTTGCAGTTACCTAATAACATGATGTCAAACATCTTTTCATATGACTATTTGCCATTTGTATAGTATCTTTGGTAAGGTGTCTGTTCACATTTTTTATGCATTTTTAACTGGGTTGTTTGTTTTCTTATTATTGAGTTTGAAGAGCTCTTTGTATATGTTAGATACCAGCCCTTTATCAGATAAGTATTTTGCAAGTATTTTCTCCCAGTCCGTGGCTTGTCTTTTTGTGCTTTTAGTAATGTCTTTTGAAGAGCAGAAGTTTTCAATTTTAATAAAGTCCAAATTTTTCTTTCATGGATTGTGCTTTTAGTGTTGTATCTAAAAAGTTATCACCAAGCCAAACCAAAGGTCGTCTAGATTTTCTCTTTTGGTATCTTCTAGGAGTTTTATAGTCTTTGAATTTTTTATTTAAGTCTGTGTTCCAATTTGAGCTAATTTTTATGAACGGTGTAAGGTCTGTCTACTTTGTTGTTGTTGTTGTTTGCATGTGGATGTCCAGTTGTTCCAGCACCATTTATTGAAAAGACTGTCCTTTCTCCATTGAATTGCCTTTGTTCCTTTGTCAGACTTTGCCCATGTTTTTTGTTTTGTTTTGTTTTCCCCAATCATCTTTTTCCTCTGTTCTTCAGATCAGGTAATGTCTGTTTATCTCTTTCAAGGTCACTGAACCTTACTCCTTTCACTTCCATTCTGCTTTTACACCCACTCGGTGTATATTTTATTTCAGATATTTTTCAGTTTTAGAATTTTCACTCTGGTTCTTTTTTTTTAAGCTTTTTTTTTCTTTGTGGAGATGTCCTATCCTTTATTATGAACAAAGTTTTCTATACATCCTTGAGCATAGTTATGATAGACAGCTGCTTTAAAATACTTGTCTGCTAATTCTAACATCTGGGTCATCTTGGGGTTGGTTGCTGTTGATTTTCTTTTATCTCAAGAATGAGTCACACAGGCATACGTCATTGTATTGCACTTTGCAAATACTGCGGTTTTTTACAAATGGAAGGTTTGTGGCAACCCTGTAGTTGAGCAAGTTTATTGGTGCCATTTTTCCTACAACGTTTGCTCACTTTGTGTCCGTGTTACATTTTGGTGATTCTCGCAATGTTTCAAACCCTCCATCAGCAAAAAGATTACAACTCACTGAAGGCTCAGATGATGGTTAGTATTTTTCAGCAATAAAGTATTTTTTAAATTAAAGTATGCACAATATTTTAGACATAATGTTATTGCACACTTAACAGGCTACAGTACAAGCATAACTTTTATAGGCACTGGAAGACAAAAAAATTCGTGCGACTTGCTTAATTGCAGTAGTCTGGAACCAAACCTGTAATATCTCTTGAGATATGCCTGTATTTTCTTCTTTCTTCATATGTGAATAAATTTTGGATTGTGTGGTGGACAGTGCAGGTGAACCATTGTAGAGACTGGATTCTGGCACTTTCCAAAAAGTATTGACTTACCAATTATTTAGTTAACTTTTTTTGCAGGTAGTTAATTTGGCTGAACTCAGACTGCACACTCTGTCTCCCCTGTAGAGGGCAGTAGCTCAAATCTAACTAATTCATTTAGGCTTAGCTGAGGTGGTTGTAGTTGTCCCCACAGGTTCATGATTAAGGATTCAGCCAGATATTTGGGCTCCGCACTGTGCTGCTTTTCTTTCACAGATTCCCCCCCCCCCCCACTCAGTTTTCAGTAGCTGCGATTGCCATAAACTTAGTTCTCTGATTCTTCAAGCCAGCAAGACTTTGAGTTTCTGAATTCTCGCCATTCTATTTAGTGTGGGCTGCTGGCCTTCAAGTTAGAGGTTATAAATAACTTGGACACTCACCCTGTGCTATTCCCCTTTCCCATACCTACTCTACATCTGCCTACTTTTGTTCATTCTCCAAGGACTTGAGGAAGCCATTCTTATATATCGTCAGTGTCTACTGGAGAGTTGGTCAAATAGGAGCATACTAGGCAATGACCAGAAGCAGGACTGTACCAAAATTAGGAAGAAGGCAAGCAAAAGGGAAAGAAAAATGAAATAAAGCAAACACCAGTATAAAAATAGGCAGAGACTATTAATCAAGGAGGATTAGAGGATGTTTACAGGAAGGCATAGTGGCCCAGAATAACCCATCTCAGAGGAAAACATTTGTAGTGCACCAAACCAACATTTATGGCCTTTTGTAAGTATCTGAATATTTTATCTGTAAAGAACTGATTGGATCTGTTGTAAAGTATAGTTATATATGTTGCTCCTAACATTCTTTTAGACTGTAAATTTCTCAAAGTAGGAATGAAAGAAGAAGCTGGAATTTTTTTTAGGATAGATTTAGTTTGTTCCATGGAAAGAGATCTCTAACATAAACAGGAGAATTGTACCCAGATAACAATAGTGGTATAATGTTTGCATGGTCTCAATTATAGGTCAATATCTGGGTACAAACTCATTGTTAAAAGTCCCGTAGTTTCTTGGCAAGATGTGGAAATGTGTGCTCAGATTGTCTTTGGGAAAATTTAGTTAGTGTATACAAAGCATCAAGCATGAAGTCCATCTAACAGTAAGTGCCCCTGTATGTTAACTGTAATATTTACCTTGCAGAGTTGTTGGGAAGATTAGATACTATATGACAAGTGATGAGATGTCTAGTACTTAGTAGGTGCCTAATAAATGTTAGTGTGATGAAGCTGCTGTAACCGATGTTGTTCCCCAGTACGCAGGCTTTGCATTTTGCAACTCTAGTGGGTGCCACTCATATCATAGTCATTGTAGATTTGTTAACCATATATATATATATTTTTTGGCAGGTGGCAGTAGAGTGCCTTGGGAAGGGACAATTTGTATTTATCTGTACAGGGACACCAATCAAACCAATAGTGATACTGCAAGTTTGTAGTCTTTGCAATAATAGATGTATAGATAATTCCTCTGTATCCTTTGTGGTTAGGTCAGATGTAGGAAACTTTGTTACATTCTAACTGACACATTATAATAGGGTATTAGCAAATGAGAGTGTCTTTAGAGAAAAACAACCAGAATTAATGTTAAATAAAGAAATGTTGAAAGAATGCTTTTTATGTATTTGGGAAAAGAGTCATTACGTCTGGGGAATTTTACAGGTTAGCTGACTCCAGATACTGGAGGGGCTACCCATGATAAAGGTCATCTGTTTTGCTCATTTTATTCTAAGAGTAAAAAATAATAGTTCACATTATTTGAAATTTGTAATTTGTCATCCTGTGACTCTAGAAGCAGTGACATATGTAATACAAATTCAAAGCAGTATATGTTCTAGAAACTATATAATCTGTCTGAGTTTGGAATGCGTTTGGATAGAACTACGATTGGTAGATGGAAGACTTGGTAAGCCAAGCCAGCTCAGTATGAGAAAAAAAATCGTTAGTTTATGTTGCCTATTCACGGGCACACCGCTTCACACAATGGAGCATGCCTTCTTACTGAAAGTTCTTTAGCAGAAGTTAGAGAGGACCTCTTGTCAGGAATATTCTAGAGGAAGTTCTTATAGGATGAGTGGTTGGCCTCAAACAACCTTAAGGTACCTTCTAGTTGGGAGATTCTTTGATTCTATGACTAGGCAATATACTCCAGCAAATAGAAGAAGCATTTCGTTTTAAACAAATGTTCTAGCACTGCAAATCATCAGATTATAAGAATGTCGTCTAGCCGAAATGGATTTACGTCGTAGCCTGCAGTGCAGTTCTTGGTGCCAGCATGTAGGTATTGATCAAAATGATAACTTTTAGTACTGCTTCTCTGAGTGTGGCCCATTCTGTGTATTATTATGTGACAAAGATTTGTAGTTATTTAATTGAAAATTGTACTTTACAATAAGGTTCGCAGTGAAATTATTTAAAGCATGTTAGGGAGACTGACTAACCTGTCGTTGCTTATAAATCTCTCCTCCTTGCAATAGGTGTGTTCATCGTTGCTGCTAAGCGGACACCCTTTGGAGCTTATGGAGGTCTTCTGAAAGACTTCACAGCTACTGACTTGGCTGAATCTGCTGCCAGGGCTGCCTTGTCTGCTGGCAAAGTCTCGCCTGAAACTATTGACAGTGTCGTTGTAGGCAATGTCATGCAGGTTAGCAGGGCTGAAGGGACATATTCATTCCTATTGCTTTCTTTTATCAGTTTCTAAAAATAATCCCTTTAACGTGTTGTAATGGTGTACTAGTTAATAATAGTTGAAGGTATTCATAATTTGAGGAGTCCTCTGACTCCAGAAGCAATGGCATATATAATTCAAAAGGACATATATAATTCAAAAGAACATACATCCAGAAACTATATATCTATCTGAGATCTATCTGGGACTTGGGATACACTTTATTGCTTCTTAAATAGCAAATTAATTTCCTCGACTTATTTGAAGTAAATTGGTTCTCTCTGTGTGCCACTAAGAGTAGCAAACCCAAGCAATGCAACACATCTCCCATAATTTCTTACACACAGTAGGAGCTTGGTCAGTGTTCTGTGGGAAACGAGAAGCTCCTTTACCCTCTACCTTGCTATGTATGGTGTACAAACTAGATGATTCATTTGCAGTAATTGAAAGCTGAATATTCCTTCAAAGTGTGGCCATGAAGTGGGGACTGTCTTACTCTTCCCAGACCTCACTGGTGGGACGGAGGCTCTACATTGAGTGCATTGCCACTGACAGTACTGGGGCCCTAATCACTGTTCTCCTGACTCATTAAGGAAGGTGGTTACAGAGTGAGAAGGGTGAGGCAGGCTGAGAAGACTTGAGGCTACTGCCACCTCCTGCGCTGAGCGCTTTCAGCTCTTAGAGCTGGGATAAGGCTCAGAAAAAGGTGCACAGTTGTCCCTTGTGAATAATGCTGCTTTGAACATCAAGTACAAGTTTGTGTATGGACATAGGTTTTTATTTCCCTTGGATGTATACCTATGAGTGTAATTGCTAGGCTCTATGGTATCTCTACATTTAATTGTTTCAGAAACTTTCAGACTGTTTTCCAAAGCAGCTGAAACATTTTACATTCATACCTACAGTGTATGAAGGTTCCACTTTTGCCACATCCTTGTCAACACTTGTTATTGTGTGTCTTTTTATTATAGCCATTCTAGTGAATATGAAGTAGTATCTCATTGTGGTTTTAATTTGCCTTTCCCTGATGACTGATGATGTTGAACATCTTTTCATTAGCTTGTTGCCATTGCCATGTCTTCTTGGAGAATGTCTAATTCATATCCTTTTCTCGTTTTTTAATTGGGTTATTTGTCTTTTTATTATTGAGTCATAAGTGTTCTTTATATATCCTAGATATGAGTCCCTTAACAGATACATGATTTGTAAATATTTTTCTATACTTTGTTATATTTTCATTTCTTAATAATGTCTTTTGGAGTATGAAAATTTTAAATTTTGATGAAGCCCAGTTTCAGTTGTTGTTGCTCAGGCTTTTGGTGTCATTATCTAAGAACCCATTTCCATATTCTAAGGCCATGAAGACTTATCCCTATGTTTTCTTCTAAGTTTTATAGTTTTAGCTCTTACATTTAGGCCTTTGATTTATTTTGATTTAATTTTTATATGTGTTTTGAGGTACAGGTCCAAATTCATTCTTCTGCATGTGGCTATCCAGTTGTTCTAGCACCATTTGTTGAAAAGACTATTCTTTCTCCCATTGGATGGTCTTGGCACTGTTATTGAAAATCAGTTGACCATAGACACATGATTTTATTTTGGGACTCCCAGTTCTCTTCTACTGATCTATATGTCTATCCTTTTTATGTCAGTTCCACACTGTCTTGATCATCACTGCTTCTTTGTAAGTTTCGAAATCAAGAAATGTGAGTCCTCCTACTTAGTTATTCTTTTCAAAGTTGTTTTGGCTATTCTGGGTCTCCTGCAGTTTGATAATTTTAGAATCTGTTTACCCATTTCTACAAAGAAGTCAGCTAAGATTCTGATAGAGATTGTTTTGAATCTGTAGGTCAATTGAAGGAGTATTGCCATGAACATGGCATGTTTTTTCACTTGTATAAATCCTCTTTAATTTTTTCAACAATGTCTTAGAGTTGTCAGAATATGTTTTACACTTCTTCTGTTAAATTTATTTTTAAGTATTTTGTTCTTTTAGATGCTATTGTGAATGGAATTGTTTTCTTATTTCATTTTCAGATTGTTCATTGAAAGTGTATAGAAATGCAGCTGATTTTTCAAAAAAAGAAATGCAATTGATTTCTATATATTAATCTTATATCCTGAAACCTTGCAGAACTCATTTATTACTTCTAATGGTTTTCTAGTTGATTACTTAGGATTTTTTATATATAACATCATGTCATCTGAGAGTACAGATAGTTATGCTTCTTTCTTTCCAATCTGGATTTCTTTTATTTATGTATTTATTTTTCTTGCTTAATTGCTCTGTCTAGAACCTCTGATGTTGAATGAAAGAGACAAAAAATGGATATCCCTGTCTTGTTCCTGATATTGTGGGGAAAGCATCCAGTCTTTCACCATTAAGTATGATTATATGGGTTTTTCTAGATGCCCTTCATCAGGTTGAGGAAGTCCTCTTCTTTTCCTAGGTTATTGAATGTTTTTATCATGAAAAGGTGTTGGATTTTGTCAAGTGCTTTTTCTATGTCAATTGAGATGATCATATGATTTTTGTTTTTTATTCTGTTGATACAATGTGATATATTAATTGACTTTCAGGTGATGAAACAACCTTACCTTTCTGGATGACCCTTACACTGGTCATGGCATATAATTCTTTTTATACATTGCTGAATTCTGTTTGCTAGTATTTTGTTGGAGATTTTTATATCCATATTCATAAGAGATATTAATCTGTACTTTTTTGTGATGTCTTTGTCTGGTTTTGATATAAGGATAATTCTGGCTTCATGATGAGTTGGGAAGTGATCCTTTTCTATTTTTTAGGAAGAGTTTGTGAATAATTGGTATTAATGCTCCTTTAAATGTTTGGTAGAATTCAGTAATGAAGCCAGTCTGGGCTTTTTTGGTGAGTAGTGTTTTGATTACTAATTAATTCAGTCTTCACTTGTTATAGGTCTATTCAGATTGTCTATTTTTCTTTGAGTTGGTTTCGGTAGTTTGTGTCTTTCTAGGCACTTGTCCTTTTCACCTAAATTATCTAATTTATTGGCACACAACTGTTCATGGTAGTCAGTTCTCATTATTCACAGTAGTTATGTTTTATATAGTTGCCGTGTACACTGAATTAGCAACTATTGAACCACTGCTCCCAGGGGAAATGACAGGGTGAGGTTCCTGTGAGCCTATGGTCACAACATTTTTGTTAACTGATCAGTACATAACCTTGTTTTATATATGTTTCGTATTTAATATATATTGTTGATTCATTAGCATTAAACTCACAGCCAACAGCACTATCACTCATGCCTGAATGAAGTTTATCTAACACATATTTTCTCTGTGAGGCACATCACTGCCTTCTTAGGGATACTGGACAGCAAGGACTTCAGCATTATATACTTGGGGGCCATTTTAAACAGCAAAATCACCCACAAGAAGCACAAAAATGCATAAAACTAAATAGGCTGCAGGAAGATCACTGTTCTAGGATGAGAGCTGAAGCAAGAAGGCAGAGTGTCCCCTTGTTCATCCTTAGCTAGGAACGTGCATATCAGGCAGCTAAAATTTTTCTCCACTCTGCACGTCTGCAAATGACCACAAAAGTGCTGCCAGTATTGATTTTGGGGGTTACAAATAAATTTTAGCAAGTAGGTGAATTTGCAAGTATAGAATCTACACATAATAAGAATCGACTATATTTTGAACTTATATATTTATGTCCTGCCTATTTTGAGAGGTGTTAAAGTTCTTGGTGTTAAAGGCACTAATGTACCTTTATTGTAGAGAGAGCTAAAGCAAATTTGATAAAACGTAAAGAATTGGTCCATCAAGGTAACTTTAGGGTGTTCATTGTACTATTCTTGTAACTTTACATTTTATCAAATTTGCTTTAGCTCTCTCTACAATAAAAGCTGTTGTTATTGTTAAAAAGAAAAAGAAGTCGTTTCATCCCTTCTTACTCAAAGTGTGGTCCTTGGACCAGCAGCATTGGCCTCACCAGAGCAGTGGTTAGAAATGCAGAATCTCAGGTAGTTCTAGACCTACTTATTGAGAACCTACATTTTAACAAGATGCCCCAGTATGCATTTTAAAGTTTGGGAAGCAGTGGTCTAGTCCCACCTCTTATTCTCCTGACCATTGTTCATCTCTCTCCTTCCTAGGTCAGCCAGCCTCAGCCTTGGTTACACATTACAATCACCTGGGTGCTATTAAAAGTAACTACTGATGCCTGTGGCCCCCTCCAGCCTTTCTGGTTTAATTGGTTTGGTTAGGAGCTTGAGCATCACTGTGTTAATGAAGCTTCCTCGGTTGTTCCACTGTGCAGCCAAGGTTGAGAACCATAGCCTCTAATGCTGCCTCTGTCAAAGAACGTACTACTTCGAGATAGAGTATTCCATTTTTAAACAGTTCTAATTGTTATGAAATTCTGTGTTCTACTGAGGATTTAATATAAGGATTTCTCATACTTTGTTTAAAAACGAGTTGGCCAAATTACAGTTTTTATTCAAATCATTAACACGTATTATATAAAATATGCTGTACCTGTATGCATTGTGTCCTACCTTAGAGCCATATAATTTATAATTTTTGAAAAATTGTGAACATTTTACTGTATTGTGTCCTTCTTCTTAATTCCTAGATATATAGAGGAAATTCTTTTTCTTTTCCCTCTGTTCCAGACTTCTTCAGATGCTATATACTTGGCAAGACATGTTGGTTTGCGTGTGGGAATCCCAAAAGAGACCCCAGCTGTCACTGTTAATAGGCTCTGTGGCTCCGGTTTCCAGTCCATTGTGAATGGATGTCAGGTATAGGCAACATTTTATTTAATTCTCTGAAAATATTAATAGTTATTAGAGGAAATGACTCACTTCCATATAACAGTGTAGGTTTTTAATTTTATAGTACTTATTAGGAGAGGTCAATATTTAATTTTTCTTGGAAAAATATTCATAGAAAATAGTTTCTTAAAAGCTAGTAATGAACCCTGAAAACATTATGCTAAATGGAGTAAGCCAGTCACAAAAGGACAAATACTGTATGAGTCCACTTATATGAGGTCCCTCGAGTGGTCAGATTCATAGAGACAGAAAGTAGAATGGGGATTGTTGGGGCTGGTGAGGAAGAGAGAATGGGGCGTTAGTGTTTAATGGGTATGGGGTTTCAGTTTGGAAATTGAAAAAAGACTTCTGGAGATGGATGGTGGTTGGTTGCATAACAGTGTGAATGTACTTAATGACCTGTATACTTAAAATTGGTTAGAATGGTAAATTTTATGTTATGTGTATTTTATCACAAGTTTTAAAAAGCTAGTCATGACTGTCATTCTTATTGAGTGCTTCCTATGTGCCAAACACTGTGCACATAGATTTACATTCAGTATCTCATTTAATCTTCACAACTGTCCTATGAGGCAAGAACTATTATTCCCATTTTACAGGCAAGGAAACTGATTATTAAAGGCATTAAGGTTACTAAGTTGTAGAGGAAGAATCTGAACCCAGGTCTGTGAGAGTGCCCGGCAAGGCAGTTTGAAACACTGAATAAAGACTCTAAGATGAGGAAGGGAGTTGGAGAATTTAGAGGATGATAAGAAATGTATTTTATTACAGAGGAACTGAATGATACTGTTGGTAGAAGTACAAACTAGCATAATCTCTTCAAGGGATAGTTGGGCAAATACATTTGTTCCCTTGAGCATAAGGAAAAGGGATATAGTAAAATCTAAGTTGTCAAAGTCTTCATGTTATTACAAAATAAAAGATAAAACATTGTAATGAATAAATCACTTTCAGGTTAATTTATTTCTGTAACAATATATCAGGTAGTGACCCTGATTTTCCTAGCAATCATTTTAAACATCAGGCTCTTGGAGGGTTTTTTGGGGTTTTTTTCCCTCCAGATTTAAAGTGATTTATTTTCTAATAATAAAAACATAACATGTTCATTATGGGGATTTTAGAAAAATAGAGAAGAAAAATAATAAAAGTACCCTAAATTCCTACCTCTAGACAAGGTCACTGTGTGAATTTTAGATATATATTTAAATAAATAATTGGGTACTTAGATTACATAATTTTTTACTTCATATCTCAACTTTTTTCTAATTCTTTCTTCTTCAGTCATTGCTGATGACTTTTGGAAGACTCCTTAGACCCGGTCTTTTTCCTTTTGGCTTAGGGATCAGCAAATTACAGCCCATTGGCAAATCTTGCCTGCTGCTTGCTCTTCTACAGCCTACAAGTTAAGAATATTTTTTACAGTTTTAAATAATTAAAAAATTAAGTGAAGAATAGTATTTTATGACACATGAAAATTATATGAAATTTAAATGCAAGTGTCCCTAAATGAAGTTTTATCAGAGCACAGTTACACTCATTTTATAACTGTGTTATCAAAGTTTTTCTGTTAGGTTACAAGATTCATAAACCTCTCTTGTTTCTGGAACCTCTCTCAGGTTAAGCTTTGAGGAAGAGAATCAGTAGCCATATTAGTTTGCCATTTAATTTAAAATTGTACATTTATCTTTAACTTGCAAAAACTTGGTTAATTATTGGTACTGAAAAAGTCCTCGTTTTTGTTTAATTTTCATTATAGGCGTTTTTAATGTCTACATAAAACCTCAAAGCTATAACATTGTTAATTATGCTTATTGTTGAAATAACATTCAGGTAAATGTCTTGATAGCGTACCCATGTAACAAGGGGTTTATAATATTTTAATTGCATAGATTTTAGTAATCAGAACTTGCACTGGACATTTGATACAGAATTGAAGGACAACTTGGCTCATTTACTAATCAATTTTGTTCATTTATAAGGGGCAAAATCAACTTATTTTCTTGTTTCTCTATGTTACTGGACAGTCGTTCCTCAAATTTCAATAAGCTTCAATTTCATTTCCTGAATTCAGCCTCTGGGGTGCTGCACGGCTGTTGTAAAAATAACAGCAACTACATGTACAACCAGTGCAATGAAATATCCAGGAGCATGTTGAGTGTAGCTGCAGACGAGTGATTGAAAAGCTGCAATGTGTAACATGCTATTTTTCGTGTAAATGTACAAAAACTAGTTGTCTGAGTTCACCTTTGATTTTCTTTGAGAACTTATACAGAACATTCCTAAAACATACATTTACAAACTTTACAATATGTTAAATAATTTATGGTTCAGGTTCATCTGTATACTGCTTTTTTTTTTTTTTTTTTTTTAATTATAACCGTAGACAGCCGGGTACACAAAAGCTACAGATCACCACAACGAGATACATGCAAATCTTGAATTCTTAGAGGATATTTTTTAAAGATTAAACTTTCTTTTTAACCCATTCTATAATAAAGAGAACAAGCTGAGTTGGATAGATGACTCCATAAATCTCTCTAATTATTTCACACTAAAAATAAAATTTGAATCTACTTTATTAACAGAAAAGCAAAGGTACATGCAGAATCCTCAACTATAGTGTGTATTATCACACCACAACGTTAAATGTAGCTGTTTTCACTGCACAACTTTTGGCAGCTAAAGCTGCATATATTATCCCACACGGATGATAGAAGGAGGCCAATCTTAACATATGCAAAGGAAATTCACAGCCTCAATAATATTCATTGTGATAGTTAATAACTCTGAAATTTCAAAACATTTTCTATTTTTTCTAATCTGAATCATCATGAATCAGGTTCCAATTTTTTCTCTTTTAGTCCTTAGAGAAAATAAATATTAGCTGGCCCCTGGTGAAAACTCATTCTTTAACTCGGTCTGTAAAATAACATCTTGATCTTGGTGAAAATGAACTAGGTCTAAATATACAGCTTTGGGGATTTCCTCAACTCCTTTTCATTTTGTCAATGTCTTTTTAAATTGTGGAAGTCAAATATAGACTTTGTTCTGAGCCATATGACTTGGGATTTTGTTCAAATGGAATCAAATTTGAATTAGGAACAAATTAATCTAATCTACTTTTATTACAGGTGTAGGCAATCTACATACACAATCTTCCATCATTGTCAAATATAGTAACATAATGCTATGGATGATAACTAGGATTGTCCTATTCTGAATCCATATAAATGAATGGTCTGCTTGTTTTGATATAACAAAACGTGGAAAATGTCTTAAAAATAGATAGGAATATAAATCTAGTTAATGTAATATATATTATAGCAGAGTAGGAGAGAATCAAGATGATTAAATGTTTCTGTAACCTCAAGGTAAGATTTTACTCCTCTGCCTAACACTACTAAATTCTTCCCTTTAAAACACAGGAATATTGTTATTACTAAATTTTCTAAGGGACTAGGCTAAATGCAGTTTCATCATTAATGTTATTATGACTCTAAGAAGAATATTGCTCTGACTTCTTTTAATACTATTATTCCTGAGCCCTTAAGTCTTAAATTTCTGGTGGTTTCTTCAAGGCACTTAGATTTTATACACTGTCTTACTAAATATTGGGAAACAACACCACTAATAATGATTATTACTCTTGATTCCTTTGTGGTTGGAAAGAAAATTTGTGTGAAATTGACCTTGAACAACTTTCCACCAAGGAAATCATGTTTTTAGGCTTTTGTTGTTATTAATTTTACCCTTTCTTCAGCGTACTTAGCGCATATGTTTTGCTTTTTCACCAAGCTTATAGCAAAGATGAATTGCTTGACCAATTATCATATATGTGATGGCAGGACTGGTAAGACAAGAGAGGGAAAAAGTATATAAGAAAAGAGAATGGCATAATAGAGAATAAAAGTGGTGCTTATATATTGAGAACTATATCCCTCCTTAAATGAGGTTGACATTATTACAGATCAGACAGAGTTTTCCTTTGCTGCTGTCTATATTTTATCACAGC
The DNA here is from genome assembly GCF_028023285.1 of Balaenoptera ricei. Lineage (NCBI taxonomy): Eukaryota > Metazoa > Chordata > Mammalia > Artiodactyla > Balaenopteridae > Balaenoptera > Balaenoptera ricei. The sequence goes on along the minus strand of NC_082652.1, from coordinate 69,958,700 downwards.
TATAAATTTTGAGACCTTATGTGATTTTCATTACTATAATGGGACAAAAGATTTTATATTCACATTCTTGGGATGGAGTCCATTTTGTTGTATTCAAGATAGTAATTTAAAATAGAGAAGCCATGAGACTTAGTTTTCTACTTAGTGTAACTGATATAAGCATGCATACTTCATTAGTTAGTATAATTAAGTGAGATAATAAGTTTATGTAATATTAATAAGAACTTATTTCATGAGTTCTTATGTGCCAGGTTGTATGTTACAATGCTTTATGTATATTATTTAAAATATCTAAGTGCAACCTACCACCATTAGTTCTACTATGCCTTGCTGTCTTGAGTTTTCTGTTATTTTAAAATTATGCAATATTATATCCAGTAGGTAGATCTTTTTTTTTTTTAACATCTTTATTAGAGTATAATTGCTTTACAATACTGTGTTAGTTTCTGCTGTATAACAAAGTAAATCAGTTATATGTATACATATATCCCCATATCACCTCCCTCTTGTGTCTCCCTCCCACCCTCCCTATCCCACCACTCTTAAGTGGTCACAAAGCACTGAGCTGACTTCCCTTTGCTATGCAGCTGCTTCCAAATAGCTATCTGTTTTACATTTGGTAGTCTATACATGTCAGTGCTACTCTCTCACTTCATCCCAGCTTCCCCTTCCCCCTGCCTGGGTCCTCAAGTCCATTCTCTAGGTCTGCGTCTCTATTCCTGTCTTGTCCCTAGGTTCATCAGAACCTTGTTTTTTTTTAGATTCCATATATATGTGTTAGCATATGGTATTTGTTTTTCTCTTTCTGACTTACTTCACTCTGTATGACAGACTCTACGTCCATCCACCTCACTACAAATAACTCAATTTCATTTCTTTTTATGGCTGAGTCATATTCCATTGTATATATGTGCCACATCTTTATCCATTCATCTGTTGATGGACACTTAGGTTGCTTCCATGTCCTGGCTATCGTAAATAATGCTGCAATGAACATTGTGGTACATGTCTGTTTTTGAATTATGGTTTTCTCAAGGTATATGCCCAGTAGTGGGATTGCTGGGTCACATGGTAGTTCTATTTTTAGCTTTTTAAGGAACCTCCATACTGTTCTCCATAGTGGCTGTATCAATTAACATTCCCACCAACACTGCAAGAGGGTTCCCTTACCTCCACACCCTCTCCAGCATTTATTGTTTGTAGATATTTTGATGATGGCCATTCTGCGTGGTGTGAGGTGATACCTCGTTGTGATTTTGATTTGCATTTCTCTAATGATTAGTGATGTTGAGCATCCTTTCATGTGTTTATTGGCTCTCTGTATATCTTCTTTGGAGAAATGTCTATTTAGGTCTTCTGCCCATTTTTGGATTGGGTTGTTTGTGTTTTTGATATTGAGCTGCTTGTATATTTTGGAGATTAATCCTTTGTCAGTTGCTTCATTTGCAAATATTTTCTCCCATTCTGAGGATTGTCTTTTCATCTTGTTTATGGTTTCCTTTGCTGTGCAAAAGCTTTTAAGTTTCATTAGGTCCCATTTGTTTATTTTTGTTTTTATTTCCATTTGTCTGGGAGGTGGGTCAAAAAAGATCTTGCTGTGATTTATGTCATAGAGTGTTCTGCCTATGTTTTCCTCTAAGAGTTTTATAGTGTCTGGCCTTACATTTAGGTCTTTAATCCATTTTGGATTTATCTTTGTGTATGGTGTTAGGAAGTGTTCTAATTTCATTCTTTTACATGAAGCTATCCAGTTTTCCCAGCACCACTTACTGAAGAGACTGTCTTTTCTCCATTGTATATTCTTGCCTCCTTTATCAAAGGTAAGGTGACCGTAGGTGTGTGGGTTTATCTCTGAGATTTCTATCCTGTTCCATTGATCTACATTTCTGTTTTTGTGCCACTACCATACTGTCTTGATCACTGTAGCTTTGTAGTATAGTCTGAAGTCAGGGAGCCCGATTCCTCCAACTCCATCTTTCTTTCTCAAGATTTCTTTGGCTATTCGGGGTCTTCTGTGTTTCCATACAAATTTTAAAATTTTTTGTTCTAGTTCTGTGATAAATGCCATTGGTAGTGTGATAGGGTAGTGTGATTGCACTGAATCTGTAGATTGCTTTGGGTAGTAGAGTCATTTTCACAATGTTGATTCTTCCAATCCAAGGACATGGTATATCTCTCCATCTGTTGGTATCATCTTTAATTTCTTTCATCAGTGTCTTATAGTTTTCTGCATACAGATCTGTAATCTCCTTAGGTAGGTTTATTCCTAGGTATTTTATTCTTTTTGTTGCAGTGGTAAATGGGAGTGTTTCCTTAATTTCTCCATCAGATTTTTCGTCGTTAGTGTATAGGAATGCAAGAGATTTCTATACATTAACTTTGTATCCTGCTGCTTTACCAAATTCATTGATTAGCTCTAGTAGTTTCCTAGTAGCATCTTTGGGATTCTCTATGTATAGTATCATGCCATCTGCAAACAGTGACAGTTTTACTTCTTCTTTTCCAATTTGGATTCCTTCTATTTCTTTTTCTTCTCTGATTTCTGTGGCTAAAACTTACAAAACTATGTTGAATGATAGCAGAGAGAGTGAGCAACCTTGTCTCGTTCCTGATCTTAGAGGAAATGGTTTCAGTTTTTCACCATTGAGAATGATCTTGGCTGTGGGTTTGTCGTAAATGGCCTTTATTATGTTGAGGTAGTTTCCCTCTATGGGTATTCTCCCAATTTCCGGAGAGTTTTTATCATAAATGGGTGTTGAATTTTGTCGAAAGCTTTTTCTGCATCTATTGAAATTATCATATGGTTTTTCTCCTTCAATTTGTTAATATGGTGTATCACATTGATTCATTTGCGTATATTGAAGAATCCTTGCATTCCTGGGATAAACCCCACTTGATCATGGTGTATGATCCTTTTAATGTGCTGTTGGATTCTGTTTGCTAGTATTTTCTTGAGGATTTTTACATCTATATTCACAAGTGATATTGGCCTGTAGTTTTCTTTTCTTGTGACAACTTTGTCTGGTTTTGGTATCAGGGTGATGATGGTCTCATAGAATGAGTTTGGGAGTGTTCTTCCCTCTGCTATATTTAGGAAAAGTTTGAGAAGGATGGGTGTTAGCTCTTCTCCAAATGGTTGATAGAATTCTCCTGTGAAGCAATCTGGTCCTGAGCTTTTGTTTGTTGGAAGATTTTTAATCACAGTTTCAATTTCAGTGCTTGTGATTGGTCTGTTCATCTTTTCTATTTCTTCCTGGTTCAGTCTTGGAAGGTTGTACTTTCCTAAAAATTTGTCCATTTCTTCCAGGTTGTCCATTTAAGTGACATATAGTAGTTGCTTGTAGCAGTCTCTCATGATCTTTTGTATTTCTGCAGTGTCAGTTGTTACTTCTCCTTTTCCATTTCTAATTCTGTTGATCTGAGTCTTCTCCCTTTTCTTCTTGATGAGTCTGGCTAATGGTTTGTCAATTTTGTTTATCTTCTCAAAGAATCATCTGTTAGTTTTATTGATCTTTACTATTGTTTCCTTCATGTCTTTTTCATTTATTTCCGATCTGATCTTTATGATTTCTTTCCGTCTATGGTTTGAAGAACCAAAAAACTTTGGGTTCTTTTTTGTTCTTCTTTCTCTAATTGCTTTAGGTGTAAGGTTAGGTTGTTTATTTGAGACTTTCCTTGTTTCTTGAGGTAGAATTGTATTGCTATAAACTTCCCTCTTAGAACTGCTTTTGCTGCATCTCATAGGTTTTGGGTCATCGTATTTTCATTGTCATTTGTTTCTAGGTATTTTTTGATTTCCTCTTTGATTTCTTCAGTGATATCTTGGTTATTTAGTAGCATATTGTTTAGCCTCCATGTGTTTGTATTTTTTACAGTTTTTTTTTTTCCTGTAGTTGATATCTAGTCTCATAGCATTGTGGTTGGAAAAGATACTTGAGACGATTTCAGTTTTCTTAAATTTACTGAGGTTTGATTTGTGACCCAAGATATGATCTATCCTGGAGAATGTTCCAGGAGCACATGAGGAGAAAGTGTATTCTGTTGTTTTTGGAAGGAATGTCCCAAATATCAATTAACTCCATCTGGTCTAATGTGTCATTTAAAGCTTGTGTTTCCTTATTTATTTTCATTTTGGATGATTGGTGAAAGTGGGGTGTTAAAGTCCCCTACTATTTTTGTGTTACTGTCGATTTCCCATTTTATGGTTGTTAACATTTGCCTTGAGATACTCCTATGTTGGGTGCATAAATATTTATAATTGTTATATCTTCTTCTTGGATTGATCCCTTGATCATTATGCAGTGTCCTTCTTTGTCTCTTGTGATAGTCTTTAATTTAAAGTCTCTTTTGTCTGGTATGAGTATTGCTACTCCAGCTTTCTTCTGATTTCCATTTGCATGGAGTATCTTTTTCCATCCCCTCACTTTCAGTCTGTATGTGTGCCTAGGTCTGAAGTGGGACTCTTGTAGACAGCATATATACAGGTCTTGTTTTTGTATCCATTCAGCCAGTCTGTGTCTTTTGGTTGGAGCTTTTAATCCATTTACATTTAAGGTAATTATCGATATGTATGTTCCTATTACCACTTTCTTGTTTTGGGTTTGTTTTGTAGGTCTTTTCCTTCTCTTGTGTTTCCTGCCTAGAGAAATTCCTTTAGCATTTGTTGTAAAGCTGGTTTGATGGTGCTGAATTCTCTTAACTTTTGCTTATCTGTGAAGGTTTTAATTTCTCCATCGAATCTGAATGAGATCCTTGCTGAGTAGAGTAATCTTGGTTGTAGTTTTTTCCCTTTCATCACTTTAAATATGTCCTGCCACTCCCTTCTGGCTTGCAGAGTTTCTGCTGAAAGATCAGCTGTTAACCTTATGGGAATTCCGTTGTATGTTATTTGTTGCTTTCCCTTACTGCTTTTAATTTCTTTTTTTTTATATTTAATTTTTGATACCTTGATTGATATGTGTCTTGGCATGTTTCTCTTTGGATTTTTCCTGTATGGGACTCTTTGTGCTTCCTGGACTTGATTGACTATTTCCTTTCCCATGTTAGGGAAGCTTTCAACTATAATCTCTTCAAATATTTTCTCAGACCCTTTCTTTTTCTATTCTTCTGGGACCCCTATAACTCGAATGTTGGTGCTTTTAATGTCGTCCCAGAGGTCTCTGAGACTGTCCTCAAGTCTTTTCATTCTTTTTTCTTTATTCTGCTCTGAGGCAGTTATTTCCACTATTTTATCTTCCTGGTCACTTATCCATTCTTCTGCCTCAGTTATTCTGCTATTGATTCCTTCTAGAGAATTTTAAATTTCATTTATTGTGTTGGTCATCATTGTTTGTTTGCTGTTTCGTTCTTCTAGGTCCTTGTTAAATGTTTCTTGTATTTTCTCTATTCTATTTCCAAGATTTTGAATCATCTTTACTATCATTACTCTGAATTCTTTTTCAGGTAGGCTGCTTATTTCCTCTTCATTTGTTTGGTCTGGTGGGTTTTTACCTTGCTTCTTCATCTGCTTCATATTTCTCTGTTTTCTCATTTTGTTTAACTTACTGTGTTTGCGGTCTCCTTTTTGAAGGCTGCAGGTTCATAGTTGCTGTTGTTTTTGGTATCTCTCCCCAGTGGGTGAGGTTGGTTCAGTGTGTTGTGTAGGCTTCCTGGTGGAGGGGACTGGTGCCTGTGTTCTGGTGGGTGGGGCTGGATCTTGTCTTTCTGGAGGGCAGAGCCACGTCTGGTGGTGTGTTTTGGGGTGTCTGTGAACTTAGTATGACTTTAGGCAGCCTCTCTGCTAGTGGGTGGGGTTGTGTTCCTGTCTTGCTAGTTGTTTGGCATGGGGCATCCAGCACTGGAGCTTGCTGGCCATCGGGTGGAGCTGGGTCTTAGTGTTGAGATGGAGATCTCTGGGAGAGTTCTCGCCGATTGATATCACGTGGGGCTGGGAGGTCTCTGGTGGTCCAGTGTCCTGGACTCGGCTCTCCCACCTCAGAGGCTCAGGCCTGACACCTGGCCAGAGCACTGAGTCCCTGCCAGCCACACGGCTCAGAAGAAAGGGAAGGTAAATAAATAAATAAATAAATAAATAAATAAATAAATAAAAACAAATAAAAAAATTTTTTAAATTAAAAAACAAAAAAGAAGAGAGCAACCAAACCAATAAACAAATCCACCAATGGTAACAAGCACTAAAAGCTAAACTAAGATAAACATAAAAATTAGAAATAAATCAGTCGCAGAAAGCAAACCCCAAGTCTACAGTTTCTCCCAAAGTCCACTGCCCCAGTTTTGGGAACATTTGTTGTCTATTCAGGTATTCCACAGATGCAGGGCTCATCAAGTTGATTGTGAAGATGCAATCCACTGCTCCTGAGGCTGCTGGGAGAAATTTCCCTTTCTCTTCTTTGTTCGCACAGCTCCTGGGGTTCAGCTTTGGATTTGGCCCCGCCTCTGCATGTAGGTCACCCTCAGGCGTCTGTTCCCTGCCCAGACAGGAGGGGGTTAAAGCAGCGGCTAATCAGGGCTCTCTTCCTCACTCAGGCCGGGGAGAGGAAGGGGTGTGGTAGTCATAACTGGAATGCCGGCCGAGCCTATGGCAGCAGAGGCTGGCATGACATTGTAACAGCCTGAGGTGTGCTGTATGTTCTCCTGGGGAAGTTGTCCCTGGATCTCAGGACCCTGTCAGTGGCATGCTGCACAGGCTCCTGGGGGGGGGGTGTGAGCAGTGACTTGCGCTTGCACACAGGATTCTTGGTGGCAGCAGCAGCAGCATTCTCAGTTCATGTCTGTCTCTGGGATCTGAGCTGATAGCCGTGGTTCATGCCCATCTCTGGAGCTCGCTTAGGCAGTGCTCTGCCTTCTGTGGGCACATGGGGAAGGAATCCCCTCTCCTCGCACACCCCGAAACAATGGTCTCTTCTGTCTTAGGCAGTTCCAGACTTTTTCCCGGACTCCCTCCTGGCTAGCTGTGGCACACTAGCCCCCTTCAGGCTGTGTTCACACAGCCAACCCCAGTCCTCTCCCTGGGATCTGACCTCCGAAGCCCGA